>NC_052639.1:28339862-28939862 GCF_016161935.1 Mauremys reevesii
TGATGTGTCACCTCACCTCCGTATTGGTGCACACAACAAAAATTCATTCCGCACACGGACATAGCAAATTAGAGGAAACACTGCTGCTCTGACTTTCAACCTCTCTCTCATATCTTCAGATTTGATGCGCTGACTGATCAGAATAAGTGCTCTCAGCTGAGCTAGAGACCAACAGTGGTTCATAGTAATTATTCAGCAAGGATTTTGAAGACCCTAGGGCATTAGAAATCATCACCTGCCAAGAGACAATTAATGGAAGAAGCAGCAAGATTAATTCCATACATTGGATTGGTTGTGACTTCTTTGCCTGATTTGAAAAAGACCAAACTGACCTGAGTCTCTGGCTCCACGATAGCCCCCTGCTCAGCCAATCACCACTGAGACTCTGAGGGCAGGAGGCTGAGGGGTCTCACCAGATGTCCCAAGGACGGCCCAGGTCACCATCAGAGAGGATCACTCTCAGATCCAGCCCACTTCTTGGTGAGGACCTCCACGCAATGTGAAACAATACCCCTCCCTGCCGCACTCCAGACCACGTCCCTCCTAGGTAGAGGAGGAAGCTGGAAAAGGAAAAAAGAAGCAAGAGAAAGAGGAGGAGAAAGGAGGAGGAAGAGGAAAAGAAGATAAACCAAAAGGACAAACCCCAATGTCCCAGGATTCCAATCATCAAAACCTGAGGAGGAAATCAAATTCTGCCACCTGAAGCCAGTGCTTTCTGGGCCTAGAATGCTGCCTCTCGTGGAGTGGATCAGACAGGAACAGGTTCCAAAGCTCTCTGAGCCTCTTACAGCCTTGTCAAAGGGAGTTTGTTTTTCAGCACAATCAGTGGTAGGAAGGAGAAAACTCCACAGAGGTTCCTCCTCATGCTCACAACTCTGAATCCTAATTCTCTCTCAGCCCTCGAGGAAGAGACCTCGCGAGAGGAGACTTGCGACAGCAAAGCCGGGAGGTCTCAGAGACAACCTGGCCCTGCACCTCTGTCCTGCCCGGCTGATGTGGGAGTCTCTGTGGTCACCCCGCTCCCCACCACCTTTGCCCAATAGGGCGAGTTCCTGCAAAGGCGCTTTGTGATGTCACTGTCACTGCCCTCCCCTCAAAGCTGATGTCCTGCCCCTGGCCAGACTCGTTGGGTGTTTGAGTTGTTTCCTGGATCTGAGGTTGCCAACTTTCTGACCCAACAAAACTGAACACCCTCATCCTGCCCTTCACAGGGTCCGGCCCCTCAATCCATCTCCCCTCCGTCGCTCCAGCTCTCCCCACGCTCACTCCTGCGCTCGTTTTCACCGGGCTGAGAGGGCTGAGAGGATCCCTTTTCAACTGGGTGTTGTCGGGACAGACCTGGGAAGGCTGCCTGCCAAACACCTTTAAGAGGAGCAGTCCCTCCTGTCAGAAAATCATCTCCCTCCTTCAGTTCAGTCACTTCCTGAATTGTTCCTTGTCTCGGCAGGGGCGGAGTATTGAAAGCAGCAATGTCAAACCCCTGTGCAGCTAGCAGGAATGGACACAGACTCTCCCTTGTATCTCAACAGATATTTAGTTTTACTCTTGGTAAGCCTGGAGGCTAAAGGACGGCAGAAGTGGCACCAGATCTAAGGAATGAAATACAACACAATCATCATCGTTATGCCCATTGTTGCCCCTTTAACCTTCCGTTGTCTCTCTCTGACCACATCACCCTCCTCACGGTTCACTGAGATTGCCACACTCATTGCTTCAACACCTGATCTCCATTTGCAGCCAAAAGAAAAGTGATAGGCTTTCTTAACCATAGTGGTTCTACTGCACTTTTGTGATGCAAAAGTCACTTCTACACAAGTTATCTGCACTGTTCACACAAAAGTGCGAGGCATCTCTGCTCAATTTGGCTAAAAGAAAAGGGTCCTTTGCAAAATCAAACACTGACAAATAAGACAGCACGACACTGTATGATTTCTAGAGCTGATAAAGGGCAATTGGTTCCAGCTTCATTATGATTGCATCATCCATGACTTCTAGGAATAACATGAGTGCAATTCATATCATGTATGATGCAATACCAGCATCAGATTGTATCCTTCATTGTTTTGCCTAAAAAGCAAGTACTGTCAAACCCATTCATAGATTTATTCACTTAGATCCAGTCAAAGATGGATTTCAGTCATTACTGGTTTAAACTGAGATCCGTCCCTTTATAACTCCACTTCTCCTCCGCCATTCCCAAGTCAAGGGTCATAAATACTGACCCAATAGCATATCTTGAAAACTAGAGCCAATCAAGAATTTTAGAATCATTTTCGTTCTCAGTGACCCAGAATTAGTAAAGTTGGACTCCATTTATTTCCAGAAGCATTTTGGCTGTAGAGCAGTGTAACAAGCCTCTCCCTAGCTGCCTCCTGGTGGGGAGGCTGGGGAGCTGTGAGGACCTGTTTGAGAGGGTCACTAGTAGCAGCGTAGCACAGGAGGTGTCCTGCTCCGGGTTGAGTCATTGCAGATGATGATGTAGTGCAGCAGACCCCGTTTTGCCAACCTTGCATTAGGCAGCTTTCCACGTTAATCGAACTCCCGGGTGCCCACAGGTGCAGCAGCCCGGCGATTTGTCCTGTGGACGCTAGGTGGCGCTGCAGCCTCGCACTTTCCCGTTCCCGGGTATGGGAAGGTTTGAAAGGTGACCTGGCCCCACCCGGCCCGGTTAGTTGCCGTCAGTGGGGTCTGCTGTATAAGGCTGAAAGAGTCAATTTGGCTGGCATTTATGATCTTTCAATCATGAAAGGAGCAACTGCTTACCCTGACTGAAGCATCTTATCGCGTTTCTAAATTAAAAGTGTCTCCTCTTTGTGTGCAAGAGACAGTTTAAAGGACGCCACAAACGGGAGATGCTTTTGGTTTGGAAAACGAACTATTTTTGCAAGATTTTTCATCCAAATTGATTTAGGATTAATGGGGTCAAATTCCATGCTGTGCCCTGGCTGTAAGGCATTGGAGAACTGCTGAAGAGGTTAAAGGCCGCAGAGCTGGGGAGCTGGGTGGGGGCCTCCAAATTGTGTGCTCTGGTGAGACTGAGCAGTTGTGAGATTGTGCAAGCTGTGGTGTTTACATGCACATAGAAAATGTAATGAAACTCCATTTTTAAAACCACTCATGTCTGGGAATGGAAGAGAAGCTCTTTGAAATAAGTGTCCCCTTCATACTCTTCAAGATCACTGGCTCCAACACTCAGCTGCCTCAGGGAACTCAGTGGTGGTGCATTTGATGGCAGATCGAGAGGTTTCTGGTTCAAGTCCAGCTGCTCTCTTACATGTCCTCTTTTTTAAGTGATCTATATTTTCATATCCATCTCCTGTATGTTCAGGAGTTCTGCTGAACGGGGACGTGAAATGAATTTAATCATTCAGTATATTCCTGTTAAAATGTACAAACACTGAGCAAAGCTGTCCATCAGCTGAAATCTGTTCCAGTCCTCTGAGCGGTGGTTGTTTTCATTCTTGAAACAAAGATAGACTACGACTGTAGATTTGCAGGTCCTTGTTCTCCACGGCGTGCTGTGCAGAGAAGAAGAACCAGTGGCTATCAAGTGGACACTAGGAGTTTGAACTTGCCTTCCAAGGGAGTATTGGGGGCAAAAGCCATATCTGGCTTCAAGACTACGCTTAATACGTTTATGGAGGGGATGGTATGATGGGCTAGCCAAATTTTGGCAATGAATTTGGCAATTGATCTTTGATTCTCAGCAGGTAAGTATGCCCAGTGGTCTGGATGGGATGTTAGATGGGTTGGGATGTGAGTTCCTGCAGAGAATTCTCTCGTGGGTGCTGGCTGGTGAGTCTTGCCCAAATGCTCAGGGTTTAAGTGATCAGAATCTTTGGGGTCAGGAAGGAATTTTCCTCCAGGGCAGATTGGCAGAGAGCCCTGGAGGTTTCTCACTGCTTCCTCTGCAGCATGGGGCACTGGTCACTTGCTGGAGGATTCTCTGCAGCTTGAGGTCTTCAAAGCACAATTTGAGGAGTTCAGTAAGTCAGACATAGGTTAGGGGTTTGATCTAGAAGTGGATGGGTGAGTTTGTGTGGCCTGCATTGTGAAGGAGGTGGGACTAGATGATCATTATGGTCCCTTCTGACCTTAGAGTCTATGAGACCATGAGACCATGGGAGGGTGGGGAGGAGCTGTGAGGCCGGCGGGTGTGTGTGGTGCAGGGCATTTGGCGTGTGGGGGCTGCTGGGGGGCCGGTGGGTGCCTGGGCTGCTGCTGCTGCTGCCCCAGCCGGGTCTGTATGGGGGAGAGATCTGCATTAGCCCCCTTTGTGCCCAGCTCTGGGGGGCAGGGAGGTTCGGACTCTTTGTGGTGGCTGGAGCCAGCCCTGAGCGAGCCTGCTGGCAGAGGAGAGACCTGGGGAAAGGCTGGGGCTGAGCAGGAAAGTGAGTTTGGAGCTGCAGCTCTCACCACCCCAGATCTGCCGCTGAGGCCAAAGCAGAGAGGTTCTTTTGGTTCAGTTCTGGCTAACCTGCATTGGGCTGTGCGCTCATTGCATACAATCCCTTCAAGCCTGTCTTTGCGTAGTTAATCAATGTGTGTTCTATTTCCCCCTAAAACTCTGTGTTTTGCTAGATGTGCTTGGGGCACCTGCTCAGGACCAGAGACTGGTGCATGATCCTCTCCACTTGGAGGAGGAGCAGACTGGGTAATAAACTGATCCCAATCAGAGAGGTTTCATATTGTTTTTCATGTTGTCATAGGTTTCCTTCATATGGACTGCATGACCAAGTGGAATTGATGACAAAACATTGCCATTATGCAGTAAAACATCTTTAAGACTCGTCTTCGATGAATCAACGAACAGTCTCCACTCATGTGGATTGTGAACGATGTTGAGGCTGCCATCACACCATGGATGTTGTTGCAGGCTACAAGATGGCCTTCCATGAAGAAGAATGGAACAAGATCCTTTTGACGGTCCGGAGCAGGCTACATGAGGAAATCAGTCCTTTCGTTGGACTTTCTGGTAGAAGAGCCCAGTGATGTTGGAGCTCCCGACCGTCAGTGACAAGCGCAGCGCTCAGCAACTGAGCTCTAGGGCTCGCTGCTGAAGAAAAGCTTCACAGTGACAAAGGCAAAGGAGGTGCTGATCTTTAGCCAAGGGCAGGGAGCCCCATCCTCCAACATAGAGCATTTCCTCGTTGTCTGTCTGTGCTGGGGCAGGAGAAATAACACTGCCTCCTGCTTTTGCTATTGCATTGAGTCGGTTCTGACGGTCTCCTCAAACCCAGGGTGCAGAAACAGGCCTCAGAATTGACTGGAGTGTAAACAAGAACTACGCAGATAGACTGAGCCAGCTGGGAATTCAGATGTGCCTTTCCTGGAGAGATGGACTGAGCTGTGAGGGGACTGGAAGCGGAGCTCCCAATGTTTAACTTGCACTCGTTCAGCATCTTTCCCTGCAGTGCCGTCACTGTAGGTTAAATCCTCCAGCCCAGGACTCCCCACCAGCTGTGGGCCCGACAAGCTTTCCTGGGTTGGATTCTGTAGAACAGGGTGCAGGAACCAGCAGGTGCATCTGACTCCTTGGTGAGGTTTGCATGCAAGATGTGTGTGTGTGTGTCTTTGTGTGTCGGAAGCAGTGAGTGTGGAACTCTCAGTGAACCGACAGAGAGCAGCAGTGGTCAGAGAGAGACAAAGGAAGAATAAAGAGGCACCGATGGGCATAACGATGATGATTGTGTTGTGTTTCATTCCTTAGATGTGGTGCCACCGCCCGTCCCTTTAGCCTTGTAGTTTACCAAGAGTGAAACTAAATATCTGTTGAGATACAAGGGAGTGTGTGTGTCCATTCCTGCTAGCTGCACAGGGGTTTGATGTTGCTGCTTTCAATCCTCCGGCTCTGCCGGGATAAGGAACAATTGAGGCCGTCACTGAAGTAGAAGGAGGAGATGATTTTCTGACAGGGAGGATGGCACCTCTCAAAGGTGTTTGGCAGGCAGCCTCCTTCCCAGGTCTGTCCCGACAACACCCAGTTGAAAAGGACCCTCCCAGCCCTCCTCAGCCCGGTGAAAACAGGCGACTGAGTGAGCGTGGGGAGAGCAAGTGATGGAGGAGATCATAGAACCTCAGGGTTGGAAGGGACCTCCAGGAGGTATCTAGTCAACCCCTGCTCAAAGCAGGACCAACCCCAACTAAATCATCCCAGCCAGGGCTTTGTCAAGCCAGACCTTAAAAACCTCTAAGGATGGAGATTCCACCACCTCCTAGAGAACCCATTCCAGTTCTTCATCACCCTCCTAGTGAAAAGTTTTTCCTAATGTCCAACCTAAACCTCCCGCTCTGCAAGTGGGCGAGCCAGGACCTCGCTGAAGGGGCGGGGAAACAACTCAAACACCCAACGAGTCTGGCCAGGGCAGGACATCAGCTTTGAGGGGAGGGTGGGTGTGGCAGTGACATCACAAAGGCCTTTTGCAGGAACTCGGCCTATTGGGCAAGGTGGTGGGAGGGTGACCTCACAGAGAGACCCCGACATCAGCCGGGCAGGACAGAGGTGCAGGGCCAGGCCCGTCTCTGAGGCGCCCCCGCCCCGGCTGCTGCCGCAAGTCTCCTTCGCGAGGTCTCTCCTCAAGGGCTGAGAGAGGATTAGGATTCACGGCTGTGAGCATGAGGAGGAACCTCTGTGGAGTTTTCTCCTTTCCTACCACTGATTGTGCCGAAAACAAACTTCCCTTTGACAAGGTAAGAGGCTCAGAGAGGTTTGGAACCTGTTCCGTCTGATCCACCTGGCGCAGGCAGCATTCTAGGCCCAGGAAACACTGGCTGCAGGTGGCAGAATTTGATTTCCTCCTAGGCTTTGATGATTGGAATCTCTGGGGACATTGGGGTGTATCCTTTTTGGTTCCCTTTTCCTCTTTCCTCCCTCCTTTCTCCTCTTCTCTTGCTTCTTTTTCCCTTTTCCAGCTTCCCTCCCTCTACCTAGGAGGGACGGGTCTGGAGTGCGGGCAGGAGGGTATTGCTCTCATTGGGAGGTCCTCACCAAGAGGTGGGTCTGGGTCTGAGAGTGATCCCCTCTGATGGTGTTCTGGGCCGTCCTTTGGGACATCCCGTGAGACCCCTCAGCCTCCTGCCACTCAGAGTCTCAGTGCTGATTGGCTGAGCAGGGGGCTATCGACACCAAGGAGACTCAGGTCAGTTTGGTCTCTTTTCAAATCAGGCAAATAAGTCACAACCAATCCAATGTATGGAATTAGTCTTGCTGCTTCTCTCCATTAATTGTCTCTTGGCAGGTCATGATTTTCAATAATGTCCTAGGTCTTCTAAAATACTTGATGAATAATTACTATGAACCACTGTTGGTCTCTAGCTCACTTGAGGCACTTTATTCTGATCACTCAAAGTATGAAATTCAAGATGTGAGAGAGAGGCTGAAAGCCAGGAGCAGTGTTTCCTCTAATTTGTTATGTCCATGTGTGGAATGAATTTTGTTTTGGGCACCAATATGGAGTGAGGTGTGACACATCACCTGCATATTGCGCTCCTTACAAAATTCATTCTGCACCTGGATGGTGTGTGGCAGGGGTGAGGCTGAAAGGTTTGGAGTGTGGGAGAGGCTCGGGGGGCGGGGGTTGGGGCGCAGTGATGTGAGGCTCCGGCTGGGGTGCAGGCTCTGGAGTGGGGCTAGGGATGAGGTCTCAGCATTGGAGCAGAGGGTAGGGCGCAGTGGTGTGAGGGCTCCGGCTGGGAGTGCAGGCTCTGGGGTGGGGCTGGGATAAGGAGTCAGGGCTGGAGCAGAGGGTAGGGGCGCAGGGGGTGAGGGCTCTGGGGTGGGGCTGGGAATGAGGAGATTGGGGAGCAGGTTGCCCCAGGGAGAAAGAACTGCCCCCTCCAGCCCTCTCTCCCCACAGCAGCTCAGGGCCAGGTGAGAGGGCACCTGTCTCAAGCCGAGCAGCGCCGGTGGGGCTGGAGTTGGGACTGGGGAGGGAACAGGATTTATTTTCCAAAGTCAAAGGAGGAAGGGATGGAGTTATGCTTCAGTTTTACCTCATAAACTTAAGTCCTGTCTAACCCACAGGACACTATGAGAATAAGATACTATGTCATGTGGTGACATCACAAGAGCAGAGGATGTGAGAACTACAGCAACAGAGATGGCAGTGGGGTTAGAGTCAGATTGTTTCAAATGCTGCATTCGTCGGCTGACATTTAACAGCAATGCTTAGCTAACACCATGGAGAAAGGAATTCTCTGCTAAAGATTCAACTTGCCTGTGACGGGGCGGGACAGCCCCGCACTGGTACAGTGAGGTTAACCCTTCCTTGCTAGCAGAGGAAGCCACGCCCAGGAAGTTCTGCTGGGCATGCTCTAACTGACAGACAGGTATAAAAGCCTGCAGGTCTGCTCAGTCTGGGCTGACCACCGGGAGAAGGCGCGGACCGTCAGCTCCTGCGGGAGGAGAGCCAGGAGCCTGGACCGGGGCGTCAGCCGGGCAGAGGCCGTACCGGAGACCCTGGAGAGGGGCGCCAGCGGAGGACCTACGGGAACCGCTCCCACAACGCCAACGTCCGACTAGGCGGGGTAGGAAGTGACCAGGGGACTTCAGAAACTGACAGCCTTAAAGCTGCGGCACCGCTCGGCGTGTTGCGGGCGGATCCGCCAGCGGGTGGCAAGGAGAGCTTGCCACAATCAGGGCCCTGGGTCAGGACTCGGAGGAGAGGCGGGCGAGTCCCCTACCCCACCCGTGATACCCCACCCGAGGGGATTTATGGACTCGGCCTCTGGGCGCTACCGCCCGGAGAAGCGCTTATGAACTCCGGCCGCCAGGCCACTACCGCCCCAGAGAGGGGTTTGAGACCCTGGCCGTTAGGCGCTACCCCACCCGAAGGGGTGTTTATGAACTCCGGCGTTGAGCGCTACCCAGAGAGCGGAGAGCTTATGGACTCCGGCCGCTGGGCGCTCTCTACCCGGAGGTGTCCATAGACTCTGGCGCTGGGCCGTGTCGCCGGCTACCAGAGGCGGACCGAAGACAAGCGAGTGGTGCAGTGCTAGGCCCCACCCGCCCCTGCCGCGAGGCGCTGGGCACCTGGCCCATCTGGTGGCACCTGACCAGGGACCTGAGCGGGCCTGAGATAAGGCCACAGGACCCAATATGGACCCGAGAAACTTTTGAAGTGGCTGCTGGAGAATCAGCAGCAGCAGATGGCGCCACAGCAGCAGCAGCAAACTCAGCTGCTCCAGCAGCTAAGCGGCCAGCAGCAGGCACAAGCCGCTGGCGACAGGAACAGCAGCAGCAGCTGATCCGGGGCTGACAGCCCAGCAACAGGCGAACCAGGGCGGCTGGTTCAGCAGATGGCGGCACTAATCGGCCTGGCACGATGCGCCTCTAGGGGCCATCAGGGCAACCCGGCGAGGTCTCGAGGATTACCCGTGCGCCTAGCTAAGATGGGGCCGGGGATGACCGAGGCCTTCCTCGTGACCTTTGAGCGAGTCGCGACTGCCGTGCAGTGGCCCCTCACTCATTGGGCCACGATACTGGCACCCTACCTGGCGGGCCCAGCTCAAGCGGCGTGCGGAACTTGGACCCCAAGGCGCACTGGACTACACGAAGGTCAAGGCCGCCATCTTGGGCGAAGTTGGCGTCAGCCTGGAGACCTACCGCCAGCGACTCCGCCAGGAGCGATACACGCCAGGGAGCCAGGCCGCGGGCGTGGCCCAGCGAATCCGGGACCTCTGTTGGAGGTGGCTGGGCTGGAAGGGCGGATGGGCGTTCAAGTGGCCGAGATGGTAGCCTAGAGCAGTTCCTGCAAGCCCTGCCTCCGGGAGGAAGGAATGGGTGCAGCGACACACGCCCCAAGACCCTCGCGGACCTTGTTTCCTGATGGAGGACTACCAGGCAGCAGATGGGGCATTGAAGACCAACCCCCAGGGAGCCTGGTGGACGGAGCCTAGGGCAGGCCTGGGGGCCACGTAAGGGGGCGGGGAGAGCCTCGGCGGCATGTCCAGCCCCGGAATACCAGTAACCGGGGCCCTAGGCGCACCCGAGAGATATCCTGCGGCGACTGGAGGAGGCGCCAGTAGGCAGGCAGCCCCGCCACAACCCTGTCGAGGCGAGGCGGGACCGCTGCTACGAGTGCGGTCATGTAGGGCACTTCAGGAGGAGTGCCCGTACCTGAATTACAATTATGGGCAGGTGTTGTGGCGGGTCACGGGCCCGGACTTGGGAGCCGGGAAAATTGTTCTGCGGTGAAGGTGGATGGGGCGTCTGCCTGGGCCTTAGTTGACTCGGGTGTAGCCAGGCGGTTATTCGGGAGGGCTGATTAAGCCCACCGGCCCGCCGGGCCCCATCCGGCTACAGTGCATCCACGGGATGTGAAGCCTTACCCCACTGTCTGGGTACAGCTAGAGGCGGCCCAACACCGGGCGCGGTGTCTAGTGGGGTGGCTCCTAAGTTAGCTTACCCGTGGTCTTAGGGCGTGACTGGCCTGGCTTCACAAACCTCTTGAGGAAGGGGCTACGCCGCCAGGGAGAGAACTGGGAAGCGGGCTGGGCGGCCGGGATTTTTAGGCCAGCCAATGGCCGAGGACCCCTAGAGGGCCTCGGGAGCTCGAGAGAGAGGTAAGGGCCAAGTCCCCACGAGCGCCGACAACAGAGGGCCCGGGCTGGCTAGAGTGGACACCGACTTCCTCGAGGAGCAGCGAGGATACCACTCTCAGCCGGGCTTGGGAACAGGCGACTAGCCCACCAGGAGGAAGACCCGCCCCACCGCCAGCCACAAGGGCCCGATTTGAGATCCATCGGGACTTACTCTATCGGGTGGTACCAGAACCACAGACAAAGGAAGAGCTCATGCCAGCTGTTGGTCAGCGGCGGTTCCGGCGGGACTTGCTCCGTCTGGCACATTGATTGCGTGGGCGGACACCTAGGCAGGAGAAGACGTTGCAAAGGTGGCCCAGAGGTTCTTTTGGCCGGGCATCCATGCGGAGTGCGAGATTATTGCGCCTCCTGCCCAGAATGCCAGAGAGCCGGTCCAAAGGTGTACCAAGGGCCCCCTCGTACCCTTGCCGGTGGTGGGGGCGCCTTTTGACCGGATAGGCCTGGATCTCGTGGGACCCCTGGAGAAGAGCGGCACAGGTCATAAGTACATCATGGTGGTGGTTGATTATGCCACACGCTATCCCGGCGGTGCCACTGAGGTCCACCACAGCACCAGTCATTGCTAACGAACTGTGCAGATCTTCGCTCAGGTAGGTATCGAGGAAATACTAACAGACCAAGGAACGAATGTGACCTCTAGATTGATGGCAGAGCTGTGCAGGCTGCTGAACATCCGGGCACTAAAGACCTCCGTCTACCACCCCCAGGCGGATGGCTTGGTCGGCGATTCAACGGCACTTTGAAGGCCATGCTGAGAAAGTTTGTAGAGGCGACCCACGGCACTGGGATAAACTTCTCCCGCACTCCTCTTGGCGGTGCGAGAGGTACCCCAGGCGTCCACGGGGTTCTCCCCCTTTGAGCTCCTCTATGGGAGGAAGCCTGAGGTATCCTCGATCTCTAAGGAAACCTGGGAAGAGCAGGAGACCCGTGTTCAGTCGGTGCAGTATATCCTCCATCTGCGAGGCGCCTCCGGGAGCTGGGGACCTTGGCCCGCGAAAATCTGGTTAGAGCCCAGCAGACTCAGGAGGCTCAGTATAACAAGGGGCCAAGGTGCGGATTTTCGAGCCGGGGGATCGGGTCCTCTTGTTGCTTCCTTCCTCAGAGTCCAAGCTGCTGGCCAAGTGGCAGGGCCCCTTTGAAGTGGTCAGGCGGATTGGGCGGTCGACTATGAGGTACAGTTGTCCGGGCGAAGGAGGGATACCCAGGTCTACCACGTGAACCTCCTTAAGGCCTGGAGGGACCGAGAGGGCCTGCTGATAGCCCCATACCCGCCAGAACCGGAGTTGGGGCCACTGGTGGGAGAGCCGAGGCAGCCGGGCCGGCGGACATAGGCCACGAGCTTACCCCAGCCCAGCGGGACCAGGTAGAAAGACTGGTGGCGGCGTTCCCGTGGTTTTGTCGGCGCGACCGGACGAACCACATTGCAAGCCACCACATCGCTACCCTTCCAGGGCACAAAGTGCGGGACACACACCGCCCACTCCCCAGGAAGATGTAGGAGACAGTGAAGGAGGAGCTCGGGCTGATGCTGGCCTTAGGGGTGGTGGAAGAGTCGCGGAGTGAATGGCGGAGCCCCATAGTGTTGGTCCCCAAGCCAGGCGGGACAGTCAGGTTTTGCCGACTTCCGCAAGGTAGCGCCATTTCACGTTTTGGCGCCTATCCCATGCCCGGGTGGACGAGCTGCTGGGCGGCTAGGAAAAGCCGAGTTCATCTCCACCCTGGACTTGCGAAGGGATATTGGCAGATCCTGTTAACACGGCCTCACGAGAAAAGACAGCATTTCCAGCGCCGTTCGGACTCTACCAATTCTGATGATGCCGTTCGGATTACGCAGGGCGCGGCTACCTTCCAGCGACTCATGAACCAGGTGCTGGGCGCACACAGAATCGCGCGGCGTATATCGATGACATTGTCATCTACAGTAGCACTTGGGAGGAACATCTGCAACACCTGACCAAAGTTCTACGGGCATTAGGCGAAGCCGGCCTCACATGAACCGGCGAAATGTCACCTGGGCCAGAAGGAGGTGACTTACCTGGGCTACGGTCGGCGGGGAAGATCCGTCCCCTCGTAGACAAGGTGGAAGCATTAAGGACGTACCCTACGCCCCACGACCAGAAGCAAGTCCGGCAGTTCTTGGGGCTGGCGGGTACTATCGGCGGTTTGTGCCTATCTTAGCCACACTCGCTGCCCCACTGGCGGAGTTGGCGCGCAGTTCACAACCCCAGAAATGCGCTGGGCGGAAGGCTGCGCAAGGCCTTTCGCGCCCTGAGCGAACAATTAACAGGGAACCAGTACTAGTCCAACGGATTTTCAAAACCCTTTATCCTACAGACGGATGCCTCGGAGGTGGGACTGGGGGCTGTACTGTCGCAAGAGGTAGGGAAGAAGAACACCGGTCTTGTACCTTGGCATAAGCTGTTCCCCACGAAACCTGGTACTCCACCATAGAGCGAGGCCTTGGCAGTGAAGTGGGCGGTCGAGGCACTAAGGTACTATCTATTAGGAACCCCTTCTCCTTAGTGACTGACCACGCGCCCCTCCGATGGATCAATAGTATGAAGGAGGCGAATAACCGGATCATGCGGTGGTACCTGTCCCTCCAACCTCGCCTTCCGCGTGTCACATCGGCCAGGCAAGGCTCATGGGAGCGGACTTCTTCTCCCGCATCGGGAGGAGGAGGAGGCGGGAGTCAGGAGTCAGCCGGGCCCGGCGGCCGTCTTAAGGGAGGGTGTGTGGCGGGCGGGACAGCCCGCACTGGTACAACAGGGGTTAACCCTTCCTTGCTAGCAGAGGAAGCCACGCCCAGGAAGTTCTGCTGGGCATGCTCTAACTGGCAGACAGGTATAAAAGCCTGCAGGTCTGCTCAGTCTGGGCTGACCACCGGGAGAAGGGCGCGGGCCGTCAGCTCCTGCGGGAGAGAGCCAGGGAGCCTGGACCGGGGCGTCAGCGGGCAGAGGCCGTACCGGAGACCCGGAGAGGGCGCCCGGCGGAGGACCTGCGGGGAACCGCTCCCACAACGCCAACGTCCGACTAGGCGGGTAGGAAGTGACCCAGGGGACTTTAAAACAGCAGCCTTAAAGCTGCGGCACCGCTCGGCGTGTTGCGGGCGGATCCCGCCGGCGGGTGGCAAGGAGAGCTTGCCACAATCAGGGCCTGGGTCGGGACTCGGAGGAGAGGCGGGCCCGAGTCCCCTACCACCCGTGATACCCCACCCCGAGGGGATTTATGGACTCGGCCTCTGGGCCGCTACGCCCGAAGGTGTTTATGGACTCCGGCCGCCAGGCCGCACTACCCGCCCCAGAGAGGGGTTTGGGACCCGGCCGTTAGGCGCTCCCCACCCGAAGAAGTGTTTATGAACTCGGCCGTTAGGCGCGCTCCCCCACCCGAAGCGCTTATGGACTCCGGCCGCTGGGCGCTCCCCACCCGAAGAAGTGTTTATGAATTCCGGCGCTGAGCGCCGCTCTGCCCGAAGAAGCGCTTATGGACTCCGGCCGCTGAGCGCTACCCCACCCGTAAGTGTGTATGAACTCGGCCGCTGGGCGTGCTACCTCGCCCGAAGCGCGCGGACTCCGGCCGCTGAGCGCGCTACCCCGCCCGAGAGGGGCGGTTACGAACTCCGACCGCTAGGCGTGCTACTCTACCCGGAGAGTGTCCATAGACTCTGGCCGCTGGGCCGTAATCGCCGGCTACCAGAGGCGGACCGAAAGACAAGCGAGTGGTGCAGTGCTGGGCCCCACCCGCCCCTGCCGCGGCGCTGGGGCACCTGGCCCATCACACTGCCCCTTTGGCCAACTCCGCCCCTTCCCTGACTGGAGTGTGCTCAGAACAGCCTCCCCCCACACACACAAGCCCACAGCTGGGCACCCAGCACAAAGCCAGGGAGGGGGTTGCTTGGCTTGTTTACTTTACTTCGCAGAAGGTTTTCAAAAGCATTTTCTGCTCCTGTTCCCCATGGTGAGGAAGCAAATGGTTGTGGGGAAGGGAACCTGAGAGCGGTTGAGGGGGGGCAGTGTGGGGGGGAGTTGGGGGAGGCGGAAGGGGGAAATGGGGGAAGTTGGGGGAGGCTGAAGGGGGCAATGTGTTGAAGGAGGCCGGGGCAGAGAGGCAGTTGGGGGGCTGCTCGTCCCCACGGGAGGAGGAGGAAGAGGAGCTGCCCTTCTTTCTGAAGCTGTTTCCTGTTAGATCTTGCAACTTCACTGTTTCTGAGCAGGGTCCTGTGATGAAAAGGAAACTAGAGATTTGTGGTCCTGCTTTCAGCAGGGGCTTAGGCTAGATGAGCTCCTGAGGTCTCTTCCAACCCTCATTGTCTAGGATTCTGTGTTTCTGTGGAGGACAGGTCCATCAATGGCTGTTGGCCAGGGTGGGCAGGGATGGTGCCCTAACCTCTGTCTGTCAGAAGCTGGGGTGGGGCGACAGGGATGGCTCCCTGGATGATTCCTGTCCGTTCATTCCCTCTGGGGCACCTGGCACCGGCCGCTATCGGCCGACAGGACACTGGGCTAGATGGAGCTTTGGTTTGACCCAGTCTGGCCGGTCTTCCCTTCTAATGCTCTTCTCACATGCTCAGTAACAGCTGCAAGCTGCTGCCCTTCTGGCGCCATCAGAATCTGCTCCCTGCAATCAAAGGCCAGAAAATCCCCTGAAGGGAATCGGAGGCGGGATGGGCAGAGGGACAAAACTGGGACAGGATCAGGGGTTCAGATGGGGCTGCCATGCCAGGTAGGTGCAGAAGGAAAACCCCAGCTAGAGGGAGGCAGAGGGGATAAAAGTCCCCACTGATGGGGTGAGCCGGCAGCAGCAGTTCCAAACTAGGGGTGGTGGATGGTAGAAGGGCTCGTGTTCTTCGCACGATGGTCCCTCTCAGCCCCCCCTCCCCATGGCTGTGGTGTTAAAGGCCCTGCATGGCCCAGTGCCCAGGCACCACAGCAGTGCTCTATCTAAAATGGTGACTGAGCTGCCAAGGGAGCAGGAGCAGCTCCAGGCCCCAGCACGCCAGCGCGTGCTTGGGAAGCAAGCCAGGGGATCTCCGCTGGTCCCACAGCTTCAGTGGACCCTCCACAGGCAAGCTGCTGAAGGCAGCCTGCCTGCCGTGCTGGCGACAAAATCCTAGAGCCGCCCCTGCAAGAGGCGTGATTGAGGGAAATAGTTTAAACCACTCCCCCACCATCATAAAACAAACTGATGATCATCAGTTCATCCCTTCCCCACTGAACTGCCCAGTGCCTGGCTCGGAGGTAGAGGCAGGAGGAGAGAGACAAGGGTGAGATTTCAGCATCTCCAGGTAGGTCCCACGGCTCCAGTTGCCCCAACAAACGCTGCGGAGTTTTAATCCGTAGCTGCAGGCCAACTTAGGGCTATTCCACCAATTCCCCAAATTGGGACCCACGCCAAAGAGGGCCCCGTACCCAGTAAGAATCCCTTCCCTGGCTAGAGGTGCCTTTTTAATTTTTACTCACCTGGCGGCACTCTGGGTCTTCAGGGGCATGTCGTCGGCGGGTCCTTCACCCGCTCCGAGTCTTCGGCGGCACTTTGGCGGCGGGTCCTTCAGTGCCGCCGAAGACCTGGAGTGAGTGAAGAACCCACCACCGAAGTGCCACCAAAGACTCGGAGCACCGCCCGGTGAGTACAAGCCCACGTGTTTTTAACGTGGTTTTTGTTTTAGTCATCCCTGCCGGGGCCCCATCGAAACTGTTGAATTGGGCCCGCACTTCCTAAAGCCGGCCCTGAGCATAATTCTAATCAGCCAATCATAACCTCTCCATAGACCCCTTACGACAACCTTTATGCAATATTGGCTGCAAATCTAGAATAGTGGTCGCAACGGTGATCTATACAGTTACAGTTTATGTCAATAACATCACAGGAGGTAACACGGCATCAGTGAGCCTGATATTGGAATACAGCCTCCAGTTTTGGTGTCCTCGTTTGAAAAAGAAGTTGTGAAATTGGAGTTGAGGCAGCAAAGAGCCACCAAATATTCTGAGGGCTGGAGAAAAATGCCTTCTAGTGAGCTATTGAAAGAGCTCAACCTGTTTAACTTATCAAAAGAAGATTGAAAGATAACTTCATTGAAGTGTTGAAGTGCCTTAATGGAGAGAACATATTGGGTATTAAAGGGCTCTTTAATGTAGCAGAGAATTATTACTATTATGCTTCCCCACTGCAGAACTCCAGTTTTAGGCTGTGCAAGAAGCCAGAGCAGGCATGAGGGTTTCACCCATAGTTTTAATAGAGCTCCCGCTGCTTAACTTTGCTCTTCATTCATATCTCCTCAGTTAATATACAGTGAACCAGTGTGAACATAATCTTACTGATTTCAACAAGAATGCTGGTTCTTGAACGTAATCAGAGTTTATTCCTAGTTTGTGGTTTTAATTGACTTCTTATAAATAGTCTAGCTCTGGCTTAGTTATGGAAAAGTAGGTAGACACTAGACAGACGGATTATTTTTCTATGGGGCTAGATAGAGAGAGACATGGTTACGTCTGGGGTTAGATAGACAGAAGCACGTCATTAGACAGACACAGGAGAAAGGAAGGATGGTCAGAGGTTATCGCACTCGACTAACACTTGAGGGTCTGAGTTTAAGTTCTGCCTTCACTGCAGACTTCCTTTGTGACCTTGAGCAAATCACTTAGGGCCAGATTTTTAAAGGGATTTCAGTTCCTAATTCCCATTGAAATCAATTCAGGCCTCAGATCAGGAGCAGGGCTGTCTTAAAGTCCTCTGCACAGAATAGCATCTTGACAACGGCTTCACTGTTGTGATGCACTTTTAACCTGTTTCTATGCACATTCCAGTGCGTCCCTGCTCGGGGCCTGTGTACATTGCAGGTAACAGCATGACCCTCCCTACCACCTCAGAAGGCCCCTCCCATCAGTTTTGCAATTTGTACTTTTCCACAAGGAATAACACCAGCAGAAGATCCCTGCATCAAGCGATCGCTCACAAGGAGAGGAACCCCCTTTATCCCATCAATTGGGACCAGGGCCAGATTAGTTAACCAAAGGTCGGATCATCGCATGAATGGGAAAGTGCCAGGCTGCATCACCATCTAGTGACCATAGGAGAGATTGCCCACTTCTGGACCTGTGTGCGCTGGTTGTTGGGTTCATATGGAGAACCGGAGAATTCTGGAATCTGTTTGCCCCAAAAGAAGCTATTGTGTCATACAGGAGGCCTGTGATATGCAGGGGTCAGATTAGATGCTCTAATGATCTCTTCTGGCCATCAAGTCAACTAATTTCTGAAAAACACAGTGGCGCATTGGGAGCAGCAGCGTCTGATGTTTTCCTGTCTATCGGCTTGCTTCCTAGAACGAATGCTCCTTGAGTGGGGTGATCCACAGGAGTAGCTCAAACCTCCAAAGTGCCTGGCCAGGGCAGGACATTAGCCCAGCAAGGGAGGGTGTGGCAGTGACATCACAAAGGCCTTTTGCAGGACCTCAGACTATTGGCCAAGGTGGTGGGGAGGTGGTGACCTCACAGAGAGATGCTGACATCAGCCAGGCAGGACAGGGCGAGGGCCAGGGAAACCTCAGAGACCCTGTGGCTTTGCTTCAGCAAGTCTCCCTCTCCAGGTCTCTCTTTGAGGACTGGGGGACTATTGGGGTTCACATACCTGAGCGCCAGGAGGAACCTCTTTCGAGTTTTCTCCTTCCCTTTTAGTGATTTTACTTGAAAACAGCCGACCCTGTTTAGAAGGTAAGAGTCTCCTCGAAGTTTGAAACTGTTCAGTCTGATCCATCTGGTGACAGTTGAATTCATGGAAAACATGATCTTAAGGAGGCAGAATTTTATTCCAAACCTGGGATCTTGTCCCTTAGAATCACTGAGGACATTAGGGTTTGTCCTTTTTGTTTCACCTTTTCCTCCATCCATCCCTCCTTTCTCTTCCTCTCTTGCTTCTTTTCTCCTTTCTCCTGTTCCTCTCCTAACACCAGGAGAGGGTGTGTGTGTGTGTGTGTGTGTGTGTGTGTGTGTGTGTTGCGGGGGAGTGCTCGGCAGCTCTCACTGTGGGAGGTCCACCCAAAACTGTGGAGCTGCACTAGTGCTGGGGCAGTGATCCTCGCCAGTGACCTGGGCCATCCTTTGAGCTCTCTGGTGAGACCCTCAGCCTCCCATCCTCAGTCTCTATCCTGATTGGCTGAGCAGGAGGTTAATGACAGGGAGGAGACTCAAGGCCTTTTTGTTCTCTTTTAAGACCAAGTAAATAAGTCATAACCACTTATATGTTTGATGGATTTTGCTGCTTCTCTGCATTAATTGTCTCTGAGCAGTTCATGATTCTCTCTAACATTGCAGTTCTCCTAAAATACTGGCTGAATAATTACTGTGCATACTTGTTCCTCTGGAGCTCATCTGAGAGCACTTTCTTGAGGTCATTCAATGTATGTAATTCAAAATCCGATGGTTAATTTGACAATCAGGGCTCTGGGTCCTATTCCCAATTCAGACATTGACTGGATGTGTGACCTAAGACAAGTCAATTTTCCTTTCTCAGCCTGAGCGTCTCCCTCTTTCAAGTAGGGGTAATAATGATCCGCTCCTACCTACCTCAACACACTCACTCTTCCCCAGCACACACACACACTGTCTCTCCCACACACAAACAGTCTCCACACTGCAGCTGAAAAGCAGCTGGCAATGTAGTAGGATGACCCTGGAACAATGGGATAGAGAAACCTGCATCACTGAAAGTGCAGCCACTATGGTATTATAGGCCAGCTTCCTAAAGCCTCAGCCTCAACCACTTAACACTGGGGCCTTTCTACACTCTGGTTCTGTTCTCACTGAAGGATCATTACCAATTATTCGCTCAGACCAGCTTACCCAGCACCCTCACTGCTGTGCAGCTCTGGATGTGTGGCCATGGCTGAACAGCAAGAATTCCTGCCCATTTCCCTTCTGGCTGGAGCATGGTTTGTGGTTAATGATGTTGCTGTAGATTGTTTGCTTCCTGCCTTGGCAATGCAGACAGTCCCTTTTCCCAACATATCTCCAGAACATCAGTCCCTGGCTGGGTCTCCTGGGCAGAGGAAAACATCCCTTGTTTGGTGTTGCAAAGGGGATCGTGCATAGCTGAGATGTCTCTCGGTTTGGATCAAAGGGAATGTTGGATGGAATATATCACACAACCCTCCCTGCTCCCCAGAGCCCCATGGGAGAATGTAGAGAAGGGGGAGTCATTCCTCCCTGCACTCCCAGAAGAGTTGCTAGGACTCCTTCCTGCCAGCTACTCACCCCTGGATTCATGCTTAGCTCCTAGGATCTTTCTGCTCCAAAGGCTCCATAGTCCTGGGGTGGGGAGGGTGTCACTGCACAGTCTGAAACACAAGGAGGTTTCTGGAATTGAAGGAAGGAGCAGAAAACGGAGAGGAAAGAAACAGAGAGAAAACGCCTCGTCTCTCGCCCCTCCCCTGCCTCCCCATCAAGAAATGTTACCAAGGACCAGCGTTAGGAAATAGTGTCCTGGGCAAAACTTGTACTTTGGCAAAGTTCTTGGTTCAGGCTTGTAGCAGTGATGGAATAAACTGCAGGTTCAAATCAAGTCTCTGGAGTACATCCACAACTGGGATGGGCCATTCAGTCCTTTGTACAGAGCTTCAGTTTGTAGCAAAGTCCCTCCAGAGGTAGGAAGCAGGACTGAAGACAAGATGGAGATGAGGCATCAGTCTTTTATAGTCTCTTGCCATGTGGTCTTTGCTTTCTTTGTCCCAAGGACACTCTATCCAGCACGTGACATCGAAAAACCTTAGATTTCTGTCCATAGGCAGGTCCCTGCACACCTTGCTGAGCCACAAGGCATATCTGCCTTCTCTCAATGGGTCAGTTGTATAGCTGATGGTCCTTAATGGGCCATCAAGCAGGCTAGGCAGAGCTGACACCAATTTGTCTGGCTGGGGTGTTCCCCAGAAGCATAGCACAAGTTGGAAATACAGGCAGCATAGAGCCAATATTCATAATGTCAACTACAAAAATGATACATATCTAGAGATAGCATAATTATAATCAGCCAATCATAACCTCTCCATAGACCCTTTATGTGACCACCTTTATGCAATATTGGCTGCAAATATAGAACAGTGGTGGCAACGGTGATCTATACAGTTACAGATTATGTCAAGAAGGTCACAGGAGGTGACATGGTATCAGTGAGACTGATACTGGAATACTGCCTCCAGTTTTGGTGTCCTCATTTGGAAAAGATGGTGTGAAACTGGAGTTGAGGCATAAAAGAGTCACCAAATATTCTGAGGGCTGGAGAAAAATGCCTTCTAGTGAGCTATTGAAAGAGCTCAATCTGTTTCGCTTATCCAAAGAAGATTGAAAGGTGACTTAACTGAAATGTTGAAGTGCCTTACTGGAGAGAAAAGATTGACTATTAAAGGGCTCTTTAATGTAGCAGAGAAAGACATAAAAAACCCCAATGGCTGGAAGGTGAAAAGAGACAAATTCATATTACAATTAAGGCACAAATATTCAACAGCGAGGATGATTCACCACAGGAACAAGCTACCAAGGAAAGTGGTGGATTCTCCGTCTCGTGACGTCATTTCATGAAGACTAGATGCCTTTCTGGAATGTGTTTACCCCAAAAGTAGCTAGTGTGTCATACAGGAGGCCTGTGATATGCAGGGGTCAGATTAGATGCTCTAATGGTCTCTTCTGGCAATAAAGTCGACTAATTTCTTTAGAACTGAATGTAGCATTGGGAGCAGCAGCGTCTGATGTTTTCCTGTCTAGCCGGCTTGCTTCCTAGAACGAATGCTCCTTGAGTGGGGTGATCCACAGGGAGTAGCTCAAACCTCCAAAGTGCCTGGCCAGGGGCAGGACATTAGCCCAGCAAGGGAGGGGTGTGGCAGTGACATCACAAAGGCCTTTTGCAGGACCTCAGACTATTGGTCCAAGGTGGTGGGGAGGTGGTGACCTCACAGAGAGATGCTGACATCAGCCAGGCAGGACGGGGCGAGGGGCCAGGGAAACCTCAGAGACCCTGTGGCTTTGCTTCAGCAAGTCTCCTTCTCCAGGTCTCTCTTTGAGGACTGGGGGAGTATTGGGGTTCACGTACCTGAGCGCCAGGAGGAACCTCTTTCGAGTTTTCTCCTTCCCTTTTAGTGATTTTACTTGAAAACAGCCGACCCTGTTTAGAAGGTAAGAGCCTCCTCGAGGTTTGAAACTGTTCAGTCTGATCCATCTGGTGACAGTTGAATTCATGGAAAACATGATCTTAAGGAGGCAGAATTTTATTCCAAACCTGGGATCTTGTCCCTTAGAATCACTGAGGACATTAGGGTTTGTCCTTTTTGTTTCACCTTTTCCTCCATCCATCCATCCCTCCTTTCTCTTCCTCTCTTGCTTCTTTTCTCCTTTCTCCTGTTCCCCTCCTAACACCAGGAGAGGGTGTGTGTGTGTGTGTGTGTGTGTGTGTGTGTGTGTGTGTGTGTGTGTTGCGGGGGAGTGCTCGGCAGCTCTCACTGTGGGAGGTCCACCCCAAACTGTGGAGCTGCAGTAGTGCTGGGGCAGTGATCCATGCCAGTGACCTGGGCCATCCTTTGAGCTCTCTGGTGAGACCCCTCAGCCTCCCATCCTCAGTTTATATCCTGATTGTCTGAGCAGGGGGTTAATGACAGGGAGGAGACTCAAGGCCTTTTTGTTCTCTTTTAAGACCAAGTAAATAAGTCATAACCACTTATATGTTTGATGGATTTTGCTGCTTCTCTGCATTAATGAGGCAAGTATGAAGCCTCATTCAAAGACCAGGGGTCACTATATTACTCCACAGTCAATCAATGCAGTTGTAGATAAATCTCTGCATTATGCATTTTTGTATAACTTGTATATGACTTTGTATTGAACCTTGGTAATATGTTATAGCGGGCCCCTAAGGTAGTGTAATTAAGGTAAAAGAAAAGTGTCTTTTTGCTAGAAGTAGAATAAGATCTCCCCCCCACTTGGTAATCAACTGCCCTGTTGCATGAATGAGGTGTGACTGAGGAAGGCGTGGAGGGCAGTACCTCCAGACAGCTGCAATCCTTGGAGAGGGGCTGGCAGCCCAACCAAGGACAATCAAGCTTGGCAAGTGGGCTGACTAGAGAAGAGCAGACATACTGATGGCCTCGGGGATAAGAAGCAAACACCTTCCTGTGGGAACAACCCCCAGCCCAGAGAAAAGCAGCTAGAAGGACCAACAGACACAGTCACAGATTTTGAATCTGGGAGATTTGCCCCTCTCCATCCACCGACTCGCTGCTTGCCTCCTCACCCCCCCCCAAGTATAAAGCCTCATTCAAAGACCCAAGGAGTCACTATATTACTGCACAGAGCCCTCCCCCCCCCGACGAACGCTGCCCCGCACCGGCCGCAGGCTCTGCACGGGAGATTGGGTCGGGCGAGGAGGTCTGGGGTGCAGGCCCGGGGTTGGGGCAGGGGATTGGGGTGTGGGATGGTTGAGAGGTTGGGCTCTGGAATGGAGTTTGGGTGCTGGGTGCAGGCTCCAGGCTGGGGCACAGGGTGGGGTGCAGGATGGGTGGAGGCAGGTGCTACTCTATGCACTAGCAAAGCAATCAGGGGCTTGGAGCATCCCATTTGCAGGGGAGTAAGCCAGCATGGATCCAGCCTGGGAGCTTAGAACCAACAGGGGCCCTGGGAGCTGTAGTTCCTTGGTTAGCTCCTGCCTATAGAGCCAGCTCTGGAGCAGGAAAAAACTACATTTCTCAGCATTCCCTTGGCCGCTATCAACAGGAAAGGGAGGGGAGGAGTACGGTAGCTGAAACCTCAAGCTGCAGCTTGCTGTCAATGGAGAGCTCACTGCTAGAGCGGGGTGGCACTGTGAATGGGGAACGAGTGTGCCCAAGTTGTAGAAGGCTTTGCCCTAGATATCCCCTTCAGAAGACATCCCCAGACTGGATTAGAGATACTGGTGTGACCTCACCTTGCAGCCCCAAGGAAGGAATTGGGTGGACTAAATGGACAGTTCCCCTCTTTATCTGAATCCTAGCAAGGAGGTACGTGGATCCCACTAGAATTTAAGAGTAAGGAGGAGAGGCTCTACTGGACCTGGGCAGCTTTAGATACAGTACCAGGCACGTAGAGGATTTCCACTTCTGAGCCATCGAAGCAGAAATTGACTTTTCCTTTCCATATTTAGCTAATATTCACCCTCAAAATTCAGGAGTGCTGAAGCTCAATTTGGGCAGCTGTTACTTCATTTCTCCCAAATCAAATGTACTGATTCACTGTAATTTGCTGTAGAAAAAGTAGGATAAACTTGAGCAAGAAATGCTTCCCAGTGGTTTTTAGGACTGGAATTGCTATTTTCAACAGCCATTGCCTTTGTTTGTTTGTTTTATAGTTTTATTTGTTTAAAAGGAAGACAGTGATATTGCATTGGCAAATTGCCCATAGAAACAAAGAATGGAACATAAGAATAATAAAGGCACCTCAACGTTTCCTCATTTCTGTAGGACAGTCTTAAAATATGCATCCAGATATCCTTTAATCACACAAGCTGGAAATTGTTCCATGTTACTGCAGTTCTGTAACCATATGGGAACCAATCCTGTCTGTGTTCTGTGCACATCCAAAATTCCTGCTGAATGACCCACTCTGGGAGCAAGTTACCAGTGACCCAGGGCTGGGGTGGAAGGAGGGTGCAAGTGGGCCGGGGGAGCCCAGAGCTGGGGCAGCACGGGGTGCATGTGTGGGGAAGATCCCAAGGCTGGGGTGGCAGAGGGTGCTGGTGTGTGTGGGGGAGAGCCCAGGGCTGGGATGGCATGGGGTGCGGGTGTGTGGGGGAGAGCCCAGGGCTGGCAGCAGGGGTACAGGTTGGGGGAGGCCCAGAACTGGGGCAGCAGGGGGTGTGGGTGGAGGGGCAGAGCCCAGGGCTGGGGCAGCAGGGAGATTCAGGGAGGAGCCCAGGGCTGGGGTGGGGGCAGTCAATTTTTTTTTTGCTTGGGACAGCAAAAAACCTAGAGTTGGCCCTATCTCCACCCACCGTGAGGTAGGTAGGAGCGGATCATTATTATCCCTACTTGAAATAGGGAGAAGATAAGGCTGAGAAAGGATAATTAACTTGTCTTAGGTCGCATAATCAGTGGCAGAGTTGGGAATAAGACCCAAGAGCCCTGATTTTCAAACTAAGCATCGGATCTTAAATTTCCTACATTGAATGATCTGAGTAAAGTGCTCTCAGATGAGCTCCAGACCAGCAACAGTGCACAGTAAGTATTCAGCCAGTATTTTAGGAGAACTGCAATGTTAGAGAGAATCATGAACTGCTCAGAGACAATTAGTGCAGAGAAGCAGCAAAATTCATCAAACATACAACTGCTTATGACTTATTTACTTGGTCTTAAAAAAGAACAACAAGACCTGAGTCTCCTCTCTGGCAATAACCCCCTGCTCAGCCAATCAGGGTAGAAACTGAGGATGGGAGGCTGAGAGTTCTCACCAGAGAGCCCAAAGGATGGCCCAGGTCACTGGTGGGGATCAATGCCCCAGCACTACTGCAGCTCCACAGTTTGGGGTGGACCTCCCACAGTGAGAACTGCCGAGCACTCCCCCGCAACACACACACACACACACACACACACACAACCCTCTCCTGGTTTTGGGAGGGGAACAGAAGAAAGGATAAAAGAAGCAAGAGACGAAGAGAAAGGAGGGAGGGAGGGATGGATGAAAAGGTGAAACAAAGGACAAACCCCAATGTCCCCAGTGAATCTAATGGACAAAATCCCAGGTACACAATAAAATTCTGCCTCCTTAAGCTCGTTTTTTTCCATGCCTAGAATTCAACTCTCACCAGATGACTGAGACTGAACAGGTTTCAAACCTCGAGGGGGCTTCTGGCTGTGATTTGTCAGTCCTCAAAGGCCAGCCAGGTGACTGTAAATAACTTACAATCATTAGGAAAAATTAGTATCAAGATTCCAACTCTAGCAGTCAGACAACATTGGTTCAATTTACAAGAGATTACTTTTATATTCCTTGGTTCCCCAAATTAGGAAGGGCCTGTGACCACAGGTCCTGCAGGCTGCAGGGTACAAAGGGTAGGTCTACATCCCTTTTCTCTTTGTGCATAGTCCTGCCTGCTCCTTTTCAGTTTCAGTTCTGCTACCACAGTACTGATCAGCACATTCTTCAGTAGCATAGGGAAGGGCAGGCACCATCACACAAGGACTATTACACAGAGACCTGCCAAATGCACACAGCAAACAAATGAAAACAAGAGATGAAAATGTTATTTTTCATTAATCCCTTTCAGTGACAGCAACCTCCGTGGCTAATTGTAACAATAGTAGATGCAGCATTTTCTGATTGAAATGATTTTCAAGTTGGGTGCCTTTATGAACAGTAATTGCCTACATCTGTGACACAAGTACTTTTCAATTCCATTAAACCTGGGGTTTTGCTCAATTACACACGATATCTTGGAATTTTTCTGGCATATTCATCATCACATACATCACCTACAAGACTCCTGCCATAACAAGGGGTTCTTTATAGGGTTTGAAATTATTAAAGTGACCCAGCACTTTTCAATTGTAACAGCTCAGGACAAAGTAGATCTCCTGATCCCACTTATGTAGCTATTTAAATGTAACCTAGTTATAAGGTGGCCTAACTTACTGATATTTTTGACACGTTTTCAAAAAGTGGCCTCTATTTAAATCCATGCAAATATCTGTATGCACACTTTCTGAGCACTGCAAGTCTGAATCTATCACCTGTGCATGCATCTGCTGTTACCTGAAACATGCACATGCTGCTATTTGCATGAAAACTTCTACATGCCTGAATAGAGGAGGATCCTTTGAAAATGTGGCCTTTTAATTATATTTCATACTCCACAAGAGTAGCCTAAAAACAACAACGGGATATAATAAGGCCCTGGCATCAAATGAATAAGGAACAATATAAAAATCAGCAGCACTTTATAAAGAGGACAGGAACAAAATATACAGTAACCATAAAACCAACAGATAAAACAAAACCCAGATTTCCCCAGGTGCAATCTAACAGGACAATTTTGCCTTCATAACTCTAGCAATACTCATCTATTTCAGCATGTAATGATCCTGTTTAAAGTATCCAGGAAACAATAAACTCTGGCCCCAGTGCTTGCACATGTTCACTTTGTTGAGTGTGGCTCACATATCTGGACCTCCCAGCTGTTAATAGCTTCACCAACCACCCCTCTGTCTTTGCTTCTGTGTATGTCACTTCATTCTGGCTCTGCAAGGTGTCTGAAGTCCCAAATGCCACTTGTCCTTCTGTAAACCTATCCCAGCGGTATCCCTCCCCCAACTGCCTCCTTTGTGGTTCAATTCTACACCATTGAAATCAATGGAATTTTTTCCATTGACTTCAATTAGAGCAAGATCGGGCCCTTCAGCAATTTCCACCCAGTTCTTTCTATTATGATTTGTACCAATCAGGGTTCAGGGCCTCATTGTTCTAGGCACTGTCTAACAAAACAATGGTCCGTGCCCCAAATATTCTGCAGCATCATGCAAAAGATGCCAGAAATGCAGTCCAGCGAATTACCTTGATAACCTCTGGTGTAATCTTTCTTAATATCTGTGGTTTCTAATTCTATCAATTACTAGACAATTAAATTAAGGGGGTTAAGTTACACAGTGGTTTCTGAGAGCAACTGTTTTGAAAATCCAGTTAAAAATGTATTTTAAAGGTAAATAAATGCCTAATCTTTGCCTGAAACACAAGCAATATGATTTTTTTTAAATGTGTGCTACCATCTCCAAGCCTCATCCTCTCTCCAGTGAAATCCCTCTTCAAATGCCTGCACTTTTTCATTTCCACCCATGCCCTTTCCCTTTTGCCTTTACAGAGCTATTAAATTTGTTAGTCTCTAAGGTGCCACAAGTACTCCTCATTCTTTATGCTTAATGATGTACTTCTAATAAAGAATTTAATTCTATTTTTGCCTAGAGTGACTCTGACTTTCAAATTATATTTAAACATAGGAACTTATGGAATGGTTTAGGAATAAAAATAAATTAACATGTACAGAAATATGAAATAGAAAAACAAATAGGACAATTTCACTGCTCTACATGGGAAAAACCCACACAGAGCTTATTTCATCTTGTGAATTTTCTGCAGACTAAGCTAAGGGGAAAGAAAGAGTTTCTCTAATTGTTTTAAACCATGGATGAAAAGAACCTAACATGATCACCCTTGATTAACATGCTTATTATATAATATATAAACAGGGAAACCAGGGAGACAACCCTGGGCCACGAAAATAAATAAGGAAGCTTTCACAAGAATCAAAACAAAGCATCATTCAGAATCTGTAAACAACTGAGCCGCTGATCCTAAAACTCATATTATAGGTAGACATGTACCTCTTTCTCTCTATTTGAAATATTTAGATAACATCCTTAATGTTTTATTATTCTTCATGTCTCCACATTAATCCTTTTTATATTGATAGTTCCCAATGTATCCTCTGCCAAGAAATGGACTTTGTGCAGAGAAAAATCCATTTTCTAGTGCCAAAGATATTGATAATTAACATTTATGTCATGAAACTTGTAATACCAGTTTGCTAAAATAAAGCTAAGCTTTTCATTATTATTTTAGAGTTTAATTTAGTCATCCAAGGTTACTCAGCTTCATGTTTATAAATTATACAGGGCAGGGACTTAACTCCTCTTGATCGACCTGTTTTGGAATTATGACTGTACAAGTAAGGAGGTTCATAACCTTGTTTGAATATCTGATCCGGCCTTGAAAGAAGGTGATTTATGGGATCGACAAACCCTCATCATTTCAAGAATCGGCATCTGAGAACAAGATTTTCCTCTATAACACAAAGAGCGGAGCAAATCAGTTAAGTCTCTACTAGAAGCTACAACTTTGTTTATGTAAGAGTCATACAAGGTTACAAGGTCTGAGAATAGTCTGCCAGTAAGAGTATGGATTTTAGAACAAATAAATAGCTACATACTGCATAAAAATTGGAAGTTTTGAAACTACTTCTCTGATAATTCAGCACTAGCCATGCTACAGCATGTTCTAATTTACCATTTGGTATATGCTTTTGAAAATACTGAAAGTACATGCCAGTGGTCAACTAAATCATAGAAAATTCAAGCCCTATTTTACATGATGGGTGAGACATTGAAAACTGCATGACTTAGAAATGCCAGTCCCATTAAAAGTTAATGAGACTTATGTTCCTAAATCACTTACTCTCTTTTGAAAATCTCACCCATTTTCGTTTCCAGGGCTACTGCTGCCAATCACCAGTATTTTTAAGATAGTACATTTTTTGTAATTATCTGGCATAATAAAAGCACCAAAATTGTTTCCTGGAGAAAAACAAATCCAGAAACCCTAAAATACTGCAGCACTTCTGTTTCACTTTCTGTACCAATGATGAGAGGATTCTGCGAAGACAGACTTTTTAATACAGGATCTGAAAAATTTCTATAGTAATCAAACATATATGCCCATATTAAGCACCATAGACTGCCAAATTCCAGAGAAACAGAAAACACTCTAGACTTGTGCATGGAATCACTTTTATGTGTTATTTCAAATGCCCTTCCTGAAGTTCTTATGGTGATCTGCGGAGGGAGGGGGGAAGAATTCTGAAGATAAAAGTCAATTCCAGTGCCATTTCTATGATTGTGGAACCATGTGACGCCAGGGCACTGAATTTATCACAGTATTTACATTACTGTTACAAATCCAAATGTTTCACCTATTTTCTAGGAATACTTCACCTTGGTTAAAAAGAACCAAGCAAAATCACGGTGCAACGGTAATACAATTAGGGCATTACCGATGCACCCAAACTTGTAGATTGTGCAAGGAATATCAGGTTGCAACCTGTATAAGTGCAGGTAACTGTGCAAAAAGGGGCTAAAACTGTTTTTCTTTAATAATTGTATTCTCTGCCATGCATTGTCAGGGATTGAAGAAAGCACATGCCCAGCTTTCATTATCTGAAGATAACCTTCCAAATGTAAACCAGTGCAGACCTGTCTTCCTGAGTCTGCAAACTGGCAGTTCCAGAGCTTCTATTCCGCCTCACAATGCTGCCAAGCACTAGCAGCTTTGGTCAGTTTCACTGCTGTTATTCAGAACCCCAGGGGTGACGGTAAAACTGAGAAAAATGGTGCCTCTTTCAGGAAAAGTAAGTTCAAGCAGAATCAGGCACTGGAGCTATTCATAGAGAAGCTCAATCCACGCTTCCCTCCTCCCATGGAGTAGGAGGAGGAGAGGATTTCTCCCTTTGGGTCTTGAAAAAAGAAGAGTGAAAAACGGGGTGCTGGGCTATGGGGGAGATCTGTGTGTGTCAGGGCACTGCGGGTCTGTGTGGGGCATTGTGCAGTTATGGTGTGGGGCTGTAGGGAAGGGCACTGGGAGGGAGGAAGGAAGGGAGGGGAAATCTGTGTGTATTGGGAAACTAGAGAGTGGAGGTTTCTGTGTGGGGTGCTGGGCAGCTGTGGTGGGGCTGTGGGCAGGGGTGTGCTGGGCGAGGTGTGTGTGCACAGCACTGTGCATTTGTGGTGGAAGAGTTGTAGGGGGGTGCTGGGCAGGGGAGCTCTGTGGCACAGCATGGGCGCACCCCAATAGGAAAGGGCACGCTGGTAGCACAGGGCCAGGCGGACCAGTGTGCCTCTGGCTCCCAACGGGGCTGCGCACCTGTGTCTGTCTGTCTCCCCCCCAGCTCCACCAACGTGGCCTGATAGTTCACGCTTGCGATCTGGTCACCCTCCCGCTCCCTCCATCCTTCACTCCCTTCCCTGCGTCTCTCCATCCCTGTCCTCTGTCCTGTCCCGTCTCCATCCGTCCCTGTCCCTTCGTCCCCTCCGTCCCATCCCTGCGTCCCCCAGCCCTGTCCTCTGTCCCGTCCCATGTCTCCATCCGTCCCTGCCCCTTCATCCCCTCCGTCCCGTCCCTGCATCCCCCCAGCCCTGTCCTCCGTCCCGTCCCTGTCTCCATCCGCTCCATCCGTCCCTGCCCCTTCGTCCCCTCCGTCCCGTCCCTGCATCCCCAGCCCTGTCCTCCGTCCCGTCCGTCTCCATCCGTCCCTGCCCCTTCGTCCCCTCCGTCCCGTCCCTGCATCCCCAGCCCTGTCCTCCGTCCCGTCCCAGCCCTGTCCTCTGTCCCGTCCCTGTCTCCGTCCGTCCCCTCCCGTTCATTTGCAGCCCAGCTCAGCCCCGGTCACACTCGCCAGGTGGGGCCAGCAGCTCCCCTGCGCTGCGATCCAGCACCGGGCACCGCGGAGCACCGGGCAGGCTGTGCAGGGTGGGGAGGGATACTCGCATTGCTGACACCTGCCTGCCTCAGGGCTTTCTCCCTGCCCGCCGCGAGGATCGCCAGGGAGGGCAGCAGCGTGCCGCTGAGAGCCGTGTCCAATTGGCCGGGTGGCTGCCTGCAGACAGCACGGGGGAGAGAACCAGACAGCCCTGTAACGCAGCCGCTGCTCGGGACCCGGATCCACGCTGCTGTGCCACCGAGACCCATCAAGTGCCACGGGAGCGGGGGACACCCCCCCCCACCCCATGGAAGTGTCAGGGGCTGCTCGGGCTGGGAGCCCGGCGGAGAGTCCAGCTGGGGAGAGGCTCAAGGGGGTAAAACGTTGCACCAAAAATATGAAAAAGTTGCCAGACAAAAACCCTTTAATTACAGCTCGGACGGGCCCCTCCGGAGCAGGGGGGCGGGGCCAGCCGCGGTCCCGCCGCCGGGCAGCAGCAGCAGCATTGAGGCAGCAGGAGGGGGCGGCTCCCGGGGATTCCCTGCTCGCGCCGCTGCCGGGGGGAGCCGCTGCTGCTGCGAGCTGGTGCGCGAGGGGTGGAGGGGGGGTGTCCTCGCGGGCGGGGCTCGCGCCCAGAGCGCTGACACTGTCCGTTGGGAACTGTCACGCCGCGTGACCGGGCCGCCCCACTTGTGACGTCACCGCCCTCTGCCCCCGCCCAACCAGCGTGGTCACCCGGGTTCCGCCCACCGTCACCGCGGCAACCACCAAAACAAACGTTCTCCGCACACGTGAGGGAGGGAAGGGGGGAAGGGATGGGCCGTGACGCAAACAAAGCAGCTGGCGGGGCGGGGGGGAGGGACGGGGGACGGGACGGAGGGAGGACAGGGGACAGGACGGAGGACAGGGGCTGGGGGATGCAGGGACGGGACGGAGGGGACGAAGGGGCAGGGACGGATGGAGACGGATGGACAGAGGACAGAGGACAGGGATGCAGGGACGGACGGAGGGGACGGAGGACGAAGGGGCAGGGACGGATGGAGACAGGGACAGGACAGAGGACAGAGGACAGGGGACGCAGAGGAGGGAGTGAAGGATGGAGGGAGCGGGAGGGTGACCAGATCGCAAGCGTGAACTATCAGGCCACGTTGGTGGAGCTGGGGGGGAGACAGACAGACACAGGTGCGCAGCCCCGTTGGGAGCCAGAGGCACACTGGTCCGCCTGGCCGTGTGCTACCAGCGTGCCCTTTCCTATTGGGGTGCGCCCATGCTGTGCCACAGAGCTCCCCTGCCCAGCACCCCCCTACAACTCTTCCACCACAAATGCACAGTGCTGTGCACACACACCTCGCCCAGCACACCCCTGCCCACAGCCCCACCACAGCTGCCCAGCACCCCACACAGAAACCCCCACTCTCTAGTTTCCCAATACACACAGATTTCCCCTCCCTTCCTTCCTCCCTCCCAGTGCCCTTCCCCACAGCCCCACACCATAACTGCACAATGCCCCACACAGACCCGCAGTGCCCTGACACACACAGATCTCCCCCATAGCCCAGCACCCTGTTTTACACTCTTGTTTTTTCAAGACCCAAAGGGAGAAATCCCCTCCCTCCTCCTACTCCACGGGAGGAGGGAAGCGGGGATTGAGCTTCTCTATGAATAGCTCCAGTGCCTGATTCTGCTTGAACTTAGTTTTCCTGAAAGTGGCACCATTTTTCTCAGTTTTACCGTCACCCCTGGGGTTCTGAATAACAGCAGTGAAACTGACCAAAGCTGCTAGTGCTTGGCAGCATTGTGAGGCGGAATAGAAGCTCTGGAACTGCCAGTTTGGAGACACAGGAAGACAGGTCTGCACTGGTTTACATTTGGAAGGTTATCTTCAGATAATGAAAGCTGGGCATGTGCTTTCTTCAATCCCTGACAATGCATGGCAGAGAATACAATTATTAAAGAAAAACAGTTTTAGCCCCTTTTTGCACAGTTACCTGCACTTATACAGGTGGCAACCTGATATTCCTTGCACAATCTACAAGTTTGGGTGCATCGGTAATGCCCTATTTGTATTACCGTTGCACCGTGATTTTGCTTGGTTCTTTTTAACCAAGGTGAAGTATTCCTAGAAAATAGGTGAAACATTTGGATTTGTAACAGTAATGTAAATACTGTGATAAATTCAGTGCCCCTGGCTTCCCATGGTTCCACAATCATAGAAATGGCACTGGAATTTACTTTTATCTTCAGAATTCTTCTCCCCTCCCTCCACAGATCACCATAAGAACTTTAGGAAGGGCATTTGAAATAACACATAAAAGTGATTCCATGCACAAGTATGGAGTGTTTTCTGTTTCTCTGGAATTTGGCAGTCTATGGTGCTTAATATGGGCATATATGTTTGATTACTATAGAAATTTTTCAGATCCTGTAAAAAAAAAGTCTGTCTTCACAGAATCCTCTCATCATTGGTACAGAAAGTGAAACAGAAGTGCTGCAGTATTTTAGGGTTTCTGGATTTGTTTTTCTCCAGGAAACAATTTTGGTGCTTTTATTATGCCAGATAATTACAAAAAATGTATTATCTTAAAAATATTGGTGATTGGCAGCAGTAGCCCTGGAAATGAAAATGGGTGAGATTTTCAAAAGAGAGTAAGTGATTTAGGAACATAAGTCTCATTAACTTTTAATGGGACTGGCATTTCTAAGTCATGCAGTTTTCAATGTCTCACCCATCATGTAAAATAGGGCTTGAATTTTCTATGATTTAGTTGACCACTGGCATGTACTTTCAGTATTTTCAAAAGCATATACCAAATGGTAAATTAGAACATGCTGTAGCATGGCTAGTGCTGAATTATCAGAGAAGTAGTTTCAAAACTTCCAAATTTTTATGCAGTATGTAGCTATTTATTTGTTCTAAAATCCATACTCTTAGTAGCAGACTATTCTCAGACCTTGTAACCTTGTATGACTCTTACATAAACAAAGTTGTAGCTTCTAGTAGAGACTTAACTGATTTGCTCTGCTCTTTGTGTTATAGAGGAAAATCTTGTTCTCAGATGCCGATTCTTGAAATGATGAGGGTTTGTCGATCCCATAAATCACCTTCTTTCAAGGCCGGATCAGATATTCAAACAAGGTTATGAACCTCCTTACTTGTACAGTCATAATTCCAAAACAGGTCGATCAAGAGGAGTTAAGTCCCTGCCCTGTATAATTTATAAACATGAAGCTGAGTAACCTTGGATGACTAAATTAAACTCTAAAATAATAATAAAAAGCTTAGCTTTATTTTAGCAAACTGGTATTACAAGTTTCATGACATAAATGTTAATTATCAATATCTTTGGCACTAGAAAATGGATTTTTTTCTGCACAAAGTCCATTTCTTGGCAGAGGATACATTGGGAACTATCAATATAAAAGGATTAATGTGGAGACATGAAGAATAATAAAACATTAAGGATGTTATCTAACTATTTCAAATAGAGAGAAAGAGGTACATGTCTACCTATAATACGAGTTTTAGGATCAGCGGGCTCAGTTGTTTACAGACTCAGAATGATGCTTTGTTTTGATTCTCATGAAAGCTTCCTTATTTATTTTCGTGGCCCAGGGTTGTCTCCCTGGTTTCCCTGTTTATATATTATATAATAAGCATGTTAATCAAGGGTGATCATGTTAGGTTCTTTTCATCCATGGTTTAAAACAATTAGAGAAACTCTTTCTTTCCCCCCCTTAGCTTAGTCTGCAGAAAAATTCACAAGATGAAATAAGCTCTGTGTGGGTTTTTCCCATGTAGAGCAGTGAAATTGTCCTATTTGTTTTTCTATTTCATATTTCTGTACATGTTAATTTATTTTTATTCCTAAACCATTCCATAAGTTCCTATATTTAAATATAATTTGAAAGTCAGAGTCACTCTAGGCAAAAATTAGAATTAAATTCTTTATTAGAAGTACATCATTAAGCATAAAGAATGAGGAGTACTTGTGGCACCTTAGAAACTAACAAATTTAATAGCTCTGTAAAGGCAAAAAGGGAAAGGGCATGGGTGGAAATGAAAAAGTGCAGGCATTTGAAGAGGGATTTCACTGGAGAGAGGATGAGGCTTGGAGATGGTAGCACACATTTTAAAAAAATCCATATTTCTTGTGTTTCAGGCAAAGATTATGCATTTATTTACCTTTAAAATACATTTTTAACTGGATTTTCAAAACAGTTGCTCTCAGAAACCACTGAGTAACTTAACCCCCTTAATTTAATTGTCTAGTAATTGATAGAATTAGAAACCACAGATATTAAGAAAGATTACACCAGAGGTTATCAAGGTAATTCACTGGACTGCATTTCTGGCATCTTTTGGATGATGCTGCAGAATATTTGGGGCACGGGGTCATTGTTTTGTTAGACAGTGCCTAGAACAATGAGGCCCCGAACCCTGATTGGTACAAATCATAATAGAAAGAACTGGGTGGAAATTGCTGGAGGGCCCGATCTTGCTCTAATTGAAGTCAATGGAAAAAATTCCATTGATTTCAATGGTGTAGAATTGAACCCCAAAGGAGGCAGTTGGAGGAGGGATACAGCTGGGATAGGTTTACAGAAGGACAAGTGGCATTTGGGACTTCAGACACCTTGCAGAGCCAGAATGAAGTGACATACACAGAAGCAAAGACAGAGGGGTGGTTGGTGAAGCTGTTAACAGCTGGGAGGTCCAGATATGTGAGCCACACTCAACAAAGTGAACATGTGCAAGCACTGGGGCCAGAGTTTATTGTCTCCTGAATACTTTAAACAGGATCATTACATGCTGAAATAGATGAGTATTGCTAGAGTTATGAATGCAAAATTGTCCTGTTAGATTGCACCTGGGGAAATCTGGGTTTTGTTTTATCTGTTGGTTTTATGGTTACTGTATATTTTGTTCCTGTCCTCTTTATAAAGTGCTGCTGATTTTTTTATATTGTTCCTTATTCATTTGATGCCAGGGCCTTATTATATCCCGTTGTTGTTTTTAGGCTACTCTTGTGGAGTATGAAATATAATTAAAAGGCCACATTTTCAAAGGATCCTCCTCTATTCAGGCGTGTAGAAGTTTTCATGCAAATAGCAGCATGTGCATGTTTCAGGTAACAGCAGATGCATGCACAGGTGATAGATTCAGACTCGCAGTGCTCAGAAAGTGTGCATACAGATATTTGCATGGATTTAAATAGAGGCCACTTTTTGAAAACGTGTCAAAATATCAGTAAGTTAGGCCACCTTAAAACTAGGTTACATTTAAATAGCTACATAAGTGGGATCAGGGAGATCTACTTTGTCCTGAGCTGTTACAATTGAAAAGTGCTGGGTCACTTTAATAATTTCAAACCCCTATAAAGAACCCCTTGTTATGGCAGGAGTCTTGTAGGTGATGTATGTGATGATGAATATGCCAGAAAAATTCCAAGATATCGTGTGTAATTGAGCAAAACCCCAGGTTTAATGGAATTGAAAAGTACTTGTGTCACAGATGTAGGCAATTACTGTTCATAAAGGGGCACCCGCAACTTGAAAATCATTTCAATCAGAAAATGCTGCATCTACTATTGTTACAATTAGCCACGGAGGTTGCTGTCACTGAAAGGGATTAATGAAAAATAACATTTTCATCTCTTGTTTTCATTTGTTTGCTGTGTGCATTTGGCAGGTCTCTGTGTAATAGTCCTTGTGTGATGGTGCCTGCCCTTCCCTATGCTACTGAAGAATGTGCTGATCAGTACTGTGGTAGCAGAACTGAAACTGAAAAGGTAGCAGGCAGGACTATGCACAAAGAGAAAGGGATGTAGACCTGCCCTTTGTACCCTGCAGGACCTGTGGTCACAGGCCCTTCCTGATTTGGGGAACCAAGGAATATAAAAAGTAATCTCTTGTAAATTGAACCAATGTTGTCTGACTGCTAGAGTTGGAATCTTGACACTGATTTTTCCTAATGATTGTGAGTTATTTACAGTCACCTGGCTGGCCTTTGAGGACTGACAAATCACAGCCAGAAGCTCTTTGATTTTTGGGAAGGCCCCAGATCATTTTGCAGCTGGAGTGGGCAGCACCACTCAGGCTACCGTTGATACACTAGGACCATCACAAGTTCTTCTGCTGAGCATCCAGCATGATGTTTGACCACAAAAAGGGGCAGACAAATAGAAGAGGCAACATGGTATGTAGTGGGCTCAGGGATGAAAACAAGGGACTAATCCTAGCGTTGACACTGGCTCCCACTGTGGCCCTGGTCAAGTCACATAGGCCAAAATTTCCATACTTGAGTGCCTATAGTTATGTACCTAAATCATTGACTTTAATAGGGTATTAGAGCAGTGGAAGCTACTCCAGCCATTGATCTTTTCCCATTTTGCATACTGAGGAGGGACAGTGATTCCTTGTGTCCCCCCTTGCAAGGATTCCCAGCACCCATGAGTTACTCATGTGGGTATTGAACATAAAATTTTCCCCATGCAAAAATACATTTTGTTTTCAAACAATCCAAGGACTTAGTTGACACGGAGAATTTTTTTAGAAAAAGGGCAAAATAGCTTGACATTTCAAAAGAAATCGCTGTTTAATTTTCTTTATAGTTCAAACATTATTTTAAAGGAGTTGAACTCAGATGTTCCTGGGGTTTAACAATGACTTGTATACATAGCTCCCAGAATGGAACCTGTGCAAACAAAAAATAAACAATAATAGTGTCTTTTAAATTCACTGTATTTTTAAAGACACACAGAGGAGAATCAGCCAGGCTGATTCATTGTATTTTCCCTGTGCTGATGGAGTAATTAGAGACAATAACAGAGCTTGACAAAACCAGCTAAAGCCACTAAACTAACTGGAGGGTTAAATCTATCAATCAGCAGTAAATATGAAATATAGGAGGGTGGGATCAGGGCGATGCCCAGGGGAGAAGCCCAGAGAACTCCTCTTCCCCAAATGTCAGAAGAGGGAAGGTGCTGGGATTTTTATCAGAATGCCCTCCCTGAGTCCTGTTTAGAGATTCAGGTTCTTTAAGTGTTAGGTGTCTGAAATGTTTAAAACATTGCCCTCCTATAGCTGCTGGAAGGAAAAAGGAGCTGTCTCTTCTCCTCCTGCAATACCTGCTGTTTGCTGTGTGAGGGGGTTTCCAATATTCTTTCACTCTCCCAGACGCCTTGGCTGTTATGAAGAGGATGGTGGAAAAGATGTCTCTTCCCCAGCCTCTCCTCTTCAGTCTTCCTCCTTTTCAGAACTCTAGTGCCTGCTTTTGAGGCCTCTCATAGCTTTCCCCAGCAGCAGCATGAAATCTAAATGTTACACTGTTGTCCACAATGTTCTGAATAGGAACTATGAGGCTGACCAATCTTCTTAATTTCCTTTTCCTGGCAAATTTGTAAGCAGCAGAAGCTGAGGCACTGGAGCTGCCTGCAGACTCAGGACAATATCATTTTACATTTAGGTCACAGATTGAAGGTTCTTTACATACACAAGAGTTAAAGATATTTTTAAAATATAATCTTAAATTCTGCAGAAATTGTTGCTTTAAGTCCTCACACTCAGCCTGGAAAACTTCTCACTCATCGGTCAGGAATGGCTGAGTGGGCTTTTCATGTTCTATTTGGATCAGGCCTGATGTTTTTATTTTTTAAATGACAGCAATGTTTTTAAGTAACACAATTTATATTGATTTGATATTTTGAGAAAACAAACAAACAAACAAAACATTATAGCTGTCCCAAGTTTGCATAGTGCAATGCTTGAATTTACATGAAGAGAAAGTAGAGAGTAAGTAGTAAAGTTCTTCCAATTTTAAACCAGATGTATATTAAATTAAATCTGTGCTAATTAATCAGATGCATAAAGAGTATTTAAGACAACAGCTCAGCCCCTCTCACCCACCCTCTCCCCATCACCATTGTCAACTTTCTCTGCATGTGTTTTTATGGATAAACTGAACTGATCTGACTGGCTGAATCAAACAATAAGTTGTTCTAAACGAATCACGATGCTTCAGGTCAATAACTGTTTGGGAAACATCTGTTACTTTACTGCTTCAACATTCAGCTGAGAAAATTATTAGATATATATTCTGATAATTTGAACAGAAACAAAGTCATCGTAACAGAACATTGAGAGAGGATCAATGCCTTAGGTTTTGAAAATAAATATCACACGTCAACATTTTTTCCATAAATGCTTCGGCAGCGGGAGACCATTATCCTAAGATAACATTCTCCAGCAGAGAGATGATCTCTTAATTAGAGCAATATGTAAACTACTTTAGGATGCTTGATATAAATCCTGCAAACTGATTCATTGATACTTTTACTAAGATGAGTTTTGATATCATGGGATGAAATGCTGGCCCTATTGTAGTTTATAGAATGAGGAGTACTTGTGTCACCTTAGAGACTAACAAATTTATTTGGGCATAAGCTTTCGTGGGCTAAAACCCACTTCATCAGATGCATGCAGTGGAAAATACAGTAGGAAAATATATATACAAAGAACATGAAAAAATGGGAGTTGCCATACCAACTCTAACAAGATTAATCAATTAAGGTGGGATATTATCAGCAGGAGAAAAAAAAAACTTTTTGTAATGATAATCGGGATAGCAAACAGTTGACAAGAAGGTGTGAGTAACACTAGGGGAAAAATTAGCATGGGGAAATTTTTTTGGAAAAGTTATTTTGTTGAAGAATTGCGACTTTTAGGTCTGTAATCGAGTGTCCAGGGAGGTTGAAGTTTTCTCCGACTGGTTTTAATTCTTATAATATAATTCTTGACGTTTGATTTGTGTCCTTTTATTCTTTTCTGTAGAGACTGTCTGGGTTGGCCAATGTATATGGCAGAGGGGCATTGCTGGCACATGATGGCATATATCACCTTGGTAGATGTGCAGGTGTACGAGCCCCTGATGGCGTGTCTGATGTGATTAGGTCCTATGATGGTGTCACTTGAATGTATATGTGGACAGAGCTGGCATCGGGCTTTGTTGCAAGGATAGGTTCCTGGGTTAGTGTTTATGTTGTATGGTGTGTGCTTGCTTCAGGTTGGGGGGCTGTCTGTAAGCGAGGACTGTCCTGTCTCCCAAGGTCTGTGAGAGTGAGGGATCATCCTTCAGGATAGGTTGTAGATCCTTGATGATGCGCTGAAGAGGTTTTAGTTGGGGGCTGAAGGTGACGGCTAGTGGTGTTCTGTTATTTTCTTTGTTGGGCCTGTCCTGTGGTAGGTGACTTCAGGGTACTCTTCTGGATCTGTCAATCCATTTTTGTCACTTCAGCAGGTGGGTATTGTAGTTTTAAGAATGCTTGATGGAGATCTTGTAGGCACAGCACCAATTTTTGTTGCTTGCACCTCCCAACCCCTGCCCCCAGCCCCGCCCCATTGGACCCCTCCCAAATCCAAGTTGGGGGTATTGCCAATTCGGAAGAGGATCGGGATATTCTCAGGGAGATTTAGATGACCTTGTAAACTGGAGTATTAGTAACAGGATGAAATTCAATAGTGAGAAGTGTAAGGTTATGCATTTAGGGATGTCTAACAAGAACTTTAGTTATAAGCTGGGGACGCACCAGTTGGAAGTAACGGAGGAGGAGAAGGACCTAGGGGTCCTGGTTGATCGTAGGATGACTATGAGTAGGCAATGTGATGTGGCCATTAAAAAAGCTAATGCGGTCTTGGGTTGCATTAGGCGAGGTATTTCTAGTAGGGATAAGGAGGTGCTAGTCCCGTTATATAAGGCGTTGGTGAGACCTCATTTGGAGTATTGTGTGCAGTTTTGGTCTCCCATGTTTAAGAAGGATGAATTCAAACTAGAACGGGTACAAAGAAGGGCCACTAGAATGATCCGAGGAATGGAAGGCCTTTCGTATGAAAGGAGACTTGAGGAGCTCGGTTTGTTTTCCTTAACCAAAAGAAGGATAAGAGGAGATATGATTGCACTCTTTAAATATATCAGAGGGATAAATACCAGGGAAGGAGAGGAATTATTTCAGCTCAGTGCTAATGTGGACACGAGGACAAACGGATATAAATTGTCAGTCAGGAAATTCAGGCTTGAAATTAGACGAAGGTTTCTAACCATCAGGGGAGTGCAATACTGGAACAGCCTGCCGAAGGAAACAGTGGGGGCGAAGGACCTCCATGACTTTAAGATTAAGCTAGATAAGTTTATGGAGGGGATGGTATGATAGGATAACGGGCTTAGTCAATAGGTCAATTAAGTGCCACACTGGTAAATAGTACAATGGGTCAAGGGTATGATATAACCTTTTCCAGAGGGTTTGGCTGGAGAGTCTTGCCCGCATGCTCGGGGTTCAGCTGACCGCCATATTTGGGGTCGGGAAGGAATTTTCCTCCAGGGAAGATTGGCAATGGCCCTGGAGGTTTTTCGCCTTCCTCCGAAGCATGGGGCAGGGGTCACTTGCTAAGGAGTGGGTGGATCGGCTTATGTGGCCTGCATCTTGCAGGAGGTCAGACTAGATGATCATAATGGTCCCTTCTGATCTTGAATTCTATGATTCTATGATTCTATGAAATCCCCGCTCCAGCCCTGCCTCTTCCCAAAGCACGCCGCATTCCTCCTCCTCCCCGCTCCCTCCCAGCGCTTGCCGCGTGAAACAGCTATTTCATGGCGCAAGCACTGGAAGGGAGTGGGGAGAAGCAGGACGTGGAGGCATGCTCTGGGGAGGAGGCAGAGCAGAAGTGGAGGTGAGCTGGGATGTGGGGACGGGGCAGGGCGCTGCTGGTGGGTGCAGAGCACCTATCAATTTTTCCTCATGGCTGCTCCAGCCCCAGAGCCCACGGAGTCGGCGCCTATGCTTGTAGGTGTTTGTCTCTGTTTGAGGGATTGGAGCTTAGCTGTAGACAGTGGATTGTGTGGTGTGTCCTGGATGAAAGCTGGAGGCATGTAGGTAAGTATAGTGGTCAGTAGGTTTCCGGTATAGGGTGGAGTTTATGTGACCATTGCTTATTAGCACTGTAGTGTCCAGGAAGTGGATCTCTTGTGTGGATTGGTCGAGGCTGAGGTTGATGGTGGGATGGAAATAGTTGAAATCATGGTGGAATTCCTCAAGGGCTTCTTTTCTATGGGTCCAGATGATGAAGATGTCATCAATGTAGCACAAGTAGAGTAGAGGCGTTAGGGGACGAGAGCTGAGGAAGCATTGCTCTAAGTTAGCCATAAAGATGTTGGCATACTGTGGGGCCATGCGGGTACCCATAGCAGTGCTGCTGACTTGAAGGTATATATTGTCCCCAAATGTGAACTAGTTGTGGGTGAGGACAAAGTCACGAAGTTCAGCCACCAGGTTTGCCATGACATTATTGGGGATACTGTTCCTGACGGCTTGTAGTCCATCAGTTTCCGTGAAAGGTTCAGAAAAGGGCAACTAAAATGATTAGGCGTTTGGAGAAGGTCTCATACGAGGAAAGATTAAAGAGGCTAGGACTCTTCAGCTTGGAAAAGAGGAGACTAAGGGGGGATATGATAGAGGTATATAAAATCATGAGTGATGTTGAGAAAGTGGATAAGGAGAAGTTATTTACTTATTCCCATAATACAAGAACTAGGGGTCACCAAATGAAATTAATAGGCAGCAGGTTTAAAACAAATAAAAGGAAGTTCTTCTTCACGCAGCGTACAGTCAACTTGTGGAACTCCTTACCTGAGGAGGTTGTGAAGGCTAGGACTATAACAATGTTTAAATTGGAACTGGATAAATTCATGGTGGCTAAGTCCATAAATGGCTATTAGCCAGGATGGTTAAGAATGGTGTCCCTAGCCTCTGTTTGTCAGAGGATGGAGATGGATGGCAGGAGGAAGATCACTTGATCATTGCCTGTTAGGTTCACTCCCTCTGGGGCACCTGGCATTGGCCACTGTCGGTAGACAGATACTGGGCTAGATGGACCTTTGGTCTGACCCGGTACGGCCGTTCTTATGTTCTTACACTTGGGGAGAATGACTAGCAACCTGGCTACCATGGCAAGAGCTACCTTTGACAACTGATTGCCCCCTTATTACCAGAACATCATTACAGAAAGGAAGTTTGTAATGAAACAGGGCCAGATGTGGATAGCCGGGATAGCCTCCTGCTGTGCTCATTTGGGTTTGTACTGTAGTACGGTGCAGTGTTTCTTTACAAAGGGCAATTGTTTGCTAGTTTCCTTAGTAAGGACTAGGTGAAAATAAGATGAAAAATTCCAGCTCTTTTCCTTGGAGATTGTTTATCTGCTCCTTGCACGTGGCTCTGCGCGCCGTCAGCCGGGGTGGGCCAGGCTGCGGACGTGACTCAGGCTTGGGCCACATGGCCGCACTTTCCTGACGAGGCATGAAGCAGGCCAAGAGCTTTGCACAGCCTACAGGGAAGTGGGAGGGAGGCGTCTTCAAGCCAGCGTGTCTCGTCCGCTTCTCCCTTGCCGCTTGGGTGGAGGCAGGAGGGGAGCGAAATGTTCCCGGCTGAAAGTTTATGGGCTTGGCCTTGAGGATTAAGCCTGAGCCTCCGGCACGGCTGCTGGGAGATGGGTTTCTGAATGGCATCCAGCCCGCTCTTCGGGCCACCAGCTGAAAGCACTGAGGCCAAGAGGAAGCAAAATGGGGCCTTTGAGGCTCCCAGCAGGCCTCAGGGAGCAAGGAAGTAGCACAGGCTTACTACTGTCCCTGCAGGGGCTTGAACCACCATCCTTTCCGTTAACAAACATACTGACCCACTGCACCACAGATCAGTAAGGCTGTATTGAGCATACAAGTCAGGAATCAGCTCAGAGTATGGTATAGCATATGTGTGCAGTGATCAGGGATAAAAGTGACTTAAAGGACTTGGCAGTACTCCAGAGTCCAGTGGAGGGGATGGTTCCTCAACCGGAGGAGGTGCGGCCTCTATTGGAAGAGGTGGGGCCTTTAAATTCTGGGGCTTTTAAATTAGGATTTAAAGGGCTTGCAGATTTGGCTGAAGCTAGGAGCCAGGCCCTTTAAATCACCCCTGGAGCTAACAGCTGCAGAGGTGGCTGGGAGTCCTGGGGTTTGGGCAGGGGTGAAAGTAATTTATATTTCTTACCCATATAGTCCAATCGCAAGCAACCCACCTCTCCTACATACTTCATGGATCCCTCCCATTGCATGACATAGATAGAGAAAATAAAACTACTATTACTACTATCAGTACTGTCTGTAATAAAACTTTACTATTGGAATAAGCCTGAAAAAGTGAAAACTCACTGTCACATTTTCTCTGTGTCTTCCCTCCTCCTCCAGCGAGGCTGGAGACACTAGGCTCCATGCTTTCTTCCTGTCTGGCACTGAGCAGAGCCCCTGCTGTCGGGGGCGGGGGAGGAATGCAGAGCTTTGTCTGCAGGAGAGGGAGAGGGAGAGGACAGGACAGGACAGTACAGTGAATTTTCACCTTACACCTGATTTTATTATCTCTGGATTTAAGATGTGCAGCAAAATGCTTGTATTTGTTGTGTATATTAGTATTGGAGAGATTCCCTCATCCCGGTGGCAGAAGAGGACTGCTCCTGCCATGGTCAAACACACTCTCCTCCCTCCCCCAAGCTACTGTGAGTGAAATTAACAAGAATGCCAGAAAGCGCTCCTAACCCGGGGCTGAACAGCTCAGGGAACAGCTGAGTTTAAACTATTCTTATGCAGGGGGCAGGCTTCTCCCTCCCTCAGCCAGCCTCCTTTCCTTACTGGTCCTCCGTACCGGCCCGTACCTGCTTACTTTCACCTCTGGCCAGTGATTTCCTTACACCCCCCCCTGAATTCCCCCCCCCCCCCCAGTTTTGTGAGCTAGTTACATACCAATTTAGTGACTGTTTGGAAATCTGAATTTAAACCGAAACATTAATACACACTTTAAAAGCTTATACAGTGTATGATAAAATATGTGTATCTGAAAAAGTATAATAGATTTGAAAAGTATGAACATAGACTAGCTTCCTTGCTTCCTTATACAGCTGTTTTTTATGATGTCAGTGCATTCATTTCGGTGATGTTGGCCAACCTAATAATTTCAAATGATGATTTGTAAGCAAAGTCTAAATGAGTTCTCCCGACAGCTAGTGATGAGCTGGGGGCTAAGGCTTCAGAGCCAGATTATATTTACATTCACACCTAATCTACCTAGGGATCCAGCAATCAGAGCTGTGTTGTCCAAGTGATAGATTTTGGCTGGGGTTACATAACATAAGAACATAAGAAAGGCCGTACCAGGTCAGACCAAAGGTCCATCTAGCCCAGTATCTGTCTACCGACAGTGGCCAATGCCAGGTGCCCCTGAGAGAGTGAATCTAACAGGCAATGATCAAGTGATCTCTCTCCTGCCATCCATCTCCATCCTCTGACGAACAGAGGCTAGGGACACCATTCTTACCCATCCTGGCTAATAGCCATTTATGGACTTAGTCACCATGAATTTATCCAGTCCCCTTTTAAACATTGTTATAGTCCTAGCCTTCACAACCTCCTCAGGTAAGGAGTTCTACAAGTTGACTGTGCGCTGCGTGAAGAAGAACTTCCTTTTATTTGTTTTAAACCTGCTGCCTATTAATTTCATTTGGTGACCCCTAGTTCTTGTATTATGGGAATAAGTAAATAACTTTTCCTTATCCACTTTCTCAACATCACTCATGATTTTATATACCTCTATCATGTCCCCCCTTAGTCTTCTCTTTTCCAAACTGAAGAGTCCTAGCCTCTTTAATCTTTCCTCATATGGGACCCTCTCTAAACCCCTAATCATTTTAGTTGCTCTTTTCTGAACCTTTTCTAGTGCTAGAATATCTTTTTTGAGGTGAAGAGACCACATCTGTACACAGTATTCGAGGTGTGGGCGTACCATGGATTTATATAAGGGCAATAATATATTCTCAGTCTTATTCTCTATCCCCTTTTTAATGATTCCTAACATCCTGTTTGCTTTTTTGACCGCCTCTGCACACTGCGTGGACATCTTCAGAGAACTATCCACGATAACTCCAAGATCTTTTTCCTGACTCGTTGTAGCTAAATTAGCCCCCATCATGTTGTATGTATAGTTGGGGTTATTTTTTCCAATGTGCATTACTTTACATTTATCCACATTAAATTTCATTTGCCATTTTGTTGCCCAATCACTTAGTTTTGTGAGATCTTTTTGAAGTTCTTCACAATCTGCTTTAGTCTTAACTATCTTGAGTAGTTTAGTATCATCTGCAAACTTTGCCACCTCACTGTTTACCCCTTTCTCCAGATCATTTATGAATAAATTGAATAGGATTGGTCCCAGGACTGACCCTTGGGGAACACCACTAGTTACCCCTCTCCATTCTGAGAATTTACCATTAATTCCTACCCTTTGTTCCCTGTCCTTTAACCAGTTCTCAATCCATGAAAGGACCTTTCCTTTTATACCATGACAGCTTAATTTACGTAAGAGCCTTTGGTGAGGGACCTTGTCAAAGGCTTTCTGGAAATCTAAGTACACTATGTCCACCGGATCCCCCTTGTCCACATGTTTGTTGACCCCTTCAAAGAACTCTAATAGATTAGTAAGACACGATTTCCCTTTACAGAAACCATGTTGACTATTGCTCAAGAGTTTATGTTTTTCTATGTGTCTGACAATTTTATTCTTTACTATTGTTTCAACTAATTTGCCCGGTACCGACGTTAGACTTACCGGTCTGTAATTGCCAGGATCACCCCTAGAGCCCTTTTTAAATATTGGCGTTACATTAGCTAACTTCCAGTCATCGGGTACGAAGCCGATTTAAAGGACAGGTTACAAACCTTAGTTAATAGTTCCATAACTTCACATTTGAGTTCTTTCAGAACTCTTGGGTGAATGCCATCTGGTCCCGGTGACTTGTTAATGTTGAAATCACTGAGAGCTGGTGGAACCTCAAGAGACCAAATCGCAGAGGTCACAGTGGTAGGTGACAGCAGAAGGTGACTGTGCAGGGCCATTGGCAACAGAGTGGTGGAGTGAACAGTGGCACAATGAACAGCCGTTGCCAGAGCAAACTTTGCCTTTTTGTCCCCCACCTGGAAGGTGTACTCACGTGAAAGCACCTCTGAACTCTGAGTCTCCACTGACCAAGGACAACACCAGTGAGCGGAGTGCAGTGGAGGGAAAAGTGAGGGCACGTTAAATAAACATTTGTTTGTTGGACTATATTTTAGTCACTTTGCTCCAGAATGCTAGATTTGTGACTGGGAATGGAAACTTATATAAATATGTTTCCCAGTAGGCCAAGATTTTTAAAATGCAGTATTTGCCAAGGTTGTTATCTCACATTGTTGCTATCTTGGGAGGTCATTATGTTGGGGAGTTTCTGTACTAAACATTTTTATTATAATTAATTTTTACATAAGAATGGTCATACTGGGTCAGACCCATGGTCCATATAGCCCAGTGCCCTGTCTTACAACAGTGGTCAAGGCCAGGTGCTTCAGAGGACTGAACAGAACAGGGAATCATCAAGTGATCCATCCCCTGTTGCCCATTCCCAGCTTCTGGCAAACAGGCTAGGGACACTCAGAGCATGGTGTTGCATCCCTCTCATCCTGGCTAATAGCCACAGATGGACCTGTTCTCCAGGAATTTATCTAGTTCTTTTTAAAATCCTGTTATAGTTTTGGTCTTCACAGCATCCCCTGGCAAAGAGTTCCCTGGGTTGACTTTATATTGTGTGAAGAAATACTTCCTTTTGTTTTTTAAATCTGCTGCCTATTAATTTCATTGGGTGACTGCTAGTTCTTGTGTTATGTGAAGGATTAAATAAAATTTCCTTATTCACTTTCTTCGCACCAGTCAAGATTTTGTAGACCTCTATCATATCCCCATTAGTCATCTCTTTTCAAGCTGAAAATTCCCAGTCGCTTTAATCTCTCCTCCTGTTTCATACCCCTCATCATTTTAGTTGCCCATCTCTGTACCTTTTCCAATTCCAATATATATTTTTGAGGATGGGTGACCAGATCTGCACACACTATTCAGGGTGAGCACGTACCATAGATTTATATAGAGGCAATATGATATTTTCTGTCTTATTATCTATCCCTTTCATAATGATTCCCAACATTGTTTGCTTTTGTGACTGTTGCTGCACGTGGAGTGGATGTTTTCAGAGAACTATCCACAATGACTCCAAGATCTCTTCCTTGAGTGTTAACAGCTAATTCAGATGCCATCATTTTGTATGTATAGCTGAGATTGCTTTCCAATGTGCATTACTTTGCATTTATCAACATTGAATTTAATTTGCCATTTTGTTGCCCAGCCACCCAGTTTCATGGGATCCCTTTGTAGCTCTTCGCAGTCTGCCTGGGACTTAACTATCTTGAATAGTTTTGTATCATCTGTAAATTTTGCCACCTCACTGTTTACCCATTTTTCCAGATGAATATGTTGAATAGGACCCCTTGAGGGTCCCAGTACTGAGCCCACAAGGATACCACTTTTATCTCTCTCCAATCTGAAAACTGAAAATTTATTCCTAACATTAGTTTCCCATATTTTAACCAGTTACTGATCCATGAGAGGATCTTCCTCTTACCCCATGATGGCTTACTTTTCAAGTCAATTTAAATTAAATACTTTTTTTAAATTATATATTTTTAGAAATCTAGATCTGTTATGTGTTTTGGTGTAACTTGCATTTTCCTTATGTTAAATTTCCATTATCCTAACAAAACATTTACTTTATTCACTTTCTTCACATCAGTCAAGATTTTATAGACTTTTAGCATATCTCCCCTTAGTCGTCTCTTTTCTAAGCTGAAAATTCCCAGTCATTGTGGGGGACTGTATCAAAAGCTTTGCTAAAGTCCAGAAATAGCACATCCACTGCTTTCCCCTCATCCACAGAGCCGGTTATCTCATCATAGAAGGCAATTAGGTTAGTCAGGCATGACTTGCCCTTGGTGAATCCATGCTGACTGTTCCTGATCACTTTCCCCTCCTTTAAGTGGTTCAGATTTGATTCCTTGAGGACCTGTTCCATGATTTTTCCAGGGACTGAGGTGAGACTGACTGGCCTGTAGTTCCCTGGATCTTCCTTCTTCCCTTTTTTTAAAGATGGGCACTACATTAGCTCTTTTCCAGTCATCCGGGACCTCCCCCAATCGTCATGATTTTTCAAAGATAATGGCCAATGGCTCTGCAATCTCATCGGCCAACTCCTTTATCACCCTCGGATGCAGTGCATCCGGCCCCATGGACTTGTGCTCGTCCAGCTTTTCTAAATAGTCCCGAACTACTTCTTTCTCCACAGAGAGCTGGTCACCTCCTCCCCATACCGTGCTGCAGAGTGCAGCTGTCTGGGAGCTGACCTTGTCTGTGAAGACAGAGGCAAAAAGCATTGAGTACACTAGCTTTCTCCACATCCTCTGTCATTAGGTTCCCTCCTTCATTCAGCAAAGGGGCCCACACTTTCCTTGACTTTCTTCTTGTTGCTAACATACCTAAAGAAACCCTTCTTGTTACTCCTAACATCTCCGGCTAGCTGCAACTCCAAGTGTGATTTGGCCTTCCTAATTTCACTCCTGCATGCCTGAGCAATACTTTTATACTCCTCCTGGTTATTTGTCCAATCTTCCACTTCTTGTAAGCTGTTTTTGTGTTTAAGACGAGCAAGGATTTCACTGTTAAGCCAAGCTGGTCGCCTGCCATATTTACTTTTCTTCCTACACATCGGGATGGTTTGTTCCTGCAACCTCAATAAGGTTTCTTTAAAATACAGCCAGCTTTCCTCGACTCCTTTCCCCATCATGTTATTCTCCCAGGGACCTTGCCCATCAGTTCCTGAGGAGTTGAAGTCTGCTTTTCTGAAGTCCAGGGTCTCTGTTCTACTGCTCTCCTTTCTTCCTTGTGTCAGGATCCTGAACTCGACCATCTCATGGTCACTGCCTCCCCTTTCTTAAAAAAGCGAAGGTTTCAGAGTAGCAGCCGTGTTAGTCTGTACTGCAAAAAGAACATAAGCTTTCATGGGCTACATCCGATGAAGTGGACTGTAGCCCGCGGCTATGCTCAAATAAATTTGTTAGGGCATGGCTACACTTGCAAATTTGCAGCGCTGCAGCAGGGTGTGAAAACACACCCTCTCCAGCACTGCAAATTGCGGCGCTGCAAGGCGCCAGTGTGGTCAAAGCCCCAGCGCTGGGAGCGCGGCTCCCAGCGCTGTACGTTATTCCCCACAGGGAGGTGGAGTATGGACAGCGCTGGCAGAGCTCTCTCCCAGCACTGGCGCTTTGACTACACTTAGCGCTTCAAGCGCTGCGCGGCAGCACTTTGAAGTGCAAGTGTAACCATAGCCTTAGTCTCTAAGGTGCCACAAGTGCTCCTGTTCTTTTTTAAAAAGCAAACAGAATGTTGGGAATCACTGACTGCCGCTGCACACTGAGAGGATGTTTTCAGAGAACTATCCACAATGACTGCAAGATCTTTCTTGAGTGTTAACAGCTAATTCAGACTCCTTCATTTTGTATGTATAGTTGAGATTGTTTTCCAATGTACATTACTTTGCATTTATCAACATTAAATTTCATCTGCCATTTTGGTGCCCAGTCACCCAGTTTTATGAGATCCCTTTGTAATTCTTCTCAGTCTGCCTGGGACTTACCTATCTTGAATAGTTTTGTATCATCTGCAAATGTTGCCACCTCACTGTTTACCCATTTTTCCAGATCATTTATGAATATGTTGAACAGCACTGGTCCCAGTACCGACCCCTCAGGGATACCACTATTTATCTCTCTCCATTCTGAAAACTGATAATTTATACCTACCCTTTGTTTCCCATCTTTTAACCAGTTACTGATCCATGAGAGGACTTTCCTCTTTCACCATGATGGCTTACTTTTCAAAAGTCAATTTAAATTAAATCCTTTTTAAAAAAATTATATTTTTAGAAATCTAGACCTGTTATGTGTTTTGGTGTAACTTGCATTATTCTTATGTTAAATTTGCATAATCCTAACAAAACATTTACTTTATTCATATCTCTTTTATATATCTCATTGGTCCTGACACCCCTGTAAATTCAGACACCCCTAATTTCAATTCCTGGGAACCCACGGCCTCTGCCAGTGGTTAGACCAGCCCCCGCAAGGCCCTGGACTGGTCTGGAGTGACACTTCTGTGGGAAGGAACTGAAAGAGTATTGGGGCTGCGGTGCAGCGCTTGCAGACACTTTCTTTGGCCTGTTTTCCTGGAAGAGTTAGCAGCGAGAGATTGTTAGTCACAGGTCAGTGGGTGGGTTTGTGCAAACTAGGAGTGTACAGGGAACTGTCTTTGAACAGAAGGAAGGAGAGAAACCGGCAAGAGGAAGGAGGCTGAAAGACTTCTCTGGCTTTGAACAGAATTCTGTGTTAATAGTTCTTGCTTTTAGCTGATCTCACTGAGGTCAGTTGGGGCGCATGGACAGACATGGGAGTGACTCAGCCAGGTCATTCCCATCTTCTGCCAAGCAACCAGGAGATGACAATGGCTAGCAGTTGTACTGTACTGTTTGCTACCAGCCTAAGATGTAAAAACTAGATGAATCAAAACAAGAAATTGACCTGTTTTGTTTTGTGAAATCAACAGCCTGCTAAACCCAGGGTTTTGAGTTCAATCCTTGAGAGGGCCATTCTGTGTGACAAAGTTGTTTGTGTTTCTCCTTGATGCAAAGCCACCCTTTTGTTGATTTTAATTTCCTGTAAGCCATGCCATCAGTCGCCCTCCCTCCATCAGAGCAATGGCAGACAATTGTTTCACGCCTTTTCTCAGTGCAGAACCAGAATCTGCAAAAGCGAAAACAGGCAAGGAGGTGACAGCAGTGCGGTGACAAGAGTGATGAGGACATAGACATGGTCATAGACTTCTCACAGAGTACAGGCCGGGCAATGTGCCCTGGCAATGTGCACATCATGCTGATGAGCTCTGCATGAGCTCTGCATGGTCAACTGTGCTGATCAGCACGCCACACTGGCCAAACAGGAAATGAAATTAAAAGTTTGCGACCCTTTTCCTGTCTACCTGGACAGTGCATCTGAGTTGAAAACGCTGTCCAGAGTGGTCACAATGGAGCACTCTGGGATAGCTCCTGGAGGCCAATACCATCGAATTGCGTCCACACTACCTAAATTTGACCCAGCAAGGCTGATTTCAGTGCTAATCCCCTCGTCGGAGGTGGAGTAAAGAAATCGATTTAAAGAGCCCTTTAAGTTGAAAAAAAGGGCTTTGTCGTGTGCATGGGTCTAGGGTTAAATGGCAGTAACGCTGCTAAATTCGACCTAAAGTCATAGTGTAGACAAGGCCTCAGAGGAATTTTATAGCTACTGGCTGGGTGTCCAAAAAAGGGAGCTACCCACCTACCCTTTCATTGATCACACTTGGTAACTACTAAGCAGAAGCACAGAATCTAGATGGATTTGCTGCGTCTCCTGCAGGCCTTCCTAATGGCACAGCAGGGCTGCTCTTGGCTCTGCACAAGGTTGTTTTGTTTAGCAGTGACTGTGAAGGGACTTCCAGCTATTTGGCTGTGGGAACTCTGGTATTAAGTGGACACCCTGTCTTAACTGTGTATGGCTGTATTGCTTGTAGATTTCTATATTCTGTACTGATGTTACCAAATGGAGTATTTTGTAGCGGTCTGCTATAATTTAACTTATACAAACTATGAATATGCTCCCTCAGACTTAACCACCCGCCTTTCACACACTCCCTGCTTCTCACTCTCTGGGCTGGGAACAAGCCACCGGCATGTGCGTCCATTGGATTATTTTTATTTAATTACTTCTCATTGTTAAATTATTTATGTTTTTTAAATTTCATTGCAGTGCATTTTCTTCCTGCCACTGTCACCTGGCAGCTAAGGGATGTGAGATTCTCCTCCATTGCATTTCTGCCCACGGAAAAAGAAGAGACCCCACACTTCAGTACCTTTGGAAATAAAAGCAACCTGGAAACAAACCAGCTGTCTCCTCAGTGTGCAGTTTGTGTCTCTTTTGGTGCAGTTGATGTGTGTGCAGCATGTGTGGTGGACAGGGGCACTGTGTGCTCACATGGGAATTCACCATCCTTGGTGCAGGATTTGACTTGTTCTGGGAGTGAACATAGCACTTGTGGAGTTTCAGGCACAGGCTGCATGACCCCTCCATTTATCTTTGGTGCAGATACAGCCCAGGCAGCACTAGTGCAACCTCCTCTCCTGCTGCCCTCCACCATCATCTGCACAGCCCACCTGTCAGGGCAGGAGGGAATGTTGCTCCATGGATCCTGGTTCTCAGATGGGACTACCCTGGGATGGGGAGGTGTGGTTGCATCCATTAGGTCACCAGACTGAGCCTTCTAATATCCCTTGGTGATTGTTCCCAAGATCCAGGACTTTGTGCTCAAACATCTCCCAGCTTCCTTGTTTAATATAAAGGCCAAGGTTTCCTTGCAATATACAGGAAGAAAGTAGATTTTCACCCCAGATGGGACTTGAACCCACAATCTCTGGCTTCAGAAGCCAATGCCTTATCCATTAGGCCACTGGGGCCCTGATGTACAGCTACTGAAGAGATGGAAATTCCCTCTCATAAATGCACATTCCTCGCATTTGCTTCAACACCAAATAGCCCCTTTATGTGCCTTATAGAAATGTCTGCATCCCCTGGCAGCGAGGCAACTGGGCAGGTTGCTGACACAATTACAACACAGAATACAAAGTGTACAGTGCTGACTATATATAGTTTTATTACAAATATTTACACTGTAAAATATAAAGTACTATAGTGCAATCTCTTTATCATTAAAGTGCAACTTGCATATGTAGATTTTTTTTAGTTGCATAAGTGCACTCAAAAAGAAAACAATGTAAAACTTTAGAGTCCAGTCAGTCCTACTTTGGGTTCAGCCAATCGCTGAGACAAACAAGTTTGTTTACATTTACTGCAGATAATGCTGCCCGTGTCTTATATACGTCACCTAAAAGTGAGAACAGGCTCTCTCATGGCACTTTTGTAGCCAGCGTTGCAAGGTATTAACGTGCCAGATATGCTAACATCCATATGCCTTCATACTTCAACCACCATTCCAGAGGACATGCTTCCATGCTGATAATGCTCGTTAAAAAAATAACGTGTTAATTTGTGACTGAAGACCTTGATGAAGAACTGTATGTCTCCTGCTCCATGGTTCTATCCGCATTCTGCCATATATTTCATTTTATGGCAGTCTTGGGTGATGACCCAGCACATGTTGTTCACTTTAAGAACACTTTCACTGCAAATTTGACAAAACGCAAAGAAGGTATAACGTGAGATTTCTAGAGACAGCTACAGCGCTCGAGCCAAAGTTTAAGAATCTGAAGAGCCTTCCAAAATCCAAGAGGGACGAGGTGTGAAACGTTGTCAGAAGTCCTCAAAGAGCAACACTCTGATGCAGACACTACAGAACCTGAACCACTAGACAGGAAAATCAATCTTCGGTTGGTGGCATCGTTATCGAGCAGTACCTGTCATCAGCATGGAAGCATGTCCCTGGCCTCTGATTGCTAGCAGCTCGGAGAGGAGAACAGGGCTGGACCTCTCCATGGCCGCCTGGTCTGCTCACTCCCTCTGAAGCCCATAGCCAGGGCCAGCCTTTGGGGTGGGTGCCACCAGGAATTGCCCAGGGTACCATGGTCAAGGGCGGTGCTGTACGGTAGCAGAGAGGTGTGTGCTGCTGGTGTAAAGTCAGAAACTGCTCCCGGCTGGCAGGGAGTGCTGCTTGGGGTGGTGCCCAGATTTCTCCCTGCTCCTCCCGGCATAGGAGCATGGGGGGGAGGAGGAAGAGAAGGGAGATAGCGGTGATGAGCGGATACTGCTCCCCCAATGTTCCTCCGTGCACCCCTATCACAGCACCATAGCGATTTGCGGAGGAGCAGAGTACAGGGGCGGCGGGGGGAGCGATCAGCAATTCCCGCTAATCTGTGCATCCAGGTCAGTTTCCCCAAGTTGGCACAGGAGGGTGCAGGGGTTAGGGAAAAGGGGGCACAGTGCAGGGATTACGGGTGCGGGAGGAGGCAGGGGTTAGGGAACTGGAGGGCACAGGGTTAGGGGTGCAGAGCTTCAGGGTTGGGTGCCAGAGGGAGCAGGGATTAGGGGACAGTAGCACAGACCCCACCTACTCCTCCTGCTTTCTCCTGACACCAGCACCACCCTTCCCAGCATCGCCTCATGGCAGCATCTGCTTCCGGACTCGCACCAGAAACAGGAAGTCTGGGCCCTGCCTGGCAGCGGCTGTCAGGAAATGGAAGCAGGAGACACGACCACTCCCATGGTGCTGTGGGGCCTGTCCTGGCTGGTGGGAGATGGAGGCAGTGGATACTACCACTCCCATGGTGCCATAGGGTTTTCAGGTGGGGTGCCTCCCCCCCCGGGTTGGGCTCCAGGGGAGGTTTGGCATCTTAAGAGACTGGGGTTGCTTGGAGGAGGTTTGAGGACCAACAGCGAAGGGAAGTTGGACACTGGCCAGAATACCAGGGAGACAAGGCAGGTGAGGTGATACCTGTTACTGGACCAGCTTTGGAGCCACACAGGGTCTTCTTCATGCAGGGAAAGGTGCTCAGAGCATCACAGTTCAATAGAAGGTGGAACGCTCTGCCCTGAACACCAGACATTCCCCTGCTTCCTGGAACGGGGGGGCCTGTCCCCACTGTCCTGTAAACAGCCCCACCATGTACCCCAGAGGTGGCTGCATCTTAGCACCAAGACACCAGTGGTCACTGCTCCAGAGGAGATGGTACATACAGGCCACTGCCCTACGTGGCCCCACACGTTACTGCCCCAAGAGATGAGGTACACACAGGCTACTACTCAAACTGGGCACCTGGGGTCACTGCAGCACTGGTTGTGGGGATACATGCAGGGCACTGCCGCACATGGCCACCAGGGCCACTGCTGCAATGGTGGTGGTTTGGGGCAGGGGATGATAAACAGGCCACTGACTGAAGTGGCCACTACCACAATGGTGTGGGGAGAGGGAGGAGATATCAATAGGGCACTGCCACACCAGGGCACCACAGGAGGTCACTGCTCCAATTAGTAGAGATACACATCGGGTAGTGCCCCAACTGGGGCCCTACCCCAGAGAGAGAGGGGCTGGGAGAGAAGAGGAAATCAAAGGCCACTGCCTCACTTAGCCACCAGGGTCACTACCTAAATAGGGGACAAACACACAGGGCACTGCCCCACCTGACCAACAGGGGTCACTGCCCCAATTGGGGATATACAGAGGTATTGCCCCACAGAGATGCCAGGGATCAGTGCCTGCCATACCTGGCTCAGGGTAGAAGGGATAGGGTGACCAGATGTCCCAATTTTATAGGGACAGTCCCAATATTTGGGGCTTTTTCTTATGTAGGTGCCTATTACCCTCCACCCCGTCCCGATTCTTCACACTTTCTATCTGGTCACCCTGGGGGGCAGGGGCAGGGAGAGAGGGGGCTACACACAGGGCACTGCCATACTTGGCCACCAGTGCACATCCCTAGTGGGGGAGTGACACACACCAGGAGCAGGGCTCACTGCCACAAAGGGGTTGGAAGATACTGAGGCACTGCCTGACACGGCGACCCAGGCACCCTGCCACCTTGGGGGAGGTGAAAAACACACCTCAGGCACTGATTCCTCTGGCTACCAGTGGTCACTGGCCCAAGGCAGGGGTTGGGGGGACTAAATACACAGGGGACTGCCCCACTGGGACAACACGAGTCACCGAGATGAGAGTGGGCTATGCAGAGGGCACTGCCCCAATGGCTCATATACATACAGGGCGCTGCCTCACCTACCCACCAGCGCTCACAGGCACAATGGCAATGGTGGGGTCACATAGGCAACTGCCCTCAGTGGCCACCAGGGGTCGCTGCAGCAATGCTAGGGGGGATACATGCCAGGCATTGCTGCCCCTCACCACCAGGAGTCACTGCTCCTACAAGGAGGCCCCCTACAGGACACTCTCGTGCCTGGCCAGCAGGGGTCACTATCACTGGGGAGGGCTATGGGAAGCAGAGAAAGAGCAACTAACTGCAGTGGGAAAATCGTCATCTACCGGGGAGAAAGAACGGACTCCGCTAGGACATCGCACCAACTCCGGCCAGGCTGGATACCAGCAATTCGGGGCTGGAGCAGCTCCAGCTAGAGGCTGGGCGGAGGCAGGTGACCTCGGTCTCTGTGCTGAGCAGGATGCGTTGGCAGCGAGGAGGGACAGGGAACCCCCCAGCCAGGGTCTTGCTGCCCAAGGAGGGGGAGATCTGTGGCAGTTTTGGAGTAGCTGGTTCAGCAGCCGTGAGCCGCATGCTTGTCCCGCCTGAGCTCTCCAGGAGCACATAACACACAGGTGTACACTGGATGTAGGCACCAGTGTAACGACAGGGCCAGACTCTGCTGAGTGCTGCCTGCGAGAGACAGGGGCAGAGTCAGACGGGCAGATGGGGGCAGGAGATGACAGGGCCAGCGGCCATGAGCTGAACCCATCACAAGTCCAGCCTGTGACGTCACCATCCGTCCCTGCAGCTCTCCATCTGTCCCGCTGTCCGTCCAACTCTCAACCCCATCCGTCCCCAATGTATGCCACACACCCCCCTTCACCCATCTGCCTCACACACTCATCTATTTCCTCATGCATCCTGCTGTCCCTCTGATTGTCCCTGCAGTGCCCAGCACAAGGAGGCATAGTGGACCCTGAGTGAGGCTTTTGGGTGATGCAGTAATGGAGCTAGCGGGTGATAAGGAGGGTTCTGGGAATCTCTAATCCCAGCCCCACTTCTCCTGTGCCCAAAGCCATGACCACGAGCCCACCCCTCTCAGTCTCAGACCCCACAGCCCCAAAGACATGACTGGCCACTCATGCTGTGACCCAGTTACACCAATGAGGTCTCCCCGAGGATAGAGGTTGGAAGAGCAACCCCCTTATCCTGGCAGGCAGGACACATCCTTTCCAATATGGCAGAGACCTTGCCCGGGGCAGATGGATCCAGCTGAGCCCATAGGAGACTGGGGAGGGGAGCAGAGGAAGAGGATGCAGGCAACTGAACATGACAGGTGTCCATGAAAGGAGAGAGAGTTTGAGTGTAAGTTGGCCAACATAGAGAAACCTCGGAGGAAGAAAGAAACTCAGAACAGGAGTCACCCTCATGGATCCAACTTTCTGCTAGGAGCACACACCACTCCTGGCCAGAGATGATCAGCCCTCGCAAATGGCAACATCATCTCCTTGAAGCCACAGCTAGTCTGGAAACCCACACCCAGGTAACAGGAAGTCCCTGCCTGGAGCCAGGAGGACTGTGACCAGAGCCCTTCCCAAACCAGATACATATCTCACCGACAGAGACAGCTACTCTGATCCCAGCTGGGCAGGTCTTGCCTGGCATCAACAGGATTCACGCAGTCACTGCTCTCGCTCACTTTCCATCTCACCTCAGGGCTGGACTCCGTCCCCGCGATTTATTTTCTCTTGGTATGAAACACAACACAAAAGAAAAAGCAACGGTGGCGAGGCTCCTCTTCTCACTACTCCCACACCCCAGGGCTCCGGCTTCAACCCTCCTCCCATTCTGCCATCACAGCTACAATTAGAAATCTGCAGCCTGGGCTCACACCTGGTTGTCTCCCCAATCCTTGGCGCTGTCCAGCACGTCTCCCTCCACAGAAGTCACCTGGCCTCGTCTTAGACTCCATCTTCATATTGCTCTTCTCCTTCCCAGAGCTCCTGCTCTGCCCCTCAGGCCTGTCTGTGCTCAGCTCTGCAGGCAGAGGAAGGGGCACGATGGGAACACACACGCCCCATTCCAGACACCCGCAGCATCCACCGGGCTGCAAACCACGTCACCTGTGGCCAAAACCACCCCCCACCCCGAGGGAGCAAACAGCCTTGGTGAGCCCAGCACACACAAGGCAGGAAAAGAGTCACACCCACCCCCAGCCCAGCCCAAGGGGGAGCTTCCCTCACTTCCCGGCCACAGGCCCACGGGGCTCCTGGATGGGCAGTGGGGCCCCTGAAGAACTAGCTCAGCGTGTGATGAGTGACTGGGGGGTATGTGGGGCAGGGCCGCCCGGGGGGGGGGCAGGAGGGGCAGTTTGCCCCAGGCCCCACAGGGGCCCCCACTGGAGTTTTCGGGGCCCCTGGAGCAGGGTCCTTCACTCTCCCCGGGGGGCCTGGAAAACCCTTGCGGGGCCGGGCCCAGGAGCTTCCTCCGCTCCGGGGCGGAAGGACCCCCCCCCCCCGCTGGCGAGTTACCGCCGCAGCGGCACCCGCCGCCGAAGTGCCCCGGGGACCGAATTCCCGCCTCTGCCCGAGCCCCCGCCCGGATCCCACGGATCCCAGCGGCGCAGCGCGCCAAAGGGAGCCTCGGGCGAGGAACGGGCCTCCCCGCGCGCCGAGTCTCTGTCCCGCTCTCTCCGCCAATCAGGGAGGCGGGGGCGCGGCGAAGGGACGAGTTACGGCCCCTCCTGCAATAGAGGCCGCGCGTGAGAGAGACAGAGAACTACGCTTCCCAGAGTGCACCGGGAGGGAGCGCGTTGTCCGAGCAACCGGCGCACTTCCGCTCTGAGACGAGCCAGGAACTACAACTCCCAGCCTGCCCCGGGGCACCTCCGTCCTCTCGAGCCCAGGGAAGGGCGGGTCCCTGGGTCAACCTGACACCTCCCCTCACAACTCCTCAGCCCCGCCCCCAGAGAGCCCCGCCCCCCTCCGGCTCCTGACGCGAACTCGCGTGTCCCGGGGTCTCGCCCGGCCCTGCCCCCCCCCCGCCTGCTTCTCCCTTGGCCTCCTGTCTCCCCACCCGGGGGGGGGGGGCTGTTGGATGGAGCCATATGGAAATATGGGGGAGCCAGGACTCCTGGGTTCTCCCCCAGCTCTGGGAGGGGGGTAGAGTGGGGGAGGGGCAGGGCTGGGAGCCAGGACTCCTGGGTTCTCCCCCAGCTCTGGGAGGGGCAGAGTGGGGAGGGGCAGGGCTGGGAGCCAGGACTCCTGGGTTCTCCCCAGCTCTGGGAGGGGGTTGAGTGGGGGCGGGCCCGGGCGGGGCGCCTGGACTCCTGGGTGCTCCCCCCGCTCGGGGTGGGGGGGGGTGTGGGGGAGGGGCAGGGCTGGGAGCCAGGACTCCTGGGTTCTCCCCCAGCTCTGGGTGGGGGGTGGTGTGGGGGAGGGGCAGGGCTGGGAGCCAGGACTCCTGGGTTCTCCCCAGCTCTGGGAGGGGGTGGAGTGGGGAGGGGCAGGGCTGGGAGCCAGGACTCCTGGGTTCTCCCCAGCTCTGGGAGGGGGTGGAGTGGGGAGGGGCAGGGCTGGGAGCCAGGACTCCTGGGTTCTCCCCAGCTCTGGGAGGGGGTGGGGTAGAGTGGGGAGGGGCAGAGCTGGGAGCCAGGACTCCTGGGTTCTCCCCCAGCTCTGGGAGGGGGGCTGAGTGGGGGAGGGGCTGGGGTGCCTGCTGCCCTCGCAGCGAACAGCAGAGCGCCCCCTGCAGCTTGCCGCCCCAACCACGTGCTTGGTGTGCTGGTGCCTGGAGCTGCCCCTGGTTCCAGCCCCTCTGCCCAGGCAGCTCCCCCAGCCTGACACACACACACACACACACACACAGAGCCCCTGTACCCGCCCCACCCCAGGGCTCCTCATCCCAGAGGGGCGCCCCCCGGCTGAGTGAGGAATCAGACCCCCGCGAAATTACCCTGGGACCAGCTTGATCTTCCTCCGCCCTGCCCTGCTCTGCATGTATTCAGAGTGAGTCAGTTTCCCTGTCCTGCCATGTGTCTCTTCTCCTCCCCAGTTCCTTCCAAACCGCCCCATTGCCCCTGCACCCCGGGCTGGGTCTCTGCCAACCCTCCTGCCCCCAATATCTCCCTGCCCCTACAGGTCTATAGGGCTGGATCCCTCCCTCCCCCCTTCTCCCCTCATTTCCTGCCTCTGGGGGTCTATGGAGATGGGTGTCTCCTCTGCCATCTCCTCCCCTGCCCCCAATATCCCTCTGGGGCTCTCTGGGGCTGGGGCTCTCTCCCTGCCCCTGTGCTCTCCCCTGCACACGATGTCCTGGGAGTGACTCAGTTTCCCTGGACCAACATTTCACACACCCCACCCCCACCCGACATGTCTCCCTCCACCCCACCCCTTCCTCCTGCACCCCAGGCTGGGTCTCTGCCAATCCCCTTCTCCCCTCCTGACCCCAAGATCTCCTGCCCCTACAGGTCTATGGGTTGGGTCTCTCCCTTCCCCCGCCCCCCATCCCTCCCCCCAATATCTCCCTGCCCCAGGCCGTCTATGGGGCTGGGTCTCTCCCTGAAGCCCCGCCCCCAGCACGGGGCTCACGGACAATCCCCGCCCGGCGGCTGTGACGTGCTCACTCCCTGCAGACAACTCAGTCCCTGGAGACTAAAAGGACAGAAGGTGTCACGTGTCCATGGGCGGGGCTATGCAGATGAGCAGTGTCTGGAGGCAGGACGGAGAGCAGCGAGATGAACCGAAGGAGACCGGTGGAGAGAATTCTCTCCGTGTGGACAGAATCCGGTGTGGGGAGTTCGTGCTGTGGGTGCCTGCACCGGAGTCACTTCGGGGCAGTGTTTGCCACTGAGCTGCATATTGACCAAAGGTGTGTGAATGGAGTGTGGTGCCTGGCGGGGAGCAGCTCATGGTGAAAAAGAAAGCAGTGGGAGCAGCAGATCCTGTCCTAGCAGTGGTTTGTGCGGTTTCTTTGCAACCATGAGTGGGATTGTTGTGGGTGCAACTAGACCCCACCTTCTCTGATGGGGTGGGGCTTCTACTGTCTGCCTGGGGGGGGGGGTCCATGATGTCACAGCCCATGGGGGGGGTTGAATCATGTTTCTGAAGTGGGAGAGCAACTTCCCCTGTTCCCACTCATTCTCCACTAGGGGGCTGGGATCTCTAGGGAGGGGAGCCCAGGAAAAAACAGTCTCCCCTATGGAACCAGGAGTCCTGTCTCCCAGTCCTCCTGCTCTAGACCCCCTCCACTCCCAGAGCCAGGGATAGAACCCAGGGGTCCTGGTGCCCAGCCCCCTCCCTGCTCTGACCACTCGACCCCACTCCCCTCCCAGGGTGGTGCAGGGGTCACTGGGTCTGTGTCTCAGCTCTGCTAAGGGCCTTGACTGATTTTCTCAAAAGTGCTTCCTTCTGTATCCAGCATATCTGCCCCCCCCCCGCCCAGTCGCTGCCCACCCCCATGTGGGGGCACCAGCAGTGTGCCGGGTCGAGATGGGAAATTGTCCAAGCTGGCCCAGGAGAGACATGTGTGTCCCTGCTGGTGGGGCTGAGCCCCGCTGTGTGTGTGTGTGTTGGCTTTGCAGGATTTTGTATCCTGCAGCAAGTGACACACACATTGATGCACAAAGGGACTCACACAGTCCCAAGAACACTCACACACAACACACCCAGAGGGGCATGCTAGCTCCATCCCCAAAGAGAGAAACAATCACACCCCCCAGCCATGCTCACAATCACACACACACTGGAATATTCACAATTGTGCTCAGAGACACAACCGCACACAGTTCACTCCCACTGCTCCCAACACAAGGACCTCCTGCCCCATACAGCATGTGCCAAGGCCTGTGGAACTCACTGCCACTGGACAGCTACCAATGAGAATGGACCTTTCCAGGAGACCAATAGACATAGCCGTGGCGACAGAGGGGGCTGGGCTTCCAGGGCCTGACCCTGGCTGAGACTGGTTCTGACCATAGGGGTCTATCCAGCCGGGGGCAGCGTGACCCACACACAAACCCACCAGAAGCGCCTTTCTTAGCAGGTCTCCCAGGCCATCCCCCACCCTGCCCCGGGCTGGGTAACAAAGGGCAGTATGAGACTCTGGGCCATGTGTGAGGAAGTGGGACTGGTCTTACTGGGGTCTGTGAAGCTTCAGTGTCCCCAGTGCAGTTCTTAAGTATCTAGCAAAGCAAAAGGCCAGTGCAACCGAATGCCTGACACTCTGTCTCCTAGCAACTGATGGCCTGGGCCCCTCCCCTGCAAAGGTGCAATTGAAGGTGTTGGAGACAAAGGGGTCAGGTGACCTCCTGGCCCAGGAAAGAAGCTGAGCAGAGAGGAGGGGCTGGAGGGGGTTGGGCAGACTGGAGCTGGCTGGGGAAAGAAGGGAAGCACAGACAGGGCTCTGATCCCCAATGGGGGCTATAGGGCTCCTGGGGCCCCAAGATGGACCTAACAGGGGGGATCCTGTTATCTGTGCCTGCAAGACCTGTGTTGGACTGTGTTCCTGTCGTCTAAATAAACCTTCTGCTTTACTGGCTGGCTGAGAGTCACTGTGATCGCAGGAAGCTGGGGGTGCAGGACCCTGACTCCCCCACACTCCGTGACACCATGTCGCAACTCGGCCCCAGCCCCCCACTCACACACGCTGGTGACTTGGGTAACTGCCGAGGGATTGCACAAGAGAGAGTCAGAGCCAGGGAGAGAACCCAGGAGTCCTGGCTACCCCCCGACACACACTCTAACCACTGGACCCCACTCTGCTCCCAGGGCTGGAGATAGAACCCAGGAATTCTGACCACCAAACCCCCGCTCTGACCACCAGACCTCACACTCCCCTTTTAGATTTTAGTCTCGCTGCCTCTTCTATCCACCCACCCCACCTGTCCATCCCTTTGCTGCAGGTTTTTGGGGTGTCACCCCTGCTCTGCATTCCCCCAGTGCAGCCCAAGGCTTTTCCTCCCCTCAACCACACATCCTCACCCCTCTCGTGCTGGATCATCTGCTTGGCCCCCTGCCCCCTCTCGGGATGCGCTGTGCGGCTGGGGATTGTGCAACGGCCCAGCACCAGGCAACACAGAACAGACACCACGTGCCCTGCCCCACCTCATGTGAGCTGCTCTCCAGGTGCATCGGAGCCCGGTGCCCCGCATCTTGGCACTCCTGCCCCACAGGGGGTGAGCTGCAGCCCCACCACACTCCGCAGAGGAGAAGGGTCAGGCCAGCCAGCCCTTGTAAGATGGGGAAATCACCACCAGGGTGAATGGTATGGGGGCTGTGACATACAGAGAAACGGTTGTTGCGCCGGCAGAGGGCAGCAGAGCATGCACACACACACAATTGCAAACATACACAAACACATGCATGAATCCAGACACACACACGCACAGAATTGCTAATATACACAAACATCCGCACAAATCCAGCCAACATCAACACAACTGCTAACAGATGCAAACACATGCACAAATCCAGCCACATGAACACACAGACTTGCACAGCCACAAACACCCCCTCCCCACACACAAAACCCCATGCAGAAATCAATCAATCAATCAATACACACATGCACAATCCCCATTCTATGCACACACCTTGGGTCAGTGTGACACTGAATACTTCAATTGGATGGGGGGCCCAGCACCATGGCTATTCCCTGCCCCCCAGGGCTTGCAGGGGTGGATTGGGGGCACAGGGGGCACGATCCATTGCCAGACAAGGGGTGGGGGGGTAGAGATGGGGATGGAACCGTGGCACCACCCAGTTCCTGGCACAGGCTCCTTCCAGGATTTGCATTTCTTGGTAGTTTTCACCCCATCACCACTTCCTGCCCAGCCCCCTCCTGCTGTGCAAGACGGTTCTGGGGGGACGGGAAGAACCCAGGAGTCCTGGCTCCCAGCCTCACCTGTGCTAAGGTACGAGACTCTACTCTAACCCCAGTGCTGGGACTGGACCCTAGGAGTCCTGACACCCATCTTCCTTTCCTCTAACCACTAGACTCCACTCCTGCCCTTTTGGGGAGCCAGGACTCCTGGGTTCTGTCTCCAACTCTGGGAGCAGAGTGGGGTCTAGTGGTTAGAGCAGGAAGAAACCAGGACTCCTGGGTTCTACTCTCAGTGCTACTGTGTGACACTGGGCCTCTGTTTCTCCTCCCACTTTTTGGGTGTGGAGCCTGTAAACTCTCTGGGGCATGGCCTGTCTCTCGCTGTGTCTGGGCAGCGCCTGGCCCAACGGGGCCTGATCTCAGCTGGGGCAGGGACTGTCTCTGTGTCTGTGCAGCCCCCGGCACAACAGGGGCCTTGATTCTGCCCCGGTCTCTGTAGGTGCTGCTGTTGTACAGATAAGTAGTCGTGATACTAAAAGGCGTGGCAGTGCGTGAGTGCACCACCATTGCCATGCAAGGGCTAAATGTGATTCTTATCCCTGTGACCCCCTGTGAACCCTTCCCCCCCCCGATTCTCCACCCTGAGCCCCTTGTACCGCTGCCTTTGTCAACGGCAACGCAGAAAGCCACCCAGCTCTAGCCCTAAAACAAGAAGATGACCAAAAAAAACCTCACACCAACAGGAAACCAGCCCCAGCAGTTTGTGACTTCACTTCCCAAAATTATATACACAAACACACACACACAGAGCCCCGCTCAAACAGCCCCCTTTGCCAATGCACCACCTCACCTCGTCCAGAGAGGTCTAGGTGGGAAGCTTCACGTGGGAGCAGTGATGGACAGCACCATCAAGGTAGGTTCTGGAGATGGTCCTCCAGATGCAGGCGTCTGGGCTCCAACTGGCACTGGGCTCACACTGGGCTGTGTTCAGTTCCTCTCTCTGGTGTGCGCCCCGGCTCCACAAACGCCCCCGCCCCCTGCTCTTTCCTTCTGGTACAAAAAATATCCTCTTCCTTCGCCCCAGAGAGACACCCACGGTGCTGCTCAGCACACGCCTTCCCCCCACCTTCCCCCCCCATTCCCAGGAGCGTGCAGGAAGGGAGTCATGATTGGGGAGAGCCCGTGTCCCGAGGGGAGGGTATTTTGGGGCTTGCCCCCTCCACAGAGCATGGGGGTGCCAATAGGCACCTATGGATGGTCCCGCCAAGCAGGGCCAGGATGGAAATGGGGCCTGTTCCCCAACATGGAGAATCTGGGTGCAACCTTGCTTAACGGGTCAGTCTGTCCTTTCTCTGACTCTCTCATTCCAGCTTCAGCTAGCACTTGTGGTTCATTTGCTCTTTTTCATTCCTTTCCTTCTCTAGCTTGTATGTCCTTGCTTTCTTTTTTCCCCTCTACCTTTCACGCTCTTGCTTTCTTTCCTTCTTTTTCTAATATTTTTTCTCTCCCTTTATTTCTTTCTCTGCCTTTCACATTCTTTTCGCTTGCTCTCTCTCTTGCTGGTTATTTTTTTCACTCTTTTTCCTCGCTCCCTTCCGACCCAAGCGGGTTCTCCTCACACAGATTTTGACAGGTTTTCCCCCTGATCAGCAAGTGGATTAAGCACGACTTCAGTGGGTGTTTGCCAGGCCAGGAAGCAGGCTGGCCGGGTGTCTTCATGGCCATCTGCTGTCCATGCATAGGCATGGTCCTCCCCTCCTCTGGCCCTGACCTCAGTCGCTCTGTGGCTTATAAGCCTTCCCTCAGAGCTGTCAGCACCAGCCGCCTCTGCTCTAGGTGCCCAGAGGAGGAGAGGTGTGCTGGGCTCCAGCCTGGGACTCTTCCTCAGGGCCGCCCAGAGGGGGGGGCACGAGGGGCACTTTGCCCCAGGCCCCGAGCCCCACAGGGGCCCCACGAGAGTTTTCAGGGCCCCTGGGCGGGGTCCCTCACTCGCTCCGGGGGCCTGGAAAACTCTTGCGGGCCGGGCGCAGGAGCTTCTTCGCTCCCGGTCTTCGCGGCGGGGGTCCTTCGCTCCGGGGCAGAAGGACCCCCGCTGGCGAATTACCGCCGAAGACGGGCCGGACCCGCGCTGAAGTTCAGCTCGGTCTTCGGCGGTAATTCGGCGGCAGGGGGCCCTTCCCTTCCGGGACCCGCCGCTGAAGTGCCCCGAAGACCCGCGGCGGGGACCTCCCCTGCCGCCGAATTTCCGCTGAAGACCGGACTGCGCTTCGGCGGCGGGTCCCCCTTCGGCGGTAATTCGGCAGCGGGGGGGCCCCCACCGCAGGTCTTCAGGGCACTTTGGCAGCGGGTCCCGGAACGGAAGGGCCCCCCGCCGCCGAAGACCCCAGGCCCCCGGAATCCTCTGGGCGGCCCTGCTCTTCCTCCCTCCTGCCTACCAAGCCTGGCCCTGCTTTCTTCAAGTGCCATGTGGGCAAGAGGAAAAGTGTGGCCACAAGCACCAAACTTGTGGGCATCAGGTCAAGCAGTGAGAATCCCAACCCCCAGAGCCACTTCTAGACCCCCACCAAAGACCTGACTCCAGTAGGGAGGAGTCACCCAGCAGGAGGGAAATGATTCACTCTTACATAGCTGGAGACAGGAAAGCACTTTGAGCACCAGATCTTTACCACCAGCTAACACAAGGTCCCACTGAGATTTGAACTCAGATTGCAGGATTCAGAGTCCTGAGTGCTGCCCGTTACACCATGGGACCAGCTCATACTGCCTTCTCTGCACATTGGTGACTCTCACAGGGCTGGCTTGTGTAAGGGACTGTTGGCCCTTTACTAAAACTTAGTGGGGTTTTTGGTTGGCTAGTTTCCAGTCCCAATAGAAGGGGGAAGGGTCAATGGGAAATCAGGACCCTGAGACTGACATGCCCCTGGTGCAATGGTCACCAACTGGTAGGGAACAAGTGAGAATTTGTTAATGGAGAAAAATTCCTGGTGAAAATTGGCAAAGCTGTGGAGAGTTTGAAAAGTTCCAGTGAATTTACACATGGGTCTTTACACATGGGTCTCAACCTCAATTTACCTTAGGGCCAGTGCCAGTCCTCCCAGTGGGCCAATAATGTCACTCACACCGCCCAGAACCCGCCCCCCAAAACTCTGCCCCTCACCTGCCTAAGGCTCTGGGAGGGAGTTTGGGTGGGGGAGGGGTTCTGGGGGGCAGGCTCTGGGAGGGAGTTTGGGTGGGGGAGGGGTTCTGGGGGGCAGGCTCTGGGAGGGAGTTTGCAGCGCCGTAACATGGGCGAGGCGAGTGAGGCACTAGCCTCAGCTGCAGAAAGTGGAGGGGCGCAGCTCTACCACGATCAGCGGCGCTTCGGCGGCAGCTCTACCACTGCCACTTCTTCGGTGGCAGTTCGTCAGTGGGTCCTTCTCTCCGAGAGGGACTCAGGGACCCGCTGCCGAATTGCCACCGAAGGATGAATGAAGCGGCGGTGGCAATTCAGTGGCAGGTCCTTCCCTCCGACAGGGACTCAAGGACCCGCAGCCAAAGAGCCTGGAGCTGGCCCTTGCCTTGAGTACAAAAATTCCTTGTAGGGCTCTGGGAGTTTGGGTGCTGGGTGCAGGCTCTGGGCTGGGGCAGGGAGTAGGGGGAACAGGAGGAGGGGTGGGGGTGCAGGCTCTGGGAGGGAGATTAGGGTGGGCAGGAGGGTGTGTGTGGAGGGAGAGGGAGTTGGGGGCAGGTGTGTGTGGAGAGGGGTGCAGGCTCTGGGAGGGAGTTTGCGGGGAGGAGGAGGGGGTATGTGGGGAGGATGGTGGTGCCGGCTCGGGGCGGGAGTCCGGGGGGCGGTGCTTACGGGGGGGCCAACGGGGGGGTGGGCGGGGGGGCCTCCACGTTCTGCTGCCCCCAGGCATCACCCCCGCAGCATCCCATTGGCTGCAGGGGCTCGGGGTGGGGGAAGCGCGCGGAGGCACAGACCCACCCTGCCCTGCCATGCAGAGGGGCCGGCAGCCATTGGAGTGAGCAGGCAGATGCTGCTCAGCTCCGCTGCACTGCTGGGGCTCCTGGGGGGGAGCGCCTGGGGGCAGCAGGTGGGGCCAAGGGTGACCCGGTCCCAAAACTGCTGGAGCCCCACGGGTGAGACCTGGGGACCAGGACTGCCAGCCAAACTCCTTGAAGAGGAGGTGTCCCTCTCCTGTCAAAAACTGATCTTCCTCCTTCAGTTCAGTGACAGCTTGAATTGTTCCTTATCCCGGCAGAGCCAGAGGATTGAAAGCAGCAACATCAAACCCCTGTGTAGCTCGCAGGAATGGACATAAACACTCCCTGGTATCTGAGGAGATGTTTAGCTTTGCCCTTGGTCAACTACAAGGCCAAAGGGAAAGGAGGTGGCACCAAAGGGAAAGGAGAGTGAAACATGGCACATCATTGTTATGCCCATGGTGGCTGCAAAATCTTTTTATGTACTTCTTCTCATCAGCAGTGCATTATTTTCTCTGGCGTCTAGACCTTGACTATACCTTGGCCAAGAAATTTGTACCTTGATAAAATAATTGACTGCCCCTGGTGAAGGCAATGGACTTGACACCCACTGGGATGTCCCAACACCGGTACAAGTGCTAACAACATGGCTGCCTTTTAGCCATCGATTTTAATCGGGGCAATACATTGAAACAACCCCTGTTAAATCATTTCTCAGCCCGAGTCCTTCACCCACATTCCCTAGAGCATTGGGCCACCACGTGGACTTTTCATTTCCCACCTCAATTTCACAGAGACACAATTTCCTTTGCACAGATCCATGAACAGTGAAATCTTCCTGTGTCTCTGGTCTGAACCAGGGCATTCGATTCCAGTGAACCCTTCTCTCCTGCAATGGCAATGGTCAGACAGAGGGTTGTGGCACCTGCATCCCTGGCAGGAAGCTATTGGCTCAGCTCTTTCTTTCTGCTGCTGCTGTTAGTCCATGTAACATCAAGGGTGGAATGCAAGGCTGAGTTCACGCACCAGCCCCCTGAAATATTTCAGTGCCCCAGAGAAATCCTGCCCCTGGAACAATGTGCTGGAGATTTGACTAGGAAAGGGACTGTCTGAATTGTCAGAGTGGGGAATGAACAACAATCTACAGCAATGTCGTTCACACAAACACACTCTCATCCTGCTCCAGCTGGAAGGAAATGGGCAGGAATTCTCACTGTTCACCCAAGGGCACACTTACACTGATGCGCAGTCATGAGCGTGCTGGGAAGCTGGTCTGAGCAATTTGAAGTGACAATTCAGTGAGAACAGAATCATCATGTAGTGGAATAATTGTATGTCAAGTAGTTGTGGCCGAGTGGTTAAGGCGATGGACTAGAAATCTATTAGCGTCACCCGCACAGGTTCAAATCCTGCCAACTACACAAGCACTGTGCTGTTGTTATTATCACTCTAATCTTAGTGCCTGAGCATCCACAGTGCAAACTGGAGCCAGATCTACTTTCACTCTGTGGACACCTAAAATGCTGCTGTGGCATTGCTATAGCACTTTGGAGTAAACAGTGATTGGAGGGGTTTTCCCATCCCTGTAATAGCTGCATTGACAGAACAATTCTTCCTTTTCTTTACCACTATCTAACCAGGGCTTAGGTCACCTTAACTCTATGGGTTGGGTTGGGTTGGGTTGGGTTGGGGGGTTCACACCCTGAGAGACGTCACTCTGTCAGTTCAGTGCCCAGCGTACACCAGCCCTTAGATCCCTCTTGGTATTTCAATGCAGGCACTGACCTGTGAGAGGAAAACATCAGCTCACAAACACACAGACTGAATTCCCCACATTTCATCTCGCTGCACTTTCCAGAAAGTCACGAAATTCAATTCATTCTTGATAGGACAGAGAAAAAATAAGTGACACTAAGTTTTTGGCTTGGGTAAATAAAATTAAGTGTTTAATTAATATAGTACAAATCTGTACTGATTCCTCTAACTAACACCACAGTGTGAAACAGGAACAGAGACAAAGCTTGTCAGTGACGACTAATTTCGCAAATGATCTTCCCATTATTAATTTCCACGCTGCCCCCATTGGAGGTCTGGGCACCTCCAGTGTCATTGCTCTGCATTCACCTGCCCCTAGAATTGTTCTCGGACATTCGCCTTCCTCTGCAGCGTGGGGCTCGGGTCACTTGCTGGAGGATTCCCTGCACCTTGAGGTCTTTAAGCCACGATTTGAGGACTTCAGTAACTCAGACATAGGTTAGGGTTTTGTTACAGGAGTGGATGGGTGAGATAATGGTCCCTTCTGACCTTAAGTCTATGAATCTAGTCCCAAATTTTAGTCCTGCTTTGGGACAGTGTCTGTCATGCAAGAAACTGCCCAGTCTGCGCTAGCAGTGAGGCTCCCTCACTAACAGCTGAAATCAGGGAGAGCTGTGTGAAGTGCAGGGCCCCAGGGGTGCCTGAACAGGGGGAGAACAACACCCCAGGACTTTTAAAAATGGGAGGGCTCTGAAAGGAGGGCCCAGCCTCTGTAGCAGGAATGCAGGGCAGGCGAGTTCACGGCGGGCATTATGGGATACTGGTGGAGGCCATTATAGTGATATAATGACCAGCAGCATTTACACTGAAAATTTGTCACTTTAAGTTTGCTGCACAAAGCTCTAGGCCTCTCGTCAAGGTGGTTTTATTTTGTCACCAAAACAGGGCAATTTTGTCGCCAGACGTGGCATTGCAGTGTGTGCACCAGCCAAAAGCTGCCAACCGAGGAGCGTTGTGTGTTTTCACACACCTGAGCAATATAATGATGCTGAAATAACTTTGCAGTGCAGACCTGGCCAAAGATTCACACACACACACAGAGCTTGCAAGGAAAACGTCACCTGCTCCTCTGCTTTGCAGAATTCAAACACAAGCAAAGCTTGTCAGGCCCCAGTGGGGATGGCAGAGAGTCAGGTGTGGGCAGACAGTGTGTTTTAGCCACAGGCAGGCACCATGGCTTAGCTGGCTAAAGCACCTGTCTTGTAAACAGCAGATCCTGGGTTCAACTCCCAGTGGTGCCTTGTTGGTTAACTTTTAGGACACCTGGTATTGGCTACTGACAGAGGACAAAACACAGAGCTAGGTGGGCCTTTGGTCCAGCCCAGTGTGGCTGTTTAAACTGGGATTGAGGAGAAGGGTGAAGAGGAGCAGGCTCTGGTTGGGAGTGAGGAGCAGTGAGCATAGGAGGGACTGAGGTTGGGTCTGAGGGCACTGGGAACAGGGGGGACGTGGGTTTAGGCTGAAGAGCATCTTCATTTGGGGATCCAGCAGGACAGGGGAAGGCAGCAGGTGATTCTAATTCCTTAGGGATATTCTGTGTGTGTGTGTGTGTGTGTGTGTGTGCAGGGGAGGAACATGCTCTATGCCCAGAGGCCTTTATTCCTTCAGGCTGCAAGGACAGAGGGGCTGTCAGGAAGTTGCCCCTTCAAACCCAACAACACAAAAAGGCCCTTCTGAGGAAAGGAAAAATCCTGCAGAGAAAAAGTAACCTCCAAGAGGACTCCAGCAAGACAGTGTAAGATCTTGGGGAGTAGTTTATCACCTGACCAGGGACTTGAACCCTGGACCCTCAGATTAAAAGTCTGATGTTCTGCCAACTGAGCTAACCAGGCTCCCAAAGCGAAAGAGCAAGTTGGTGCAGAGGAGAAACTAGTCAAGAAAACAAGAGCGGGACACAATAGGGAAACCTGCTGCTCTCTCTGGCCTGGTCAACACTACGAGTTTATATCGAATTTAACAGCATTAAATCACATTAACCCTGCACCCGTCCACACAACGAAGCCCTTTATATCAATATAAAGGGCTCTTAATACCGATATCTGTACTCCTCCCCGACGAGGGGTGTAGCATTGAAATCGATATTGCCATGTTGGATTAGGGTTCGTGTGGCGCAATTCGACGGTATTGGCCTCCAGGCGCTATCCCACAGTGCACCATTGTGACCGCTCTGGACAGCAATCTGAACTCGGATACACTGGCCAAGTAGACAGGAAAAGTCCGTGAACTTTTGAATTTAATTTCCTGTTTGCCCAGCGTGGAGCGCTGATCAGCACAGGTGACCATGCAGTCCCAGAATCCAAAAAGAGCTCCAGCATGGACCGTGCGGGAGATACTGAAGCTGATCTCTGCATGGGGAGATGAATCCGTTCTATCAGAACTCCGTTCCAAAAGACAAAATGCCAAAACATTTGCAAAAATCTCCAAGGCTATGATGGACAGAGGCTACAGTAGGGACTCAACACAGTGCTGAAACTTAAGGAGCTGAGACAAGTGTACCAGAAAGCCAAAGAATGAAATGGATACTCACAGAGGGAGGGGCGACTGATGACTGTAGCTATCCCACAGTTCCGCACTGTCGAAAACCATTTACATTCTTGGCTGAGTTCCCAAAGCCTGAAAGGTCAAAAACATTGTTGTGGGTGGTTCGGGTATGTGTCATTCCCGCCCCGTGAAAGCTGAGGGATTAAAATTGTTTCTCACCTTTTTTCACTGTCACCGTATGTCTACTGGATGCTGCTGTGAGACACGGTGCTGCAGCGCTACACAGCACCATCCTCTTCCCTTCCCTGGCGGACGGCAGACGGTACAGTAGGACTGGTATCCGTCATCGCTGTCCCATGAGTGCTCCTGGCTAGCCTCGGTGAGATCAGCCGGGGGTGCCTGGGCAAAAATGGGAATGACTCCCAGGTCATTCTCTTCTTTAAGCGTCTGTCAGCACCATCCAGTAGACATATGGTGACAGTGAAAAAAGACTGAATGGGCTCCATGGTTGCCGTGCTATGGCGTCTGCCCAGGCAATCCAGGGAAAAGGGCACAAAATGATTGTCTGCCGTTGCTTTCACGGAGGGAGGATTGAGTGACGACATTTACCCAGAATCACCCGTGACACTGTTTTTGCCCCATCAGGCATTGGGATCTCAACCAAGAATTCCAATGGGCGGGGGAGACTGCAGGAACTATGGGATAGCTATGGCATAGCTACCCATAGTGCAACGCTCTGGAAATTGACGCTAGCCTCGGTACATGGACGCAAACCGCCGAATTAATGTGTTTATTGTGTCACCGTGTGCACTCGACTTTATACAATCTGTTTCCAAAAAACAGTTTCTGTAAAATCGGAATAATCCCGTAGTGTAGACATACCCTGAGATTAACAACTTTGGTGGCTAATTGAAAGGCTGATGATTCAAACCCAGGTGAAGATGGAGGTGTGTTTTTTTTAAGTGATGAGCATCCAGTACATTTTAACAGGCAGAAAAATGCCTCAATGCTGGTCTAGCCTCATTGGGCAAGCATAAGGAACACTTTTGCCGGTGGTATAGTGGTGAGCATAGCTGCCTTCTAAACAGTTGACCTGGGTTCAATTCCCAGCCAATACAGGGATGTGATATTCTCTCCTTTGGGAGCTGGTTTAATTTCAATCATGTTGTATCACTTTATCAATGGAATGACAGAATCCATGTGCTGTGGGTCACTCAACACACAATGAAAGAAGAAAGGGGTGGGACTATACAATGAGCTGTTGGAGTTATCCTGGCATTACAATGTTTGGTTAACTTCTTGAAAAAGTATTTCCTTTACTTCCCTCTCCCTTTTAGACTCAGAGCCTTTAAGGTCAGAAGGGACCAGTGTGATCATCTAGTCCGACCTGCTGCACCACGCAGGCCAAAAGACCCCACCCACCCACTCCTGTAATAGACCCGGGAGGGGAGGCAGCTCTGTGCACTGCCCCTACCTCAGGCAGCACATGGAGGCCCTCTGCTCCCCTCCCCCCATGGGTGTGCAGAGATGTGCCAGCAGCACTGAGGTGGCTCCCTGCCCACTCTGCCTCCGTCCCTCTGTGCCACTCCCAGAAATGGCCGGCATGTCCCAGCATCCCCTGGGGTGGGGGGAGTGTCTCCATTCATTGCCCCTGCCCCGAGTACCGACTCCGCAGCGCCCATTGGCCAAGTCACGCAGAAGAGCCGGCCGCCATAGGCCAACATCCAAGGGCAGAGGAAGCCAAGCCACAAGGCTTCAAAAGGTGACTGGCCAAGATCCTCTAGCTTTCCCCTGCTGATGCCAAGGCTTTTTCCTCAGCTCATTTCACCACCCTCTGCCATGCAGGGTTGGGGTTATCGCAGGTGTTACCCAAAATTGGGCCAGCCAGTAAGCAAAGGGAGGACTAATGACCCACCAGAGTTTGGCAGAAAGCAGCACATTTATTATACTGACAGTTAAGCTCAAAATAAGCAGGGCGGGGGGGAGTCACACTCGCACTCGCATACTCACGCTCCCAGGACAGGCACAGCGCTGGAGATGTCAGGATTCTGCAAGGTAAGTGTCCCACAGCGCAGCTATGGACGGTGCGATGAAGGTAAGTCTCCCTGAGGCACAATGAAATACAACGCAGAGAACCACTGGCCAGGCGCTCCGGGCAAAGGGCCTCACTGGAGCTACAAGCTTGTGAGTGCTCTCCTGAGCACAGGGCCCCTTCCCCTTTTAAGGGCCTGCACCTCATGGCCTGCGACTAGAGATGACTTGGCTGCATCTGGTTGGTCACACTCCACCTTGGGCAGTGTCCATGCTCTGGGTGCGTGAGTGCTGCCTAATTAGAGTCCCAGACACCTTGTCTACCTGGGAGCTCTTCTGCTCTTCAACCAGCCCATTCATCCCACCAGCATTCCAGGAGGGAGCGGGAGGGAGAAAGCCACTTCACAGGCATTCAGAGAGAGGAGAGGAGACAAAAGTGGGAGCAGGGGAAGTATAAGAGAACTTTTGAGCATAGAAATCACTGCTGCTCCTACAACAGCAGGGACAGGCCAGTAGGAGCTGGGAATAAGCCACCATGTTTCTGCCTGGTTTCAAACCAGGCACCTTTTGCGTGTTAGGAAAACATGATAACCCCTACACCACAGAAACTTTGCCACAAGGCTCTGCCCCTCCCTTTATAAGACCATAAGAATGGCCATACTGGGTCAGACCAAAGGTCCATCCAACCCCGCATCCTATCTGCCAACAGTGGCCAATGCCAGGTGCCCCAGAGGGACTGAACCTAACAGGTAACGATCAAGTGATCTCTCTCCTGCCATCCATCTCCACCCTCTGACAAACAGAGGCTAGGGACACCATTCCTTACCCCTCCTGGCTAATAGCCATTCATGGACTTAACCTCCATTCATTTATCTGCGAAAAGAACAAGGAGCACTTGTGGTGCCTTAGAGACTAACAAATTATTTGAGCATAAGCTTTCATGGGCTAAAACCCACTTCCTCGGATGCCTGCAGTGGAAAATACAGCAGGAAGATATAGATATACAAAGAACATGAAAAAATGGGTGTTGCCATACACACTATAATGAGAGTGAGCAGCTAAGGTGAGCTATTATTAGCAGGAGAAAAAAACCTTTTGTAGTGATAATTGGGATGGCCCATTTCCAACAGTTGACAGGAAGGTGTGAGTAACAGTGGGGGGACAAATAAACATGGGAAAATAGTTTGACTTTGTGTAATGACCCATCCACTCCCAGTCTTTATTCAAGCCTAATTTAATGGTGTCCATGTTGCAAATTAATTCCAAATCAGCAGTCTCTCATTGGAGTCTGTTGTTGAAGGTTTTTTGTTGTAATATTGCAACTTTTAGGTCTGTAATCAAGTGACCAGGGAGGTTGAAGTGTTCTCTGACTGGTTTTTGAATGTTATAATTCTCAATGTCTGATTTGTGTCCGTTTATTATTTTACGTAGAGACTGCCTGGTTTGGCCAATGTACCTGGCAGAGGGGCATTGCTGGCACATAATAGCATAAAGAGCTAAGTCAGCACCCGAATAGCACTTTTTTGGGCCTGCTGCTTCTCTGTCTGGGAAGTTTTTGTCAGCCCTGGCACACGAAAAGAGCATCATTGCAAGCACCCATGAAGGCGAGATGAATTTTTGCCTGCCTTGCTCAGCTTGACTTGCTTCCTTACCCCATTCCTGTCTCAGATCCTAGGTTACCTGGTGGCTGAAGATGGTCCATTGTCTCAAGCGGTGCCAGAGCCTGACACAGTGCCCCTGGGCAGCCTTTGCTCTGCACATGCTGGTCATGCACACTTGCAAATACTTTAAAGCTCCTGTCAGTAAGTTCTGGGGACAGTTGCTCACCTTCAGAGGAAGCTCCCTAAAATTGGCCTGTCTCACCTAGTGGTACATTGACCTCTGTTCAGATTGAGCCAATCTGTGGCCGCCGCCGCTGTGAGGGCAGCCACTGTTGCGGATGAAGCCATCCTGCAAGCACCTTCCACCTAGCCACCCACTGAAAATCCTGTAGGGTGTAAGGTGGGAGTAGAAGAACACTAGAGGGGGGGGCTCCCCCTTCCCCCACCATCGGCCATCCCATACCCGGTGCTGCACCCAGTGGGATAAAAAAAATACGGCCATATCGGAAGAGTCAGTTGCGTTCTGTGCGGTTGCCCCATCATTCCCCTCAGGCCTGACCTGCCCTCCAGCTCAGCCACTCACTGAAAATTGAAAAACAAAACAGTAGAGCTATAAAAGTCTTCAAAGCCCACCAAGCCCAACCCCTCTTCTAATACGGCAGAAAAGCCGCACTTCTCCTGACTAGGTAGGGATGTCCTATTGCCGCACAAGAAGTGGAAGGCCATTTAATGTGGCTAAATGTAAAGTAATGCACATTGGAAAAAATAACCCCAACTATACATACAACATGATGGGGGCTAAGTTAGCTACAACAAGTCAGGAAAAAGATCTTGGAGTCATCGTGGATAGTTCTCTGAAGATGTCCACGCAGTGTGCAGAGGCGGTCAAAAAAGCAAACAGGATGTTAGGAATCATTAAAAAGGGGATAGAGAATAAGACTGAGAATATATTATTGCCCTTATATAAATCCATGGTACGCCCACATCTCGAATACTGTGTACAGATGTGGTCTCCTCACCTCAAAAAAGATATTCTAGCACTAGAAAAGGTTCAGAAAAGGGCAACTAAAATGATTAGGGGTTTAGAGAGGGTCCCATACGAGGAAAGATTAAAGAGGCTAGGACTCTTCAGCTTGGAAAAGAGAAGACTAAGGGGGGATATGACAGAGGTATATAAAATCATGAGTGATGTTGAGAAAGTGGATAAGGAAACGTTATTTACTTATTCCCATAATACAAGAACTAGGGGTCACCAAATGAAATTAATAGGCAGCAGGTTTAAAACAAATAAAAGGAAGTTCTTCTTCACACAGCGCACAGTCAACTTGTGGAACTCCTTACCTGAGGAGGTTGTGAAGGCTAGGACTATAACAATGTTTAAAAGGGGACTGGATAAATTCATGGTGGCTAAGTCCATAAATGGCTATTAGCCAGGATGGGTAAGAATGGTGTCCCTAGCCTCTGTTCGTCAGAGGATGGAGATGGATGGCAGGAGAGAGATCACTTGATCATTGCCTGTTAGGTTCACTCCCTCTGGGGCACCTGGCATTGGCCACTGTCGGTAGACAGATACTGGGCTAGATGGACCTTTGGTCTGACCCGGTATGGCCTTTCTTATGTTCTTATGTGTTCGGTCTCAGCAGCACTCGTGGAGCAGAGGGAAATACCTGGCTGAGGAAATTCCCCACAGATGGGTCTTGAGCATGACAACCTTGTAGGTAATGACAAGGTCCACTTACGCCACTGGCCAAACCATTCCTCACAGGCCAGCAACCATTTCTCCCAGTTCGCGTTCCCCACCATGTCCCCAACCGAACGCTAGAAGGCCCAGCCATCAACCTGCCCACTCTTGCAGCCCTCCTCTTCCGCCCTGACTGATAGGGGGGAGTATTGAGCCTCCCTCCCTTAGGCCCTTCAGCATCCCTGGGGAACACCAACACTGCCCAAGTGACTTTGGGCCAGTAGGTCAACCAATAGGGCTGCCTCCTAGGCCAGGCTGCAGCCCAGCTTCAGGACTCAGCAGAAATGGCGCTTGCATCCCTATCTACAGAACTCCAGGCATGGCCAGGCTTCTGGATCAAACGTCCCCTCTTGTGCTCAAGTCACAACAGCTAGTGGGCAAAAGACAGGCTTTCATGGCATTTGAGAAAGCAAGATAGAGCCTTGGAAGACCCAGCAGGGTTTGTGGCACAGGGGGCACAAGGAATTGTCCTCAGATCCCACCGAGACTTCAACTCAGATTGCAGGATTCAAAGTCCCCAGTGCTGGCCCGTACACCATGGGACCAATAGGGAACCCCCAGACCTCTGCCGAGGATGACTCTGTGGGGGCAGCCCTGCATTTACTCACCAAGTTGTCATGCAGCAGTTTGCTGCAGCTCCCAGAGGCCTTTCTTAATCCAGACTGAAAGGCCAATAGGCATGTGAGGAAGTTGCCCCTTCAGTCCCAGGCAGTACGTGGCCCTTCCTAGTGAAAAGAAGTGATGTCAAATAACATCCTGGAGAGATTCTGTCTTTCATTTTGAGGGGAAACTGTTCCCTCTTCACCTGACCAGGGACTTGAACCCTGGACCCTCAGATTAAAAGTCTGATGCTCTACCAACTGAGCTAGCCAGGCTCACATTTAACAAAAGCAAATTTCATGCAGCAGAGAAACTAGTCATGAAAATGTGGGCAGGAAACAATACAGAAAACCTGCTACTCTCGCTCTCTTAGCAGTCCTAGCCCCAGCCTGCTCCTCCATCCGGCGCCCTGAGGCCTTATTCTTTTTTAAGTTAGCTATCAAATCCAGGAGAAAACACAGATATACGAAGCAAAACGAAATCACAAACAGAAATGTCATTGGAAATACAGAAATAAAAAAGGAAAATGCAATCCCCATCACTTTACCGTGTCGGGGCCATTCCTGTATCGAGAGCACCCGCTAAGGTACATGTGTGCTTACGAGAAAGCTGGAGGAACTCATACCACAGCCAGAACATGAAACTTGACTGCTTCCAGGTGCCGCAGTAAAACCCTTTCCCTGCTGTGATGTTGCACTCCGTGTGATTTTATGAAAATATGCTAATGAGTGTGAATATAAAGTGACTGGACTATGCTTCATGCAAAAGGTCTCTTGTAAGGTATCATTACAAAGCTTATAATCTACTGTGTGTGTTCATCCTATTTGTATGAACTGATCATTCTTGGATCTGAAACTAGAAATATGAACTATAACTCTGAGGTCCTGTTGTAATGATGCAAAGTGTGGGCCATTAGTAGTGGTTTGGACTCTTGAATGCTCCCATTAACCAGGACAACTGACTGGAGATGGCTCTGTCCTGCACCATCTGTGAGTCAGGCCAGGAAGAATGAAGGCTTGCGGGGGGTCTCACAGGACATGTGACCATGTCACCTGGTACAGGAATCCACCTTAAACCTGGGGCTCTTCCTCAGGAGAGAGACAAAAAATTCCTGCCTTGTGCCAAAGCTGTATAAGGGGTGGAACTGAACAAACATGGCTGCAGTCATGAGACATCCCCTAGCTACCACGTGAGCTGGAACAAGGGCTGTACCAGGTGAAAAGATTGGGCCCAGACAAAAAATAAGTCTAGTCTTTGCCTCTCAGTCTGTGCATATGGGACCTTTCCCTCCAGTGGTGGAGGATTCTCCCTTTTCATCTACTCTTGTCCCAAGCAGCACAACTGGTGGGAATCTTAAATGTACAGAGGAGTCTTAGGAGCAGAAAGCCCACCCAGACCTTCCATGCAATTGGCACTTGCCCCTCACTGAGCAGGATTGAAACTCCTGCAGGGTCACATCCTCTCTGGGCATGAGCAAAGCAGCAGGGTGAAAGGAACCTAGATATGCTGGGAATTGAACCCAGGACCACATACATGCAAAGCATGTGCTCTACCACTGAGCTACATCCCCAGATGGATGATGTGGGCTATAGGTTACACTCAGAGCCCTCCTGTTTCCAGAATATCCAGTGGCCTAAGAGCAGCATGAGGGACACATTCCCGGCTCTGAGGCCAAATCTGCTATCCTGGAGGCTGCTGGTTCTTGGGGGTCACATTTCAGCAGGGACAGATTCGATGTGTGGGGCAGAGAGAGTGGGTGCCCTGGACTCAGGGTGCAGAGATACACTCAGCCCTCTCCCCTGCTTTGGGTGGGGGGTGCTGCCACCCCCTGCTGGAAGGTAATGGGAGGGGAGGGGTGCTGTGAGTCGCTCACCGCCTGACCCTGGTGGTAGCAGTGGTGTGGGAAGCTCCAGGTGTTTCTAGGATCTGCTCTTTCCACCTGCCTGTAAAGTCCAGCTTTCCCCAGTACGTTCACTGCGGTGCAATTGGGTCACTGTTTCCATGGCTGCACAGCAAAGAATCACTCCCAGTTTCCCGTCTATCTGCGGCAGGATTAGCCTGTGTCAGTGATTAATGAGGTGGATCTTGTTGTAAATTGTTATTCATTCCCCACCTTGACAATTCACACAGTCAGATTCCCAGCACCTCAGTGATCCTGGTAGCAGGAGTTGGGTCCTGAGACTTTCAGGGTTCTTTCCCCCTCCTCCTGGAGTGAACTGAGCTTTTTCCCCATCCCAGACAATCCATGAAATAACAACAGGGGCATAAAGAAAGAGGGGAGGGACCATCTCACGGCCAGGGCTGGATGTGCCCAGGGCCCCCTGCTTGTCCATTGTTTCCATGGAATTTGGCCCCCTGCTTTGCACAAGGGACAGAGAAGGATCTTGCTGTTCCTGTGTCTGTGCAAGGAAAATTGTTCTTCCCTAGGAAAGAGAGGCGGGAAATGGCCCCATGGTGGGACAATATCCTCAGGATTAAGAGCAAAGGACTCAGGCTGAGAACTGATTTAACCCCACTTATCTATCCGTAGGGGCAGACTGCTGAGCGGGCAGCCGAGCCCTGAGTAGGGGGCGGAGCTAGGCTGAGGAGGGGGCCTATAAAAGCGGCCGCCCAGCCAGGCAGCGGCACAGGAGCCGGCGAACAGGGCTGCTAACAGGGGAGTTTGAGTGGGAGTTAGTTTACAGGGGGAGTCGGAAGGGGCAGGGGGTGCGGTGCTGTGTTCCCCAGGTGAGAAGGCTGATAGAGGCAGAGACAACAGCAGCCATGAGCCAAGCAGCAGGGGATACAATGAGGATGATCGCATGCAGCAGCTGCGGAATGTACATGGTCCTAGTGGGGGCACCGGAACAGAGGTATGTATGCATGAAGTGCCGCCTAATAGAGCTGCTGGAAGAAAAGATCGTAGGTCTAGAGATGCAGGTAGAAACCCTGGTAGAGATTAGAAGGGGGCTTGAGCAGCTGATGGAGCAAAGGCAAGCTGTGGCTGAAGGGGAATGCTCAGGGGTACAGGGGGAAGCAGGGGCTAAGGCCTGTGAGGGGGGAATGCTGGATGGGGAACATGGGCAGTGGAAGCATGTGATCGTGAGAAGCAGGCCGAGGAAAAGGAGAGCCAGTGAGGGAGAAATAGAGCTAAGGAACAGGTTTGAAGGTTTGGAGAATGAGGAAGGGGTACAGCAGGTGGTAGCTGATGGTGGGAGACCAAGGAAGAAGAGAATAGCGGCTAGTCCGATAGAAAGAGGGGAGGAGTCGATGGTGACAGCACCGACTTTGGGCCCCGGGAGGATGCAGGATGGCTTAAGGGGGACTACAAGGGAGGATAGGAATGGAAGGAGCTTGCAATCAGGGGGAACGGGGGATAGGTTAGCAGACCACACTGTCACCAGGCAAAGGCAGGTCTACGTGATTGGGGATGCCATACCGAGAAGGTTGGACAGGCCTGTGACCAGGGCCGATCCGGAGAACAGAAGGGTGTGCTGTCTACCGAGCGCTAAAATACGGGATGTGGACCTGCAGTTGAAAAGGATCCTAAAAGGAGCAGGTAAGAACCCATTGATCATCCTTCATGTAGGAATGAATGACACGGCTAGATTCTCGCTAGAGAGGATCAAGGGAGACTATGCCAGGCTGGGTAAGACGCTCAAGGAAATTGAGGCTCAGGTGATCTTCAGTGGGATTTTACCTGTCCCTACGGAAGGGCGACAAAGGGGCGACAGGATTGTGATGATAAATAGTTGGCTCAGGAAGTGGTGCTATAAGGAGGGCTTTGGGACGTATGGGCACTGGGAGGCTTTCGGGGACAGAGAACTCTTCTCACGGGATGGACTCCACCTGAGTAGGGAAGGAAATAGACTTCTAGGAGGGAGGCTGGCTCATCTGATCAAAAGAGCTTTAAACTAGGAATTCAGGGGAGACGGTTGGGAGATGTCCAGGCACTCTCCACGCCAAATTTAAACATTGAGAGGGAGGACAGCATACAGAGTTAATCAATGTGTGTTCTATTTCCCCTAAAACTGTGTGTTTTTTAGATGTGCTTGGGGGCCTGCTCTCAGAGAGAGAGACTGGTGATCCTCCCCTCTGGAGGGAGGAGGGAGCAGACTGGGAATATATCCTGAGGCCCTGCAGCTGGGTGTGTCCCTGCCTGTGCAAAGGTTTGTGTGAGTGCAGGGCCGGGAGCGAGCTGCATCTTCTCCCAGCAGCTGTGTGAGAGGGAGCCCAGGCTGGGGAGACAGAGGGCTCAGCGGTACCCCAGCTCCAAGTTGCACCCCTGGGGGCCTTTAAACATTAGGAACCATCAGAGTTAAGGTGACGTGTACAAACTTTGTGCAGTGCTGTTGTGCATGCGTGTTATGATACAGACTCCCAAGCGTGGCCTTGGGGTGAATTCCCTGCCCCCGACAGCATCAATTTCCTCCAGACCACCAAGGGAAGTGGTGCTTTCTCCATCCATCCCTTGATGAGGTGCCTTTGTGGAGTCTGCTTTGGTCCAAAACTTGCTAGAGTGCCATACAGGAGGCCTGGGCTGTGCAGAGGGGTCAGATGAGATGATCTAAGTGTCTCTTGTGGCCTTAGTCTCCAAATCTCAGCAAAACTGAGTGAGGCACATTGAGAGCCTCTGAGGTTTCCATGTGCTGCCTGCTTGATCCCCAGCACTAACCCTGAGTGCGTGGGGGTGTCACAGGGAGAGCAGCTCAAACATGCAAAGGGGCTGGCCAGGGCAGGACATTAGCCCTGCAGGGCAGGGGTGGGTGAGGCGGTGACATCACAAGGGCCTTGTGCAGCACCTCAGCTGATTGGTGAAAGGAGGTTGGGAGGCGGTGACCTCACAGAGCGTCCATGACAACAGCCAGGTAGGACAGGCTGCAGGGCTGGGGCCATCTCAGAGACCCCCGGGGCTTTGCTGCAGAGAGTCTCCTTCTGTAGGTCTCCCCAGCCTAGGTACGTGCTGATTAGGCCTCCACTGGATTCTTGTGTACAGTTCTGGGCATCACATTTTTGGAAAGATGCAGAGAAATTGGAGAAAGTCCAGAGAAGAGCAACAAGAATGATGAAAGTCTAGAAAACATGACCTATGAGGGAAGATTGAAAGAATTGGATTTGTTAAGTCTGGAGAAGAGAAGACTGAGAGGGGACATTACAGTTTTCAAGTACCTAAAAGGTTGTTACAAGGAGGCGGGAGAAAATTATTCTCCTTAACCTCTCATGATAGGACAATAATCAAGAGGCTTAAATTACAGCAAGGGAGGTTTAGGTTAGACATTAGGAAAAACTTGCTAAGAGTCAGGGTGGTTAAGCAGTGGAATAAATTGCCTAGGGAGGTTGTTGAATCTCCATCCTTGGAGATTTTTAAGAGCAGGTTAGACAAAGCCCTGTCAGAGATGATCTATATAATACTTAGTCTTGCCTTGAGTGCAGGCGACTGGACTCGATGACCTCTTGGGGTCCTTCCAGTCCTATGATTCTATGATCCAAAGGTCTCTACTTGCCTTAATGTCTACAAATCTCTGCAAAACTAAGTATGGGCCATTGAGCAGCCTGTGATGTTTTCATGTGTCGCCTGCTTCGTGTCCAGAAGTAACACTGAGTGAGTGGGGGTGTGGGTGTGACACAGCAGGAGCAGCTCAAAGATGCAAAGGGGCTGTCCAGGGCGGTGACATCACACTAGCCTTTACAGGAGCTGGGCTGATTGGTCAAAGGAGGTTGGGAAGCGGTGACCTCACAGAGAGTCTATGAGCAGGGGCAGGTAAAGAGGCTGCAGGGTGGGGAAATGGCTTTGCTGCAGGGAGTCTCCTTCTCAAGGTCTCCCCTTGAGGAGTGAGAGAGAATACAGGGTCACGCCTGTGAGCGCGAGGAGGAGCCTCCTTGGGGTTTTCCCCTTTCCCACTGCTAATTGAGTGAGAAGACAGACGTCCCTGTGGAGCAGAGAAGAGCCTCAGAGAGGTTTCATGTTGTTGTTTCATGTTGTCATAGGTTTCCTTCATATGGACTGCATGACCAAGTGGAATTGATGGCAAAACATTGCCATTATGCAGTAAAACATCTTTAAGACTCGTCTTCGATGAATCAACGAACAGTCTCCACTCATGTGGATTGTGAACGATGTTGAGGGCTGCCATCACACCATGGATGTTGTTGCAGGCTACAAGATGGCCTTCCATGAAGAAGAATGGGACAAGATCCTTTTGACGGTCCCGGAGCAGGCTACATGAGGAAATCAGTCCTTTCGTTGGACTTGCTGGCAGAAGAGCCCAGTGATGGTGCAGCTCCCCGAGCGTCAGTGACAAACGCAGCGCTCCTGCAACTGAGCTCTAGGGCTCGCTGCTGAAAGAAAAGCTTCACGAGTGACAAAGGGAAAAGGAAGGTGCTGGTCTTTAGCCAAGGGCAGGGAGCCCCACCCTCCAACACAGACCATTTCCCTCGTTGTCTGTCTGTGCTGGGGCAGGAGCAATAACACGGCCTCCTGCTTTTGCTATTGCAGAGAGTCGGTTCTGACGGTCTCCTCAAACCCAGGGTGCGAAACAGGCCTCAGAGCTGACTGGGTGTAAACAAGAACTACTCAGGTAGACTGTGTCAGCTGCGAATTCAGATGTGCCCCTTTCCTGGAGAGATGGACTGAGCTGTGAGGGGACTGGAAGCGGAGCTCCCAATGTTTAACTTGCACTCGTTCAGCATCTTTCCTGCGAGTGCCGTCACTGTAGGTTAAATCCTCCAGCCCAGGACTCCCCACCAGCTGTGGGCCTGACAAGCTTTCCCTGGGATTGGATTCTGTAGAACAGGGGTGCAGGGAACCAGCAGGTGCATCTGACTCCTTGGTGAGGTTTTGCATGCAAGATGTGTGTGTGAGTCTTTGTGTGTCGGAAGCAGTGAGTGTGGCACTCTCAGTGAACCGACAGAGGGCGACGGTGGTCAGAGAGAGACAAAGGAAGAATCAAGAGGCACCGATGGGCATAAGGATGATGATTGTGTTGTGTTTCATTCCTTAGATGTGGTGCCACCGCCCGTCCCTTTAGCCTTGTAGTTTACCAAGAGTAAAACTAAATATCTGTTGAGATACAAGGGAGTGTGTGTGTCCATTCCTGCTAGCTGCACAGGGGTTTGATGTTGCTGCTTTCAATCCTCCGGCTCTGCCGGGATAAGGAACAATTGAAGCCATCACTGAAGTGAAGGAGGGAGATGATTTTCTGACAGGGAGGGACGGCTCCTCTTAAATGTGTTTGGCAGGCAGCTTCCTTCCCAGGTCTGTCCCAACAACACCCAGTTGAAAAGGGACCCTCCCCAGCCCTCCTCAGCCCGATGAAAAGGAGCGAGTGAGTGAGCGTGGGGGAGAGCGAGCGACGGAGGGAGATGGATTGAGCGGGCTGGGATCTCTGCGAAGGGGCGGGATGAGGGTGTTCAGTTTTGTTGGGTCAGAAAGTTGGCAACCTCAGATCCAGGGGAAACAACTCAAAGACCCAACGAGTCTGGCCAGGGGCAGGACATCAGCTTTGAGGGGAGGGGTGGGTGTGGCAGTGACATCACAAAGGCCTTTTGCAGGAACTCGGCCTATTGGGCAAAGGTGGTGGGGAGGGGGTGACCTCAGAGAGAGAGAGACCCCGACATCAGCCGGGCAGGACAGAGGTGCAGGGCCAGGTCTGTCTCTGAGAGCCCCCGGCTTTGCTGCCGCAAGTCTCCTTCGGGAGGTCTCTCCTCGAGGGCTGAGAGAGAATTCAGATTCATGGATGTGAGCATGAGGAGGAAACACTGGAGTTTTCTCCTTTCCTACCATGGATTGTGCTGAAAAGAAACTTCCCTTTGAGAAGGTAAGAGGCTCAGAGACGTTTGGAACCTGTTCAGTCTGATCCACCTGGCGCAGGCAGCATTCTAGGCACAGACAGCGCTGGCTTCAGGTGGCAGAATTTGATTTCCTCCCTAGGTTTTGATGGTTGGAATCCCTGGGGACATTGGGGTTTGTCCTTTTTCGTTTCTCTTTTCCTCTTTCCTCCCTCCATTCCCCTCTTCTCTTGCTTCTTTTTTCCCTTTTCCCAGCTTCCTCCTCTACCGAGGAGGGATGTGTGTGGAGTGCGGCAGGGGAGGGGTATTGCTCTCATTGCAGAGGTCCTCACCAAGAGGTGGGGCTGGATCTGAGAGTGATCCCCTGTGATGGTGACCTGGGCCGTCCTTTGGGACATCTGGTGAGACCCCTCAGCCGCCCGCCCCTCAGAGTCTCAGTGGTGATTGGCCGAGCAGGGGGCTATCGTGAGCGAGGCGACTCAGGTCCTTTTGGTCTTTTTTCAAATCAGGCAAAGAAGTCACAACCAATCCAATGTACGGGATTAATCTTGCTGCTTCTCTCCATTAATTGTCTCTTAGCAGGTGATGATTTCCTCTAATGTTCTAGGTCTTCTAAAATACTTGCTGAATAATTCCACTGAACCACTGTTGGTCTGTAGCTCACTTGAGAGCACTTTCTTCTGATGAGTCAATGTATGAAATTCAAGATCTGAGAGAGAGTTTGAATGTCAGGAGCAGTGTTTCCTCTAATTTGCTATGTCCGTGTGCGGAATGAATTTTGCTGAGTGCACCAATACGGAGGTGAGGTGTGACACCTCACCTGTCTATTGGTGCTCATTCCAAACTTCATTCTGCAGATGGATGGTGTGTGGCAGGGTGAGGCTGAAGTGTTAGGAGTGTGGAGGGGTCTGAGGTAGGGCAGAGGGTGGGGTGAAAGGGCTCTGTCTGGGGGTGCAGTGTGTGGGGTGGGGTTGGGGATGAGAGGCTGAGAGCTGGAGTAAAGGGTTGGGGTGCAGGGGTGTGAGGGCTCCGGCTAGGGATGCGGGCTCTGGGTTGGGGCTGGGAATGAGGGGTTTGGGAAGTTATGCTTCAGTTTTCCCCTTCTAAACTTAAGTCCTGTCTAACCTACAGGACGCTATGGGAATAAGACACCATGCTTTGTGGTGACATGACAAGAGGAGAGGGTGTGAGAACTACAGCAACAGAGATGGCATTGGGGTTAGTGCCAGATTGTTTCAAATGTTGCATTCGTCTAATGACATTTAACAGCAACGCTTAGCTAACACAAAGGAGAAAGGAATTCTTTGCTAAAGATTCAACCTTCCCCTTTGGCCAACTCCACCCCTTCCCTGACTGGAGTGTGCTCACAACACCCCCCCCCCCCAACACACACACACACACACACACAAGCCCACAGCTGGGCACCCAGCACAAAGCAAGGGAGGGGGTTGCTTGGCTTACACTGGGCTACAATTTTTCAGAAGTTGTCTGCTTCAGAGATCAAATGTGCTATTTAGAATGTATTTTGATTTGCTCAATTCAAATATGACAATTAAAACAACTGATTGGCTTCTGTTTCTAAGATATTTAAGTTTTTTACATTTTATGTCTATGTATATTGTGTAGATAGCAGAGTTTTAATCATCAATTTTAAACCTAGGTCTTTTTGTGTGTTTATGGTTGCTTTACATGATAATATTTCACCTCTCCTGTTTATGTAACAATTTAAAAATCAGCAAAAGGGTTATCTAGCTTAAATGTATTAGGAAACAAAAGGCAAAAAGCTATTCTGTACATAGTTTAGTCCTATTCAGTGTCTACTCGGCGCTTCTTGGCTTGTCTCTTGTATTCATTAAATGGAGCATCTCTTGTCACTGTCCAGCAATAGTCTGCCAGCATTGATGGGCTCCATTTGCCCTGATAGCGGTTCTCCATTGTTGCAATGTCCTGGTGAAATTGCTCGCCATGCTCGTCGCTCACTGCTCCGCAGTTGGGTGGAAAAAAAATCTAGATGAGAGTGCAAAAAATGTCTCTTTAGTGACATGTTGCAACCAAGGCTTTTGTAAGCCTTGTGGAGGTTTTCCACCAACAACCTGTAGTTGTCTGCCTTGTTGTTTCCGAGAAAATGTATTGCCACTAAGTGGAAGGCTTTCCATGCCGTCTTTTCCTTGCCACGCAGTGCATGGTCAAATAAGAAAATAAGAACATAAGAAAGGCCGTACCGGGTCAGACCAAAGGTCCATCTATCCCAGTATCTGTCTACCGACAGTGGCCAATGCCAGGTGCTTGGTGGAGATTTTCTAGGTGTTGGTCTCTGTCTGCGGGGTTAGAGCAGATACGGTTGTAGCTCAGTGCTTGGCTGTAGACAATGGATCTTGTGGTGTGTCCGGGATGGAAGCTGGAGGCATGAAGGTAGGCATAGCGGTCGGTAGGTTTTCGGTATAGGGTGGTGTTAATGTGACCATCACTTATTTGCACCGTGGTGTCTAGGAAGTGGACCTCCCGTGTAGATTGGTCCAGGCTGAGGTTGATGGAGGGGTGGAAGCTGTTGAAATCGTGGTGAAAATCTCCACCAAGCATTCTCAAGACTACAGTACCCACACGAGGAAATAAGGAAACAGATCAGCAGAGCCAGACGTGTACCCAGAAGCCTCCTACTGCAAGACAAACCCAAGAAAGAAACCAACAGGACTCCACTGGCAATCACATACAGTCCCCAGCTCAAACCCCTCCAACGCATCATCAGGGATCTACAACCCATCCTGGACAATGATCCCACACTTTCACAGGCCTTGGGTGGCAGGCCAGTCCTCGCCCACAGACAACCTGCCAACCTGAAGCATATTCTCACCAGCAACTGCACACCATAGTAACTCTAGCTCAGGAACCAATCCATGCAACAAACCTCGATGCCAACTCTGCCCACATATCTACACCAGCAACACCATCACAGGACCTAACCAGATCAGCCACACCATCACCGGTTCATTCACCTGCACATCCACCAATGTAATATATGCCATCATATGCCAGCAATGCCCCTCTGCTATGTACATCGGCCAAACTGGACAGTCGCTAAGGAAAAGGATAAATGGACACAAATCAGACATTAGGAATGGCAATATACAACAACCTGTAGGAGAACACTTCAACCTCCCTGGCCACACAATAGCAGATCTTAAGGTGGCCATCCTGCAGCAAAAAAACTTCAGGACCAGACTTCAAAGAGAAACTGCTGAGCTCCAGTTCGTCTGCAAATTTAACACCATCAGCTCAGGATTAAACAAAGACTGTGAATGGCTTGCCAATTACAGAACCAGTTTCTCCTCCCTTGGTTTTCACACCTCAACTGCTAGAACAGGGCCTCATCCTCCCTGATTGATCTAACCTCGTTATCTCTAGCTTGCTTCTTGCTTGCTTATATATACACCTGCCCCTGGAAATTTCCACTACTTGCATCCGAAGAAGTGGGTATTCACCCACGAAAGCTCATGCTGCAAAACGTCTGTTAGTCTATAAGGTGCCACAGGATTCTTTGCTGCTTCTAAAGTGTATTGATCTAACACTGACTGTAAGCTGACTTAGTGCTTGTTTTTATTAGTAATGATACTTAAAACTGTAACCTTCATCTGATAATCTCAAAGCATCTTACACAGCTGGGTCAGTATTCTTCTCCACATTTTACCAGTGCAGAAACTGAGTCACAGAGAGGGGGGAAGTGACTTGCTCAGAATCACACGGATAGTCAGAAGGACAGCTGGCTACAGAGCCATGGGACCCTGAGTCCCATTCCTTGGTCCTAACTAATAGATAAGTCCGTATCTCTACTTAATTTATAATAGTTTTCAGAAGATAAAACTCTCTGATTCAGCCATTGAAGCTTCTGCTGCTGCCCCATACATGTGAGAAGATGCTCGGTCAAATCCCATTATTGAATTGTGTGGGGATTGCGCCTTTCTCTTCCCCTTTTCCCTGTGATGGAGCAGTATCTTCAGTCTGGAGGCCTGGGAACTGCAGGGAGCAGAGATGTACCTGAAACAGGAACTTTCAACTTTAAAAAAATTTGTAATTAAGTAACTTGAACTTTTTTAAACAAACACCTGCTTCTTTCTGCAGGATCTGCATGCCCTCACAGAATGAGCACCCTACACACAATGTGTGTATGCCATCTCATCCTCATCCCACCCCAGCCTACACACAGCCAAAAATAAACACAAATAGCTTTAGTGTTTTTTTTTTAAATTAAAAAGCAATTTTTCCAAGCTTTAAGAACATAAGAACATAAGAAAGGCCGTACCGGGTCAGACCAAAGGTCCATCTAGCCCAGTATCTGTCTACCGACAGTGGCCAATGCCAGGTGCCCCTGAGGGAGTGAACCTAACAGGCAATGATCAAGTGATCTCTCTCCTGCCATCCATCTCCATCCTCTGACGAACAGAGGCTAGCGACACCATTCTTACCCATCCTGGCTAATAGCCATTTATGGACTTAGCCACCATGAATTTATCCAGTCCCCTTTTAAACATTGTTATAGTCCTAGCCTTCACAACCTCCTCAGGTAAGGAGTTCCACAAGTTGACTGTGCGCTGCGTGAAGAAGAACTTCCTTTTATTTGTTTTAAACCTGCTGCCTATTAATTTCATTTGGTGACCCCTAGTTCTTGTATTATGGGAATAAGTAAATAACTTTTCCTTATCCACTTTCTCAACATCACTCATGATTTTATATACCTCTATCATGTCCCCCCTTAGTCTTCTCTTTTCCAAACTGAAGAGTCCTAGCCTCTTTAATCTTTCCTCATATGGAACCCTCTCTAAACCCCTAATCATTTTAGTTGCTCTTTTCTGAACCTTTTCTAGTGCTAGAATATCTTTTTGAGGTGAGGAGACCACATCTGTACACAGTATTCGAGATGTGGGCGTACCATGGATTTATATAAGGGCAATAATATATTCTCAGTCTTATTCTCTATCCCCTTTTAATGATTCCTAACATCCTGTTTGCTTTTTGACCGCCTCTACACACTGCGTGGACATCTTCAGAGAACTATCCACGATAACTCCAAGATCTTTTTGCTGACTCGTTGTAGCTAAATTAGCCCCCATCATGTTGTATGTATAGTTGGGGTTATTTTTTCCAATGTGCATTACTTTACATTTATCCACATTAAATTTCATTTGCCATTTTGTTGCCCAATCAGTTAGTTTTGTGAGATCTTTTGAAGTTCTTTACAATCTGCTTTGGTCTTAACTATCTTGAGTAGTTTAGTATCATCTGCAAACTTTGCCACCTCACTGTTTACCCTTTCTCCAGATCATTTATGAATAAATTGAATAGGATTGGTCCTAGGACTGAAACTTGGGGAACACCACTAGTTACCCCTCTCCAGTCTGAGAATTTACCATTAATTCCTACCCTTTGTTCCCTGTCCTTTAACCAGTTCTCAATCCATGAAAGGACCTTTCCTTTTATCCCATGACAGCTTAATTTACGTAAGAACCTTTGGTGAGGACCTTGTCAAAGGCTTTCTGGAAATCTAAGTACACTATGTCCACCGGATCCCCTTGTCCACATGTTTGTTGACCCTTCAAAGAACTCTAATAGATTACTAAGACACGATTTCCCTTTACAGAAACCATGTTGACTATTGCTCAACAGTTTATGTTTTTCTATGTGTCTGACAATTTTATTCTTTACTATTGTTTCAACTAATTTGCCCGGTACCGACGTTAGACTTACCGGTCTGTAATTGCCGGATCAACCCTAGAGCCCTTTTTAAATATTGGCGTTACATTAGCTAACTTCCATCATCATCTCGAAGAAGTTCATGAATCTGAGGACCAATAAAGACACCTTCCTTTATCTTAGCTTCACTTAACCTTGGGAATTTTCCACGGAGCTGCTTGTGTTTTGTCAATGGCCTTGACAAAGTTCTTCATCAGCCCCAGCTTGATGTGTAAGGGTGGTAACAAAATCTTCTTTGATTCAACAAGTGGTGGATGCTGAACACTTTCCCTCCCAGGCTCCAATGACTGTCGGAGTGGCAAATCTTTCTTGATGTAGTGGGAATCTGTTGCACGACTATCCCATTCGCAGAGAAAACAGCAGTACTTTGTGTATCCAGTCTGCAGACCAAGCAAGAGAGCAACAACCTTCAAATCGCCACAAAGCTGCCACTGATGTTGGTCATAGTTTATGCACCTCAAAAGTTGTTTCATGTTGTCCTAGGTTTCCTTCATATGGACTGCATGACCAAGTGGAATTGATGGCAAAACATTGCCATTATGCAGTAAAACAGCTTTAAGGCTCGTCTTCGATGAATCAATGAACAGTCTCCACTCATGTGGATTGTGAACGATGTTGAGGGCTGCCATCACACCATGGATGTTGTTGCACGCTACAAGATGGCCTTCCATGAAGAAGATGGGACAAGAGCCTTTTGACGGTCACGGAGCATGGAAACCCTAACGTCACCTGCCAGGAGAGTCCACTGCTGTAGTGCGGAGCCCAACAGCTCTGCCTTACTCTTGGGTAGTTCCGAATCCCTGACAAGGTCATTCCGTTCACCTTGTGTTTTGAGGTGTGGTTCAGAGGAGGAGGATGGGAGAAAATGTGGGTCCTGTGACATTGATGGTTCAGGACCAGAAGTTTCGTCCTCTTCCTCTTCCTCGTCTGACTCAAGTGAGAATGATTCTGGTGCATCAGGAAGTGTCAGTCCTTCTCCGTGGGGTACTGGGCATAGAGCTGATGGAATGTTTGGATAATGCAGCGTCCACGTTTTCTTCTTTGTCACACCTTTCCCAACTGGAGGCACCATGTAGAAGTAACATTTGCTGGTATGATCTGTTGGCTCTCTCCACATCATTGGCACTGCAAAAGGCATAGATTTCCTTTGCTGTTCAACCACTGGCGAAGATTTGTTGCACAAGTGTTGCAGCATATGTGTGGGGCCCACCTCTTGTCCTGATCTCCAATTTTGCAGCCAAAAGAAAAGTGATAGGCTTTCTTAACCATAGTGGTTCTACTGCACTTTGGTGATGCAAAAGTCACTTCACCACAAACATAGCAGAAGTTATCTGCACTGTTCACACAAGTATGAGGCATCTCTGCTCACTTTGGCTAAAGAGAAATGGGTCCCTTTGCAAAATCAAACACTGACAAATAAGAGAGCACGACACTGTCTGATTTCTAGAGCTGATATAGGGCAATTGGTTCAGCTTCATTATGATTGCATCATCCATGACTTCTAGGAATAACATGATGCAATTCATACCATGTATGAGGCAATACCAGCTTCAGATTGCATCCTTCATTGTTTTGCCTAAAAAGCAAGTACTGTCCAAACCCATTCATAGATTTATTCATAGATCCAGTCAAAGATGGATTTTAGTCATTACTGGTTAAATTGAGATTCCCGTCCCTTTATAACTCACTTCTCCGCCATTCCCAAGTCAAGGGTCATAAATACTGACTCAATAGCATATCTTGAAAACTAGAGCCAATCAAGAATTTTAAGCATCATTTTCGTTCTCAGTGACCCAGAATTAGTAAAGTTGGACTCCATTTATTTCAGAAGCATTTTGGCTGTAGAGCAGTGTAACAAGCCTCTCCTAGCTGCCTCCTGGTGGGGGGAGGCTGGGGAGCTGTGGGGACCTGTTTGAGAGGGTCACTAGTAGCAGCGTAGCACAGGAGGTGTCCTATCGGGTTGAGTCATTGCAGATGATGATGTAGTGCAGCAGACCCCCGTTTTGCCAACTTGCATTAGGCAGCTTTCCATGTTAAGCGAACTCCCAGTGCCCACAGGTGCAGCAGCCGGCGATTTGTCCTGTGGCCGCTAGGTGGCGCTGCAGCCTCGCACTTTCCCGTTCCCCCGGGTATGGGAAGGTTTGATAAGGTGACCTGGCCCCACCCGGCCCCGGGGAGATGCCGTCAGTGGGGTCTGCTGTGTAAGGGCTGAAAGAGTCAATTTGACTGGCATTTTATTATCTTTCAATCATGAAGGGAGCAACTGCTTACCCTGACTGAAGCATCTTATCTCATTTCTAAATTAAAGTGTCTCCTCTTTGTGTGCGAAGAGACAGTTTAAGGGGACGCCACAAACGGGAGATGCTTTTGGTTTGGAAAACGAACTATTTTTGCAAAGATTTTTCATCCAAATTGATTTAGGATTAATGGGGTCAAATTCCATGCTGTGCCCTGTGGCTTTAAGGCATTGGAGAACTGCTGAAGAGGTTAAAGGCCGCAGAGCTGGGTAGCTGGGTGTGGGGCTTCCAAAGTTATTGTGCTCTGGTGAGACTGAGCAGTTGTGGGGATTGTGCAAGCTGTGGTGTTTACATGCACATAGAAAATGTAATGAAACTCCATTTTTAAAACCACTCATGTCTGGGAATGGAAGAGAAGCTCTTTGAAATAAGTGTCCCCTTCATACTCTTCAAGATCACTGGCTCCAACACTCAGCTGCCTCAGGGAACTCAGTGGTGGTGCATTTGAGGGCGGATCGAGAGGTTTCTGGTTCAAGTCCAGCTGCTCTCTTACATGTCCTCTTTTTTAAGTGATCTATATTTTCATATCCATCTCCTGTATGTTCAGGAGTTCCGCTGAACGGGGACGTGAAATGAATTTCACCATTCAACATTTTCCTGTTAAAATGTAGAAACACTGAGCAAAGCTGTCCATCAGCTGAAATCCGTTCCGGTCCCCTGAGGCGCTAGTTTGTTTTTATTCTTGAAACAAAGATAGACTACGACTGTAGATTTGCAGGTCCTTGTTCTCCACGAGCGATGCCGTGGAGAAGAAGAAGAACCAGTGGCTATCAAGTGGACACTAGGGAGTTTAGACTTGCCTTCCAAGGGGAGTAGTGGGGACAAAAGACATATCTGGCTTCAAGACTACACTTAATACATTTATGGAGGGGATGGTATGATGGGATAGGCTAATTTTGGCAATTAATCTGGCAATTGATCTTTGATGATCAGCAGGTAAGTATGCCCAGTGGTCTGGATGGGATGTTAGATGGGTGGGGATGTGAGTTCCTGCAGAGAATTCTCTCGTGGGTGCTGGCTGGTGAGTCTTGCCCACATGCTAAGGGTTTAAGTGATCAGCATCTCTGGGGTCGGGAAGGAATTTTCCTCCAGGGCAGATTGGCAGAGGCCCTGGAGGTTTCTCGCCTTCCTCTGCAGCATGGGGCACTGGTCACTTGCTGGAGGATTCTCTGCAGCTTGAGGTCTTCAAAGCACAATTTGAGGAGTTCAGTAAGTCAGACATAGGTTAGGGGTTTGCTATAGAAGTGGATGGGTGAGATTGTGTGGCCTGCGTTGTGAAGGAGGTGGGACTAGATGATCATTATGGTCCCTTCTGGCCTTCGAGTCTATGAGCCCATGAGACCATGGGAGGGTGGGGAGGAGCTGTGAGGCCGGCGGGTGTGTGCGGTGCAGGGCATTTGGAGTGTGGGAGCTGCTGGGGGGCCGGTGGGTGCCTGGGCTGCTGCTGCTGCTGCCCCAGCCGGGTCTGTATGGGGGAGAGATCTGCATTAGCCCCCTTTGTGCCCAGCTCTGGGGGGCAGGGAGGGTTCGGACTCTTTGCGGTGGCTGGAGTCAGCCGCTGAGCCGGAGCCTGCCGGCAAGGGGAGAGACCTGGGGGAAAGAGCTGGGGCTGAGCAGGAAAGTGAGTCTGGAGCTTCAGCTCTCACCGCCCCAGATCTGCCGCTGAGGCCAAAGCAGAGGGTTCTTTTGGTTCAGTTCTTGGGTAACCTGCATTGAGCTGTGCGCTCATTGCTTACAATCCCTTCAAGCCTATCTTTGCATAGTTAATCAATGTGTGTTCTATTTCCCCCTAAAACTCTTCGTTTTGCTAGATGAGGTTGGGGCACCTGCTCAGGACCAGAGACTGGTGCATGATCCTCTCCACTTGGAGGGTGGAGCAGACTGGGTAATAAACTGATCCCGTCAGGCTTTTGGCCAGGGCAAGACTCTGCAGCACCGGGGACCTAGGCTGGGGAGCTGGGGAGAAGCTTCCTAGTCCCTGCAGCTGGGTGTGTCCCTGCCTGTGCAAAGGTTTGTGTGAGTGCAGGGCCGGGAGCGAGCTGCATCTTCTCCCAGCAGCTGTGTGAGAGGGAGCCCAGGCTGGGGAGACAGAGGGCTCAGCGGTACCCCAGCTCCAAGATGCACCCCTGGGGGGGTGTTGTGAGCACACTGCAGTCAGGGAAGGGGTGGAGTTGGCCAAAGGGGAAGGTTGAAACTTTAGCAAAGAATTCCTTTCTCCTTTGTGTTAGCTAAGCGTTGCTGTTAAATGTCAGTAGACGAATGCAGCATTTGAAACAATCTGACTCTAAACCCACTGCCATCTCTGTTGCTGTAGTTCTCACACCCTCTCCTCTTGTCATGTCACCACAAAACATGGTGTCTTATTCCCATAGCGTCCTGTAGGTTAGACAGGACTTAAGTTTATAAGGGAAAAACTGAAGCATAACATCCCAAACCCCTCATTCCCAGCCCCAACCCAGAGCCCGCATCCCTAGCCGGAGCCCTCACACCCCTGCACCCCAACCCTTTACTCCAGCTCTCAGCCTCTCATCCCCAACCCCACCCCACACACTGCACCCCCAGACAGAGCCCTTTCACCCCACCCTCTGCTCTACCTCAGACCCCACCACACTCCTAACACTTCAGCCTCACCCTGCCACACACCATCCATCTGCAGAATGAAGTTTGGAATGAGCACCAATAGACAGGTGAGGAGTCACACCTCACCTCCGTATTGGTGCACTCAGCAAAATTCATTCCGCACACGGACATAGCAAATTAGAGGAAACACTGCTCCTGACTTTCAACCTCTCTCTCAGATCTTGAATTTCATACATTGACTCATCAGAAGAAAGTGCTCTCAAGTGAGCTACAGATCAACCGTGGTTCATAGTAATTATTCAGCAAGTATTTTAGAAGACCTAGAACATTAGAGGAAATCATCACCTGCTAAGAGACAATTAATGGAGAGAAGCAGCAAGATTAATCCCGTACATTGGATTGGTTGTGACTTCTTTGCCTGATTTGAAAAAAGACCAAAAGGACCTGAGTCTCCTCACTCTCAATAGCCCCCTGCTCGGCCAATCACCACTGAGACTCTGAGGGGCAGGAGGCTGAGGGGTCTCACCAGATGTCCCAAAGGACGGCCCAGATCACCATCACAGGGGATCACTCTCAGATCCAGCCCCACCTCTTGGTGAGGACCTCCCGCAATGAGAGCAATACCCCTCCCCTGCCGCACTCCACACACATCCCTCTTCGGTAGAGGGAGGGAAGCTGGGAAAAGGGAAAAAAGAAGCAAGAGAAGAGGGGAAAGGAGGGAGGAAAGAGGAAAAGAGAAATGAAAAAGGACAAACCCCAATGTCCCCAGGGATTCCAACCATCAAAACCTAGGGAGGAAATCAAATTCTGCCACCTGAAGCCAGTGCTGTCTGGGCCTAGAATGCTGCCTGCGCCAGGTGGATCAAACGGAACAGGTTCCAAACCTCTCTGAGCCTCTTACCTTCTCAAAGGGAAGTTTCTTTTCAGCACAATCCATGGTAGGAAAGGAGAAAACTCCACAGTCTTTCCTCCTCATGCTCACATCCATGAATCTGAATTCTCTCTCAGCCCTCGAGGAGAGACCTCGCGAAGGAGACTTGCGGCAGCAGAGCCGGGGGCTCTCAGAGACAGACCTGGCCCTGCACCTCTGTCCTGCCCGGCTGATGTCGGGGTCTCTCTGTGAGGTCACCCCCTCCCCACCACTTTTGCCCAATAGGCCGCGGTCCTGCAAAAGGCCTTTGTGATGTCACTGCCACACCCACCCCTCCCCTCAAAGCTGATGTCCTGCCCCTGGCCAGACTCATTGGGTGTTTGAGTTGTTTCCCCTGGATCTGGGGTTGCCAACTTTCTAACCCAACAAAACTGAACACCCTCATCCCGCCCCTTCGCAGAGATCCCGGACCGCTCAATCCATCTCCCTCCGTCGCTCGCTCTCCCCCACGCTCACTCACTCGCTCCTTTTCATCGGGCTGAGGAGGGCTGGGGAGGGTCCCCTTTCAACTGGGTGTTGTCGGGACAGACCTGGGAAGGAGGCTGCCTGCCAAACACCTTTAAGAGGAGCCGTCCCTCCCTGTCAGAAAATCATCTCCCTCCTTCAGTTCAGTGATGGCTTCAATTGTTCCTTATCCCAGCAGAGCCGGAGGATTGAAAGCAGCAACATCAAACCCCTGTGCAGCTAGCAGGAATGGACACACACACTCCCTTGTATCTCAACAGATATTTAGTTTTACTCTTGGTAAACTACAAGGCTAAAGGGACGGGCGGTGGCACCACATCTAAGGAATGAAACACAACACAATCATCATCCTTATGCCCATCGGTGCCTCTTGATTCTTCCTTTGTCTCTCTCTGACCACCGTCGCCCTCTGTCGGTTCACTGAGAGTGCCACACTCACTGCTTCCGACACACAAAGACTCACACACACATCTTGCATGCAAAACCTCACCAAGGAGTCAGATGCACCTGCTGGTTCCCTGCACCCCTGTTCTACAGAATCCAATCCCAGGGAAAGCTTGTCGGGCCCACAGCTGGTGGGGAGTCCTGGGCTGGAGGATTTAACCTACAGTGACGGCACTCGCAGGAAAGATGCTGAACGAGTGCAAGTTAAACATTGGGAGCTCCGCTTCCAGTCCCCTCACAGCTCAGTCCATCTCTCCAGGAAAGGGGCACATCTGAATTCGCAGCTGACACAGTCTACCTGAGTAGTTCTTGTTTACACCCAGTCAGCTCTGAGGCCTGTTTGGCACCCTGGGTTTGAGGAGACCGTCAGAACTGACTCTCTGCAATAGCAAAAGCAGGAGGCCGTGTTACTGATTCTGCCCCAGCACAGACAGACAACGAGGGAAATGGTCTGTGTTGGAGGGTGGGGCTCCCTGCCCTTGGCTAAAGACCAGCACCTTCCTTTTCCCTTTGTCACTCGTGAAGCTTTTCTTTCAGCAGCGAGCCCTAGAGCTCAGTTGCTGGAGCGCTGCGTTTGTCACTGACGCTCGGGGAGCTGCACCATCACTGGGCTCTTCTGCCAGCAAGTCCAACGAAAGGACTGATTTCCTCATGTAGCCTGCTCCGGGACCGTCAAAAGGATCTTGTCCCATTCTTCTTCATGGAAGGCCATCTTGTAGCCTGCAACAACATCCATGGTGTGATGGCAGCCCTCAACATCGTTCACAGTCCACATGAGTGGAGACTGTTCGTTGATTCATCGAAGACGAGTCTTAAAGATGTTTTACTGCATAATGGCAATGTTTTGCCATCAATTCCACTTGGTCATGCAGTCCATATGAAGGAAACCTATGACAACATGAAACAACAACATGAAACCTCTCTGAGGCTCTTCTCTGCTCCACAGGGACTTCTGTCTTCTCACTCAATTAGCAGTGGGAAGGGAAAACCCCAAGGAGGCTCCTCCTCGCGCTCACAGGCGTGACCCTGTATTCTCTCTCACTCCTCAAGGGAGACCTTGAGAAGGAGACTCCCTGCAGCAAAGCCATTTCCCCACCCTGCAGCCTCTTTACCTGCCCCTGCTCATAGACTCTCTGTGAGGTCACCGCTTCCCAACCTCCTTTGACCAATCAGCCCAGCTCCTGTAAAGGCTAGTGTGATGTCACCGCCCTGGACAGCCCCTTTGCATCTTTGAGCTGCTCCTGCTGTGTCACACCCACACCCCCACTCACTCAGTGTTACTTCTGGACACGAAGCAGGCGACACATGAAAACATCACAGGCTGCTCAATGGCCCATACTTAGTTTTGCAGAGATTTGTAGACGTTAAGGCAAGAAGAGACCTTTGGATCATAGAATCATAGGACTGGAAGGACCCCAAGAGGTCATCGAGTCCAGTCGCCTGCACTCAAGGCAAGACTAAGTATTATATAGATCATCTCTGACAGGGCTTTGTCTAACCTGCTCTTAAAAATCTCCAAGGATGGAGATTCAACAACCTCCTAGGCAATTTATTCCACTGCTTAACCACCCTGACTCTTAGCAAGTTTTCCTAATGTCTAACCTAAACCTCCCTTGCTGTAATTTAAGCCTCTTGATTCTTGTCCTATCATGAGAGGTTAAGGAGAATAATTTTCTCCGCCTCCTTGTAACAACCTTTTAGGTACTTGAAAACTGTAATGTCCCCTCTCAGTCTTCTCTTCTCCAGACTTAACAAATCCAATTCTTTCAATCTTCCCTCATAGGTCATGTTTTCTAGACTTTCATCATTCTTGTTGCTCTTCTCTGGACTTTCTCCAATTTCTCTGCATCTTTCCAAAAATGTGATGCCCAGAACTGTACACAAGAATCCAGTGGAGGCCTAATCAGCACGGACCTAGGCTGGGAGACCTACAGAAGGAGACTCTCTGCAGCAAAGCCCGGGGTCTCTGAGATGGCCCCAGCCCTGCAGCCTGTCCTACCTGGCTGTTGTCATGGACGCTCTGTGAGGTCACCGCCTCCCAACCTCCTTTCACCAATCAGCTGAGGTGCTGCACAAGGCCCTTGTGATGTCACCGCCTCACCCACCCCTGCCCTGCAGGGCTAATGTCCTGCCCTGGCCAGCCCCTTTCATGTTTGAGCTGCTCTCCCTGTGACACCCCACGCACTCAGGGTTAGTGCTGGGGATCAAGCAGGCAGCACATGGAAACCTCAGAGGCTCTCAATGTGCCACACTCCGTTTTGCTGAGATTTGGAGACTAAGGCCACAAGAGACACTTAGATCATCTCATCTGACCCCTCTGCACAGCCCAGGCCTCCTGTATGGCACTCTAGCAAGTTTTGGACCAAAGCAGACTCCACAAAGGCACCTCATCAAGGGATGGATGGAGAAAGCACCACTTCCCTTGGTGGTCTGGAGGAAATTGATGCTGTCAGGGGCAGGGAATTCACCCCAAGGCCACGCTTGGGAGTCTGTATCATAACACGCATGCACAACAGCACTGCACAAAGTTTGTACACGTCACCTTAACTCTGATGGTTCCTAATGTTTAAAGGCCCCAAGGGGTGCAACTTGGAGCTGGGGTACCGCTGAGCCCTCTGTCTCCCCAGCCTGGGCTCCCTCTCACACAGCTGCTGGGAGAAGATGCAGCTCGCTCCCGGCCCTGCACTCACACAAACCTTTGCACAGGCAGGGACACACCCAGCTGCAGGGACTAGGAAGCTTCTCCCCAGCTCCCCAGCCTAGGTCCCCGGTGCTGCAGCGTCTTGCCCTGGCCAAAAGCCTGACGGGATCAGTTTATTCCCCAGTCTGCTCCTCCCTCCAAGTGGAGAGGATCATGCACCAGTCTCTGGTCCTGAGCAGGTGCCCCAAGCACATCTAGCAAAACACAGAGTTTTAGGGGGAAATAGAACACACATTGATTAACTACTCAAAGATAGGCTTGAAGGGATTGTAAGCAATGAGCGCACAGCTCAATGCAGGTTACCCAAGAACTGACCCAAAGAACCCTCTGCTTTGGCCCCAGCGGCAGATCTGGCCCAGAGCTGAGGGCAGGTGCTTCCTGGGGCTGTGAGCTGAAGCTCCAGACTCACTTTCCTGCTCAGCCCCAGCCCTTTCCCCCAGGTCTCTCCCCTCACCGGCAGGCTCCGGCTCAGGGGCTGGCTCCAGCCACCGCAAAGAGTCCGAACCCTCCCCGCCCCGCAGAGCTGGGCACAAAGGGGGCTAATGCAGATCTCTCCCCATACAGACCCAGCTGGGGGCAGCAGCAGCAGCCCAGGCACCCACCGGCCCCCCAGCAGCTGATTTGTGCAGCAGCCCCCAGACTCCCAATGTCCTGCACCGGACACACCCGCCGGGCTCACAGCTCCTCCCCACCCTCCCATGGTGTGATGGGCTCATGCAGGAGTCTGACTCCTACCAGCTCAGTTCAACTCTCCGTGGGACCATCTGGTGCCCTGTTGGCTTGTGGCCAAGCCCTGGAATCTCTGCTTCTTTCTCTGGAGTTGTGCAAGAGCAAGTCTTTCCCCTCCTGCCGGTGAGTTGATCCCACTGGAGCCAGGCCTCGGTCTGGCCGGCTTGACGCAATGGACGCAATGGGCGGGCCTAGAACTTGACACCCTGTGTGACGTTATTGATATAAATGGGGACCATATAGAACATGGGTTGCAACCAAGGTCCTGTAGTGGCACCAAATCTTAGGTAAAGGGGTCATATAAGGTGTCTAAGACCAGGTTATGGGTTGCTGGTTATGATTATGCTGTCTGTGTGCATGTGTCATTTTTAGTTGAAGTTATGTATATTGGCTCTATACTGTCTGTATTTCAAGTTGGTGATGTGCTTCTGGGTGATATCCCAGACAAGTTGGTGTCAGCTCTGCTTAGCCTGCTTGATGGCCCATTAAGGACCATCAGCTACACAATTGACCCATGGAGAGAAGGCAGACACGCCTTATGACTCAGCGAAGTATGCAGGGACTGGCCCATGTGACTCCAGACTCCATTTTGCTGTAATTTTCCACAGTGGGGACAAAGAGATTCTTACACCTGGAAAAGCCTATATAAGGCTGATGCATCATCTCCATCTTGTCTTCAACCCTGCTTCTTACCTCTGGAGAGACTTTGCTACAAGCTGAAGCTCTGCACAAAGGACTGAGGACCCATCCCAGCGGGGGATGTACTCCAGAGACTTGATTTGAACCTGCAGTTTACTCCATCACTGCTGCAAGCCTGAACTAAAAACTTTGCCATTACTGTATGTAATTGATTCCATTTAACCAATTCTACCTCTCATCTCTATCTTTTTCCCTTTGTAAATAAACCTTTAGATTTTAGATTCTAAAGGATTGGCAACAGCGTGATTTGTGGGTAAGATCTGACGTGTATATTGACCTGGGTCTGGGGCTTGGTCCTTTGGGATCAAGAGAACCTTTTTCTTTTATTGGGGTGTTGGTTTTCATAACCATTCATCCCCAGGACGAGTGCACTGGGTGGTGATACTGGGAAACTGGAGTGTCTAAGGAAATTGCTTGGGTGACTTGTGGTTAGCCAGTGGGGTGAAACCAAAGTCCTTTTTGTCCGGCTGGTTTGGTTTGCCTTAGAGGTGGAAAAACCCCAGCCTAGGGCTGTGACTGTCCTGTTTGAGTAATTGGTCCTGATTTGGCACTCTCAGTTGGGTCCCGCCAGAATCGCTCCGTCACAGTGGCGTAGTCGTGCTTGGATCCACAGAACCAGGTCAATTAAGCTTTGGGTCAGAACCCACGCTATCCAAATTCAAATTTTGGGTTTGAGAGTTTGGTTGGTTAAAGATCAGTGACCATGAGACAGAAAGCATCAGGAAAAGCAAGGAAACTGCAAGCCTTGAGAGACAGCCTGCAGTTTGAATATGAGCAAAACTGGCAGAAATTCGAATGGAAGAGAAGGAAGCCTTGGCCCAGCTGGAGAAAGAAGCTGCTAAGAGAAGAAAAAGCTCGTAAGGGGCATCTGGAGCTGCTGGCTGCTGAGGAGGAAACTCGACAGATGCAGCAGGAAACTGCCAGACTTCAGCTCCAAGTCAAAAAAGCAAGGGAAGAACGGCAGAAACTGTATCCTCTTGAAAATCCAGTTTATAACTGTGTTGATATGTGGTGTCACTCTGGGCAGTTTTCTGTGTTTAACCAGTTTTGCTATGGCTGGGGAGAGGGGAGTTCTAACCTGGAGAGAAATATCTGTTTGTCTGTGCAAGAAAGCAGTGTGTCTGTAAATGAAGTTTCTGAATGTCTGTCTGATGTCTCAGAAGGAAATCTGAAGTTAGATCAAGAGCAGAAAGATCTCATTGGTGAGGAAAATGTTTCTCAGAAGCAGATTAAAGTAGATGGTCAGGTTAAAGCCCTAACTGAGGAAGGAGAGGGTAGATTTGTGATGGGTAATGGATTGTTGGCTAGTACAGCTTGTAAAAGTGAACCTGAAATGAGTAACTGTGATTTGCTGGAAGTAGCTCAGTGTAGTGAAAAAAGCAGCAGCTTATCCATTGGGAGTGGCAATGTGCCTGGTAGGGAAAGTTTGGAGGAGCCTAGGCAGCCTTGTGAGCTGATGGCTTTGTCTAATCAGGAGTTTGGGAAGGGAGGGATAGTGGAAGATGAGTGTCCCTATCCCTTACCTGTGTCCTGTGGGGAGAAATGTGACAGTGAAGGGAATGTGCCTATGTCTGTCAGGGTATTGACTTGCCTATGGAGGAAGTTACCCCAATCTCCAAGCAGTTGTCTGTGAACAGCCCTGTGTGCTGGGACAAGGAAATGAGATCCCAAGCTGTGTGTCTGGTGAAAGAGAATGTGTCTCTGGCTCTTCGGTGTCTGTGGAGCAGACAGAAGGGGCCTTTCAGCCTGTGATGGTTGAGGGTGATTCAGTTGTCTCAGGTTGGTTGTAAATACAGCTAAAGCCCAGGAAGGGAATGGTCCTGAGTTTGTGTCTGCTGGGGAGAATGGCACTGTGACTAGGTTGCATCCAGTTAGTGTCATAGCAAAATCCCAGAGAACAGACAATTCTGGTGCGTGTAGTTTGCCAGTTGCTAATGTGTGGTTGGAAAAGGGTGTTGCAACTCTGTCTGATCAGGGTGATACCCAGCCAGGGCACAAGGAGAGCATGAAGGTGATTTAATTGTGTTACCTACTGACAGTTTGACAACTTGTAGCAAGAAGGAAAAGATTCCTAAACTTGTTCCAGGCCAGGGAAAGGAGATTGTTTCTAACCTGTTATCTAGGAAGTCTATAAGTTTGCCTGAAAGGGATTGTGTAGAAATCTGCCTGATGGGCCTAAGGTGATTATGAATGTAAGTAAGAACCAGAAAGAATCTGTGATTGCTCAGGAAAATGTTCCTTTAGAGCAAGCCCTAGGTGAAGCAGGGAAGGGCAGAATTTCTGTGAGGGTGAATTGCTGCTTAGAAAAGCTCCTGGGAAAGGAATCCTCATGGTAGCCTGTGCAAGCGGTTTACTGCAACTGAAGGGTGTAAAAGTGATTTAATCAAGGAAGTTTCAGTTCCTAACAGCCAGAAATTTTCTGTTGTGAATGGATCCACTGACTTTCCTTTTGAGAGATCCAGTGTGGGCAGCTTTGGAAAGGTCTCAGATGGAGTAGGAGCTGTTAACAAAGTTGAACAGCCCTATAACCACGAGGCTGTGTGTGGCCAGCCTGTTGGGAAGACAATGGTGTTGGAACAGGACTGTCTCCATGCTGATTCTGTGAGTAAGCAGTCTGTGCTTCAGGGTCTGAGGACAGATTCAGCTACTGGTGTTTCTGAGCAGAACAGTTTTATGGCTGAATGCTTAAGGATGCAGGGAGAGCAAGCCAGCTCTCACCCTCAGACCCTTTGGATTTGTGTGGTATCTCTGTAAGACAAAGTCCAGCCTTGGAATCCATAGCAGCTAAGGAGTTAAAAGCTAGTGTCTGTGTTAATGCAAATTACTTGGCTGGCAGGAGAAGAAAGACTTGCTAATAGCTGTTAGCACAGAGAGCCCACCCCATCAGCCAGTGAATTCTGTTAAGCAAGAGAAATCAGGGTCTCATCCTGCAGGACAAGAAGGAAGAGAAGACTGAATTTTGCAAAGGAAGCCACAGGTTAACCCTAAAATGCCCAAACTCCAATGGTATTGAGCCAAGGGTGTGGCATGACAAACATGATTGTAAATGGACACTTGCAATGAATTTGTTGTTATTGCTAATGCTAATTTTTGTAACTAATGTGTTGCTATTGCCAAGAACTGTAACAATGTACAATGTGCCTAATCTTTTGGAAAATCCATTGAACATGTTGAAAGGAATACATGGAAACACACTTTATGTTAAAGGGCCTTGCTATACTGATGTTTCACAGTTAATGCCTGTAAACAGTATTGAAACTTTTCACAGGGGAAAATACATTCCAGACCTGATGTGCTGTATGAAAGGGGAAACTGAGGCACGCTACCATATTGCTTTCATGGCTAAATGCCAAGATTCCTGTACTATGAACAACCTCAATATCTACATTGGTTTAATGTTAATTGGGTTCCAAACATTGGCCAAAGCTGGTATGGATAAAGTAGCTGTTTTCTTTAGCTCTTGGCAAAATCACATGAAACATACAGGAACCATGCTGCAAAAGCTAACCAAGTTATACCTTGAGTTTGTAAAGAAATTCAATCATGTTATTGAACATGACTTTGATAAACCATTTCTGTTATACGCTGGTACGGCCTCTAGCCCAACACTAGCTGTAGTGAGACAGACCCAAGGAAAGGGGGCTCTTGGGATGCAGTCAGCGATGTTTGTGACATCCCTTCCTGTATCAATTTTGCGTTGGGGGTGTGACGTTATTGATATAAATTGGGACCATATAGAACATGGGTTGCAACCAAGGTCCTGTAGTGGCACCAAATCTTAGGTAAGGGGGTCATATAAGGTGTCTAAGACCAGGTTATGGGTTGCTGGTTATGATTATGCTGTCTGTGTGCATGTATCATTTTTAGTTGAAGTTATGTATATTGGCTCTATACTGTCTGTATTTCAAGTTGGTGATGTGCTTCTGGGTGATATCCCAGACAAGTTGGTGTTAGCTCTGCTTAGCCTGCTTGATGGCCCATTAAGGACCATCAGCTACACAATTGACCCATGGAGAGAAGGCAGGCACGCCTTATGACTCAGCGAAGTATGCAGGGACTGGCCCCTGTGACTCCAGACTCCATTTTGCTGTAATTTTCCACAGTGGGGACAAAGAGGTTCTTACACCTGGAAAAGCCTATATAAGGCTGATGCATCATCTCCATCTTGTCTTCAACCCTGCTTCTAACCTCTGGAGAGACTTTGCTACAAGCTGAAGCTCTGCACAAAGGACTGAGGACCCATCCCAGCGGGGGATGTACTCAGAGACTTGATTTGAACCTGCAGTTTACTCCATCACTGCTGCAAGCCTGAACTAAGAACTTTGCCATTACTGTATGTAATTGATTCCATTTAACCAATTCTACCTCTCATCTCTATCTTTTCCCCTTTGTAAATAAACCTTTAGATTTTAGATTCTAAAGGATTGGCAACAGCGTGATTTGTGGGTAAGATCTGATGTGTATATTGACCTGGGTCTGGGGCTTGGTCCTTTGGGATCGAGGAACCTTTTTCTTTTATTGGGGTGTTGGTTTTCATAACCATTTATCCCCAGGACGAGTGCACTGGTGGTGATACTGGGAGACTGGAGTGTCTAAGGAAATTGCTCGGGTGACTTGTGGTTAGCCAGTGGGGTGAGACCGATGTCCTTTTTGTCCGGCTGGTTTGGTTTGCCTTAGAGGTGGAAAAACCCCAGCCTAGGGCTGTGACTGCCCTGTTTGAGCAATTGGTCCTGATTTGGCACTCTCAGTTGGGTCCCGCCAGAATCGCTCCGTCACACCCTGGCTAGAGATGCTGCCGTCCTGTGGGGTGACCTGAGGGCTGCAATTCTCGCAGCTTCACCTGATGCCCACGGGTTTGGCCCTTGCACTTGCTGCCGCGCTTTGGCTCTTGCCCACACGGCGCGTAACGAAAGGAGGGCCAGGCCCAGGCTTGATAGCCAGGGACAGGCAGGAGGGAGGAAGAGCCCCAGGCTGGAGCCCAGCACAACTTCCTCCTCTGGGCCCCTCGAGCAGAGGCAGCTGGTGCTGACAGCGCCAAGGGAAGCTTAAAAGCCACAGAGCAACCGAGGGTGGGGCAAGAGGAGGGGAGGACCATGCCCGCGTGTGGACTGCAGACAGCCCCAAAGACACCACAGCCAGCCTGCTCCCTGGCACACCAGACACCCACTGAAAGGCACCCGCAGACCAGCATGGGGGCAGCTGCTGATGCTCTGTGGCCAACAGCAGAAGACGGTAGGAAAGCAGGGCCTGCCCCGCTGCGGGGGCCTCTTACCGTTCCCGCTCCAAGGTTGCTCATTTTGGCAGTGGGGCAGGAGATTTTACCCCAAGAGGCTTTTCCCCAGCTGGCGGGAAGCAGAGAAACACACAGGCTCCAAAGGTGGCATTTAGCAAGCCCCCTCAAGCGGCGGGACAGGCGCACACTTGGGAGAGGGAAACTGCTCTGCACGCCAGCCTGGGCGTGTGCCCATTTCTCTGGCACATCAGGAATGGCAAAGGCTGGTCTGGAAGCCACTAAGGCTCACGCTCTAGCCTTTGGGACGCCCTACGCCCCAGGTCCATCCCGGGGCTCTAGCTGAAACCAGAGCATGGGCCTGAGAGGCCAAGAAGAGGCTCCAGTCCTGAAGAAAGCAGGAATTTCTGCACAAAGGGAAAACTAAGCCAGCACAACCATGGAGGGACTTGACCCCTCAACTGCCAAGTCCTTTGGAATCAGGAGAGAGGAGCAGGCCCAGGAAGCCCCGTCTCCAGCTGACCACAAGCACTGTGGGGCCAGGTGCTGGGAAAGCCAAGGGGAGCAGAGACAGCAGAGGAGCGAGGGAGAAGCAAAGGGTCCAAGTGTAAAGGGGGGCATGGTCCCTATATTGTGGCACATTTTTCTGGCTTATACACACCCCCAGTGGAATGGGCCAGCTAGGATGTGAGTCCTCACTCCCACTCCCTTTACCCAGAGGCCTCCCTGACCTCAAGGACTCTCCTTCTACTCTGTGTGTGGCAAAGTCCTCGTAACCCTGGTAAGGCTGGGCCCAGGGTGTCTGGGGGTTCAACCTCCAATCTTGTTGTGGTCACTTACAACAGGGGCTAGGGTGTCCCCACTCTGGGGTTCTCTCTCTGCTCTGGCCGCTCCCCTGACCAGTGGAGCTGCTGCATCTGCACCTGGATCCAACCCTCTAACCAGGATCCTAGATAATTTCAGCTACTACTGGCTGCGATGGGAATTGAGACAGCACAGCTAAAGGCTCCAAAGCACACGGGTTCACATTAAAACATGAACCAAGATTACTAACTACAGAAACCAGAAGTGAAGTGATATCAAACAGATCCAAGCAGATTACCTAGTAAATAAACAAAATTGCAAACAAAGCCTAAAAGACTAGGAAGATTGGGTCTGATTTAGCAAGTGCTCACCCTGACTGATGACCCACACAGGCTTGCAGATGCTGAAGGCACAAGCTGCACTCGCTTTCCAGCTTGGGCTCCCCACCCCCGCGCCAAGTCATTTTCTTTCGGAGCTTCTCTCAGGTGTTCAGCAATGGGAGAGTATCCAACAACCGATGATGTCACTCCCTGCCTTAGAGAGCTGTTCCATGTGGCGATACTCGTTCTTCCAAACTTGGTTCCCAGCCCAGTTTGTGGAGAAACACAGGTACCCAAAATGGAGCTCAGTGTCATGTGGTCGGTCACATGCCCTTGCCCACCTTGCCGAGCCCATTGCTCAGAGGCTGCCTGGAGCATTCTCCAGCAGGCTCACCAGGTCGGGGATAAGATTCTCCTAAGGTCTATTGTTTCCCTGCTGGCCCTTCCCAACCAGCTGTCTACACTGGAAGCATCTTTCCTAGTGGTTGTCACCAGGTGTAACCACATTTGAAATTAAGATACAGAGTCAATATTCATAACTTCAGCTACCAAACTGATACATGCATACAGACAGGATTCTCATATTCAGCAAATCAGAACTTTGCCAATGATACCTTACACGACCCATCTTGTACTAAATGCATCATCATGACGATGAATCTGGGGTGTAGTATCAAAAGCAGGTTCTCTCTCCCTTCCCCAGCAGGTTGGCAGGAAGGCCCAGCAGTTCAGCAGCCAGGGCTGTGGCAGGGAGGAGGGACTGACCAGGACTTCTCCTCTGCCTGGCCTTTGCTGAGACCAGGCAAAACCAGAGAGTCACTGATCAGCTCAGGGTCAGCTGCTGGTGGAACCTGCTCCCAGACATGGACAACTGGATATCTGGGAACCAAATGTGCCTGCTGCATGTGGGGATTAGGAAATGGACGTTTTACTATGGCCAGCCCTAGTCAGGGCACTGAGAGAATTTCCCTCCTGTGTGGAGGAGTCTCTGATGTCCAGTGTGGTGTTAGCTCCAAGGGAAGCATTTTCCACGCTAAGGACATCTGAGAGGCTCTTCCTGTGTGGCTCTGCTGATGCTTGATGCCATGTGAGCACCAAATGAAGCTTCCCTCACATTCAAGCTCCTCCTCCTCCTCTGAATTATGTGATGGGGAATAATGTGTGAGCTCAGATTGAATCTTTTCCTGCATTTATTGAAGGTTCTCTCTTGTGTGGACTGTCTGGTGTGAAGCAAGGTTTGATCTTCAAATGAAACTTTGATGTTTATGAAGTTACGAGCTGGGAGCGTAACCCTTCTGCCCCTCTGAGTTGGCAGCAACAAGAGCCGGGTTCAGTATCCAGCAGTGCCGTTTCAATAATGCAATACAAAAACCAACTCGAGCCCCCATCCAGTGACCTGGGACAATTACATACTACACCCCCCGGGCGCCTCTAGGAGGCAATACTTCCCTCTCGCAAGCACAGAGTCTGAGTGTAGCAAAATCCTTTTAATAAAGGAGGAAACAATGTGGCATCATGTTGGGAAACACCACAAAGAGGATTCATAACATAAACCATGAGCAAAAGACCCACCAAGTAAGTTTTGGCAGTGTCCTGTTCCCCTTTTCCCCTCAGGGTCTTAAGTCCAATCACCCCAAAGTCCAATAACCCAAACGTCTCTGTCTCTGGTCAGTGCCGCCCCAGAGTTCAAAAGTTTATCAGCAGAGTTTTACTGCCCCCCCAGCCTGGGTGGAGATGGGGGGGCACACAGGGTGTTAAGAGGCGCCTTACGTGGTCCAAGGCTGACTGCCCTGCCTCTCCATGGGGTTCTGCTGCAGCCTTCACCACAAACAGCTCCACTCCACCAGCCGCTCTGTTTCTCCAGCCGACCCGAGAGCCCCTCCAACCGTCCCGCAAACCACTCCCCTCCGCTCGCTCGCTGTTCCATGGGCTGCTCCAATCATTCTGCAACTTTGCAATATATCTTCAGGCTCCCCCACTAGTTAACACAGCACCCAGTAAGTTCAGCTCATTTATTGATTTCAGCTTCTAATAGGGAGCCCCAGTGCTGGTGCATAATTGGCCCAAAGTGAAGTCAGTTCAGCAGTCTCTAGCTAGATTCTTAACAGAATCAAACCCAGCTCTACTATTCAACAGTGGAGAGAAAAAGATGCAATTGGTGCTCTAGACTCTTAAAGAGGCCCCATCCCACCAGGTACACATGCTTGTCCCCTACCTCTATCAATTTCCTGGGTTTTGGAACCCATGTCCCTTGTCTAGTGAGTGTTACTTAGACGAAGGTGAGACCTTCTGTCATAAAACAGTTTCATAGTCCCTCATTCACATACTCAGGGTAACAACACTTTATTCCTCCTGCCCCAGTAACAGAGAAATTGGGGATCCACAGCTGTCAACGTGACCATTTTGGGTTGCCGTGGGCTCATGCTAGGCAGGGTGGGTGTGCCTATGCAAACATGATCAGCCCCTGAAATTCTGTTCCACACTCGCCATAATTCACCACCAGATGTCAGGGTAGAGCTCATCCTGACTCTGCTTACACAAGCATTCATGGGGTTTCTCTCTTGTGTGGATTCTCCCATGCTTAATGAGGCTTGAGCGCTGACTGAAACTGTTCCCACAGTCCAAGTATTTAGAGAGTTTCTTTCCGTGTGGATTCTCCTGTGGCAAATAAGGCCTGAGTGCTGACTGAAGCTTTCCCCACACTCAAAGCATTGATAGGGTGGCTCTCCTGTGTGGATTCCCCCATGCTAAATAAGGCTTGCTCTCACTGAAACTTTTCCCACAGTCCAAACATTTAAAGAGTTTCTCTCCCGTGTGGATTCTCTTATGCTTAAGAAGGCTTGAGCGCTGACTGAAAGGGCTGATGGTGCACTGAAACTTTTCCCCACAATATATGGCCTCTCGCCTGTGTGGATTCTCCTGTGGCAAATAAGGCCTGAGAGCTGACTGAAGGTTTTCCTACAATTTATGCATTCATAAGGTCTCTCTCCTGTGTGGATTCTCCCATGCTTTAGAAAAGCCAGACTGCCGACTGAAACTTTTCCCACACTCCGAGCATTTCTAGGGTTTCTTTTCTTTATGATTTGTCTGCTGGGCTGTGGTTTCCTGGGCACCATTGCCTCCTCTCCCACATTCAATGGAGTCATCCACTTTCTTCCATGGGCTGTTTCCCAGCTTCCTCTCTGACCTGTGCCAATGACTCCAGGCATTTCTCTGTTCCCAGCACTGGGAAAAGTTCCCTTCAGCTCCTCTCAGAAACCTCCCCCGCAGTTCCACTTCCTCAGGGCCTTCCTGCTGTGGATTCCCCTCCTCGTTCTCACTCATTGTCTCCTCACCTGCTGGGGAGAGAGGGAATCAGGCAGGAGTCAGTGCCTGGGCGGGTAGAAAGGACACAAAGGGAGTAGCAAAGAGGAAAACACAACGCAATCACTGAAGGGGCTTATAGCACATTTGGGGATTTTCAGATTTTCCTTCACTTGCCAGATAGTTTCTGTGTCAGTGTCACTGACTCCTCACCTGTGCAGGTGCCTCTTTGGGATGTTAATTTCCTCGGAGGCCTGGAGATCCAGGACGGAGGGCCAGCTCCAGGCATCAGCACAGCAAGCAGGTGCTTGGGGCGGCCAACGGAAAGGGGTGGCGCGTGTGGGGCTTTGGTGGCAATTCGGCGGTGGGTCCCTCAGTCCCTCTCGGAAGGAAAGACCTGCCGCCAAATTGCCGCAGAAGAATAAAGCAGTGGTGGTAGAGCTGCCGCCGAATTGCCGCTGATCGCAGCTTATTTTTTCCCTATCGCTTGGGGCAGCAAAAACGCTGGAGCCAGGACCCACGGCTCTTCCCCTGCTTCCAGCTGGGTAATCAGGGCAGGTTTGGGAATGGGGAGTCCTGCTCAGGGGGTGAAATCAGGTATGAGCACAGTGCACTGAGGACTGGGGCAGTATTTGTCACAAAGGGTGCGTCTTGAGTTTAGGGTTTGCTGGGGAGTTGTGGGATGTGAACAGATGGGAACGTGGTCACTGAGTCCCCGTGGGACAGGCTGATGTCTGGAGGGAACAGGAAGTTCTCACAGCGTTACTGGGAGCGTTCAGGGTGTGTGGGCTCTGGGGGACTTGCTGAGGCACACACAGCTCTGGTGTTAAACCCCTGCCTGTGTCTGAAACTCCAGAGGCCCCCCCACACCTGGAGCCAGTCCCAGGAAGGGAGGTGCGCAGAGATGCTGTGTGTGAGTGAGAATTAATGCAGAGAGGCTAAGACACTGCTCCTGCCCCCGCGACAGCTGGAGGGACGGGGATGAATTAGCATGTCCGTTAGGTCCATGACTCCCCTATCCCACTGGAGGGGGTTGGACGTGAACGCCTCTCTCACACTGGCGCTGCGGACTATGCGACCCATTCCCCTCTAATGTCACTGACCCGCTGCAGAAATGCAGACCCCCGTGGCTTCACATAGCTGAGGGGACAGGAACCCTTACCCAGCGAGGTCACAGTCCCATAGTTCTCCTGCAGGACGTCCCTGTAGAGGGCTCTCTGAGCGGGGTCCAGCAGAGCCCCCTGCCCCGTGGGGAAATACACAGCCACCTCCTCGAAGCTCACCGGCCCCTGAAATAACAGGTGCCCCCCACTCAGTGCCTGCTGCCCCAGCCACAGCCCCACCATTCATGGGGGAAGCAGCACAATAGGACGGGTCTGGGAAGGCCAGAGGAGCAGAATCCCACCCCACCCTGCCCAGAGTGGCCAGCAGGCTGCAGGGAACAGAGAGAAGGGGAGAGCTCCTTGTCCCTCCCAGCAGGCGGAGGAGGGCAGGGTCTTCCCATTTCCCACCCACCTGCTAGGCACAGGCTGAGGTGGGAGGCAGGGAACAGGGACAGGAATCCCAGCCCCTCCCCTTTGTATTTCATCGCAGTCTCTGCCCGGGGAGTTCAGGCTCCAGTGCTCTGCTCTGGTTTCCCAGCCCCGCCAGGGGTGTTTCCAGCTTCAGAAATGGGGAATGTTCACACACTCCCAATGGGTCTGTTCATAAGCCAGGCCCTAGGCTGGGCATGTCCCAGCAGGTTTATCAGTCTCTGTCCCCCACCCCTCACCCTGAGTGTTTCCTGACCCTCCCCTCAACAACAACCCTCCCCAGCAGCTACCCCAAAACCCCTACCTCAGCTGGATGCACCACAGCCATTTCCCTGGCCCGGCTCCCGGGAAGATGGGACGCTCTGGAGAAAAACGGGGTCGTTATTCTGCAGCCTGTCAGGGTGAGAAGGGAAATTCGGGAGGTTTCTGAATTAGTGTTAGTCCATTTCACACCCCGACCCCCCAGGCTCTGTCCCTGCAGACAGACACTCTAGACTCTGCCAGGCTGGGAGAAGCCTCAGTGACGCTATTACAGCACAGACCCGACCTCTCCCACCGGGACTAAACCCACCAGACGCTGTTACACTCTCCCAGGAACAGAGTTTCTGAGCCAAACGCCAGACAAGAGCAGACCCAAAGGCGCCACTTTGGGATCCCCGACACTGTCCCCAGCAGCACATTTCCCCAGCAGTTTGGGCACCAGGCAGAGGCAGGACCTGGCTTTTCCTCTCCTGCCCCTCCCTCTCCCAGGCAAGTCAGTCTGCCCGGGGGCTGAAGGGCAAGGCTGGGTGCCCGGCACCTCCCTCCCCACTGATTGCTCCAGCTGCCCCTTCCAGGCTCCCCCCCCCCTCCTGCATGAGGAGCCGCTCACTGTCCTGCATTCCCGGGGGCGTTTCCTCCCCAGCAGCTACAGCCCCTGCTAACGGGGGGAGCCTGGGGGCGCTGGGGCAGCAGCTCTGCCGCGCAGACACTCAGGGGCAGAGCAGGAGCCATTGCTGCAGAGTCACTTTCCAGCCTGGCCCCAGCACTTTCCCCGGATCTCTCTCATCACCTGCAGCCTCTGGCTCAGGAGCTGATGCCAGCACAGCCCAGGGCTGCCCCAGGGGGATAGTTCCAGAGCCAGGAGAAAGTCCCCCCTTGGCTGGGCAGAGCTGCTCTGGGATCACAGTGATGGTCTGTCCCAGCGCAGACCCCACTCGGCAGCAGCACCTGCTCAGCCCAGGCCCCCAGATCCCAGCAGAGGCAGCAGCATCTGCCCCAGGAAGCCCAGCGAGCTCCAGGGCTCCAGTATCCTGAGCTCAGAGAGAGACGGACACCGACTCCTCGGCCTGAGCAATGCCCAGAGCCTCTGCTGGGGGCAGCTAATGACCGAGCCTCCCTGCGCTGCCCCCGCAGCCCCCAGGGACAGTCAGGCCGATGCTGATCTCATTTCCCCTCTGGACCCATAGCGGAACCGGAGACCCAGTTCAACCTGGGATTTCGTACATAAACCAGAACCGAATCTCACCCCTGCATTTGTGTTACCGCGTGAACCAGAACTGAACCAAAAAAAGTGTGGGTGGGTGGGGGGTTGTTACTAGTTAAAATAAAGATTCAACATTTTTAAAGCAGACAGGGCTGGAGCCACTCCGGCGCGGCTCTGTCCGGGATCCTGCCTGCCCACCGGCATGGGGCTGTCCCCCCAGCCCCCTTCGGCCGGGGCTCCTCCGGCCCAGGGGGGCTGGCTGGCCGGCGGGGTTAACTGGCAAGGTCTGGTTAACAAACCAGTAAACCCAGTACTTCCCCGTTCTACCCCCTCCCATATCCCCCTTCCCCCTCCTACCCCCTTCCACATCCCTGGTCACCCCCCTCCTGCCCCCTCCGGCATCCCTGTTCCCCAGTTCCTGCCCCCTCCTGCCCCTGCATCAATGTTCCCCAATTCCTGCCCCTCCCATATCCCTGTTCCCCAATTCTTGCCCCTTCCCACATCCCTGGTCACCCCCCAATGCCCTCTGGCTCAGAGCCCCCTGCCTCTCTTCAACCCCCTTCCAACTCCCCAACCCCGACGCCCCACCGGTCGCAGCCCCCCCCACCCCTCCACTCCCTGCAAACCCTGGGAGCTGCAGCAGCTTCCCTCTGCCCGGGAGAGTCTCCGGGTACTGGGGCAGCAGTGGGAATGTCCCTCCCCTGCCTGCAGCCAGGGCTCGGGGGGCCCCAGCGGCAGCAGCCGAGGCCCGGAGGGCTGGCAAGGCAGCACCCACAATTCCCTCCTGCTGCCGGGCTGGGCCCCGGGCTTGCTCCACCCGACACCTCCTGGGCCACCCCTGCTGTGCCACCCCAACCCCTCCCCCACACAACCTCCCATCTGGGGGGGGGGGCTCGCTGCTGCCCCTTATTGCCTCCCACCCCAACAGCCAAAGCCAGGCCATTGCCCTGAGCCCCCAGCCCGTCCCCTACAGCCTCCCGCTCCCAGTCTCCATCCCTGCAAGCCAACCACCCCCTGCCATCAGGGGCGGCTCTAGCAATTCGCCGCCCCAAGCACAGCGGCACGCCACAGGGGGCGCTCTGCCGGTCGCCGGTCCCGCGGCTCCGGTGGACCTCCCGCAGGAGCCGCCTGCCGCCCTCCCGGCGACCAGCAGAGCGCCCCCCGTGGCATGCCGCCCCAAGCAGGCGCTTGGCGTGCTGGGGCCTGGAGCCGCCCCTGCCTGCCATCTCCTCCTCCCACAGCACAGCCCCATCCATTCACCCATCCCTGCCCGGCCCCCACAGCCCCTCCACCTCCCAGCTGTGCCACCCCAGCCCCTCCCCACAACCCCCAGCCAGCCTGGGTCCCCACCCTCGCTGAGCACCACACCACCAGAGACGCCCCATGGTGACCAAAAACTGTGGCACAGTGACACCCCACAACCCCCCCACCTTGCAGTGTTCCCTGGGGGGGGACATGCTGCTGCACCTCTCAGCCCCCCAGCCTTGCCACTGTCCCTTCCCCTATAGCCTCCCCCAAATCACTCCCAGTCCCCATCCGTGCCACCCCATCCCCCCTCTCACCGACAGCTCCATCGCCATCCCCTGCTCCCCACAGCCCCCCCGTCCCCACACCTCCCAGCTGTGCCATCCCCTTGCCCAGGCCCAACCCTAACACCACCAGCCCCAGATAGACCCTCTCCCTGCTGGTGCCACCACCAGAGATGCCCCAGGCCCAACCAACAACCGTGATATGGTGTCACCCCACTACCCCTCCCTCAGCCCCATGGGACTTCCCCCCACAACCCTCAGGCCCAGTGTGGCTCTGCCACTCCACAATCCCCCACCGACTGTCCTCCTCTCCCCAAGCCAGGGTGCAGCTGCCCCACCCAGCTGTGCCACCCCACATCCCCTCCCCCCCACAGCCCCCCACAACCCCCCACAGCCATTCTGTGTCCCCCTGGGGGCGGCCATGGTGCTGCCCTGCACTACCTCCCAGCCCAACACCCACAGCCAGGCCACTGACCCAAGCCCCCGATCCAAGTCCCCCATAGCCTCTCCCTCCCCCAGACCCCTCCCAGACCCAGTCCCCTTCCGTACAACCCAATCGCCTCCTGCCAACAACCCTCCTCTCACAGCACCAATCCCTCCCCTACCCTCCCACAGCCCCCACCACACAGACCCCCACCTCCCAGCTGTGCCCCCTGCCCCCAGCCAGACCACCAACCCCGTCAGACACCCTCCTCGCTGGTGCACCAGGGTCTCCCCCAGACTGACAACAGCTATGAATTAAAACCCCACAGTTTTTGTTGGGGCTACTGGAGCCGTGGGATCGGCCTGGAGATGCTGAAATCTCACCCTTGTCTCTCTCCTCCTGCCTCCACCTCCAAGCCAGGCACTGGGCAGTTCAGTGGGAAGGGATGAACTGATGAGAGTGGAGGAAAAAAATCAAAAACCAAAAGTGAAGCCAAAGCGCAAGCCAGGCAGGCAAGGCAAATCGCAGGCTTCTGCCATAGACTAGTCCTCCCGCTCCTCCAATAACCCACCCAAACCGCGACACCACAGACCCCACGTTCCTGGTGTAGCTCCACCTTCCAGTGGGGAAGTGGGGAACCAATTACTAACACACACAGCATATTCCTGAGGCGCAGTGCTGGGAGCTGGGGGGATCTGGTGGGCACCTCACTGTGGGATTCATGAGTGGCTCGGGAGCATCCATGCAATCAAGCCGCTCCACATGCCGTTGTGCCGAGGATAACAGCGCCTGGAGGGGTTGCTGCTGGTCACTAGCAGGGCATTGTGGGAGACAGCCCAGGCTGGAGAGGGTTCGGGGCACAGCGGATCCCATCACAGCGTGTCCCCCCAGCACCCACAGGGAATATCGTGCCCCTAGGCGGAGCGTTTGGGCTTTGCTGTGATGTGTCACTTTCCAGCCTGTGCTCTGTCTCTTCTCCTGTGCACACCCATGTCAATCAGGCATTGCTCAGCTGGGCTCTGCAGAGACCGGACTGGCTACACCCCGTGACGGGACTGAGGGGGGGCAGTGCTGAGCGTCACAGGACCTGGTTTCAGCGGCGAGAAAATCCAGGAACAACCGAATTGTTGTTTCACCCACGAAAGCTCATGCTGCAAAAACGTCTGTTAGTCTATAAGGTGCCACAGGATTCTTTGCTGCTTTTACAGGAACAACCCAGTGATCCACTAAGCGGAGTTAGGGGCCTGAACTCCTGTACGATGCACGGGCGACACAGGCACCTTACAACACAACTCACAACCACCAGCTCCCCAGGCAGGAGCCAGCCAAGCCCGCCCAGGGAGACACTGACAACGGGGAGGTGTCCTAGCCCTGCCCCTCTCTCACAGATAGGTCCTGTGCTCCCAGCACCCACCTGCCATGTGGGAGAGCCAGGTTCAATTCCCTCTGTCCAGCTGCAGAGAGTAGCTCAGGGACGTGAGTACCAAGCTCAGGGCAGACTGTTACACACCAGGGCACCCCCCATGGGGACTGGGAGCTTCCACCCCCCGAGAGCGAACTCCCCAGGCACACGAACAGCCTGAGCAGGGAGTCACAGACAGTCCCCTTGGGCACTCAGGGCTATCCTGCCACCTAGGCAAGTCTGCCTTTGGGCTAGATCTGTGCCTCAGGAGGCCTGAGGCCACAGGCATGAGCTGGGGCTGCCAGCATCACCCCCGCCCCCCGCCACTGTCCACAAGGGAGAAAGGATTTGAACCAGGGTCCCCCATGTTTCAGGTCAGTGCACGAAGCAGTGTGCCGTGGTGGGGCTCTGTCCAGCTCTCCCTTTGAAGGGGTTCATTGGGGCTAACTAATGAGCGCGAGTGGGGCAGGGGGATCAGCTCCCCGGTGTGTCCTAATTCCTGCCTCTCAGCTGGGTGCCTGAACTACTGGACACTGTCATCCAAATACCATTGCTAGAAATAAACAATGAAAAGGTGCAGAACTCCAGGGAGCTCAGGACAGGAGACTAACTCAGGCAATCAGAGCAGCAGATAAGACAAATCTTGAGCTACTCTGAGGCTCCAAGCAGACATGTTACCGAGACGGAAACTGGCCAGGAATTCTTTGAAACGGCGTAAACACGTCTAAAAGTATCAGTTTGCTTTATGATGAGGGGATGGGGGGAGGGAGGTTTAAACTATTTCCCTGAATCACATCTCCCTTGGCAGCTCAGTCACCATTTCAGCTAGAGCAGAGCGGTGGAGCCTGGGCACTGGGCCACTCGGGGCCTTTAACACCACAGCCCTGGGGAGGGGGGGCTGAGATGGACCATCCTGCGAGGAACACGAGTCCTTCTACCATCCACCACACCCTGGTTTGGAACTGCTGCTGCCGGCTCACCCCATCTGTGGGGACTTCTATCCCCTCTGCCTCCCTCTAGCTGGGGGTTTTCCCTTCTGCACCTACCTGGCAGGGCAGCCCCCGTCTGAACCCCAGATCCTGTCCCAGTTTTGTCCCTCTGCCCATCCCGCCCCTCCAATTTCCCCCCTTCAGGGGGATTTTCCGGCCTTTGATTGCAGGGAGCAGATTCTGATGGCGCGTGAGGGCAGCAGCTTGCAGCTGTTACTGAGCATGTGAGAAGAGCATTAGAAGGGAAGACCGGCCAGACTGGGTCACACCAAAGCTCCATCTAGCCCAGTGTCCTGTCGGCCGATAGCGGCCGGTGCCAGGTGCCCCAGAGGGAATGAACAGACAGGAATCATCCAGTGACCCACCCCCTGTCGCCCAATTCCCAGCTTCTGACAGACAGAGGTTAGGGGCACCATCCCTGCCCACCCTGGCCAACAGCCATTGATGGACCTGTCCTCCACAGAAACACAGAATCCTAGACAATGAGGGTTGGAAGAGACCCCAGGAGGTCATCCAGCCTAAGCCCCTGCTGAAAGCAGGACCACGAATCTCTCTAGTTCCCTTTTGATCACAGGACCCTGCTCAGGAACAGTGAAGTTGCAAGATCTAACAGGAAACAGCTTCAGTAAGAAGGGCAGCTCCTCTTCCTCCTCCCCTCCCGTGGGGACGAGCAGCCCCCCAACTGCCTCTCTGCCCCGGCCTCCTTCAACCCATTGCCCCCTTCAGCCTCCCCCAACTGCCCCATCACCCCCTTCAGCCTCCCACAACTGCCCCCATCACCCCCTTCAGCCTCCCCCAACTGCCCCCATCACCCTCTTCAGCCTCCCACAACTGCCCCCATCGCCCCCTTCTGCCTCCCACAACTGCCCCCATCACCCTCTTCAGCCTCCCCCAACTGCCCCATCACCCCTTCAGCCTCCCCAACTGCCCCCATCACCCCTTCAGCCTCCCACAACTGCCCCCATTGCCCCCTTCTGCCTCCCACAACTGCCCCCATCACCCCTCCTCTGCCTCCCCCAACTGCCCCGGTCCCCTTCCCTCATTGGCCCCCAGCTTTCCCCCCCCCCCCCCTCCTCCCCCCCTGCTCCTCCTCTCCCCCCCTACATCCAACTGCCTCCTTCCCTCCCCCCCCCCCCCCCCCCTGCTGACTGCTGACCCCCCTCCCCTTCCCCCTTCCCCCCCCCCCCCCCACCCTCCCCCCTCTCCCCTCCCTCCCGTTCCCGACTCCACCACTCGCAGATCCCTTCCCCACAACCACCTGCTTCTCCATCATGGGACCAGGGGCAGAAAATGCTTTTTAAAAAACCTTTTGCAAAGTAAAAAGTAAAACAAGCCAAGCAACCCCCTCCCTGGCTTTGTGCTGGGCGCCCAGCTGTGGGCTTGTGGCAGGTGTGGGGGGGCGTGTTCTGAGCACACTCCAGTCAGGGAAGGGGTGGAGTTGGCCAAAGGGGCAGGTTGAATCTTTAGCAGAGAATTCCTTTCTCCATTGTGTTAGCTAAGCGTTGCTGTTAAATGTCAGCCGACGGATGCAGCATTTGAAACAATCTGACTCTAAATCCCCTGCCCTCTCAGTTGCTGCAGTTCTCACACCCTCTGCTCTTGTGATGTCACCACATGACATGGTGTCTTCTTCCCAGAGCGTCTTGCAGATTAGACAGGACTTAAGTTTATGAGGTAAACACTGATGCATAACTTCTTCCCTTCCCGCTTTTGACTTAGGAAAAATAAATCCTGTTCCCTCGCCCTGCCCCAACCCGACCCAGCCCAGCCCCACCGGAGCTGCTGTGGCCAGGAGACAGGTGCCCTCTCACCTGGCCCTGATCTGCTGTGGGGCGAGAGCTGGGGGGGAGTCCTCTCTCCCTGGGGCAACCTGCACCCCAAACCCCTCATTCCCAGCCCCACCCCAGAGCCCGCACCCCCTGCCAGATCTCTCACACCCCTGCACCCCCACCCTCTGCCCTAACCCCGAGACCCTCATCCCTAGCCCCACTCCAGAGCGTGCTCCCCAATTCGGATCCTCACCACCCCTTGCACCCCAACCTCTGCCCCACCTGAGCCCCCTCCACACTCCGAACCCTTCAGCCTGACCCCGCCACACACTGTCCATGTGCAGAATGAATTTTGTTATGTGCACCAATAGACAGGAAAGGTGTCACACCTCACCTCCATATTGGTCCACACAACACAATTCCTTCTGCACATGGGGACATAACAAATTAGAGGAAACACTGCTCCTGACTTTCAACCTACCTGTCACATCTTGAATTTCATACATTGACTGATCAGAAGAAAGTGCTCTCAAGTGAGCTACAGACCAACAGTGGTTCATTGTAATTATTCAGCAAGTATTTTAGAAAACCTAGAACATTAGAGGAAATCATGACCTGCCAAGAGACAATTAATGGAGAGAAGCAGCAAGATTAAGCCCGTACATTGGCTTGGTTGTGACTTATTTGCCTGATCTGAAAAAAGATCAAAAGGACCTGAGTCTCCTCACTGTCGATAGCCCCCTGCTCGGCCAATCAGCATTGAGACTCTGAGGGGCGAGAGGCTGAGGTCTCACCAGATGTGCCAAAGGACGGCCCAGGTCACCATCAGAGGGGATCACCCTCAGATCCAGCCCCACCTCTTGGTGATGTTACCGAAATATTGGGTCCGTTTAGCTGAGAGCCAATAACAGCCTGACAGGGATAAGGAAAGATTGCTTTATTCTGCAGAAAAAAGGAGAGTTCTGTACTCAGGTACAAAGAACTCTGCTTCATACAAATTTTAGAAACTTTTTATACACTTTCAGACAAAGACCATGCCGTGTTAACACTTCATTGGTGGTTGCCAGACCCCGTGAAACCGTTATTTGGTTAGTGAAAACCAGTTTGGAGCTAGTTCCTTCTGCTTCAAGGCAGAGGAGGAAAGACAGTTTAAAAGTTCAGGTTACTGTGTACGTGAGGCTTTTGCTTTTTACTGGCTGCCTGCTAGTTATTAAGAGGGTCACCAGTAACTTTTACAGTCCGCTTTGGGCCTGACAAGCCCACATTGTCAGGCCCGTTACACAATTTGCGGTTTAATTGGAGGGAAAGGAGCTGGTTTTTTTTTTGGACAGCAGAGCTTTTGGTTATAGCATTATACAGATATTTTGCGCATTGAATTATTATTTAAATAACATATAAAAGAAAAGGAGGAAAATAATTTATTTAACAATTGTTTGGAAGAGCCCCATAAACCATGACCCAAGGTTTGGGAGGAGGTTTTTAAAACTAAATGTGTGATTAAGAGATACAGCATGAAATACAACAGCAGCATTTTTAATAGCTTGTAAATTTTTTTTAATTAGGCCAGAATGATTAACATAAAAACAATATTTTTTTTATGCAAGCGCAAGCCCTTTTTATTTTAGCATTTATGGCATTTAGCACACGTTTATTTTGCAAAGCTATTTTTGCTATTTTATTAATTTTTGTTGCAACTTTTGGAAAGCATTTATTGATGCATTAGCTGTCTTCTTAAGCTTTGCAGAAATATTTACTATTGCTTTTGAGCTTAGCTATTTTTAACCCAGGAATAAGTGCAGGGACAAAGGAATGGAATTCTGTTTGTTTGACAAGCTACCTTCCCCTTAAGGCCTCCGGACCTCCTGCAATGAGAGCAACCTCCTCCCCTGCCCACACTCCACACACCCCTCCTTGGTAGAGGAGGAATCTGGGAAAAGAGGGGAAAGAAGCAAGAGAAGAGGAGAAAGGAGGGAGGAAAGAGGAAAAGGGAAACCAAAAAGGACAAACCCCAATGTCCCCAGGGATTCCAACCATCAAACCCTAGGTAGGAAATCAAATTCTGCCACCTGAAGCCAGTGTTTCCTGGGCCTAGAACGCTGCCTGCGCCAGGTGGATCAGACTGAACAGGTTCCAAACCTCTCTCAGCCTCTTACCTTGTCAAAGGGAAGTTTGTTTTCGGCACAGTCAGTGGCAGGAAAGGAGAAAACTCCACAGAGGTTCCTCCTCATGCTCACAGCCGTGAATCCTAATTCTCTCTCAGCCCTCGAGGAGAGACCTCGCGAAGGAGACTTGCGGCAGCAAAGCCGGGGAGGGGGTCTCAGAGACTGGCCTGGCCCTGCACCTCTGTCCTGCCCGGCTGATGTCGGGGTCTCTCTGTGAGGTCACCTCCTCCCCACCACCTTTGCCCAATAGGCCGCGGTCCTGCAAAAGGCCTTTGTGATTTCACTGCCACACCCACCCCTCCCCTCAAAGATGATGTCCTGCCCCTGGCCAGCCTGGATCTGGGGTTGCCAACTTTCTGACCCCACAAAACTGAACACCCTCATACCGCCCCTTCGCCGAGGTCCCGGCCCGCTCAATCCATCTCCCTCCGTCGCTCGCTCTCCCCCACGCTCACTCACTCGCTCGTTTTCACCAGGCTGAGGAGGGCTGGGGAGGGTCCCTTTTCAACCAAGTGTTGTCGGGACAGACCTGGGAAGGAGGCTGCCTGCCAAACACCTTTAAGAGGAGCCGTCCCTCCCTGTCAGAAAATCATCTCCCTCCTTCAGTTCAGTAACGGCCTGAATTGTTCCTTATCCCGGCCGAGCTGGAGGATTGAAAGCAGCAACATCAAACCCCTGTGCAGCTAGCAGGAATGGACACAGACACTGTCGGTTCAGTGCAAGTGCCACACTCATTGCTTCCAACACACAAAGACTCACACACACACCTTGCACGCAAAACCTCACCAAGGAGTCAGATGCGCCTGCTGGTTCCCTGCACCCCTGCTGTACAGAATCCAATCCCAGGGAAAGATTGTCAGGCCCAGAGCTGGCTGGGAGCCCGGGGCTGGAGTATTTAACCTACAGTGACGGCACTCGGAGGAAAGATGCGAACGAGTGCAAGTTAAACATTGGTAGCTCTGGTTCCAGCCCCTCACAGGTCAGTCCATCCCTCCAGGAAAGGGGCACAGCTGAATTCCCAGCTGGCTCAGTCTAGCTGCGTAGTTCTTCTTTACACCCAGTCAGGTCTGAGGCCTGTTCCGCACCCTGTGTTTGAGGAGACCGTCATAACCGACTCTCTGCAATAGCAAAAGCAGGAGGCCGTGTTATTGCTCCTGCCCCAGCACAGACAGACAACGAGTGAAATGGTCCTTGTTGGAGGGTGGGGCTCCTGCCCTTGGCCAAAGACCAGCACCTCCCTTTGCCCTTTGTCACTCATGAAGCTTTTCTTTCAGCAGCGAGCCCTAGAGCTCAGTTGCTGGAGCGCTGCGTTTGTCACTGACGGTCGGGGAGCTGCAACATCACTGGGCTCTTCTACCAGCAAGTCCAACGAAAGGACTGATTTCCTCATGTGACAATCCTGGGCTTGTCTGAGGGGGTATCCACATTGCACACTGAGCCTGTCTCTGTGTGGCCTGGCCTTGGTGACTTGTGTTGCCAAGCTGGTGTTTGAGCATCCAGGCTGCAGTGGAGACTCAGGCCTCAGGCTGTGTCCTTCCTACCGCAGTAAGTCGTCCTAACTGATGCTGCTCCAGCCACATGACTAACACAGCTGGATTCGACGTAGCTTAGGTCGACTTACTGCTGTGTCTACGCTGTGCTGGGCCGACGGGAGACTTACCTTACTCCTGTCGTTCCCAGGGTACTCCCAGCGCTCCGCTGTCAATTTAGTGGGTCTTCACTAGACCCCCACTAAATCGACCCTGGTGCATCGATCGCAGCAGACAGCCTCACAGCTGTGCTGCGCATCCACCCTGCACTACTCAGCCCCGAGTCAGAAATTCAGCTCCTGTGGGGTGTGTCACCCTGCTCAGCTGAAGATGCTCCCCGAGTCCCCAGTGATTTCTGCGATAACTTGTCTCCAGCCTGTTTGGGTCCATACGCTTCCCACGGGGAGGCTGTGCGTGGTCTAGTGACAAGCTCTGGTTGCTCAGGCCTGTCAGGAAGGCGAGCTCCGGGAACATTGAGACTCAGAGATCCCTCAGTGGAAGCACAGGCGGTGGGTATAATAGTGGGGAAGCCTCCTGGCACAGCTGCCGCCAACCAGGCCCCGGATGCCTGGGCCCCAGTGCCCAGCCTGTGCTCCATCTCTTCCTGTATCTGCTTCCCCACTTCTCCCAACCCCATCTGCCCACTGCTGCCTGGCTGAGTCCCCCCTCTCCTCCACTGCACCCCCGTCTCTGGGGTCCCTGCTGCTCACCGTGTGCCTCCTCTTCTCCACCCCCCACCCCCCCGCTGGGTCAGTCCTGGGGCCGATTTATTCAACATCTTCATAAATGATCTGGATGATGGGATGGATTGCACCCTCAGCAAGTTCGCACATGACCCTAAGCTGGGGAGGGTAGATATGCTGGAGGGTATGGATAGGGTCCAGAGTTACCTACACAAATTACAGGATTGGGCCAAAAAAATCTGATGAGGTTCAAGAAGGACAAGTGCAGATTCCTGCACTTAGGACAGAAGAATCCCATGCACTGCTAAAGCCTGGAGACCGACTGGCTTAGCGGCAGTTCTGCAGAAAGTGACGTGAGGATTACAGTGGATGCTAACTCATATCAAGCGTCTCAGTGTGCCCTTGTTGCCAAGAAGGCTAACGGCATATTGGGCTGCATTAGTAGGAGCATTGCCGGCAGCTCGAGGAGGTGATTTTTCCCCTCTATTCAACACTGATGAGGCCAAATCTGGAGTATTGTGTCCCGTTTTGGGCCCCCCCACTACAGACAGGATGTGGAAAAATTGGAGACAGTCCAGCAGAGGGCAAGGAACATGATTAGGGGGTTGGGGCATATGATGTATGAGGAGAGGCTCAGGGAACTGGGCTTATATAGTTTACAGAAGAGAAGAGTGAGGCGGGATTTGATAGCAGCCTTCAACTACCTGAAGGGAGGTTCCAAAGAGAATGGAGCTTGGCTGTGCTCAGTGGTGGCAGATGACAGAACAAGGAGCTATGATCTCAAGTTGCAGTGGGGGAGGTCTAGGTTGGATATTAGGAAACACTATTTCACTAGGAGGGTGGTGAAGCACTGGAATGGGTTCCCTAGGGAGGTGGTGGAATCTCCATCCTTAGAGGTTTTTAAGGCCCAGCTCGACAAAGCCCTGGCTGGGATGATTTAGTTGGTGTTGGTCCTGCCATGAGCAGGGGGTTGGACTGGATGACCTCCTGAGGTCCCTTCCAACCCTCATCTTCTATGAGTCTATCAGTCCTTTGTCCATCCCCTCAGTAGGCACCAACTTCCCCTCTGGCCAGTGGTGCTCAACTACGCTCTGCCCCAGGCCCCTCCCCCACTCCACCTCTTCCCCAAAGCACCGCCCCACCTTTTCCCTGGTCTGCCCCGCTGCACCCCCAAATCAACCCTTTCCTCTGCCCCCTCTCTTCCTAACCCTGTTCCACCCTCGCCCCACTTCTATCCCACCCCACCTCGCCTCTCCTCCATCTCCTCCCCCAAGTATACCATCTCCCCCTCCACCCCGACCCTCCTGGAGCATCCTGAATTCCATGAAAGAGCTGTTTTGTGGTGGGCAGGAAGTGCTGGGAGGGAGCAGGAGGAGTTGCTCACTGGGGCCACTTGCATGCGAGACGCACTGCAGGCAGGGCAGAGCTTGGCTGCCAGTGGGTGCTAAGCACCCACTAATTTTTCCTTGTGGGTGCTTCACGCCCAGAGCACCCGTGCAATTGGAGTCTATAATCCCCCTCCTCCAAATCAAAATTCCTAGAGATTTTGGGTGAGTCTCTCGCTGTTGTTAAGGTTATGAACTCTTCTGTGTCCGTGTCTCTCTGGGTGCATGTCCAGGGGTGTTTATGGTTAAGTTTATTGTGATGTCACGTATCCCAACTGCAAAGAATGTTCTGCTTCAGCATTCTTGCCCTGCCTTCAGTCTGCCAACTGGCTTGGTTGACAACGGCTGGTGACCCAAGGAGCTGCTGATAGACGCGGACTAGCCATCTCTGAACAACTTCTTGAATCAGCTATTTCCACAGGTGTTCGAAAGAAGATGAGTTTTTACAGAAGGTAATTCCCAGATTCTGTTCCTGCTCCTTAGATCGCACATGACAGGTTGGTGCCTCCTTCTCCTAGCCCAGGGTGGCCAACCTGTGGCTCCGGAGCCGCATGCGGCTCTTCAGAGGTTACTATGCAGCTCCTTGCATGGCGCTGACTCCCAGGCTGGAGCTACAGATGCTGACGTTCCAATACGCTGTGGGGTGCTCACTGCTCAACCCCCGGCTCTGCCCCAGCTCCTGCCACCACCCCACCCCTTCCCCCAAGGCCCCTAGCCCCGAGCCTGCCATGCCCTCGATCCTCCCCCCTCCCCACCACAGCCTCCTGCGCACTGCCAAACAGCTGATTGCAGCGGGCGGGAGGAGTGGGGAGGGAGGGGGAGGCGCTGATTGGGGGGGCTGCCGGTGGGAGGGAGATGCCGGGGCTGGGCGGTAGTGGATGAGGGCTGCTGACATATGACTGTGGCTCTTTGGCAATGTTCACTGGTAAATTCTGGCTCCTTCTCAGGCTCAGGTCGGCCACCCGCGTCCTAGGGACTGGTGGGGGCCAGGGTTGCAACAGTCAGGTCTCAACGTTCCGTTTTGATTTGAACATCGGCATCTTTCAGCTCCCTCCTGCGCCAGCCTCTCACCTTCTCTGGAGGCAGATTTCCACTGTTTTAACTTTCAGCAGACGAGTGGGGGTGAATTTCCAGGGTATCACCTAAAGGGAAGATAACAAAACTGGTGTAGAATTTAGACTGATATCTCCATAAATAGTATTTCCTCTGGAGTTGCCCCAATGCACTCCTTGCCTTCCCGTTGGGAATAGAAACCTTTTGTCTCATGTAATGATTGTCTAATGTAGGTGTATTGTTCATTCCCTCTGGGGCACTGGCTACTGTCTGAACACAGGATAATGGGCTAGATGGACCTTTGGTTGGACCCAGGATGGGTGGTCTTGGGTTGGTTATGTTCTCGGTTGTATGAACCAGTCCTGGCTATTAGAGGAGCAGATGGCTTCAAAAGACCGGTCTCCTGGACCTGTGAATCCTGGGCAAACTAATTCCCTTCCTTTAGAGAATGACAGAAAAACCCATTTCCTCCTTCTTTCTATTCCAGGCTTCATTCCTTTTTCCAAAGACTCGTCTCTAGGGAGCACAGAGAGATCCATGTGCACAAAGTGCTTGTCAACCTGTAGCAATGGAGGCATGCTCTGACTTTAGCCAGCAAGAACAGGCCTTGCCAGAGAAGCCCCAGAGAAGGAAATGTTCATGGTCCATCCTGTCAGGCATGAAAAGACTCTGTGTCTGTAGCCAATCTGACACCTCGATGGCAGACAGGGATGAGGAGAGAACAATTTCCTCACAAAGAAGGTGGAGGCACTTGTCCCGGAAGAAGATAGCAGCTGAGAACCAGGTGGAGTCAGAGGAGGTGAAGCTGCAGGAGGATCCAGGGAAAGTTGAACTGGATCCTACAGGTGAGGATTCAATCCACATGGTTAGCGAGGAGCATGTGAGGAATACTCACACCAGTCACCCTACAAGCCTTACACATCAGGGCCTTCTCACGGGACAGCGATGGGGACCAGGGCCGGCTCTGGCTTTTTTGCCACCCCAAGCAAAAAAAAAAAAAAAAATTGTGCAGAGGCCGAAGTGGCGATGGGGTTGGGGAACAAACCTGCCAGCCAGCGGAAACAGCAAGGGAAACCAACCTGCCAGCCAGCCGGCGGAGCATCAAAGGGGTCGGAAACCTGCCGGCGGTCGGAGCAACAAGGGGGCTCAAAACAAACCGGCCGGCGAACAGCGAAGTGGGGAAACCAACCTCCTGGCGGAGCAGCAAAGGGGTGGGTGGGAAACCTGCTGGCGGTCGGAGTGACGAAGGGGCGGGGAGGATGAATCAAACCTGCTGGCTGGAGCAGTGAAGGGGCGTGAAACAAACCTGCGGTCGGAGCGACGGGGGCGTGAAACAAACCGCCCAGCCGGCGGAGCAGTGAAGGGTGAACAAACCTGCCGGCCATAGCAGCAAAGGAGGGAGCAGCAGGAAACCTGCCGGCCGGTCGGAGCAGCGGGGGGCGGGGGTGTGTGCGAAACAAACCGCCCAGCCAGCTGGAGCACCGAAGGGAAGAAAAAATAAAAAACCAAAAAGAAAAAAAATACCTGCGGGGCGACGGGAACACGGGTGCAGGGGGACTCCGAGCCCTGCAGACCCCGGGCAGCGGAGTGCACACTCCAGCTAGCGCGGGGGGTGGAGACAAGGGGGGCGGCCAGGGCTTCCTTAAGTGGGGTGCTCGCGCCGCCTGCTGGGAGGGCTCCACGCTGCTCCGGTGGGCGGGCTGCTGGGCTTGCTGCAGACCTGGCACCGCTCCCAGCAGCTCCCCTCCTCTGCGCTGCCACAAACCAAAAAGAAAAAAACCTGCCGAGGCGGCGGAAGCAGCAAAGCCCCCCCCCCAAAATGGGATTGGACGGACTGCCGCCCCTTGGAATCTGCCGCCCCAAGCACCAGCTTGCTCGGCTGCTGCCTGGAGCCGGCCCTGATGGGTACCTCAGACTCTGGAATCCATTTAGTGCCAGATCCTTTTGGCAAGGGTGGCCGAGGTCCATCTCTGAGGTGGGGAGAGCTGAGTGTGTCAGGTCACCCCCCCTCTGGGGGTCTGGCACTGTGGGGTGGGGAGTACTAACATTGCTCCGGGCTGTAAGGAGAACAGAGAGGCTGGACGTTGTAGGAAATCATTTCTTGTCTCCTGGATCGGGTCCATTTCATCAGTAAAATGCTCCAGAGGTCCCAGCTGGGAACCGTACCAGAGCTGAGCCATTACTTCTTGGGGGGTTAAATGCAAATGAGGCCCGTTGCCCATCACTGACAGGGAAGGTGTGCAAGGGGAGGGGACGAGTAGAAAACACCATGGAAAAGAAACTGGCCCCCAGGTCCGAGGAAGCCTCGTGTGGTAAAGCCCCAGCAAAGATCCATGAGATCGGAGTTCTCTGTAGCTGCCAACAACCTTCAGTCTGACCCTGGGCAATTCACTTCAGGGCTCTGGGCCCGACCTCCATCCTCTGTAAAGCAGGGATACTACATGGAAAAGGGAAATGTTACGAATGTTTCTTTCTGCTCCAGGGACGAAGAAGGAGGCCGGAGTCGCAGGGAAGTGGGAAAAGGGAGCCCAGAAGAGCAGGAAGAAGAGCGCACTCCCACCCCTCATTACCAAGCAGCTCCCATATGACCATGGTAATGGCGCTTTGTGACTGTGCTATTGGAAAGCCTCCCCTGCTGGGTGTATTAATATCTCCCGGGCTGGGATCTCTGACAGGAGACCTACCTGCCCCTTGCTCAGGGAGCTGAAAGGAAACACTCTTCAAGTGTGATCGACTCAGCCAGTCTTTACGAGTTTCTCTGGGTTGCTTGAACGAGGCCCAGGTTGACAAAGGGGTTCAGGCACCTCAGGAAGTTCAGAGGTGCTTAGTGGGATTCGCAGAAGTGCCTGACTCAGGTGCCTGATTCTGATGCACTCTCCATGGGACACAGGCACTGCTGAAAATCCTACCAGGCCCCTCCCTGCACTTTTAGGGTTAACCCACACACCTGCTGGGTGGGGTGTTCTGGCCCGTCTAGTGGCACCAGGACCACTTAGAGACAGAGATCAAAGGAGTCTGCTCTAGAGCCTTAGCTAACAGCCCGGTTGGGTTTTAGCTGCTGCGGGAGAGGCTCCTGCACTAAACTCAGAAATCCCAGGTTGGATCCCCTCTGCCAGGAGTATCTATGCGAGTGTGTCGCTCTGGTGTGCTCTACTGCATCCTCAGCTGCTGGCGTCCAGGACAGACTGGGCTAATCCGTCCACGCATGCCAGCTGCAGTAACACTCAGGAGGTGCCTGAGACACCAGGGCAAAGGCCTTCAGCACCCCAGGCCCTGGGTTTAGGTGACCCTGGAACCAGCCCCTGCAGTAACCTTGTGCCCAGTGAGTTCTGACCCACGGGGGGCTGGCCCCAGAGGCCCACAGTTTGGGATTCTCCTCAGCCAGGCAGACTTGCTCCTTCAGTCGAAGCTACTTTCTGTCCTGCCGGCGATTCCTGCCTGTTTTGTGGCAGCACCACACGCTGCAGGGTGGGGAAGGAAGAGGCATTTCCGCTTGGGCCCTGTTCTCAGTCCTTTCCTCGCAGACACTGTGGGCTGCTAGAGTTGCTGAGCCAATCTGCTCAGGTGCTCGGGGTGGGATGGGACATGGGGCAGGTTCTGCAGTGACCCCTCGGCTGCACTCAACAAGCAACTTGACTGGGCTTTGCAGGCCATTGAGGCTTTCTCAGCAAAGCTGGGCTTCCTGGGGAGGGCTAGAGAGGGAGGAAATGGGGTGCCCTTGGGGTCCCAGCACCGGCTGAGAGGCTCCCATCTCTTCTCAGGCAGGGGAGGGAAGCGTATGAAAGACTGAGAAACCTCGGCACCTGTTGAGGTTTGTTAAGAAAAGGGCTCAGCCGGGTCTCCACGCTCACGGGCGCTGCCAGCCTCCGCCGGGACAGACTGTTCCAGGGCAGCTGAGCGATGGAAATACTCAGTCCCGACAGGCTCTGTCCCTCTCATTGCAGACCCCGAGGAGCAGCTTCCCTCAGCCCAGCTCCAAGCCCTGCTGATGAGAGCCGTGAAGGGTCTGACGACACCCACCCTGGAGCGATTTCCAGCCGCCGAGGAAGAGCTGAGGACCATCGTGTCTCTCCCCGGCGCCACGATGGAGAGCGTCAGAGACTCCCGCCGTGGGGCAGGGGGATGCTGCGCAGAGAGGGGGAGGGGAGAATTTCCTCTCCTAGGAAACTGTTCCTGGGACACACGGGCATGGTGCTGTGAAGGGTGGCTGAGCCCCTTTCCCTTCATCGCTTGGCTGCGGGGATCCGCGGCGTGAGGTGTTTGACCTGTTCTCTGCCCGCTGGAGCTCTGACACGTCCTGAGGACAGCCCAGCCCCACTGAAGGGAGCGATAGCCCCAGCCCTGGCAGCGCAGCACTTACCTAGTCTGCCCAGGGGCCTCCACACTGGTTTCCTCAGACATGCTGCGGGGCCTTGTTTTTCCAGCTGAAGGATCAGGAGGAATTTGGCTTTGCACTTTTCTCTCTGTCTCTCCCTAGCTCTGATCCTGCTGCCCATCCCCACAGGATCTGAGTGCCTCCCCCGTGAATTAGACTGGCCTAGGGAGGTTTCTGGCAGACTTCATTTCTACATCCCCTGGGTAGGAGGCTCTCAGAGTCATTATTCCCCCTGATTAATGAAGCTCCACCGCCCTCCTGGGAGGTAGGAATTCAACCCATTTGACACCTGGGGAAACTGAAGCCCAGAGAGCTCCTTGATTTGCCCAAGCCTGCGCAGGTGGGGTTATCGAGAAAGGAATCAGGGTTCACGTTCCCTACAGTCCTTTAACTGTTGCCTTCAATCACTCGGCCTGGAAATAGGTGACATTCCTGCCCTTCCCCAGATACCGCCTGCCCATGGCGCCTAAGTGCAGACTTATTCCCTTCCTGGGCTTTGGCTTTCCTGGAAACTCGGAGACTCATAAACAAACAGAATCCTGAGCCTGAGCTTCCTCCCCAAACCTGCCTGTTCCTGGGGTTTCCTGCAGGTCGTCCCTGTCTCTGTCCGAGTTCCCTGTTTCCAGCAGGTCCGAGGGGGAAGATAACAAATGGCCCCTCAATCAGCAGATTGATTTGTGCAGGGCTCTAACTCCTGCTAGCAGAACAGGGCACCAGAATCCAGCCACCCGGGTTGTAGCTCCTGCTCCTTGTTCGAGAGAGGAAAGAGCAATGACCAATTCCTCATGGAAGAGCCCTAGGGGCGGCTTGTCCCTTTCAGGTCTGTCTACCTTGTGCTGCAAACTCTGCAGCAGGGCCGGAAAGCCTGGCCCTATGGACGTGGGCTCCCAGGGCTGGCACTGTGGGGCCAAGCGGCAGCGCAGCCTCTTCTGGGCTTGGGCTGGAACTGGAGCTCTGAAGCCTGGGGAGGAGGGGGCTTCAGAGCCTGGGCTCCAGCCCAAGTCTCCAGGTCTGCACTGCTGTTCCCAGTGCCATAGCCTGAGCCCGAGGTTAGAGACCCGGCTTTGAGATTGGTTAAGGCAGGTTTTAAAATCCCACAGTGTAGAGGTTCTCCTTAGGGCTGGGGCCTGGAGCTGGCTAGCCCCGTCCAACTAGCCCTGCCTGCCATCTCTGGGATGGGCTCTGGGGTACATCAGTGGAACCAGCTGGGTCTGGAGCAGCGCTTCTCTACCTGGGACATCCTCAGGGCCAAACAGGTGGTATTGGACGTGCCCCACACAGCACATATGGGGCCCACAATGGAAACTGGGTTGAGAAGCACGGGCCTGGAGGAACTGATTGTGCTAGAAAGATCAGCAGGAAGCTGCAGAGATGGAGGAAAGGCTCCTGCAGGGAAGCCCTTGAGAGCAGGCTGAGAGCAGTTTGCTAAGGCAGGGAAGGCCCTGGGATAGCAGGGGAGTTTGGGCTGTGCCCACAGTAAGGTTTGGGGGAAGTCTTTTGTGTGTGTTTCTGAGCTTTAAGGTACTAAACCAGACCTCAGGAAGGCTGGGGTTCCTGGACTTGTCAAAGCCTCTTTCTTCAGATTATGGAGGAGCCAAGATGGGCAACCGAGGTGAGAGGCGGCTTGCAGGGCTGCCAGGAGGGGTTACCTGGGAGGTTGCCACTCATGGATAAATCCATCCCTCAACTTTCTGGCATTCTTCCAGGTTGGAGACGTCGTGGGACGTATCTTAATCTGGCTGGACAACGTCTGTCATCCCAGAGCCAGAAAAGCAGCACTGAGGGCCACGGCCTTGCTGGCTCGTTCCCACCCCAGGACGTGGTTCTGAGCTGTGTGGCACACACGCTGTCCTCGGACAGGTAGGGAGCTGCTCTGTTATCACCTCAGGCCATTATTTCTCTTCCTGCTCCTACCGACAGGCCACAGTCCGGGAAGGGTCCGTCGGGCTCACGCAGTTGGAGGGAGTTTCCTGCTGTGCAGAGAGCTGTCCAGGCTCACCAAGAGGAGATGCCCAGGCCCAGCCACTGAGGAGCCAACCCTCCTCCTGCACTCCCAGGATGGAGACGTGCCAGTTTTCTGGAGAAGTCCAGCACTGTCCTGATTGCTATGGGTCACCCCACTTCCTCTCCCATCAGTACAGGGCCAATAAATGACTCCACATCCCTGGGTCATGAGGTCTGGCTGCTCCCTATTGTGTGAGAGAAGGCAGAGATGGAAAAGGTCCATGAGGTCCATCTGTCCGTCCGCTGGGGACCAGTGCAGGATTGTTACCTGCAGTCAGATCCTAGTTATTCCATGGCTGAGGAAGTGGTGAAAAAATGCACTCATCCTTATGGCGCTGCGCAGCAGGTAAATCTCTTCAGACAGAAAGTTCCAGACCTAATTGTTGCAAACTAAATAAATAAATAAATGATCCACACATGACCAGGCGTAAATGCAGTGCAGCCTGCCTGAGTCTGCAGACAGCCGGCAAGAACAGCTCTGAGAGGGGTGAGTGCCTCTTTTCATCTCAATACGTTGTGAACCCTGAGTCCTGCTGGTTATTGCCGATCACTTTGCAGAGTCATCCAGCTGAGGTGTTTATAATACAGTCTCCATGTGCCTAGGGGCCGTGAAACCCAACTGGACCCTCGCCAGAGAGTCAAAACTCCGTCTTTCCTCAGCATCCTCTGCAATGCAGTTCTGCACTGACCATAGACAAATCTGTGTCACATGGGAGAGAGAATTGAAGAGCAGCATGAAAGAAACTGAATTTCTTACCCAGTTCCGTTACCAGAGGAATACAGTGTTGGTTTTCATATTGATTTGAGTGTTTGATTTGTAAACCTTTCAGGTTTGAATTCCTTGAAGCAGCCCCAGTGCTTTCCAGGGTCTGTGCTCAGAAGCTATAGAAACTCGGCAGCGTTGGCACAGAATTTCAGTCAAGCTTCCTGAAGACCTTAAATCCAGGCCATTTGCTCTTGGTTTGTCAACCTAGTTCTCAGTGTCCCCAGGGCTTGACCACCATGTCCGACCTTCCTCACCAAACTTGGAAGTTAAATGACTGGAAGCCTTTTGGATCTGTCTGCAGTCTTCCTGTGCGGATGCCTGGGGACCAGGAGCGGTTAGATCAGCAAGAATGGAGAGAAGAGAGGAGGATTTCAGTACTAGTTTCCTTCCAGCTCTGTCACACTGGGCAGTACAATCTCCCCTGAACCCTCTCCTATCAGGGCATGTTCTGAGTCAGTGTCTGACCCGTCCACCACACTGCAGTAGGATTCAGCTGCTAAGAGACACTTGGCCAAATGCTGGGTCTCAGTTACACCCCCAAATAGCCAGAGGAACTGCACTGAGGTCAGGCAAGTTCCTCGGGACTGAGCCTAGCGTAACAGAGCAGAATGTTGCACAGTCTGGTGGTCACACTGTGCTGGTCACTCGGTGGTCAGATCATGGTCACTGTCCTGGAAACAGCGGTGCTAGCTTCAGGAACAACAACCCATTAGGGGAAAGGAATAAATACAACCTTCTCTGATGGGACTTGCCCTGCCTCAGCCTCCCTGCACCAATCGGTGTCTCCTCTCACAGACACCTTTCCTGCCCGCTTTCCAAGCCTCTCCCTGGGGAGGGCAAGAGGTGGCCAAGCAGGGAAGGTCTGACTTCTCTTTCTGAATCTGCAGATGTGCCATTGAGCTGTGGAAGGCCCTGGGGGAAGAACCACAGCTCCCCAGGGAGGTGCTGCAGCAGCTGCTGGACAAGCTCCAGCAGAGACACCGGGAGGAGAAGAGCGGCAATGTGTCTCTGGCTGTAAGTGAGGTTTGAGATGTCACTTTGAGAACCCGCAAGCGCGGGGAGGATAGTGCATCTGTGTGTGTCTGTGAGCTTCACCCCTTCTTAGCTTCAGGCCACGGCTCCACTACACAATGAAGCCGACCTGCGTAACCTCGGCATACAGCCGCCACAGCAATTCTATCCCTTGTGTGTGTCTGCACTTTGCTGCTTGTGTCGGCAGTGCACGTCCTCACCAGAAGCGCTCGTCTCGATTATGCGGTCAGGGTGGGGCATTGTGGGAAGGCTCCTGAAAGCCAGTTGGCGTCTGCGACGTTGGGTCGACACTGACACTGCATCGACCTGGACTCTCTGCCACTTGTGGAGGTGGAGTTATGAATTTGGCACCAAGGGGCAGTTCTGCCAATGGGAAGGAAATTCCATAGTTAGGGTGATGCTGGGTGAGGGGCCTTGCATTGACATAACTCTGTAATGCAGACCAGGCCTTAGTGTGTCCTGGCCACCTCTAGCAAACCAAAGAGGTGTAAATAAAGCTTCACCCAGGAAAAGTTACTGATCTGAAGCGGTTTATCTGCTGGTGCCCTGGCTCTGTTTGCCGCTCTAGGTGGCTCTTTAGTGAGCAGGTGCAGTTCAGGTGTCTCTTGGAAGTATCCAGGTTTCTGGCTCTCTAAATTGTGACTAGAAATCTTCCCAGCATGGGATCATGAGATGTCAGTACTTTTGACTGGGCCAGAAACACTGGGTCTACAAGAACAGATCTCCTCAGGATGGTTTCAGCCCGTGCAGTCATGGCTGGAAACCCAAAGCACAGAGTCTGCACCATTAAGCGAAATAATGGGAATAACATCATCAGACTCCTCTGACCTTTCCGTAGGGCTCCATCCTGCTTCCGTTCCAGGAATGGGTGAAGGTTCAGGACCCTCCAAATGTCTCCTCCCCTCTCAGGAGCCAATCCTCTTTTGTAATAGGCTGGGAGGAAATGAGACCGAGAAAGGACAATAGCGAATGGCAATGGGGGCAGGTGGCAGATTGGGATAGTGGGTGAAATTCTTTCCCCCTCCAGGCAATGAGGACCATTTACGAGGTCCTTTTCCTATGGGGATACCGAGAAGCCATCCTGGAAATGTATCCCCAGATGCTCATCCTCTGCGTCAGGCAAGTGCAGTATGTGATGGATCTGCACTTGCCAGGGACCTACATGGCCAGCACGACATCCAGCCCCGAGGAGGATCAGCTGCCTCAACCCCTAAGGTAATGACTGAAAGGAAAAGGAAGAACAGATGTGCTCTGCTAAACACATGTAGGCTGTTCATGGCCATCATTTGTTCAGGTGCTATAGTTAGCCCAGGCTCGCTTACACCAACTAAGGATCTGGCCCCACATGCCCGCTTGAGTCCTGTTACCTGTCACAGTAAAGAATCAAGTATTCAACCGCATTGAGTGATGACATCAACCATCTTAGAAGCTACAGTGTCACTAACTGGTTACAAACTCAATGAAACTGCAGTGTCGACAGGGCCCATTGGGCAGGGGAGCACCATGATATCACACTGGATCTATCCTCGGGAGGCTAGCTCCTGCTGTCCATACTGTGTGTGCCAGGGCGTGTGCAGATTTGCCATGATTGGGGCTGATCTCGTTGCCTGACACTGGTATTTTTTGTCTTTAGCACGTCGGTGGAGGCTGTGAAGACTCTTTTTTCCATGCCCGGATACTGGAAGGAATTTGCCAGCATCCAATTTCAGCAGGGTTGGGACATGATAGCCTCACGATATTACTACTCGCAGGGTGTTGGCGTGATTGCAAGGTAGGAGCCCAAAGTTTCCTCTTCAGTGGGTCTCTCTTGGGAATGGGATTTCCGTGTGAAATGTTCCTCTGTTCCAGGCTGCCATCTCAGCCCAGCAACTAGAGAGGAACTCTCTCTCCCCTTGATAACCACAAGGGACTTTCTGCTCCATGTTCCAGAGCCATGATCGAGTTTGAGAACCCTCAGCTCCCTGCCGTCTTCAGAGGCCGTCACCACTGTTCAAAGGGAGAAGGAGGAGGAGCAGAGAAATATCGCCATAACTTTCTGCACTGAGGTGAGATTCATTAGTTGACAGGAGAGCAGCTCAGGCCAGTAAGCTCTGGGCACATTGTCAGCAGCTCAGCAGCCTTCCAGCCAGCTAGCTCCTCTCCGCACATGGATGGTGGTGGGGCATGGCACAGAGAGGGAGGAGAGACAGGGTGAGATCGCTCCTGGCTGGATGTACCTAGGTGGGATCCTGTGACAAGAGGAGATGTTTCTCCGGTGCCCCAAGGCCATGCTTCTCTCCTCACCTTTTCCTGGGGTTCTGCTTTTCTTCTGCCCCAGGGTCTCTCCATGGCACTCAGTGGGGCCTGGAGATTCCCCTTTCCTGGGGGTTTATTTGTGACTTGTGCATTAGTCTAAGTTCTGGGAATGAGCCAACTGAAAGAGCAGCAACTGGCTCCCTACACACCGGAGACGTTGTATGGGAGTAAGTGGCCATTTGGTAAAGATGAGTGTCCAGGGGACAGACCCCACAGGAAGACCTCTGCTCCTCAACCCGATGTTGATTTGGCTCTTTCCAGTTTCTCCAGAGTCCTTCCATTGAGACAATACTGACAAAATCAGAGCTCAGGCACAGCTCATGGAATGGACCCAAGATAAAAACCCCATTGTACGTCGGCTCAGTCTGCGAGGCCTTGGCAGTATTGTGCTCCAGCCAGAAAAGGTGAGGGCGTGGATTGCCCGGGGACCGAGGAAGCCGATGTCTATCGAATCGCTCAGCAATGAGCGAGATCCCCACACAAGCCTTGTTGTTTAACGCACAGCACTCGAATGTTGGAGGTGCTTTACTGAGCAAATCAAGGCACGACGTGGTCCCTGCTCCCGTGAGCTGACCCTGATTGCAGATGTGATGCAGTGGGGAGGCGGGTGAGCAAAGACAAAGGTTACAGTGAGCAGCTGGCAGAGAGTGACAGGAGAATGACTTTGTGCCCCATTGGGCGGCTGTGCCAGCCGTGGTGTCTCATAGGTGGGAGTGGGATGGGCCAGCATATGCCCCAGGCTGTCATCCAGGGTAGTAATGAGCTGCCTTCTCCATTGCTGCAGGTGCACTCGTTACGGGCCCAGCTGCCAGCGATCATGGACATGTTCTGTGACACGGATAGAGGGCGTGTCATGGGAGCCATGCATCAAGCTGCAGACATCATCTACCTCCTGGATGGGGAGGGCTTGGCTCCATCTCCCAGGACATTGCAGTCAGCCTTCGCCCCTTCATTGATGACGTAAGGCTGGGAAACACAGGAGAACCCCATTCCTCCCCCGCCTGTCTCTGGTGCCCTTGTCTCTCTCTTCCCATCCCCTTCCCTCCCACCCCTCAGCCCTGCCATGAAGCCTCCAAGGGTGCCCCTGCCATGGGTGGGAATCTCCTGCTCAGCCACCTCCCTGTCAGAGCTCTTCTCCGCAAACCTCAGCATCAGCGCCATGCTCCCAGCCCCTGCTGCCGCCTGGCCTCGGGAGAGGGGTCCTGGCACTGGGCAGATGACCAGCTGTCTGGAGAACACCGGCCCCCAAAGAGGTGGAGATTCCCAGCAGGAAAGAGGTGGGTCAGGAATCTCCCGGCTCTCAGGGGCACCAAGGAGCAAAGAACTGCTGTGTTTTGTAGCAGCACCTCCTGTAAGGCTCAGCAGCTGCTCCTCCCTTCCCCAGACCAGTCTCCAGCAGCCTTCCCTCCCTCTCCCCTAAGCTTCTAGGGGTCTACGATTCTGTGCTCTCCAGACAGAAAATGTTTCTAGCACACCATGGGTCTTCACTGCCCTGCACAGTGTCTCAGTCCTTGTTAAACACAAGATGTCTAATGCGCTGGCCTGGTGGCCTCACTGATCCGCGACCCAAGTCAGTTAACACGGGGAACCGGGCAGCGTGCGGATATGACTCTGTCACGTTATGCTCTGATCCTGCCTGGCTTTAACCGGGCTTCCCCACTCCCGGTGTGTCAGTGCCAGGAGAGGGACAGCGTGCGCTCCGTTGCCATTTTACTGCTTGGCAACGTGGTGAGCAGCGTGAAGGACCGGACAAACCCATCGTGCAGCAGAAGATGATCCACTGCTTGCTCCGCTCCTGCTGCACCTTGAAGACCGGGATGAGAGTGTGACACTGGTAAGTGCCACGGTCATTATTTCCTTAAGAGTAAAGAGCCAGAATCTCCTGGGGCCCCACTCCATTAATGGCCAGAGCCCCTTGCCCAAGCAGAGTCTTCTCCTCCCTGCTTCACTCCATGCTGGAGCCCAGTGCCTCATCCATTCTCACAGCACACAGCACAATTGGGAAGAAAAGCCTTCTTCTGGGAAAGAGCCCTGACCCTCTCCTGCAAAGACGGGCCTCAGGCCTTTGGGCTGCTGCATCCAAGGTTCATAACAAGAGGCAGCAAAGAAAAGGAGCACAGATCTGTAGAGCCCCTTCAGTTCAGGGAGCTGATATCTGCCCACAGCCTTCTGGAAAGTGGGTGCAGCTGCCTGACTTCTTCCTGGAGCTCCTGAGAGAACTTCTCCAGGTCCCAGCTTCCCAGAATTCACGGACGTTGCCCTCTGTTGTTGGGCCAACTGGGATGTGGAGGAAGCCTGATCTGGGGGCCCTTTGGTCCGACTCTTTGGGATCCCAAAGCTGACTCACGCTCTCATGCAGTCTCTTTGCACCTAAGGACTGAGCTGTGGAGATCTCTTATGAATCTTTCCAGGGCCGTCCATAGAGGGCACAGGGCCTGGGACAACACCCCTACTCTGCCTAAGCCCCAGCCCCACTCCATCCCTTCCCCAAGTGCCACCCCACCTCTTCCCACCCCTGCTCCGCCCCTGCCCCATCCCTATTCCTCCCCTCCCCCAAAGCCCCACCCCTCATTTCCCAAGCGGCTGGGCGCTGGCGAGGTGGGGCATAGCATAGTGGGACCGGGAGTACTGCGCCTGGCCCCAGCATGGCCCACGTCCTGCGTCCCCCTGAAGTGCGGGGCCCCCCAAAGCGCAGGGCCCTGGTCAACCGCTCCAAACCATCCAAAGACAGGACGGCTCTGGCTCGCTCCAGCCAATTCCCTCTCCTGAGCACACTCCTGTGTACAACAAATGACAGGAATCTCCTCCACTAGCAGGAAAAGCAGGAGAACAAGTGACGGGGAAGGCTCCATGTCCCCCAGACTGTCCCTCTCTCAGTGAGAACCCTCTTGGTCTCACCTTCTCTTGCAGAGATGCAAACTGACGCTCTTCCGCTGCGCAGTGTTTCTCAGGTGGGCTCATTTGAAGACGCTGTTCCGCAGCATGGCCTGGGATGGCTCCACACAGCTCCGGAAGTGTGCCTGGAAGTGCTTGGTAGGTGAATTCCTTGTGCCTTCAGAGTGGTGAATGGGGACTTGAGGAGACCTTTTAACCCCACACCCTGAGTACCCATCCGCTTCCATCGGGTGGCAGGACTCTATTCAGGCTCTCTGCTGGTTCATTTCTGCAGGAGTTACAATCCCTTCACATTTTTGAAATTTTTCTCCTGAACTGTTAGACCTGCAAACTTTCTGAAAACAAAAGCTGAGGTTCTGGAGAACACAACAGTAACTCAGAGAGGTGCTGCTATGGCGTATGGGCTCATACTGGCTGTTGCCATGCCCTGGCTCTATGCTTTGGCTTCCCTGGACTAGTCCTGTGGGAAGAACATGTCATTTGTATATTGTGCGTTTCTTCCTTCTTTCTTCCTAGATGCAGAACAACAAGAGCCACATCCCCAAATTCCTGTTCCACGCCTTAGAATACCTGGAAAGCTCACAGACAACAATCAGACATTCTGCAGCCCTGTTCATTGGTAAGCAGAGCGACTTCACTTGAGCTTTTTTGACCTGCTTCCTTCAAAGCCCTTTTCTAGACTGCTGCTCTGTTCCCTCTCACAGCACCAGAATCTTAAAACTGTGTGTGTGTGTGTGTGTGTGTGACAGAGAGAGAGAGAGAGAGAGAGAGATTAACATGACTTCCAAGATGAGTGGAGCAACTTAGCTGTATCGATCGCACCAACTTCCCCTGCCCACAACTCCTCTTTGGCTGCGCCGTGGCGAAACCAGCATTATGTGAATTCAATCTCCTTTGGAAATCAGTCTCTCAGTGACTTCTAGGCTTCTGATGCTTTATCTAATGTGCTTTGTGAACAGATGTAAGGAATGTATTTAATTTCCCAAGGGCTGTCTTGGGAGAATGGCTGCATCTTTCGCAGTTTTAAGCAAAGGATTTGAAAAGTCATGAGATTCATTGTCTGTCTAGGAAATACTATCCACCATTACTGTGACTTGTTGTCTGAAACAGTGACTGAAGATGGCATCTCCCGCCTGTATGAAGGTAAGGAAATACCTCTGTGTGTTTGTGCCTCTGTGGGAAGTACAGGGTGCAGCACAGGGCCTGAAAACAGTTTGAATGTGTCCCTCTCTGTCTAAGGACAGTGTTTAAGGAAGAAGGATGATCACGTGAGCTTTGATCGAGGTGCCACAATATGTGTGCAGGAGCAGGAAATTCCATCCCTAGCTCCTAGAATAGACGTAGCCTTAGAACTGTGTGGGAGACTGTCTTCATAGAGGTCAGAACATCTCTGAAGGAAGGCCTGACAGAATTGAAAAGGGCTGTTGTTATTATTAAGGGTGGTGGTGGTGATGATGACAATTACCCTCTGTAGGGAAAGATTCATCACTTGCCCTCCCTGTAATGGAGAGATTTCAGGCCAGGGAACCACTCATATCTTGGTTATCAGCTCATAGGAAATTCCCTGAGTGCACATTGGGAACATCTTTCCCTGTGACCTCTTAAGGAACGAAGGCCCAGGGCCACATAGGATTTCAGTAGATGTTGTTAGGAGTCTAAATTCCTATGCGGATCTGTGCGTAAATGTTGGATGATTTAACACCTCTGCTTTTCTGTTCCATCCCAAGCAGAGTTGCTCCCACCTGCCTGTGTTTTAGCGTGTGGACGTGCGTATGCTGGGGGAGGGGGAAGTTACGCACGGAATGGGGTCTCCTCTCTGTCAGGGCTATTTTGGGAGTAGCTGAGTTGCTGTTTCTTGCCTGCAGACTCTTGGGTAGCTAATAGCATGTGGCAATGGCCATCTGAAGGGGAGGTTTCCTAGGCACCAGTCACATCAGCACCATGGGGCTTCCAACCCGTTTCCTCTTTGTTTCAGCTTTTCAGGAAGTGCCTTTGACATGTGACAGGACCACAGGGCACATCCTCAATAGACATTACAAATGGCTGCAGAAGCTTGGAAATCTCGTGTCGGGTTCCGCATTCGACTAGGGAACCGGGACCGACACAGAAGACCTCTTTGTCCTGCTATGGTACGTACAACAGCGTCTTTGGAACAGGGACTGAACAACGAGGTGGATATTGGCAGATGACAGACAATTGTGTAGGTCAGTGAGGCGTAGAAGACTTTGAAGAAGTTGAAAGGGATCTAATAAAGCCATGTGACAGGGCAGCACAATGGCAGATGAAAACCAGAGCTGACAAAGTCAGGGCCATACGCATGGAAAGCCCGGAGGTGAGCGACTCCTACATATCGCTGGTGTCAGACACCCAGAGCATGGACAGTTGGGCCCAGTGGCTGGAGCCGGGGTGGTGGGGCCTAGTGGAGGTCGAGCCGAGGGTTGGAGCTGGGTGAGGAGCAGCTAGGGGCAGGGCCAGGGTGGGATTAATGATTCGCAGCCAACAGGGCTGTAGGGGCGGAGCCTACAGGCAGAGCAGCTCATAGAGTATCACTAGCAGGGTTGGAAGGGACCTCAGGAGGTCATCTGGTCAACCCCCTCCTCAACGCAGGACCGATCCCCAACTAAATCCCCAAATGGCCGGGGAGAGGAGCGGCAGCGCGGAGCCGCCTCGCCCCACCCCAGCCAGGCAGAGCCGGCCCGGCTGGAACGCAGCACACAGGGGCTTTAGCGGCTGTACCAGGGCCCCCTTAGCCCTACTCCTTTCATGAGTGCATCACTGCCCCACTTCTGCCCCAGCCCCACACACGGTTACAGGGCAGAACCCTGTAGCTGAACTCTGAAATCTCTCTCACTGTAATGAAGTTACTGCAGAGTCAGGACAACCCCACCTTTGGGCTCCATGTCTGACATCTCTCCCCACTGCACAGAGCCCTACATTCACAGAGCTTCTCGCATGTGATTCCCTCAGTCATCAGAGCCAGGCGGAGAGGAGAAAGTCTCCCAGACTCCCTCTATCCATTGCCAGCCCACAGGGTAGCGGAGGTTGTGGGGGTTGGGTGCTCTCTTTACGCAATGCCAGCTCTCAGGAAGTTACAAAGGAGCATTAGCAAAGTGTGGTGGTTTTGTGCTGTGGAAAACTACCCTGCTGGAAGGTTTTGTTCTTCTGATTTGTGTTCCTGCCCTTTCTCCCTCTTACAGACATCTAGAGGCTAACAGGAGCCAACCAGGCCCACCACTGATCACATCTCTTGGGAGGCAGCAAAGCAGCTGCTGCATGGGAAGGAGGAGAGAAAGAGGCAGAGCAGGATGTGCCGGGTGCACCAGTCACACATAACCTCACAGTCTAGGCGGCGGAAGCCAAGCCCCTCCCAGCCCTGCCGGACATGCTACAACTGGAGCACCAGTGTGAAAGGAGCAGCTCAGCTCGGTCTAGGCAGATGCCGAAAATGGAGGATGCACATTGTAGGCTCCAGTCCAGAAGCAGCTGACGCCCCTGACTGCAGAGCCCGAGGTGCCGAGACCCAACCCCATCCCGGGTGCCTGCAGGCGTGCAAGGGAGCTCGGAGTCTCTGGGAGATTCCCACGCCGGGAGCCCAGAGACCCCAGCCCATGGCCTAGAGACATCTCGTAGGAAGTAACCTGGGAGAACTAGCCATCGCCATGGTGACTGACGTCAGATGTTCTGGATGGATCCCCACTGACTCAGTGCCGAACACATTGGCCATGGACAAGGCCCTGGGGTAGGACCGGGGAGTAACAAGGGCCTGGGTCCCCTACCCGGCCACCATCCATCCTTGGGTGGCAGCCCACCTCCCCAATGTGCCACTAGACTGCACAGCCCCAAGAGGAGGCGGCCATCTTGTCTCTGAACTCTCAGCCAGACAGCCCTGTGCTGAAGGGCAGCGATATTGACTCTGCCCGTTGGGCCACACAGCACTGAGGAGAGAGCAGCCATATTGTCTGGAGCCATCGGGCCACACAGGCGTGAGAGACAGGATAGCGGCACGGACACTGGTCTCTGGGCCACACAGCCCTGCCGGAGAGGGAGGCGGCCGCCTGGACTCTGGTCGTTGGGCCACACAGCCCCGACAGAGAGGAGGCGGCCGCACGGACTCTGGTCTCTGGCCCCACAGCCCCGGCGGAGGCGGGCGGCGCCTGGACTCTGGTCGTTGGGCCCCACAGCCCCGACGGGCGGCGCCGCGGACTCTGGTCGTTGGGCCCCACAGCCCGGCGGAGGCGGCCGCACGGACTCTGGTCGTTGGGCCACGCAGCCCGGCGGAGGCGGCCACACGGACTCTGGTCGTTGGGCCCCACAGCCCGGCAGGCGGGCGGCCACACGGACTCTGGTCGTTGGGCCACACAGCCCAGCGGAGAGGCGGCCACGGACTCTGGTCGTTGGGCCACACAGCCCGGCGGAGAGGCGGCCACGGACTCTGGTCGTTGGGCCACACAGCCCCGGCGGAGAGGCGGCCACGGACTCTGGTCGTTGGGCCACACAGCCCCGGCGGAGAGGCGGCCACACGGACTCTGGTCGTTGGGCCACACAGCCCGGCGGAGGCGGCCACGCACGGACTCTGGTCGTTGGGCCACGGCCCGGCGGAGGCGGCCACACGGACTCTGGTCGTTGGGCCACACGGCCCGGCGGAGGAGGCGGCCACGGACTCTGGTCGTTGGGCCACACAGCCCAGCGGAGAGGCGGCCACACGGACTCTGGTCGTTGGGTCACACAGCCCCGGCGGAGAGGCGGCCGCACGGACTCTGGTCGTTGGGCCACACAGCCCGGCGGAGAGGCGGCCACGGACTCTGGTCGTTGGGCCACACAGCCCCGGCGGAGAGGCGCCACGGACTCTGGTCGTTGGGCCACACAGCCCCGGCCCGGCGGAGGCGGCCACACGGACTCTGGTCGTTGGGCCACACAGCCCAGCGGAGGCGGCCACCACGGACTCTGGTCGTTGGGCCACACAGCCCAGCGGAGAGAGGCGGCTGTACGGACTCTGGTCTCTGGGCCCACAGCCCGCCGGAGAGGCGGCCACCACGGACTCTGGTCATTGGGCCCACAGCCCGGCGGAGAGGCGGCCACACGGACTCTGGTCGTTGGGCCACGCAGCCCAGCGGAGCGGGCGGCCACGGACTCTGGTCATTGGGCCCCACAGCCCCGGAGGCGGGCGGCCACACGGACTCTGGTCTCTGGGCCACACAGCCCTGAGGGAGGCGGCACGGACTCTGGTCGTTGGGCCACACAGCCCTGAGGAGGGCAGCCATTTTGACTGTGGCCATTAGGTCAAACCACACTGAGGCTAAGGGCAGTTATTTGGTTCCAGCCAAGGGACCTCGCCCCTTCACCCCTAAGGCATCACTCGTCTGTCACCAGGAGAATGACCCCATGACATAAGACTTTCGGGGTCAAGATGCAAACGTGAGCAGAAGCAAGGAGTGGCATGTGACCCCTCTAAGAGCTCCTCCCTCCTCCCCAATCTGGGGGTATTTTATCGCCATCGATCTACCTCAGGAATGGATCTGAGCAGCGGGGAAAGTTCTGGGGCAGAGTGACCCATCCGGAAGTGGGTCATGTAACCCCTCAGAACTCACCCCAGTTGGGGTGGGCCTCATCCTTAGGACCAACCAGAGGATTTCACCAGATAGGTGAAAGTGCCATGGTGGGGTGACCTGCCCATAAGAGGGCCCATCACCCCTCCATGAAATCCCCACCGTCCTCTGCTAATCGATCAGGGTTTCACACTCATCCCTTAGGCCATCCCAGAAGAAGCGTGCCGATCAGAATAGGTAGTGCCCGAAGGCCTAGGCCAGAAGCCGCCGATCTCGGAGCTCCATGTTTGCGTGACTGGCAGCATCGTCCTGGAAGTCGCAACCCAACACTGCGGGGAAGAGGCCGTCTCGTTCAAGGATGTGTTTGCAGAAATCATGGCCTCGACCTTCGGGCTATATCTGTTCTGATTGGTACATGTTTCCCTTCTGTGATGGCCCAAGGTGGGTTGAAACCGTCGCCAATTGGTAGAGGGTGGTGTGAGGGCTTTTTAGATGGCCCATGTGATCCTGTTGCGGGCAGGTCACTCCGCCACATTACTTCCGTGTTTGGTCAAATCCCCTCTCGGGGTGGTCCTACAGGGCTGACACCCACTTCAATTGGTAGAGGACAGGGGGAGGAGTTCTCAGAGGGGATACACAACCCCCTTCTGGATGGGTCACCCTGTCCCAGAACATCCCCTGATCGGTCAAATCCAGTCTCCAGGTTGTAAAATGCTAGTTGCCCCTGCCAAATTTTAGTAAAAGAAGGGAAGAAAGGCATGTACCTTTTGCGTTATCTATAAGGTGTCCATCTTGGACTTGGGAAAAGAATGTGGTGACCTTTTCCCATGTGCTCTATTATTTTGGGTGGGGAAGCACACTCCCACGCACGGATTGAATCCGCGTAGATGAGGTCTAACATCCAGGCAGAGGCAGCGCAAAGAGGGATAGGAGGGGTTTTAGTTAGGTCTACTCACCCGTTCCTATGTCCCTCATCGAAGTCCGTCCCTGATGTCCAATGTCAAGAGAGCAGCAGCCATCCACCACTGTCCTTGCAAGAGAAGAGAGAGAACATCAACATTACCTCAGGGGTGTAACTGTTTGGGAGAGTGGAGCATTTCCAGAGTTAAAGTTTTGTTAATCTGCCCCTTCTCTGTCCTATCCTAGCCCTTTTCCCCATAGGAAATAAAGTCTTGTTTGTGTGGTTACCACTGCGTGTCCTTTTTTTCTTGTGCTAAGGGAAGCTACGATAGATGGGCTTTACAAAGGGGACTATGTGGGAAGAATTTACTGTAAGATTCCCCATGTCTTCTGAATGGGGTTTGGGTCCTGCCCTCTTTAAAGGAAGGAAAAATCCTTACAGGTGATCCCACGGGGTGAAACCCACTGTGATTACTTAGTCATCTGTCCTATTCACCACGATGTTTGTGACCCTGTGTATCACAGTGAAGTAGCCCATGGGGCATTATAAATCCTCTGATTTCAAATGGACACTCGTGGATGAAGAAGGACAACTTTCAAATCCAGTGTGCACCGAGATTGTATGGACACTGAACGTATTGAGTACAATGCTCTTATCTTTCATCTGTTCATTAAACAAGGCCAAAGGAGCAGGGTTGGGAGGCTGGGCATTGGCTTCCCCAGGATCATTCCTCTCCTAGTGATTCCCATTACAAATCTCCAGTCAAGGATGGGTAAGAATGGTGTCCCTAGCCTCTGTTCGTCAGAGGATGGAGATGGATGGCAGGAGAGAGATCACTTGATCATTGCCTGTTAGGTTCACTCCCTCAGTGGCATTGGCCACTGTCGGTAGACAGATACTGGGCTAGATGGACCTTTGGTCTGACCCGGTACGGCCTTTCTTATGTTCTTATGTATGGACAAACCCTAATGTCCTCAGTGATTCTAAGGGACAAGATGCCAGGTTTGGAATAAAATTCTGCCTCCTTAAGATCATGTTTTCCATGAATTCAACTGTCACCAGATGGATCAGACTGAACAGTTTCAAACCTCGAGGAGGCTCTTACCTTCTAAACAGGGTCGGCTGTTTTCAAGTAAAATCACTAAAAGGGAAGCAGAAAACTCGAAGAGGTTCCTCCTGGCGCTCAGGTACGTGAACCCCAATATTCCCCCAGTCCTCAAAGAGAGACCTGGAGAGGGAGACTTGCTGAAGCAAAGCCACAGGGTCTCTGAGGTTTCCCTGGCCCCTCGCCCCTGTCCTGCCTGGCTGATGTCAGCATCTCTCTGTGAGTTCACCACCTCCCCACCTCCTTTGACCAATAGTCAGAGGTCCTGCATAAGGCCTTTGTGATGTCACTGCCACACCCCTCCCTTGCTGGGCTAATGTCCTGCCCCTGGCCAGGCACTTTGGAGGTTTGAGCTACTCCCTGTGGATCACCCCACTCAAGGAGCATTCGTTCTAGGAAGCAAGCCGGATAGACAGGAAAACATCAGACGCTGCTCCCAATGCTACACTCAGTTCTAAAGAAACTAGTCGACTTTATTGCCACAAGAGACCATTAGAGCATCTAATCTGACCCCTGCATATCACAGGCCTCCTGTATGACACACTAGCTACTTTTGGGGTAAACACATTCCAGAAAGGCATCCAGTCATCATGAAATGACGTCACGAGATGGAGAATGCACCACTTTCCTTGGTAGCTTGTTCCTGTGGTGAATCATCCTCGCTGTTGAATATTTGTGCCTTAATTGTAATATGAATTTGTCTCTTTTCACCTTCCAGCCACTGGCTTTTTATGCCTTTCTCTGCTACATTAAAGAGCCCTTTAATAGCCAATCTTTCCTCTCAGTAAGGCACTTCAACATTTCAATGAAGTCACCTTTCAATCTTCTTTTGATAAGCTAAACAGGTTGAGCTCTTTCAATAGCTCACTAGAAGGCATTTTCTCAGCCCTCAGAACATTTGGTGGCTCTTTGCTGTCTCAGCTCCAATTTCACACCATCTTTTTCAAATGAGGACACCAAAACTGGAGGCAGTATTCCAGTATCAGTCTCGCTGATACCATGTCACCTCCTGTGACGTTCTTGACATAATCTGTAACTGTATAGATCACCGTTGCGACCACTGTTCTATATTTGCAGCCAATATTGTATAAAGGTGGTCACATAAAGGGTCTATGGAGAGGTTATGATTGGCTGATTATAATTATGCTATCTCTAGATATGTATCATTTTTGTAGTTGACATTATGAATATTGGCTCTATGCTGCCTGTATTTCCAACTTGTGCTATGCTTCTGGGGAACACCCCAGCCAGACAAATTGGTGTCAGCTCTGCCTAGCCTGCTTGATGGCCCATTAAGGACCATCAGCTACACAATTGACCCATTTAGCGAAGGCAGATATGCCTTGTGGCTCAACAAGGTGTGCAGGGACCTGCCTATGGACAGAAATCTAAGGTTTTCGATGTCACGTGCTGGATAGAGTGTCCTTGGGACAAAGAAAGCAAAGACCACATGGCAGAGACTATAAAGACTGACGCCTCATCTCCATCTTGTCTTCAGTCCTGCTTCCTACCTCTGGAGGACTTTGCTACAAACTGAAGCTCTGTACAAAGGACTGAATGGCCCATCCCAGTTGTGGATGTACTCCAGAGACTTGATTTGAACCTGCAGTTTATTCCATCACTGCTACAAGCCTGAACCAAGAACTTTGCCAAAGTACAAGTTTTGCCCAGGGCACCATTTCCCCTGACGCTGGTCCTTGGTAACATTTCTTGATGGGGGAGGCAGGGGGAGGGGCGAGAGATGAGGCGTTTTCTCTCTGTTTCTTTCCTCTCCGTTTTCTGCTCCTTCCTTCAATTCCAGAAACCTCCCTTGTGTTTCAGACTGTGCAGTGACACCCTCCCACCCCAGGACTATGGAGCCTTTGGAGCAGAAAGATCTTAGGAGCTAAGCATGAATCCAGGGTGAGTAGCTGGCAGGAAGGAGTCCTAGCAACTCTTCTGGGAGTGCAGGGGAGGAATGACTCCCCCTTCTCTACATTCTCCCCATGGGGCTCTGGGGAGCAGGGAGGGTTGTGTGATATATTCCATCCAACATTCCCCTTTGATCCAAACCGAGAGACATCTCAGCTATGCACGATCCCTTGGCAGCACCAAACAAGGGATGTTTTCCACTGCCCAGGAGACCCAGCCAGGGACTGATGTGCTGGAGATATGTTGGGAAAAGGGACTGTCTGAATTACCAAGGCAGGAAGCAAACAATGTACAGCAACATCATTAACCACAAACCATGCTCCAGCCAGAAGGGAAATGGGCAGGAATTCTTGCTGTTCAGCCATGGCCACACATACAGAGCTGCACAGCAGTGAGGGTGCTGGGCAAGCTGGTCTGAGCGAACAATTGGAAATGATCCTTCAGTGAGAACAGAACCAGAGTGTAGAAAGGCCCCTATGTTAAGTGGTTGAGGCTGAGGCCTTAGGAAGCTGGCCTACGATACCATAGGGATCTTTCTGTGGAGGTGTGATACTTGCCAGCTAGGGGAAGCTGGTGTGTGGTGTCTTTGTGGCTGCAGTTTCAGTGATGCAGGTTTCTCTATCCCATTGTTCCAGGGTCATCCTACTACATTGCCAGCTGCTTTTCAGCTGCAGTGTGGAGACTGTTTGTGTGTGTGGAGAGACAGTGTGTGTGTGTGTTGGGGAAGAGTGAGTGTGTTGATGTAGGTAGGAGCGGATCATTATTACCCCTACTTGAAAGAGGGAGATGCTCAGGCTGAGAAAGGAGAACTGATTTGTCTTAGGTCACACAGCCAGTCAATGGCAGAATTGGGAATAGGACCCAGAGCCCTGATTGTCAAATTAACCATCGGATTTTGAATTTCATACATTGAATGACCTCAAGAAAGTGCTCTCAGATAAGCTCCAGACCAACAAGTATGCACAGTAATTATTCAGCCAGTATTTTAGGAGAACTGCAAAGTTAGAGAGAATCATGAACTGCTCAGAGACAATTAATGCAGAGAAGCAGCCAAATCCATCAAACATATAAGTGGTTATGACTTATTTACTTGGTCTTAAAAGAGAACAAAAGGCCTTGAGTCTCCTCCCTGTCATTAACCCCTGATCAGACAATCAGGGTAGAGACTGAGGAGGAGGCTGAGAGGTCTCACCAGAGAGCTCAAAGGATGGCCCAGGTCACTGGCGGGATCACTGCCCCAGCACTACTGCAGCTCCACAGTTTTGGGTGGACCTCCCTCAGTGAGAGCTGCCGAGCACTCCCCATAACACACACACACACACACACACACACACACACACACACACACCCCTCATGGTGTTGGGTGGGGACCAGGAGAAAGGAGAAAAGAAGCAAGAGAGGAAGAGAAAGGAGGGATGGATGGAGGAAAAGGTGAAAAAAAAAGGACAAACCCTAATGTCCTCAGTGATTCTAAGGGACAAGATCCCAGGTTTGGAATAAAATTCTGCCTCCTTAAGATCATGTTTTCCATGAATTCAACTGTCACCAGATGGATCAGACTGAACAGTTTCAAACCTCGAGGAGGCTCTTACCTTCTAAACAGGGTCGGCTGTTTTCAAGTAAAATCACTAAAAGGGAAGGAGAAAACTCGAAAGAGGTTCCTCCTGGCGCTCAGGTACGTGAACCCCAATACTCCCCAGTCCTCAAGAGAGACCTGGAGAGGGAGACTTGCTGAAGCAAAGCCACAGGGTCTCTGAGGTTTCCCTGGCCCCTCGCCCCTGTCCTGCCTGGCTGATGTCAGCATCTCTCTGTGAGGTCACCACCTCCCCACCACCTTTGGCCAATAGTCTGAGCCCCTGCAAAAGGCCTTTGTGATGTCACTGCCACACCCCTCCCTTGCTGGGCTAATGTCCTGCCCCTGGCCAGGCACTTTGGAGGTTTGAGCTACTCCCTGTGGATCACCCCACTCAAGGAGCATTCGTTCTAGGAAGCAAGCCGGCTAGACAGGAAAACATCAGACGCTGCTGCTCCCAATGCTACACTCAGTTTTTTAGAAATTAGTCGACTTTATGGCTAGAAGAGACCATTAGAGCATCTAATCTGACCCCTGCATATTACAGGCCTCCTGTATGACACAATAGCGGGTGGAGGGGGCTGAGGAGGTGGGCAGTGGCGGGGGGACAGGTGAGCCAGTGGCTGACCCCAGCTCACCTCCGCTCCACCTACTCCCCTGAATGTCCCACCCCGCTTCCGTGAATCAGCTGTTCGCACAGGAAGCCTTGGAGGAAGAGAAGCGGTGTGGCAGCTTGCGCTCAGGCCCAGTAAGGTGGAGACAGAGACAAAGTGAGCTGGGTCAGGGCCGCCCGCACCACAGCAGGTAACCCGGGGTGCACAGAACCGCTCCCCACCCCAGCTCACCTACCTCCCCTCTGCCACCCTGGGCCTTAGTGTGAAGGTGCCATTTGCTTCTCAGTCCTCCCAGGCGTCCCACACGAACCATCAGGGGCAGGGGTTCCAGAGGTGGTCAGGGGACAGGGAGAAGGGGTGGTTGAATGGGGCAAGGGTCCCAGGGGGGCCATCAGGAATGAGGAGGGGTTGGATGGGGTGACAGGGGGCAGTCAGAGGACAGGGAAGGGCAGTGGATGGGGTGGGGTCCAGAGCGAGGGGCATAAAAGGAACGCAGGGGTTGGATAGGCGCAGGAGTCCCGGGGACACAACCCCTGGGGTGAGAGGAACTGGTTGTTAAGATTGTGGTAGCTCAGCCCTGGCCCGGGGGGTGGGAGGCTGAGGAGGAGAGCAGGCGGGCAGTGGCAGGGGATGAGTTTGCGAGCTGGGGATGGGAGAGCTGAGGTGAGCTGGGGGACTGAGGAGGTGAGCGGGCAGGAATTGGTGGGTTGGCAGGTGAGCTGGCGGTGGGAAGGGGTTGAGAAGGTGAGCGGGGTGGGAGGCTGAGAAGGCGAGTAGTGAGTCAGTGGCTGACCTGTTCTACTGATCTGGTCTGGCTCCCATCCCTCTCCGAGGGTTGCAGCTGTCTGGGGTGTTGCCTTCCACATTCACACCTCATTCATTCAATAGCATAATTGACTACAAAGTGGGGAAGATCTTATTCTACTTCTAGCAAAAGAGAATTTTCTTTTACCTTCATTATACTACCTTAGGGGCCTGCTATAACTTATTACCAACATTCAATACTGCTGTTTTGGCGGGGTGGTGCTGGGAAGGAGGTTTGTTTCCACAGGGCGGACAGTCCTTGAGGGGTGTTTTGTGGGGCTGGGTGGCACTGGGGGGTTTCACTGGAGCCAGGGGGTTTTTGGCCCTCAGCTGTTTTCTTTGGAGTACTATTGCCCTTGCCGCTTTACGAGTTGTGCAGTCCTGGACTAAACCACAGACTCTGGACTCAGCATTCAAGTATCCTGCAGTCTGAACTTCGAATCCGATACATTCCCTCATTGGCTACCATTGTTTTCCCAGCATGGAAGTGCTTTTTGTCAACATGGCAGCCAGATTGGGATCCATAGGCATGGAATGGCTCTGAAGGAATCAGCTGTTTCTCTCTGCGCTTCATGAAACTTTGGATTGAAATGGTAAAGGACAGTTGTTCCCAATTTAATCATGGTGTCCTTTAGGAGTGTGACCAAGGCCACTTAACTAGGGAGCGGGGGTCTAAAAAGAGTTTACCTGGGCCACAGGTCACCATAGCTTCCATCTCGGGGGTGAAAATCAACCACCAGTACCTGCAATTTCTACCCGAGTTCTTGTCAAATCTGTGACCTTACTTGGAGTAATTTTATACTTCTCTGGCGTAGAATTCTTCACCAACTGCACAACAGATCAGTAGTGATAGTGAGGTACAACTCCCCCAACTATGCCCTTTTATTTCTTTAATCTGGAGGCACAGATTTAAATTAGGGACTAAATTCAGGTGCAGCTTAGAATCCCTGTAAGACACCAAATGTCAGGTCTCTATTAAAAATAGGCATCTTTCTGCAGCTATATCACATTCAACACACATTCCATTTTCTGCACATTTGCAGCACCTCCAGGGTGAGCTGAAGACAAATGTCATTTCCATTTTCCCATCCCTACCTCAATATGGATTGTATTTCCCAAATAATAGGCAATAAGCAGCTGATTAGGAAGGAGATATCTTCAGGAGCGACTCTTGCAGGGCCTGGGCCACAACGACTTTGGTAGTGAAATCCATGGGTATTTTGCTTCGTTCAGGTCATTTACTAGGGAATCCTCTTCTCAGCCCTTTAGAAAAAATAGTGACCTAACCAATTGAACAAATGGGGATTGGAATGGTGATCAGGAATAAGGAATCCCTCTGACTTACACTAACTTCTTCTGTTGTTACAAAGGGTGAAATGACATTTTCCCTATCCCTGCCCTGTTCCTGCTCTTTGTTATAGTTCAATATATTTTAAGTGAGGAAAATGATAATAAAAATATCTGCTCTCAGCACAACCTGAAGCAACATCAGAGCAACTGGGAATGAAACAATTGGTTTCCAAAGGGAACTCGATGACTAACACTTGGTTTGAAATGGGGAACAGTATAACCGTGATGCTCAGGGTTTGTTTAGACTAGGAAAAGTGATGGAGTTTAGGTCAGGACAAGGGGAAAGCTAATGCCAACCACTGCACCTGGGCTGCATCTGCACTACAACTATAATTGTCTTTTTACACCAAGATCACTAACAGGCAGCCAATGCCATGTACAGCCCTAGTGGATGGAAGGCACAGGTAGTTTTTGCCTCAGTGTAGCTTGTTGGGATCAAACCTCTCTCTCACCTGGAGCTGATGAACATTCCTGGCTGGAGGGACACACACTCCTACGACTCAAAAGGAAAGGAGTTGATAGAAAAGATCACAGGACTGACCCCAATGAAGGGTGAGCTGCAAAATGCAGAAGCAGGTAACTCATGTGTGGGAGCTGAGAGACCACAGTGAAGATGGAGCAAAGACCACAATGCAGGAATGAGCAAATGCGATAAAAACAACAAAAAAACTCCCCCTCAACCTTTGGCCAGCCCTAATCAAGGCATTTATTACAGTTCTCTCCCATGTGGATTTTCTGATGTTTAATAAGGTTTGTGCTCTGACTGAAGCTTTTCCTACACTCAGATCATGTGTAGGGTCTCTCTCCACAGTGGATTCTCTGAGGTGCGATCAGGGTAGAGTTCTGAGTGAAGCTTTTCCTGCACGCAGAGCACGTGTAGGGCGTCTCTCCTGTGTGGATTCTCTGATATCTGATAAGGTGTGAGCTCTGATTGAAGCTTTTTCCACACTCAAAGCATGTGTAGGGCTTCTCCCCTGTGTGGATTCTCTGATGTGAAATGAGGGTTGAACTATGAGTGAAGCATTTCCCACACTCAGAGCATCCATAAGGTTTCTCTCCTGTGTGGATTCTACGATGTGTGATAAGGTGTGAGCTCCAATTGAAGTGTTTCCCACACTCATGGCATGTGTAATGTGTGTCTTCCAAGTTGATTCTCTCACTTGTAATAAGGTCTGTGTGGCTACTGAAGTTTTCCTCTGGCCTCTGCTGAGTCTCACAGGCTTTTGCTTTTTCTGGGAGTGCACAACTCCAGGAAACATTCCCTTTCGATCTTCCTGATAATGTCCCATGTGGTTCTATTGGCTCAGCATCTTCCTGCTGGGGTTTCTCCTCCTTGTTATCACTCACCATCCCGTCACCTGATGGGAGACAGAGAGAATGAGACATAGGTCACTCTCTGTGCCTGAGAGAAAGGAAATCTCAGAGATAGGAATAGACAAAGGGATGAACCAACCAAAATATATGTTGGAGATTTTCCCCAAACCTCTCCCCAGAGGAGAATGGAAGGGATCAGTTTTGGTCTGCATCTCACCAGAACTCTCAGGGGAAAGCGAGATTGGGGGGGGACCTGCTGCCAGTTGTCAGTCAGGATAGGTGGGATGCTGTAAGTGACATCTATCTAATGATGCCACATCTGCAGGGAACAATCCTGAACTTGGAGAGCTCACAAGGTCTTTGTAGGGCATCCCAAATGTTTCCTGGACAGTTTTTGAGTTGGTTTAACCAATTCCCCACCTGTGCAGGCAGCTCTCAGGGGCACTTCTTTCTCAGAGCCCTGGAGACCTGGGACCCACGGCTCTTCCCCTCATTCCAGCTGCGAGATCACATCAGGTTTGGAAACTGGAAACTCTACTCAAGGCAAAGAAATCAAGGGAGGTCAGTGGAATTTGTGGGATACTTTTCACAAATAATAGTCCATGGTTTTAAGCCAATCTCCTTTTTAAGCAGTAACATCCCAGGGCCAGCTTCCTTGGCTCCATGTGGCAGGAGAGTTATTATTCTAAATCATATTCATTACCTCAGTGCCTAGGGACCAACTAACAGGGGGTCCCCATTGTGCTAGGCACTGTACAAACACAGAATAGTAGATGGCCCATGCCCTGAAGAATTTACAATCTAAATAGAAAAGACAAACACAGAATGGGGGAAGGGGTAGAATCCTCTGTTAGAATAGAGATATTCAGGCCTGCCTGTAAAGCCTATACATTAAGAACTTACAAGTGTTTGTTATCACTTAACTAGTTACAGGAGTATGAAAAAAAAGAATGAAAATCTCAGTCTGCCTGTGTATGGGTCTTCTCTCACTAGGTTAGTCTGAGGCCTTTTTCTTAGGCTAAGGACTTTGGCTAAGCAGCAGGGGCAGCCATTAGCTGGGAAGCGAAGGGTCACATCCTCTCATCCCAAACCAGTCACACTGAAATAAGGTGCTATTAGGCTGTTAGGAAGACGATCCTGTCTGTATGATGCCCATCACCACCAGATAAAGAAACAGATCTTAAGATGGATAAAAGAAACTTAGTTTGACAGCATCCTGTCTGGCAAGAAATCACTTATCAATGGCTCTGACTGCGAAACTCTCATTTCTGTATTGTTCTATCTTTATGGCCCTCACTTTTCTGTTGTTTATCTGTCTGGTTCTCTAATTGTTTCTCTCTTCTGTACAATCAGTCGTGCTAGGTGTAGCTGAGAATATGACTATATAAACTGGGGTCAAACAGGAGGCGGAAGGAAATTGGAATCATGTTTATTAAGTGGGGAACAGGAACAGGGACACAGGCAAGGCTGGGAAGGAGGACAGGGTAAATGCTCTGCAGCATCAGAGCTGGGAAGGAACACTGGGGAACAGACTGTATGGGTGTATAGAGATAAGCCCGAGTGGTGTGAAGGGCTTGGAATATGTAATCTTATAGGTGTAACAATTGTACAGGCTACACAACCACCCAGTGACATCATCAACAAAGTGCCCATTTGTGTCTGGGTAGCGGCCCTGCTATGGGAGGGAGTGTGACGTTATTGGTATAAACTGGGACCATATAGAACATGGTTTGCAACCAAGGTCCTGTAGTGGCACCAAATCTTAGGTAAAGAGGGTCATATAAGGTGTCTAAGACCAGGTTATGGGTTGCTGGTTATGACTATGCTGTCTGTGTGCATGTGTCATTTTTAGTTGAAGTTATGTATATTGGCTCTATACTGTCTGTATTTCAAGTTGGTGCTGTGCTTCTGGGAAACATCCCAGACAAGTTGGTGTTAGCTCTGCCCAGCTGGCTTGATGGCCCATTAAGGACCATCAGCTACACAATTGACCCATGGAGAGAAGGCAGACACGCCTTGTGACTCAGCAAAGTATGCAGGGACTGGCCCATGTGACTCCAGACTCCATTTTGCTGTAATTTTACACAGTAAGGACAAAGAGGTTCTTACACCTGGAAAAACCTATCTAAGGCTGATGCCTCATCTCCATCTGGTCTACAATCCTGCTTCTTACCTCTGGAGGGACTTTGCTACAAACTGAAGCTCTGCACAAAGGACTGATGACCCATCCCAGCGGGGGATGTACTCCAGAGACTTGATTTGAACCTGCAGTTTATGCCATCACTGCTACAAGCCTGAACTAAGAACTTTGCCATTACTGAATGTAATTGATTCCATTTAACCAATTCTAGCTCTCATATCTACCTTTTTTCTTTATGAATAAACCTTTAGATTTTAGATTCTAAAGGATTGGCAACAGTGTGATTTGTGGGTAAGATCTGATGTGTATATTGACCTGGGTCTGGGGCTTGGTCCTTTGGGATCGAGAGAACCGTTTTCTTTTATTGGGGTGTTGGTTTTCATAACCATTCATCCCCAGGACGGAGTGGCACTGGTGGTGATACTGGGAGACTGGAGTGTCTAAGGGAATTGCTTGTGTGACTTGTGGTTAGCCAGTGGGGTGAAACCAAAGTCCTCTTTGTCTGGTTGGTTTGGTTTGCCTTAGAGGTGGAAAAACCCCAGCCTAGGGCTGTGACTGCCCTGTTTGAGCAATTGGTCCTGATTTGGCACTCTCCGCTGGGTCCCGCCAGAACCGCATCGTCACAGGGAGGAATGCAGCAAGGACTCAGGATCAGTGGCCAGGGTCACTGAGCATAGACATGGGGAGGTTATATGGGGAGAGGGGTTATGAGTGGGAGAGGGAGGTCAAATGTTAAAATAATGATATTTGGGGGGGGAAATGTAAAAAGAAGTGAAACTGAACAGAAATAAAACTGGAGTGTAGGCTCTAAAGCAACAAGGCTTCAGTAGGGATTGAGGGTTAAAGGTCTGGGATCCCCCACAGCTCTAGATTCCCAAACCTCTCCTCCCTCCCAATGACCCACCCAGCCCACTTCCCGGGTGCCCTTCCTCCACACTCCCCTCCCCTTCTTCCCATTACTCTCAGCCGGCACCACTTCCCGGCACCTTGGGAGCTTCTTGTATTTTCTCCTCATCTCTCACTACCTCCTACCTCCCTGCTGCTTCTTAGCTCTAACCCTGCACACACCCTCCCCATGTCCTGGCACCCCAGAATTATCTACTCCCCCCTCTTCTCCGCCCCTCCCACGACTCTCTTATCCCTTCACCCATGGGATCCTGAATGGCAACATTACACGCTCTCCTAAAAGAGCTCATCTCACTGTCACACAAACCATGCATGAGTCATATACATATTTACTCAATTTAGAATTCTACAGGAGGCATATTTTCCTCTTAAAATGAGGAAAAGGCATGAAAGCTACAGTGATTAATATAGCCAATAAGGATATATTAAATCCAATTTTAAAATGACTGACGGCACCAAAAAGGCACATGTCCAAAAATGATACTAGCGTGTGGGAGATAAGGCAAAAAAAGGGGAGCAAGAAAACCTGCAAAACTTGTATGATGAATAAAGGTATACAGTTATTACTACTCAGGTTCTTTAGAGACCCCACAGCTTCTAATAACCCAGGCGACAGGACTCCTTACCCAGCAAGACCACCGTCTCATAGTTCTCCTGCATGACATCCCTGTAGAGGGCTCTCTGAGTGGGGTCCAGCAGAACCCACTCTTCCCTGGTGAAATACACAGCCACCTCCTCGAAGGTCACCGGCCCCTGAAAGAGCAAGAGTCCAACACTCAGTACCTGCTGCCCCACTCACAACCCCACTATTCACGGAACAGCAGCACCAGGTAAATGGGAGCTCCAGGAGGCACATGTTAACAGAGTCCCACCCCACCTTGCTTAGAGCAGCCAGGAGGCATTAGAGGGTGGAAAGAGAGAACCTTTGTGTCTCCCAGCTGACAGACAGAGGCAGAGTCATCACATTTATCACATAGCTACTAGCCAGGGCTTGATATAGGAGATGGGGCTGTCTCTGGACCCTGCTGGTGGCTCCCTGGTAGGAATCTCCAAAGAAAATATATGGAAGAAAGGGAAGTCAACAGTAAAGAATATAAGTTAGAAAGTCAGAATTGTAGAAAATTGGTAAGGAAGCTATCAGGAATCAATGACCACTTAATGAAAATAAGAAGGAAGTTTTAAAAAAGTATATTAAGTACAAAATTAATCCCTAACAATGGTAGTGGTAAATTACTAGATGGAAATGGCAGAATTATCAAAATAATACAGAAGAGGTAAAAGTGTTCAATAAATATTTCACTCCTGGAGTTGGAGAAAAACAGATGATGTAATCGTATAAGACGTTGACAACGACAGTCTTTCCATCCCAACAATAACTCACGAGGATGTTAAGAGCAGCTCTTACAGTTAGACATGTTTAAATAAGCAGGTCCAGATAACGTGTATTAAGAGTTTTGAAAGAACGGTGGAGGACTGTTAATGTTGATTTTAATTAGGACTTGGACAAATGGTGAAATTCCAGAAGAATGGAATAAAGCTAATGCTGTGCCAATATTTAAAAAGTGTAAAAGAGATGACCCAGCTAATTACAAGAGTGTTAGTCCGATACTGGGCAAGATAATAGAGCAGCGAATATGGATTTAATTAATAAAGAGGTAAAGGAGGGTAATATAATTAGTACCAATTAACAAAGGTTCAGAGACAACAGATCCAATCAAACTAACTGGATATCCTTATTGGGTGAGATCAAAAGTTTGGTTGCAGCTAATAGTATTGATGAGCTGAGAGGTGAAAACATTACCTAGACTTCTGTAAGGCATATGACTTGGTTCAGCACAATATTTTGACTAGAAAACTAGAAAGATACAAAATAAACACAGCATACATTAAACAGATTAAAAACTATGATTGTAAATGGGGAACCATGCTTGAGTAGATTTCTTTCTAGGGGGTTCCCACAAGGATTGGTTCTTGGCCTGTGCTATTTAACATTCTTATCAATGACCTGGAAGAGAATATAAAATCATCATTGATAAAGTTTGCAGTTGCCACAAAGATTGGGGTTCGTGGTAACTAATGAAGTGTCAGAAGATTCAGGCTCCAGCACTGGGAGTCCAGGAAGTTTTCCCAGCCCTGGCTGGAGGGTTATTTCCTGTTCCACAAAGAGTGGAAGTTCCATTCCCAACTCCTGTGCCTTGAAATTAGGCCCTGACACTACACCACACATTCAGCATAGTGGTATGATTATAAAATGATTAGAACATAATTATGTTGCATTTTGTGCAAGATGCGTCATGTTCAGTGTCATTGGAAAAGTTATGATTTGTTGAATATGACTGTCCTATTTGTGTGCATGTATCATGTTCGTAACTGAAGTAATGGATATTGACTCTGTATCTGTATTTCAAATGTGTTTACTCTGGGTAACACTCACAACAAGCCTTTCAGGTACAACAAAGAAGCCAGACAGTGTTCATGGCTCATCAAGAAAGACAATGGACCGTGGAAGAGCTTAGCCCTCTTGTGAATTTTACAGCTGGCCTATGAGCCATGGCTACTATGACTCAGCAGGGCATGCTAGGGCATGTGAGCAGACCACATGACAATGAACTCCATTTTGGTACCTGTATTTTTCCACAAACTGGACTGGGAAACAAGTTTGGAACAAATGGTTCCATAATATGGAAAAGCTACATAAGGTGGAGTGTGACATCATTTCTTGGCCTCATTCCCACACAAGAGAACTCCTGGAAACACCTGAGGAAGAAAGACTGAACTGGGGGAACTGCTGGTCCCAGGGTAAAGGGATTTTTAGCTTGTGTATGGAAACTTGGTGGACTGCTTGTATCATCAGTCAGGGTGAGAAACTGCTAATTCAAATTCTATCCAGATAGTATGTTAAGCTTAGTTTGAGTTTTTGGTTATATGTTAAGTAATCTGCTTTGATCTGTTTGCTACCACTTATGGCTGGGAAATTGGCTTTTGTCTTCTATCTGTCTTTGAGTGGCTTAGGTAAAGCACTCAGGTAGCTTAGTTGGATGCGTGGTGCCACCTGCTGTCCTGTTGGGTAATAACAGGGCCTGGAGAGGCTGGCAGTGTGAGAAGGGCCAACCCAGTTTGAGGGTTAGAGGGACAGTGTTTCCCAGAAGCCCCCCAGACTGCACCCCCGGGGTGACAGCCCATCATACCCTAGAGTACACAAGTCTCAGCAGGTTTGTCACATCCTTTCCCCTCCCATTCCACACCCTAGACAGTTCCTGCCTCCCACTACCTCTAGCAGCTCCCACCCTCCTATACATTTACTTCTCCTCTCCCTCCAAGCAGAACCCACCACCAGCTCCCTGATAATCCCTTAACTGAGCCAGCTCCATTGCAGACATTTCCTTCCAGCTGGGAGGAGGGGATGATTTAGGGTGAAAGGTGGACATTATTCTGTAGCCTGCCAGGGCAAGAAGGGCAATGTGAGAGAATTCAGACAGGGTTTCTGTCCTTTCCACATGTCAATTCCCCCCAGCATTTTTCCCTGGTAATGGACATTCTAGGTTCTGCCACACTGTGTAGCACAAAATGACCTTATTCCAGTACAGGCCTAGCCCCCTCCCACCAGGGTGTAACCCACCTAGACATAGTGAAACCCTCCCAGTAGCAGAATCTCTCTGTTACACTTATACAGTTTGTAAATGATACCAAGCTGTGAGGGTCAGCAAGTGATTTTGAGGCTAGAATTACAATTCAAATTGATCTGGACAAACTGGAGAATATAGGATGAAATTCAATGAGGACAAATCCAAAGTACTCCACTTAGGAAGGAACAATCAGTTGCACACATACAAGACAGGAAATGACTGCCTAGGAAGGAGCACAGCAGAAACGGATCTGGGAGTCACAGTGGATCACAAGCTAAATATGAGTCAACAGTGTTACACTGTTGCAAAAAACCCAAGTATAATCCTGAGATGTATTAGCAGGAGTATTGTAAGCAAGACATGAGAAGTAATTCTTCCGCTCTACTCTGCACTGATTAGGCCTCAACTGGAGTAATGTGTCCAGTTCTGGGTGCCACATTTCAGGAAAGATGTGGAAAAATTGGAGAAAGTCCAGAGAAGAGCAATAAAAATGATTAAAGGTCTAGAAAACATCACCTATGAGGGAAGACTGAAAAAATTGTGTTTGTTTAGTCAGGAGAAGATATGATCAGCTTTCAAGTACATAAAAGTTCATTTCAAGGAGGAAGGAGAAACATTGTTCTTAACCTCTGAGGACAGGACAAGAAGCAATGGGCTTAAATTGCAGCAAGAAAGGTTTAGGTTGGACATTAGGAAAAACTCCCTCTCAGGGTGGTTAAGCACTGGAATAAATTGCCTAGGGAGGTTGTGGAATCTCCATCATTGGGGATTTTTAAGAGCAGGCTGGACAAATACCTCTCAGGGATGGTCTAGATCAGGGGTGGCCAACATGTGGCTCTTTAGAATTTAATACGCGGCTCCTTGTACAGGCACCAACTCCGGGGCTGGTGCTACAGGCACCAACTTTCCAATGTGCTGGGTGTGCTCACTACTCAGCTACAGGCCCTGCCCCCACTCCACCCCTTCCCTGAGCCTGCAGTGCCCACGCTCCATCCCCCCCGTCTCCCCCCACCGAGTGTCTTGCATAGCATGAGCAGCTGATCGGGAGTGCGAGGAGGGGGGGGTGCTGATTAGTGTGGCTTCCCATGGGTGGGAGGCACTGGGAGCAGGGGGTGGGAGCTGATGATTCTTTAGCAATGTATATTGGTAAATTCTGGCTCTTTCTCAGGCTCAGGTTGGCCACTCCTGGTCTAGATAATACTTCATCCTGCCTTGAGTGCAGGGGACTGGACTAGCTACCTCTCAAGGTCCCTTCCAGTTCTGTGATTCTATGAACCAAAGGCCAGAGATGAGCAGAATCAAAGAAGTCACTCTGGGGTTTCTCCCTGTCATTGTCCCCAAGGCAGCTCTCTCAGATTAACTAAGTTATTTGATGCTCCAGCCTTTACACAGTCTCTCCTGGGAGTGCCCCTTTCATGGGCTGGGCCTAGTTTTAGCTTTTGGGAAGCGTGAGCCTGGGGGCTCTGAGACTGAGCCTTCTTGCCTCAGCACACCTTGTTTCTTTCTGTGGCTCCCCAGTGAGTCCAAATGAGTAGATACTCCTCATACAGACTGTGAACATAAGAATGTGTTTTGTGTTTAGACTTTATTGAATGCTTGTAAGATGCTGCCTGAGTTAACATCTGACTAGTTGCATTGTGAGCCTCTGTGGCTCTGTAAATCACCAGACAGGAGAGAGACTTTACCTATGTGAAGTGCTGATTGGCAACAGAATGCCTGGCAGGAAAGGTCCATCAACACCAGAGAGACTATTATGGGATGTTAACAAAGACACAAGACTGTTGTTGTGCTCTTCACTTCCCATTAGCTGAGTTTGCTGCTCAGAGCACATGGTAGGAAGGGGATGAAAAACCCCATAGAGAAGGAACTGATTGTCTGTATGCTGCCTGGACTCTGGGGAAGTTTCTAGGCATAAGCAAGAGATCCCCAGCTGCTTAGCCTGGGTTAGTCCTAAAGAATATGTAGAGCTTGCTTATTACAGAAGCTTCTATTACCTTTGAAATTTAAGACTGCAACTCATCTGCATCTATAGGATTACCTGCTTTAACTTTGTTAACAACTCTCGTTTCCTTTTAAATAAGTCTTAATACAGGTTATGACAGGACTGGCTACAAGTGTCTTTGTTGGAAGATCTAAGATTTAATTGACCTAAGGAAGTGACGGGTCCTTTGGGACTGGCAGTAACTTGAACATTGCTGTGATTCGTGCTGTAAGGCAGTGGTTCTCAACCAGGGCCCCCCTGGGGGGACGTGAGCAGCTTTCAGGGGGCTGCCAAGCAAAGCTGGCATTAGACTCACTGAGTCCCAGGGCAGAAAGCTGAAGTCCCAGCGCAGGGGGCTGAAGTCCAGGGCCCTGAGCCCCATCACCAGGGCTGAAGCCAAAGCCTAAGCAATGTAGCTTTGCGGGGGCCCCTGTGGCATGGGGCCGCAGGCAGTTGCCCTGCTTGCTACCCCTAACGCCAGCCCTGGATTTTATATGCAGAAAACCAGTTATTGTGGCCCACATGGGCAGTGGAGTTTTTATAGCGTGTGTGGGGGTGGGGAGTGGGGAGGCTCAGAAAGAAAAAATTGGGAACCCCTGGAGTAAGGGACCACCTGTCACAAAGGTGAGCTCACCTGCGTGGTGAGATATATGGGATCACCCAAGAGGACTGTCTGTGATTCCATGTTAATGCTGTTACAATGCCTGAAGCGTTTACACTGGATACTTGGTTGGTGAAATCTCCATACAGACCTCACACCCAATTTGGGGTTTGTGCCCTGCTTCTCACCAGTCTGCCTGAGGCTGGTGCTAGTGCTCTCGAGTCACTGAAGACAGTGTTACAGAGAGAGGAGCTGTGACTTCCCCAAGGTCACCAAACAGGTCCATGACAGAGCCAGGAACAGATCCTGTTAACTCCCGAGCCCCGTCACTCGCAGCTTGGAAAGGTCCCCAGTGCACACTGTAGGAAGAGCTGTGCAGAGATTGCAAATGAGCTGCTCTGCCAAGACAGCCTGCACATCCATGGACAAACCACCTCGCTGGGGGTGTCCCCTGGGTCAGGAGAAGTCAGTGTCCAGTCCTGTGGGGCTGTGCTCCTGGCTCATACCTCCAGTACTCACTGCTGCCCCTCCGTTACCATCTGCACTGTTCAGTGAGCCTCAGGCCTCAGGGAGGTCACAGCCCCTCTCCCCACCCCAAACCTTCAAACTGGGACATGGTGCACCAGTGCCAGAGTGCACTAGTGTAAATTCTGTCTACACTAAGGGTTTGCACCAGTGCCTAAAACAGCAGTGTGGCAGAGACCTTCAGAAACAGCAGTACGGTGGCACTAGAACCTATTTCTAGCTCGGTCACAGACAGCCTGGGTGACCTTGGACACGTCAATGTTTCTCCTCCCAACTTTAGTCTCTTTATCCAACTGCCCACTCACTGGGGTCTCCTCTCTCTCCAGAGCTGCTCGCCACTAAAATCTGTGTGGGTGTCCCCAGAGCTAAGGCAGTTCAGCTCTGGAACAGTCTTACAAGGGGGCTGGGGAGTCTCTTTCCCTGGAAGTTTTAAAGAACAAATAGGACAAAGCTCTGTCATAGATAATCTACATATACTTGGTCCTGCCTCAGCAGAGAAAGCTGGACTTGATGACATCTTGAGGTCCTATCTAGCCCTACATTTCTAGGATGTGATGCAATATATACATATAAAAACACAACATACAGAATAAAACTCACCACAACATAATGTCAGGCAAATTCAGGGGGAAAAAAAACACAACCTACACTCCACAGCATAAAATGACAATACAAAGGAAAAGAAAGCAACACGATGCGAACTATGACATCCTAGGACAAAAGTACACAATGGAAAACAAGCTGAGGCAAAACAATTCACCATAAAACTGCTACACAACATGGTGCGATCACAGTTCCAAATGGCACCATGCAAAACAGCTCAGCGTAGAACATGACGCAGCAAAAAAGAGAATTATTTCAATGTAGGCCTGGAAGGGATCTTGAGAAGTCATCTACTCCAGCCCGCTGTGCTGAGGCAGGACCAAGTATCCCTAGACATTCGCAGACTGGCGTATCTCTAACCTGGTCTTAAAAACCTCCAATGAAGGAAATTCCACAGCCTCCCTTGGAAGCCAATGCAAGGCAAACACAGACCAAAACAACACTGTACACACACACGCTGGGCTTGCGGTTAAGGGGGGAGGCAAGAATTGAAACAATCTGGGTTCAGTTCCCAGTTTTGCCGCAAATTCTCCACGCAAACTTGTTAGACACCGGTGGCTGGCCCGTACCACTGACTTGGGCCCACACGGCTCAGGCTGTGGGGCTGTTTAATTGTCATGTAGAAGTTCCGGCTTGGGCTGCAGCCCAAGGTCTGGCACACTCCCACCTCGCCGGGTCCTAAGGTGAAAAGACACAAATTCATATTACAATTAAGGCACAAATACTCAACAGCGAGGTTGATTCACCACAGGAACAAGCTACCAAGGAAAGTGGTGGATTCTCCGTCTCGTGACGTCATTTCATGATGACTGGATGCCTTTCTGGAATGTGTTTACCCCAAAAGTAGCTAGTGTGTCATACAGGAGGCCTGTGATATGCAGGGGTCAGATTAGATGCTCTAATGGTCTCTTCTGGCAATAAAGTGGACTAATTTATTTAGAACTGAATGTAGCATTGGGAGCAGCAGCGTCTGACGTTTTCCTGTCTAGCCGGCTTGCTTCCTAGAACGAACGCTCCTTGAGTGGGGTGATCCACAGGGAGTAGCTCAAACCTTCAAAGTGCCTGGCCAGGGGCAGGACATTAGCCCAGCAAGGGAGGGGTGTGGCAGTGACATCACAAAGGCCTTTTGCAGGGGCTCAGACTATTGGCCAAAGGCGGTGGGGAGGTGGTGACCTCACAGAGAGATGCTGACATCAGCCAGGCAGGACAGGGGCGAGGGGCCAGGGAAACCTCAGAGACCCCTGTGGCTTTGCTTCAGCAAGTCTCCTTCTCCAGGTCTCTCTTTGAGGACTAGGGGAGTATTGGGGTTCCCGTACCTGAGCGCCAGGAGGAACCTCTTTCGAGTTTTCTCCTTCCCTTTTAGTGATTTTACTTGAAAACAGCCGACCCTATTTACAAGGTAAGTGTTGCGTCGCATGGCGGACATGGACAGAGCTCAACAATCAGTTTGATTGGTAACAGAGTCCTTTATTTCTCTCCAGCATACATCTTTATACTTTTGAAGCAGGCAAGCAAGCAATTGCTAATTGGTTAACAAAATACACACAGGCACTGCTATAACTTCATAGGGTAACATCATCCTAAACAGCTTTAAATTTATTATCCTATTATGCCTACTAGAGAGAAGCTAGCCAAGGCCAACTTCTCATAACAAAACTCACAACTTAATTAACCTAATCTAGAAACCTAAACATTCTAGGTTTCCCACACTATCTCCTAAAAACTTAAACATCCTAGCTTCCCACACTACCAGGTGCTAGCTAGCAAAATATTCCAACACCTCCCCCCATTAACTCAAATCAAAGCAAAAATTTTTAGCAAAACAAATCCAGCTAATAATATCAAACTGCAAGCTACACAAGCCAAAGCAAAAGGCAAATTAAAAACACAAATTAAAAACACCAACTGTCTGACTAAACCGTAACAATATCTTCCGCAGTGCCCTGCTCTCACCTATCACATTCTCCCTCCAGGTAATGCAAGTGGCCCAAGGGGCCAGGAGGGGCCTGCCAAGGTGCGTGCCACACAGCAACAGCGGCGGGCACACCCATAGCAGAAATACAAAAGGCAGGCAACAAAAATACAAAGCATGCCTAACATTAACCCTTGTAACAAATGTGCAGCCCAGCCACGTAGCGACGACAGCCATGACCACAACCAGAAATCACCCTGGTGCTGGCGAATGCCCTCCGCTAGATGGCGCAAACGATCCAGATCTTTTTCGATAGCGGCACTCGCATCTGTAATATTAAAGCAGCACATACCCACAAAATCAGAACAGGGATGACCATGTCGCAGCAACAAATAATCAATGGCTAAGCGATTTTGCAAAACTCCTCGGCGAACTTCTCCCATCTCTTGAGTTAACAAGGCAAGAACAGTGGAGGTCAAATTCAAGGCCTTTGCCACAGTACAGGCAAGGTGTGCAACGGCATGGTAATTATGCACCACCAAACCAGGGATGCCCACCAGGGTAAAGGCAAGGGCTGCTGCCTCTTGTTCTGAAAACAAGGTAACATCTGCCTTACAGGTAGGGCTCAAGGGGATACTGTCACGCCGTTGGCGAGGCCCTCTCACACTGGGATGGGGAAACAACAAAGGGGCCACACGGCCAATAGCACAGGGGCCACCTGAACTATTAGCTGGAACATAAGTAAAGGCTGTGCGGCCGCACAACAAAAACCACCCCAGGGGTAACTTCATGTGTCCATAGGCAAAGGATACATCCCTCTTATGGCGACAAACAAGCTCCACATTATCATGATTAACAGCTACATGCTTAGCATTAACAAAATTCATACAGGTAATAGCAGCTGTCACATTAGCCAAACGAAACGAATACATGCTGGCATCTAACTTATCTACAGCGGCTCCAGGGCCCAAGGCATACAACTCTGCATGGGGTATATCCCTGGGGATACGAGACAACCAAGTGTGCTGCTGCAGCACCTGCAGTTCAGTACACACACCCACAAAGCAGGTTTCCATCAGGGCCCCCACTGCAGGAACATGGGGCAGGCAGAAGGCCGTTGTATTTATGGCACTCTGTGCCAAAGTCAGCCAGGCATTCACTGGGGGTATGAGATCATACGTGGCGCCTCCCCTCACAAGGAGCGCCACAACAAGCAACAGAGCAGAACCAGGCGAGGCTGACTCTCCGCATCCAGCAGAATAGGAGCCCAGGCCAGGATCACGGCGGCTTGTGGGACGCAATAAAAGACGGGCCATGCTGTACTGCCCGGGGCGCACGTCTCCAAACCTATGGGCAACAAAAGGGTACACAACAATTAATATGCAATCACACAGAATCAAAAAAGGCAGGCAGAAGTCCTGGCGTGGCCAGCGAGCAATTATTCTCCAGGGGCTCTGGCTCCTCGGCGTCTGGGCGCGTCTCGTGTGGCTCTTCCGAATCTGTCTGTTGTTGCGCCCGAGGATGCAGCCAAGGTCGGACCCATTTCGCTGGTATCCACCTAGGACCTGCGTCAGTGGAAACACAAGCATAACCCCTCCCCCACGTTAGCAAGTCGACTGGTCCTTTCCAAACTTGCTGCTGATAATCGAACCATTTGACCGAGGGTCGTGGGCTTGTACCCTGCTCGTCCCCGGTTATCCCACCAACATGTTTAATCGCGGGGGGTACTTGGCTGTCTTTCCCAAGCTGTAGCCAATTGAGCACATAAAGAGCTTTCAGCAAACGAGCGGCAGGCGTCTTGTCCAAAGCGTCTGCCCTTTCACTCCGAATGCCCCCCTTCTGTCTCAAAAGAAGCGCCTTTAAGGACGCATGGGCACGCTCAATAATAGCTTGTCCAGTAGAATTGCCAGGAACACCGGTAGAATGCTGCACACCCCATTGTAAGAGAAACTGGGCAGTGCGATGCGAAACATAACCTCCGCCATTATCAGTCTTAATGAGCGCAGGAACCCCCATAACAGCAAAACAGGCTTGCCAATGCTTAATCACATCGCGGGAGCTGGTAGAAGTGAGTGCTGTTGCCCAAATAAAACCAGAAAAGGTGTCAATGGTAACATGAAGATTGCGCAAGGTGCCAAACTCAGGAAACGTGGTAACATCCGACTGCCAGATCTGAAGGGACAAAAGGCCACGGGGATTAACACCGGAAACAAGGGGCAACACATGTTGTTGACAATCAGGGCAGGAGGCCACAATAGCACGAGCATCAGTGATAGAAATCGCAAACTGGCGTGCCAAAGCACGAGCAGACTGGTGAAAAAATTCATGAGAGACCCGTGCCTGAGCAAAGGAATTTGGAACTTGGGCAGCGCCAACCAAATGATCAATCAGGGCATTGCCTTCGGCAAGACCATCCTGCAGTCCAGAATGGCTCCGAATATGCATAACAAAATAAGGGCACCGGCGAGCATTCAGCAAATGCCACAGCTGAAAAAGAGCAGTCCACAAAACGGAATTTGTGACTCGGCCTAACAGGGATCGTTCCAAACGACGAAGCACACCCACAGCATACAAGGAGTCACTAACAATGTTCAATGGAGTATCGGGCCACTTTTCAAAGGTTCGAACAATAGCACGAAGCTCCAGAACCTGCAAGGAGCCATCAGCAAGAACAAATTCGTGGTGCCAGCGATTATCAGCAAACCAAAGAAGTCCCGCACGCTGAGCACTGCCGCTGGCGTCAGTAAAAACGGTGAGGCCAGCAACAGGACTGGATCGTAACATCAGGGCTTTCTCCAAGGGCAGCATAGTAGCAAAAAACCGATGTGGGGGAAAATGGCTACTAAACTGACCGGCATAATCCATGGTGGCAAGTACAAAGGAAAGGTGAGTAACAAGCAACTGAGTCACGGTAGCATCATCAAAGGGCAGGTAAATCACGTGCGGATCCATGCCCGCAATGGCTAACAAACGCTGTCGGGCCACTCGAATAAGATGAGCGACTGCATCAAGTCGCGTGGTCACAGTGGTGGCATAATGCGAAGGCGGAAAGACCCACTCAATGCCCACAAGTGGATCTAAAAGGGCTTCATGCCACTGAAAAAGCAGGGCTGTCAGGGAAACATCCGTGGACAAAATGGCCAAAAAAACAGGTAAATCCGGATAAATGCGTCCAGAGTACCGCGTGGCTAACTTATTTGCAATGGTTTGCAGGGCAACATGATGTTCAGCTTGAAGAGAGCGAGGCTCCTCCGGGGCACGACCACCCTTTAGCAAGGAAAGGAAGGGTGCAAGATCCTCATTTGTAATTCCACAGAGACCGCGAATCCACTGTAGATCACCCACAAAACGTTGCACATCATGTAAATTCCGAATATCCAATTGAATGGTTAAGTTCTGTGGCCGCACAATCGAATCGGTTATCTCCATACCAAGATACCGATACGGGGCTTGCTGTTGAATCTTTTCTGGGGCAATAACCAAACCAGCCTTTTGTAACACAGAGTCAATCTCAGCAATGGCTGCTTCCATTGAGAGGTGGGCGCTGGTAAACAAAAGATCATCCATGTAATGATAAATAATCCAGTCAGGATGTGCCGCTCGCAGGGGCGCTATGGCCCAAGCAACATACAACTGACAAATGGTAGGAGAATTTTTCATACCTTGTGGCAGAACAGTCCATTGATACCGCTTGACAGGTTCAGCCTTATTCACAGAAGGCACGGAAAAGGCAAACTTCTCTCGGTCCGCAGGATGCAAAGCAATGGTAAAAAAGCAGTCCTTGAGATCGATAACAAGCAAGGGCCATCCATGCGGAAGCATAGTAGGTGTGGGCAGCCCAGGTTGGAGGGCGCCCATGTCCTTCATCACAGCATTAACAGCGCGTAGATCTTGTAACAAACGCCAACGCCCAGATTTTTTGGGTATGATAAAAATAGGAGTATTCCAGGGGCTAAGGGAGGGTTCAAGATGACCCTTAGCCAGTTGTTCCTGCACAAGTTCATGTACTCGGGCGAGCTTGTCTTTATGCAGCGGCCACTGAGCGACCCAGACCGGTGTGGTAGTTGTCCATTCCAGCTGAAGGATCGGTCGCCCCTCAATGGCCGCTAGGCAAAAGGTGAATTCTGCAGCACAACGCCCCACTGACTTAAGCAATCTCGACCTAGTAACCAGATCGGAGCCTGCATCACATAAGGGCGAACCTTCGCGCTTGTGGCCGGATCTTCCACATCAACAATGGTAATAAAATCCACACTAATGCGAGTCAACTGAGTCCCGCCAATCCCGCTCACAGGCGTGGCGGCATCCCGCAAGGGCCAAGACTCCGGCCAAAATCGAAAGGGAATTATAGTCACATCGGCCCCCGTGTCCAAGAGGGCATCATGAACAATCTGTCGCCCATCAGAGCCCTGGAGACGAACAGTTCGAATGGGCTTACGCGGGGTGACTTCCATGGCAAAGGCAATTTGGGGAGGTCCAGTAGATCCAAACCCCCGAGACCCGCGGTCAAGCTGGGTCGTCCTGGGCACACACCCCTTAAAAGGTATCAATTGAGCCAAACGCGTGCCAGCAGTGACGGTTATAGGGGGACAAAGGGCACGTACCATTATCCCAATATTCCCCGTATAGTCAGCATCAATAAGGCCAGGCAAAACAAAAATACCTTGTTTTGATGTTGACGAGCGGCCGATCAAAAGGGCACTCAGTCCAAATCCTAGTGGGCCATCAGTATTAGAAGGAAGAACATGGACTTTGTTATCCTCTATGACTGTGTCTGTCGCTGTGGCCACATCCACTCCGGCACTGCCACGGGTTGCTCCGGTGAGGCGTTTCAGGCAGCCGGATTGGTGGCTGGAGGCATTTGTGTCGTCGCACTCCTCCGAGGGGCGCTCTGCGGTCCGTTTCCCGGCAGCAGTGTTCCATCCTTGCTGCGGCGCGACCAACACTCAAAGGCGCGATGGCCATACCTTTGACATCGTGCACAAACGCCGGTAGTGGCTTTAGGCGACACATCAGGGGGTCGCTGCCCACGTTGCACAGGGCAGTTCCGCCGAATATGTCCGGGCTTCCCACAAGCAAAACAGAGGCCGTTTGACCGGGCAGGCCGTCTGGCCCCTTGCTTGCGCCCGACCAAAGGTTGTAATGCAACGGCCAGTGCAGTGGCATGTGCCTTAGCATGAATTGTAGCTTTATCCGATTCTTCAAACATAGCGGCCCTGTTACACGCCTCAATCATGTCCATCAGGGTCGCAGTCCTTGGCAAGGTGGCTAGTATGCGGCGGCAAGTGGGGTTTGCATTCTGGGTGGCCAGATCAAGTCCAACTGCGGTTCTGGCCTCTGGTGTCAGATTAGGAGATCTATCAATAGCCTCTCGGAGGCGATCCAAAAAGGTAGCATAAGGTTCCAACGGGCCTTGTGTAATTTTGGCATAGGGAGGGGCCGGCTTCCCCATCTGGGGCACCGCTTTAAGGGCAGCCAGAGCCAGTTCCTGTGATTGCTGCAGGATTCGGGGGTCAAGGCGGGCTTGCAAATGCGGTTCAACAAAGCGGCCGGTCCCCAAAAGCATATCGACAGTAGCCACACGCCGAATATCACCGTCCGGTAAATCCAAATTGCGGACAAGGGCCAAATCAATTCTTTTAGCCCAATCATCTTTCCACAAAAGTCTCTGGGTAGGCGTAAGAAGCATATCAGCTAGCTTAATCGCATCATATGGGCACATTGCCTGTCCAATAAACACCTGTTCAATTATAGACTGTACATACGGATTATCTAGTCCATAAGCCATAATCGATTTCTGTGCCTCACGAATCAACTTCCAATCCAAAGGAACCCACTGCCGACGGTTTGGCTGTTGAGGGTCTGGCGTAATCACTGGAAAAGCCTCAGGTGTCAATCCTTCAAGGATGGCTTCCTTTAAAACTCCATGCCAGCGCTGTACCGGATCCGGAGGGTCCCCAGTTGAAGGGTCCCCAGGGGCAGGTGGGGCGGAAGGACGAGTCGGATGAAAACACTTGTGAAGATGCGAACGCGATGATCCAGGTGGAAAACCTTGCATTTGATCCAGCTTATTATGCAAATATAGAACAGTGGTCGTAACGGTGACCATACAGTTACAGATTATGTCAATAACGTCACAGGAGGTGACATCGTATCAGCGAGACTGATACTGGAATACTGCCTCCAGTTTTGGTGTCCTCATTTGAAAAGATGTGAAATTGAGTTGAGGCAGCAAAGAGCCACCAAATGTTCTGAGTCTCTGAGAAAAATAAATGCCTTCTAGTGAGCGCTATTGAAAGAGCTCAACCTGTTTAGCTTCTCAAAAGAAGATTGAAAGGTGATCATTGAAAATTGTACTGAAGTGCCTTACTGAGAGAAAGATTGGCTAGTTAAAAGGTCTCTCTTTTAATGTAGCAGAGATAGGCATAAAATACCTCATGGTCACAAGGTGAAAAGAGACAAATTCATATTACAATTAAGGCACAAATATTCAACAGCGAGGATGATTCACCACAGGAACAAGCTACCAAGGAAAGTGGTGGATTCTCCGTCTCGTGACGTCATTTCATGATGACTGGATGCCTTTCTGGAATGTGTTTACCCCAAAAGTACCTAGTTTTGTCATACAGGAGGCCTGTGATATGTAGGGGTCAGATTAGATGCTCTAATGGTCTCTTCTGGCAATAAAGTGGACTAATTTATTTAGAACTGAATGTAGCATTGGAGCAGCAGCGTCTGACGTTTCCTGTCTAGCCGGCACTTCCTAGAACAGATGCTCCTTGGTGGGGTGATCCACAGGGAGTAGCTCAAACCTTCAAAGTGCCTGGCCAGGGGCAGGACATTAGCCCAGCAAGGGAGGGTGTGGCAGTGACATCACAAGGCCTTTGGCAGGACCTCAGACTATTGGCCAAAGGTGGTGGGAGGTGGTGACCTCACAGAGATGCTGACATCAGCCAGGCAGGACAGGGGCAAGGGGCCAGGGAAACCTCAGAGACCCTGTGGCTTTGCTTCAGCAAGTCTCCTTCTCCAGGTCTCTCTTTGAGGACTGGGGGAGTATTGGGGTTCACGTACCTGAGCGCCAGGAGGAACCTCTTTCGAGTTTTCTCCTTCCCTTTTAGTGATTTTACTTGAAAACAGCCGACACTACCAGGTGCTAGCTAGCAAAATATTCCAACAGGTAAGAGCCTCCTCGAGGTTTGAAACTGTTCAGTCTGATCCATCTGGTAACAATTGAATGCATGGAAAACATGATCTTAAGGAGGCAGAATTTTATTCCAAACCTGGGATTTTGTCCCTTAGAATCACTGAGGACATTAGGGTTTGTCCTTTTTGTTTCACCTTTTCCTCCATCCATCCCTCCTTTCTCTTCCTCTCTTGCTTCTTTTCTCCTTTCTCCTGTTCCCCTCCCAACACCAGGAGGGGTGTGTGTGTGTGTGTGTGTGTGTGTGTGTGTGTGTGTGTGTGTGTGTGTGTGTTGTGGGGGAGTGCTCGGCAGCTCTCACTGTGGGAGGTCCACCCCAAACTGTGGAGCTGCAGTAGTGCTGGGGCAGTGATCCTCGCCAGTGACCTGGGCCATCCTTTGAGCTCTCTGGTGAGACCCCTCAGCCTCCCATCCTCAGTCTATATCCTGATTGTCTGAGCAGGGGGTTAATGACAGGGAGGAGACTCAAGGCCTTTTTGTTCTCTTTTAAGTCCAAGTAAATAAGTCATATCCACTTATATGTTTGATGGATTTTGCTGCTTCTCTGCATTAATTTTCTCTGAGCAGTTCATGATTCTCTCTAACATTGCAGTTCTCCTAAAACACTGGCTGAGCACTTTATTGAGGTCATTCAATGTATGAAATTCAAGATCTGATGGTTAATATGAAAATCAGTGTTAGGGGAAATGGTGCCCTTGGAAAACTTGTACTTTGGCAAAGTTCTTGGTTCAGGCTTGTAGCAGTGATGGAATAAACTGCAGGTTCAAATCAAGTCTCTGGAGTACATCCACAACTGGGATGGGCCATTCAGTCTTTGTACAGTGCAGGGGGTTAATGACAGGGAGGAGACTCAAGGCCTTTTTGTTCTCTTTTAAGACCAAGTAAATAAGTCATAACCACTTATATGTTTGATGGATTTTGCTGCTTCTCTGCAGTAATGAGGCAAGTATGAAGCCTCATTCAAAGACCAGGGGTCACTATATTACTGCACAGTCAATCACTGCAGTCAATCAATGCAGTTGTAGATAAATCTCTGCATTATGCATTTTTGTATAACTTGTATATGACTTTGTATTGAACCTTGGTAATATGTTATAGCGGGCCCCTAAGGTAGTGTAATTACGGTAAAAGAAAAGTGTCTTTTTGCTAGAAGTAGAATAAGATCTCCCCCCCACTTGGTAATCAACTGCCCTGTTGCATGAATGAGGTGTGACTGAGGAAGGCGTGGAGGGCAGTACCTCCAGACAGCTGCAATCCTTGGAGAGGGGCTGGCAGCCCAACCAAGGACAATCAAGCTTGGCAAGTGGGCTGACTAGAGAAGAGCAGACATACTGATGGCCTCGGGGATAAGAAGCAAACACCTTCATGTGGGAACAACCCCCAGCCCAGAGAAAAGCAGCTAGAAGGACCAACAGACACAGTCACAGATTTTGAATCTGGGAGATTTGCCCCTCTCCATCCACTGACTCGCTGCTTGCCTCCTCACCCCCCCACCCCAAGTATAAAGCCTCATTCAAAGACCCAAGGAGTCACTATATTACTGCACAGAGCCCTCCCCCCCGACGAACTCTGCCCCTCACCTGCCTCAGGCTCTGCAAGGGAGTTTGGGTCGGGCGAGGAGGTCTGGGGTGCAGCCCTGGGTTGGGGCAGGGGTTTGGGGTGTGGGATGGTTCAGAGGTTGGGCTCTGGAATGGAGTTTGGGTGCTGGGTGCAGGCTCCAGGCTGGGGCACAGGGTGGGGGTGCAGGATGGGTGGAGGCAGGGGCGACTCTAGGCACCAGCAAAGCAAGCAGGTGCTTGGAGCAGCCCATTTGCAGGGGCGGCAGCCAGCAGGGATCCAGCCTGGGAGCTGAGAACCAACAGGGGGCCCTGGGAGCTGTAGTTCCTTGGTTAGCTCCCTGCCTATAGAGCCAGCTCTGGAGCAGGAAAAAAACTACATTTCTCAGCATTCCCTTGGCCGCTATCAACAGGAAAGGGAGGGGGAGGGAGTACGGTAGCTGAAACCTCAAGCTGCAGCTTGCTGTCAATGGAGAGCTCACTGCTAGAGCGGGGTGGCACTGTGAATGGGGAACGAGTGTGCCCAAGTTGTAGAAGGCTTTGCCTAGATATCCCCTTCAGAAGACATCCCCAGACTGGATTAGAGATACTGGTGTGACCTCACCTTGCAGCCCCAAGGAAGGAATTGGGTGGACTAAATGGACAGTTCCCCTCTTTATCTGAATCCTAGCAAGGGAGGTACGTGGATCCCACTAGAATTTAAGAGTAAGGGAGAGGCTCTACTGGACCTGGGCAGCTTTAGATACAGTACCAGGCACGTAGAGGATTTCCACTTCTGAGCCATCGAAGCAGAAATTCACTTTTCCTTTCCAGATTTAGCTAATATTCAGAAAGGGAATCTAGCACCTGCCTTCCAGATTTGAACACCCTCAAAATTCAGGAGTGCTGAAGCTCAATTTGGGCAGCTGTTACTTCATTTCTCCCAAATCAAATATACTGATTCACTGTAATTTGCTGTAGAAAAAGTTGGATAAACTAGAGCAAGAAATGCTTCCCAGTGGTTTTTAGGACTGGAATTGCTATTTTCAACAGCCATTGCCTTTGTTTGTTTGTTTTATAGTTTTATTTGTTTAAAAGGATAACAGTGATATTGCATTGGCAAATTGCCCATAGAAACAAAGAATGGAACATAAGAATAATAAAGGCACCTCAACGTTTCCTCATTTCTGTAGGACAGTCTTATAATATGCATCCAGATATCCTTTAATCACACAAGCTGGAAATTGTTCCATGTTACTGCAGTTCTGTAACCATATGGGAACCAATCCTGTCTGTGTTCTGTGCACATCCAAAATTCCTGCTGAATGACCCACTCTGGGAGCAAGTTACCAGTGACCCAGGGATGGGGTGGAAGGAGGGTGCAAGTGGGTGGGGGGAGCCCAGAGCTGGGGCAGCACGGGGTGCCTGTGTGGGGAAGATCCCAAGGCTGGGGTGGCAGAGGGTGCTGGTGTGTGTGGGGGAGAGCCCAGGGCTGGGATGGCATGGGGTGCGGGTGTGTGGGGGAGAGCCCAGGGCTGGCAGCAGGGCTGGCAGCAGGGGGTGTGGGTGGAGGGGCAGAGCCCAGGGCTGGGGCAGCAGGGAGATTCAGGGAGGAGCCCAGGGCTGGGGTGGGGGCAGCCAATTTTTTTTTTTTTTGCTTGGGACAGCAAAAAACCTAGAGTTGGCCCTATCTCCACCCACCGTGAGGTAGGTAGGAGCGGATCATTATTATCCCTACTTGAAAGAGGGAGAAGATAAGGCTGAGAAAGGATAATTGACTTGTCTTAGGTCGCATAATCAGTGGCAGAGTTGGGAATAAGACCCAAGAGCCCTGATTTTCAAACTAAGCATCGGATCTTAAATTTCCTACATTGAATGATCTGAGTAAAGTGCTCTCAGATGAGCTCCAGACCAGCAACAGTGCACAGTAAGTATTCAGCCAGTATTTTAGGAGAACTGGAATGTTAGAGAGAATCATGAACTGCTCAGAGACAATTAGTGCAGAGAAGCAGCAAAATTCATCAAACATACAACTGCTTATGACTTATTTACTTGGTCTTAAAAAAGAACAACAAGACCTGAGTCTCCTCTCTGGCAATAACCCCCTGCTCAGCCAATCAGGGTAGAAACTGATAATGGGAGGCTGAGAGTTCTCACCAGAGAGCCCAAAGGATGGCCCAGGTCACTGGTGGGGATCACTGCCCCGCAACACACACACACACACACACATACACACACACACCCCTCTCCTGGTTTTGGGAGGGGAATAGAAGAAAGGATAAAAGAAGCAAGAGACGAAGAGAAAGGAGGGAGGGAGGGATGGATGAAAAGGTGAAACAAAGGACAAACCCCAATGTCCCCAGTGAATCTAAGGGACAAAATCCCAGGTACACAATAAAATTCTGCCTCCTTAAGCTTGTTTTTTCCATGCCTAGAATTCAACTCTCACCAGATGACTGAGACTGAACAGGTTTCAAACCTCGAGGGGGCTTCTGGCTGTGATTTGTCAGTCCTCAAAGGCCAGCCAGGTGACTGTAAATAACTTACAATCATTAGGAAAAATTAGTATCAAGATTCCAACTCTAGCAGTCAGACAACATTGGTTCAATTTACAAGAGATTACTTTTTATATTCCTTGGTTCCCCCCAAATTAGGAAGGGCCTGTGACCACAGGTCCTGCAGGGTACAAAGGGCAGGTCTACATCCCTTTTCTCTTTGTGCATAGTCCTGCCTGCTACCTTTTCAGTTTCAGTTCTGCTACCACAGTACTGATCAGCACATTCTTCAGTAGCATAGGGAAGGGCAGGCACCATCACACAAGGACTATTACACAGAGACCTGCCAAATGCACACAGCAAACAAATGAAAACAAGAGATGAAAATGTTATTTTTTCATTAATCCCTTTCAGTGACAGCAACCTCCGTGGCTAATTGTAACAATAGTAGATGCAGCATTTTCTGATTGAAATGATTTTCAAGTTGCGGGTGCCCCTTTATGAACAGTAATTGCCTACATCTCTGACACAAGTACTTTTCAATTCCATTAAACCTGGGGTTTTGCTCAATTACACACGATATCTTGGAATTTTTCTGGCATATTCATCATCACATACATCACCTACAAGACTCCTGCCATAACAAGGGGCTCTTTATAGGGGTTTGAAATTATTAAAGTGACCCAGCACTTTTCAATTGTAACAGCTCAGGACAAAGTAGATCTCCCTGATCCCACTTATGTAGCTATTTAAATGTAACCTAGTTATAAGGTGGCCTAACTTACTGATATTTTTGACACGTTTTCAAAAAGTGGCCTCTATTTAAATCCATGCAAATATCTGTATGCACACTTTCTGAGCACTGCAAGTCTGAATCTATCACCTGTGCATGCATCTGCTGTTACCTGAAACATGCACATGCTGCTATTTGCATGAAAACTTCTACACGCCTGAATAGAGGAGGATCCTTTGAAAATGTGGCCTTTTAATTATATTTAATACTCCACAAGAGTAGCCTAAAAACAACAACGGGATATAATAAGGCCCTGGCATCAAATGACTAAGGAACAATATAAAAATCAGCAGCACTTTATAAAGAGGACAGGAACAAAATATACAGTAACCATAAAACCAACAGATAAAACAAAACCCAGATTTCCCAGGTGCAATCTAACAGGACAATTTTGCCTTCATAACTCTAGCAATACTCATCTATTTCAGCATGTAATGATCCTGTTTAAAGTATCCAGGAAACAATAAACTCTGGCCCCGGTGCTTGTACATGTTCACTTTGTTGAGTGTGGCTCACATATCTGGACCTCCCAGCTGTTAATAGCTTCACCAACCACCCCTCTGTCTTTGCTTCTGTGTATGTCACTTCATTCTGGCTCTGCAAGGTGTCTGAAGTCCCAAATGCAGGGGCTCGAAATCGGCTGCCCCAAGCAGCGGAGCGCTGCGCCGCCGGTCCCGGAGCTCAACCGAGGGATGACGGGACCCGGCCAGTCATGCCTGGCGGGCGGCAGCTGTCCTGGCCCGGCCCGGGGTGCGCAGCCAGGCGGGCGGGAGCCAAAACCGAGCCAAATGCCGCCCCCGGGAACGGCCGCTCCCCGCCTGGGCGCTGGTGTCTAGAGCCGCCCCTGCCCAAATGCCACTTGTCCTTCTGTAAACCTATCCCAGCGGTATCCCTCCCCCAACTGCCTCCTTTGTGGTTCAATTCTACACCATTGAAATCAATGGAATTTTTTCCATTGACTTCAATTAGAGCAAGATCGGGCCCTTCAGCAATTTCCACCCAGTTCTTTCTATTATGTTTTGTACCAATCAGGGTTCGGGGCCTCATTGTTCTAGGCACTGTCTAACAAAACAATGGTCCTGTGCCCCAAATATTCTGCAGCATCATCCAAAAGATGCCAGAAATGCAGTCCAGTGAATTACCTTGATAACCTCTGGTGTAATCTTTCTTAATATCTGTGGTTTCTAATTCTATCAATTACTAGACAATTAAATTAAGGGGGTTAAGTTACACAGTGGTTTCTGAGAGCAACTGTTTTGAAAATCCAGTTAAAAATGTATTTTAAAGGTAAATAAATGCCTAATCTTTGCCTGAAACACAAGCAATATGAATTTTTTTTAAATGTGTGCTACCATCTCCTAGCCTCATCCTCTCTCCAGTGAAATCCTCTTCAAATGCCTGCACTTTTCATTTCCACCCATGCCCTTTCCCTTTTGCCTTTACAGAGCTATTAAATTTGTTAGTCTCTAAGGTGCCACAAGTACTCCTCATTCTTTATGCTTAATGATGTACTTCTAATAAAGAATTTAATTCTAATTTTTGCCCAGAGTGACTCTGATTTTCAAATTATATTTAAACATAGGAACTTATGGAATGGTTTAGGAATAAAAATAAATTAACATGTACAGAAATATGAAATAGAAAAACAAATAGGACAATTTCACTGCTCTACATGGGACAATCACACACAGAGCTTATTTCATCTTGTGAATTTTTCTGCAGACTAAGCTAAGGGGGGGAAAAGAAAGAGTTTCTCTAATTGTTTTAAACCATGGATGAAAAGAACCTAACATGATCACCCTTGATTAACATGCTTATTATATAATATATAAACAGGGAAACCAGGAGACAACCCTGGGCCACGAAAATAAATAAGGAAGCTTTCACAAGAATCAAAACAAAGCATCATTCAGAATCTGTAAACAACTGAGCCCGCTGATCCTAAAACTCATAGTATAGGTAGACATGTACCTCTTTCTCTCTATTTGAAATAGTTAGATAACATCCTTAATGTTTTATTATTCTTCATGTCTCCACATTAATCCTTTTTATATTGATAGTTCCCAATGTATCCTCTGCCAAGAAATGGACTTTGTGCAGAGAAAATCCATTTTCTAGTGCCAAAGATATTGATAATTAACATTTATGTCATGAAACTTGTAATACCAGTTTGCTAAAATAAAGCTAAGCTTTTCATTATTATTTTAGAGTTTAATTTAGTCATCCAAGGTTACTCAGCTTCATGTTTATAAATTATACAGGGCAGGGACTTAACTCCTCTTGATCGACCTGTTTTGGAATTATGACTGTACAAGTAAGGAGGTTCATAACCTTGTTTGAATATCTGATCCGGCCTTGAAAGAAGGTGATTTATGGATCGACAAAACCTCATCATTTCAAGAATCGGCATCTGAGAACAAGATTTTCCTCTATAACACAAAGAGCGGAGCAAATCAGTTAAGTCTCTACTAGAAGCTACAACTTTGTTTATGTAAGAGTCATACAAGGTTACAAGGTCTGAGAATAGTCTGCTAGTAAGAGTATGGATTTTAGAACAAATAAATAGCTACATACTGCATAAAAATTTGGAAGTTTTGAAACTACTTGTCTGATAATTCAGCACTACCCATGCTACAGCATGTTCTAATTTACCATTTGGTATATGCTTTTTGAAAATACTGAAAGTACATGCCAGTGGTCAACTAAATCATAGAAAATTCAAGCCCTATTTTACATGATGGGTGAGACATTGAAAACTGCATGACTTAGAAATGCCAGTCCCATTAAAAGTTAATGAGACTTATGTTCCTAAATCACTTACTCTCTTTTGAAAATCTCACCCATTTTCGTTTCCAGGGCTACTGCTGCCAATCACCAATATTTTTAAGATAGTACATTTTTTGTAATTATCTGGCATAATAAAAGCACCAAAATTGTTTCCTGGAGAAAAACAAATCCAGAAACCCTAAAATACTGCAGCACTTCTGTTTCACTTTCTGTACCAATGATGAGAGGATTCTGTGAAGACAGACTTTTTTTTACAGGATCTGAAAAATTTCTATAGTAATCAAACATATATGCCCATATTAAGCACCATAGACTGCCAAATTCCAGAGAAACAGAAAACACTCTAGACTTGTGCATGGAATCACTTTTATGTGTTATTTCAAATGCCCTTCCTGAAGTTCTTATGGTGATCTGCGGAGGAGGGGGAAGAATTCTGAAGATAAAAGTCAATTCCAGTGCCATTTCTATGATTGTGGAACCATGGGAAGCCAGGGGCACTGAATTTATCACAGTATTTACATTACTGTTACAAATCCAAATGTTTCACCTATTTTCTAGGAATACTTCACCTTGGTTAAAAAGAACCAAGCAAAATCACGGTTCAACGGTAATACAATTAGGGCATTACCGATGCACCCAAACTTGTAGATTGTGCAAGGAATATCAGGTTGCAACCTGTATAAGTGCAGGTAACTGTGCAAAAAGGGGCTAAAACTGTTTTTCTTTAATAATTGTATTCTCTGCCATGCATTGTCAGGGACTGAAGAAAGCACATGCCCAGCTTTCATTATCTGAAGATAACCTTCCAAATGTAAACCAGTGCAGACCTGTCTTCCTGAGTCTGCAAACTGGCAGTTACAGAGCTTCTATTCCGCCTCACAATGCTGCCAAGCACTAGCAGCTTTGGTCAGTTTCACTGCTGTTATTCAGAACCCCAGGGGTGACGGTAAAACTGAGAAAAATGGTGCCTCTTTCAGGAAAAGTAAGTTCAAGCAGAATCAGGCACTGGAGCTATTCATAGAGAAGCTCATCTCGCTTCCCTCCTCCCATGGAGTAGGAGGAGGGAGGGGATTTCTCCCTTTGGGTCTTGAAAAAACAAGAGTGAAAAACAGGGTGCTGGGCTATGGGGGAGATCTGTGTGTGTCATGGCACTGCGGATCTGTGTGGGGCATTGTGCAGTTATGGTGTGGGGCTGTGGGGAAGGGCACTGGGAGGGAGGAAGGAAGGGAGGGGAAATCTGTGTGTATTGGGAAACTAGAGAGTGGGGGTTTCTGTGTGGGGTGCTGGGCAGCTGTGGTGGGGCTGTGGGCAGGGGTGTGCTGGGCGAGGTGTGTGTGCACAGCACTGTGCATTTGTGGTGGAAGAGTTGTAGGGGGGTGCTGGGCAGGGGAGCTCTGTGGCACAGCATGGGCGCACCCCAATAGGAAAGGGCACGCTGGTAGCACAGGGCCAGGCGGACCAGTGTGCCTCTGGCTCCCAACGGAGCTGCGCACCTGTGTCTGTCTGTCTCCCCCCCAGCTCCACCAACGTGGCCTGATAGTTCACGCTTGCGATCTGGTCACCCTCCCGCTCCCTCCATCCTTCACTCCCTTCCCTGCGTCCCCCCAGCCCTGTCCTCTGTCCTGTCCCCTGTCTCCATCCGTCCCTGCCCCCTTCGTCCCCTCGGTCCCGTCCCTGCATCCCCCCAGCCCTGTCCTCTGTCCCGTCCCCTGTCTCCATCCGTCCCCTCCCGTTCATTTGCAGCCCAGCTCAGCCCCGGTCCCTTTCGCCAGGTGGGGCCGGGCAGCTCCCCTGCGCTGCGATCCAGCACCGGGCACCGCGGAGCACCGGGCAGGCTGTGCAGGGTGGGGAGGGATACTCATATTGCTGACACCTGCCTGCCTCAGGGCTTTCTCCCTGCCCGCCGCGAGGATCGCCAGGGAGGGCAGCAGCGTGCCGCTGAGAGCCGTGTCCAATTGGCCGGGTGGCTGCCTGCAGACAGCACGGGGGAGAGAACCAGACAGCCCTGTAACGCCGCCGCTGCTCGGGACCCGGATCCACGCTGCTGTGCCACCGAGACCCATCAAGTGCCACGGGAGCGGGGGACACCCCCCCCACCCCAGGGAAGTGTCAGGGGCTGCTCGGGCTGGGAGCCCGGCGGAGAGTCCAGCTGGGGAGAGGCTCAAAGGGGGGGGGGTAAAAACGTTGCACCAAAAATATGAAAAAGTTGCCAGACAAAAACCCTTTAATTACAGCTCGGACGGGCCCCTCCGGAGCAGGGGGGCGGGGCCAGCCGCGGTCCCGCCGCCGGGCAGCAGCAGCAGCAGGAGGGGGCGGCGCGAGACGGCTCCCGGGATTCCTGCTCGCGCCGCTGCCGGGGAGCCGCTGCTGCTGCGAGCTGGTGCGCGGGGGGTGGAGGGGGGGGTGTCCTCGCGGGAGGAGCTCGCGCCCAGAGCGCTGACACGGTCCGTTGGGAACTGTCACGCCGCGCGACCGGGCCGCCCCACTTGTGACGTCACCGCCCTCTGTCGCCGCGGCAACCACCAAAACAAACGTTCTCGGAACACGTGGGGCAGGGAGGGGGGTAAGGCTGGGCCGTGACGCAAACAAAGCAGCTGGCTGGCAGCGCGCGGCAATGACGTCACCGAGGAGGAGTCCGCGACGCAGGGGCGGCTCCTCCCCCCGCGCCCCCGCTCGCGGTCAGCGACCCGGCGCCTCGCGCACCTGTGCTGGAGGGGAGGCGGCGGCGGATGCAGGGAGGGGGCGGGGACGGATGGAGACGGGACGGGACAGAGGACAGGGCTGGGGGGATGCAGGGACGGGACGGAGGGGGCAGGGACGGATGGAGACGGGACGGGACGGAGGACAGGGCTGGGGGGATGCAGGGACGGGACGGAGGGGACGGAGGGGGCAGGGACGGATGGAGACGGGACGGCGGACAGCTGGGGGGATGCAGGGACGGACGGAGGGGACGGAGGGGCAGGGACTGATGCAGACAGGACGGGACGGAGGACAGGGCTGGGGGGATGCAGGGACGGGACGGAGGGGACGGAGGAGCAGGGACGGATGGAGACAGGACGGGACAGAGGACAGGGCTGGGGGGATGCAGGGACGGGACCGAGGGACGGAGGGGCAGGGACGGATGGAGACGGACGGACGGAGGACAGGGCTGGGGATGCAGGGACGGACCGAGGGGACGGAGGGGGCAGGGCCGGATGGAGACGGGACGGGACGGAGGACAGGGCTGGGGGGATGCAGGGACGGGATGGAGGGGACGCAGGAGGAGGGACGGATGGAGACGGACGGGACGGAGGACAGGGCTGGGGATGCAGGGACGGACGGAGGGGACGGAAGGGGCAGGGACGGATGGAGACGGACGGGACGGAGGACAGGGCTGGGGGTGCAGGGACGGACGGAGGGGACGAAGGGGCAGGGACGGATGGAGACGGACGGGACGGAGGACAGGGCTGGGGGTGCAGGAGGGGACGAAGGCAGGGACGGATGGAGACAGGACGGAGGACAGGGCTGGGGGATGGAGGGACGGGACGGCGGGTACGAAGGGGGCAGGGACGGATCGGGACGGGACGGAGGACAGTGCTGGGGTGCAGGGACGGACGGAGGGGACGAAGGGGCAGGGACGGATGGAGACGGGACGGAGGACAGGGCTGGGGGTGCAGGGACGGGACGGAGGGGACGAAGGGGGCAGGGGCGGATGGAGACGGACGGGACGGAGGACAGGGCTGGGGATGCAGGGACGGACGGAGGGACGGAGGGGGCAGGGACGGATGGAGGCGGACGGACGGAGGACAGGGCTGGGGATGCAGGGACCAGACGGAGGGGACGAAGGGGCAGGGACGGATGGAGGCGGACGGACGGAGACCAGGGCTGGGGGTGCAGGGAGGGGACGAAGGGGCAGGGACGGATGGACAGAGGGGACGGGACGGAGGACAGGGCTGGGGGGATGCAGGGACGGGACCGAGGGGACGGAGGGGGCAGGGACGGATGGAGACGGGACGGGACAGAGGACAGGGCTGGGGGGATGCAGGGACGGGACCGAGGGGACGGAGGGGGCAGGGACGGATGGAGACAGGACGGACAGGGACAGGGCTGGGGATGCAGGGGACGGGACGGAGGGGCGAAGGGGTAGGGACGGATGGAGACGGACGGGACAGAGGACAGGGCTGGGGATGCAGGGACGGGACCGAGGGGACGGAGGGGCAGGGACGGATGGAGACGGACGGGACAGAGGACAGTGCTGGGGATGCAGGACGGACCGAGGGGACGGAGGGGCAGGGACGGATGGAGACAGGACGGGACAGAGGACAGGGCTGGGGGATGCAGGGACGGGACGGAAGGGGCAGGGATGGATGGAGACGGACGGACAGAGGACAGGGCTGGGGATGCAGGGACGGGATGGAGGGGACGAAGGGGCAGGGACGGATGCAGACCGGACGGGATGGAGGCCCGGGCGGGGGGGATGCAGGGACGGGACGGAGGGGACGCAGGGGGCAGGGACGGATGGAGACGGGACGGGACGGAGGACAGGGCTGGGCGGATGCAGAGACGGGACGGAGGGGACGAAGGGGGCCGGGACGGATGCAGACAGGACGGGACAGAGGACAGGGCTGGGGGGATGCAGGGACGGGACGGAGGGGACGAAGGGGGCAGGGACGGATGGAGACAGGGGACGGGACAGAGGACAGGGCTGGGGGGATGCAGGGATGGGACGGAGGGGACGAAGGGGGCAGGGACGGATGGAGACGGGACGGGACAGAGGACAAGGATGGAGAGACGCAGGGAAGGGAGTGAAGGATGGACGGAGCGGGAGGGTGACCAGATCGCAAGCGTGAACTATCAGGCCACGTTGGTGGAGGGGGGGGGGACAGGACAGAGGTGCGCAGCCCCGTTGGGAGCCAGAGGCACACTGGTCCGCCTGGCCGTGTGCTACCAGCGTGCCCTTTCCTATGTGCCCTAAGTCATTCCTATGTTATTCCATAACATTCCTATGTGCCATAACATTCTTATGTGCTGAATAAGAGCACATAACATTCCTATGTTCCCTCCCAACACCAGGGAGTGTGTGTGTGCCTTTCCTATTCTTATGTGCTGATCAGTGCTGTGGTAGCAGAACTGAAACTGAAAAGGTAGCAGGCAGGACTATGCACAAAGAGAAAGGGATGTAGACCTGCCCTTTGTACCCTGCAGGACCTGTGGTCACAGGCCCTTCCTAATTTGGGGAACCAAGGAATATAAAAAGTAATCTCTTGTAAATTGAACCAATGTTGTCTGACTGCTAGAGTTGGAATCTTGATACTAATTTTTCCTAATGATTGTAAGTTATTTGCAGTCACCTGGCTGGCCTTTGAGGACTGACAAATCACAGCCAGAAGCTCTTTGATTTTGGGAAGGCCCCAGATCATTTTGCAGCTGGAGTGGGCAGCACCACTCAGGCTACCGTTGATACACTAGGACTATCACAAGTTCTTCTGCTGAGCATCCAGCATGACGTTTGACCACAAAAGGGCAGACAAATAGAAGAGGCAATATAGTATGTAGTGGGCTCAGGGATGAGAACAAAGGACTAATCCTAGCGTTGACACTGGCTCCCACTGTGGCCCTGGTCAAATCACATAGGCCAAAATTTCCATACTTGAGTGCCTATAGTTATGTACCTAAATCATTGACTTTAATAGGGTATTAGAGCAGTGGAAGCTACTCCAGCCATTGATCTTTTCCCATTTTGCATACTGAGGAGGGACAGTGCTTCCTTGTGTCCCCCCTTGCAGGATTCCCAGCACCCACGTGTTACTCATGTGGGTATTGAACATAAAATTTTCCCCATGCAAAAATACATTTTGTTTTCAAACAATCCAAGGACTTAGTTGACACGGAGAATTTTTTTAGAAAAAGGGCAAAATAGCTTGACATTTCAAAAGAAATCACTGTTTAATTTTCTTTATAGTTCAAACATTATTTTAAAGGAGTTGAACTCAGATGTTCCTGAGGTTTAACAATGACTTGTATACATAGCTCCCAGAATGGAACCTGTGCAAACAAAAAATAAACAATAATAGTGTCTTTTAAATTCACTGTATTTTTAAAGACACACAGAGGAGAATCAGCCAGGCTGATTCATTGTATTTTCCCTGTGCTGATGAAGGAATTAGAGACAATAACAGAGCTTGACAAAACCAGCTAAAGCCACCAAACCAACTGGAGGGTTAAATCTATCAATCAGAAGTAAATATGAAATATAGGGGGGTGGGATCAGGGCGATGCCCTGGGGAGAAGCCAGAGAACTCCTCTTCCCCAATTGTCAGAAGAGGAAGGTGCTGATTTTTATCCAAATGCCCTCCCTGAGTCCTATTTAGAGATTCAGGTTCTTTAACATTATAGCTGTCCCAAGTTTGCATAGTGCAATGCTTGAATTTACATGAAGAGAAAGTAGAGAGTAAGTAGGAAAGTTCTTCCAATTTTAAACTAGATGTATATTAAATTAAATCTGTGCTAATTAATCAGATGCATAAAGAGTATTTAAGACAACAGCTCAGCCCCTCTCACCCACCCTCTCTCCATCACCATTGTCAACTTTCTCTGGATGTGTTTTTATGAATAAACTGAACTGATCTGACTAGCTGAATCAAACAATAAGTTGTTCTAAACGAATCACGATGCTTCAGGGCAATAACTGTTTGGGAAACATCTGTTACTTTACTGCTTCAACATTCAGCTGAGAAAATTATTAGATATATATTCTGATAATTTGAACAGAAACAAAGTCATCGTAACAGAACATTGAGAGAGGATCAAAGCCTTAGGTTTTGAAAATAAATATCACACGTCAACATTTTTTCCATAAATGCTTCGCAGCGGAGACCATTATCCTAAGATAACATTCTCCAGCAGAGAGATGATCTCTTAATTAGAGCAATATGTAAACTACTTTAGGATGCTTGATATAAATCCTGCAAACTGATTCATTGATACTTTTACTAAGATGAATTTTGATATCATGGGATGAAATCCTGGCCCTATTGTAGTTTATAGAACGAGGAGTACTCGTGTCACCTTAGAGACTAACACATTTATTTGGGCATAAGCTTTCATGGGCTAAAACCCACTTCATCAGATGCATGCAGTGGAAAATACAGTAAGAAGATATATATACAGAGAACATGAAAAAATGGGGGTTGCCATACCAACTCTAACAAGATTAATCAATTAAGGTGGGATATTATCAGCAGGAGAAAAAAAACTTTTTGTAGTGATAATCAGGATAGCAAACAGTTGACAAGAAGGTGTGAGTAACACTAGGGGAAAAATTAGCATGGGGAAATTTTTTTGGAAAAGTTATTTTGTTGAAGAATTGCGACTTTTAGGTCTGTAATCAAGCGTCCAGGGAGGTTGAAGTGTTCTCCGACTGGTTTTTGAATGTTATAAATCTTGACGTCTGATTTGTGTCCTTTTATTCTTTTATGTAGAGACTGTCTGGGTTGGCCAATGTATATGGCAGAGGGGCATTGCTGGCACATGATGGCATATATCACGTTGGTAGATGTGCAGGTGAAGGAGCCCCTGATGGTGGGGCTGATGTGATTAGGTCCTATGATGGTGTCCCCTGAATAGATATGTGGACTGAGTTGGCAACTGGCTTTGTTGCAAGGATAGGTTCCTTGGTTATTATTGTTGTTGTGTGGTGTGTGCTTGCTTCAGGTTGGGGGGCTGTCTGTAAGCGAGGACTGTCCTGTCTCCCAAGGTCTGTGAGAGTGAGGGATCATCCTTCAGGATAGGTTATAGATCCTTGATGATGCGCTGAGAGGTTTTAGTTGGGGCTGAAGGTGACGGCTAGTGGCGTTCTGTTATTTTCTTTGTTGGGCCTGTCCTGTGGTAGGTCACTTCAGGGTACCCTTCTGGCTCTGGAGCACCTGGCATTGGCCACTGTCAGTAGACAGATACTGGGCTAGATGGACCTTTGGTCTGAGCCGGTCCGGCCGTTCTTATGTTCTTATACTTGGGGAAAATGACTAGCAACCTGGCTACCATGGCATGAGCTACCTTTGACAACTGATTGCCTCCTTATTACCAGAACATCATTACAGAAAGGAAGCTTGTAATGAAACAGGGCCAGGGCCAGATGTGGATAGCCGGGATAGCCTCCTGCTGTGCTCATTTGGGTTTGTACTGTAGTACGGTGCAGTGTTTCTTTACAAAGGGCAATTGTTTGCTACTTTCCTTAGTAGGGACTAGGTGAAAATAAGATGAAAAATTCCAGCTTTTTGTTGGATATTGTTTATCTGCTCCTTGCACATTCAGGGTAATAGCTTAGAACTTTCACTGAAACTGAAGTTGCATAAAATGAGTTTTGTTTTAATACAGTTTAATTTAATTACTTTCAATTCTCTGATAAACACAGCATTGAGTGGTGAAAAAGGGACTGTCACAAAGATAAGAATGGCAATAAAATATATACTGAAAACAACAGATGAGTAAGAGCTTCATTGTTTAAACAGTACATAGAAAGAAAAACTATTATATATTAAGAAAAAATAGGAAATTAACAAACCAAAAACCTCCATTTAACGTTACTTACGTTTGCTTTCATCAATAAAATAAACCATAAAATAATTAGGAAATACAAAGTCAAGATTTTCAAAAACGATTAAAAGGTTACGAAATTTTACGTTCTCTTGTTAGCAAATGTCCAAATAAGTGTTGCCCTGGGCACCCTTAATTCAGTCCTCTTGTGCATTTCCATGATGATGCAGACTTTCATTACCTGATCCCAGGAAGAAGATCAGCAGGAAGAAATGGAATAAGAGGAAAGAGAAGATGAGAAAAGAGGAAAGGAGGAAGAGGGAAGCCCAAAGGACAAATTTCAAACACCAGCGAGTCACAGATTCATAAATTCCAAGGCCAAAAGGAACAACTCTGGTCTGACTTTCTGTTTAACATCGGCCATTGAATTTCCCTGAAAATAATTCCCACAGAAATTAAAGCAGATTGTTTAGAAAATCACACAATCTTGATTTTTTTTAAAAAAGGCCAGTTGTGGAGGATCCAGCACAACCCTCGGTGAATGGCTCCAAACCCTGAGGTTAAAAATGCGCTTTCTCTCTAGTGTGAATTGGTCTAGGCTTCAACTTTCAGCCATTGTCTGCTCTTAACCTTTATCTGCTAAAGTGAAGAGCTCATTAGTAAATATTTCTTCCCTTATGCTCACCGCTTACCCTTCTCTTTGAATGAGCTCCTGTACTCTGTCAGCACAAGGAGGGTTTTCTAATCCTTTCATCATTCATGTGGCTCTTCTGTGAACCCTGTCCAATGTGAGAGCATCTGTCTCAAACTGTGGACACCAGAAGTGGACACAATTTTCCAGGAGTGGTTGCACCAGTGCTCAGTACACAAATATGGAACCTCTCTATTTCTACTTGAGATTCTGCTCTTTGTATGGCTCCAAGAGTCACATTTGCCCCTTTGGCCACTGGGAACTCATGGGGAGCTGATTATCCCCCATGACCCCAAGTCTTTTTCAGAGCTGGTGGTTCCCAGGTTTGAATCCTCTATCTTGTACACAGAGCCTATATTTTGTCTTACTTTCTACACAGGTGATGACTTCTTTCGACAAAATCTAAACACAGAAATGAAAAAACTCACAAAGTATCTCCTCCCCACCAATCCCCTTGGTCCTCACAGAGAGACAGCAAAGATGGAGGCTTGCTGCAACCAGGCTACAGGGGTCTCCGAGCTTCCCCCTGCCCCATCCCTGTCCTGCCTGGCTGTTGTCAAGGGAGCTGTGTGAGGTCACATCCGCCTCATCGTCTTTGCCCAATAGGCTGAATTCCTGCCAAAGGCCTTTGTGAAGTCACTGCCACACTCACCTTTCCCTTGCAGGCCTGATGTCTGCCCTGGCCAGCCCGGTTCGATGTTTGAGTTGCACCCCAAGATCTCCCCACTTGGTCATTATTGATTCTGGGGAGCAAGCAGGCTACCCAGTAAAACAGCAGAGTCTGTTCCTCACCCCACAATGAGTTTTTCACAGAGGTGTCAGTTGAGAAACAATGTGATGGCCTAATCCGGCCTCTATTTCTCAGGCTATGAAATTTCACACACTTAGCACCATATTAAGCCCAATCGCTTGTAGGAATTCACTAAAAGGCACCTTCCAGAATGATAACAAGTTGTGATGTGAGGATAGCTGGAAACAGAGAATCCACCTTTCCCCTAGGTAATTTGTTCCAGTGGCTAGTGTCTCTCACTGTCAAAAATGTGTGCCTTACATTTCATTTGAATTTCTCAGGCTTCAGCTGACAGCCATTGGTTCTTGTTGTGCCTTTCTTGGCTAGATTGAATTAGCCCTGCCCCATGAAATCCGATCTCCCCATCCTGCTGGGAGCCCCTCAGGCAGGAGCACGCCAGTAGGTGCCTCCTAGCTGTTTGTCTTCTGGATTTGGGACAGGACTTCCCCTGTATGGATGCTCTCCGTAGGGATATCAGATGCACCTCCAGAGGCAGTGCAGAAGCAAGTGCACTGCATCAGCCTGTCATTGGGATCAGGGCTTTGGCCTTGGCAGCTTCTGCTTCAGCCACATCTCTGGGTGCCCAGGCTCAGGGCTTCTGACCCCTGTGGCCACCTCCACATTTGGGAATGTCTTGTAGTTTCAGAACGGTTGGTGGCTCCTTCCCTCCAAGCCCAGGTCTGAAGGCAGGACGGCAGTGAGGGTGGCAAGGCTGTGACTCTCCTACAACAACCTTTGAACTCTTCCACTCTTCCATTTTGGTGGGGAAGCCCACCAAACAACATCTCATTGAGATGGACGTGTTCCCAGGGAATGTCTCAATTACAAGGAATCAACATTTCCCAGCTGAAATAAATGTTGTGCTGGAAAACGTTCTTTTGGTGCTAAGTCCCAAGTTTGTTCTGCCTTACTGAGCTGCCTAGCATGCAAGCACGTACAGAAACACTGCCCAACATGTAACGTCACAGTATTCAATTTTAACACAACTGCAAATACATCAGAGCATCAACATTTTCTGTTGTACAAGGTCTCTCCTTTTTTGGAACCCTTGTTTCTAAAAAAGCCATGCGAGACTTGAATCAAATTTCAGTGACTAATTATCATGTGTGTGGCATCATCATTAATGCGTGTTCTATGTAGTTAGGTTATTGTCTTCTTTAGGAAATTTTGGGAAACAGGAGCCCTGGGAAACCCTCCTCCCCTCATACACACTGCACATTTGCTGCTACCTGGTGCTGGCTGAGCAGTAGCATTGTGACATCAGAGAGGATCCACCACTCAGCACCCCGTCCCTCCAGTTCATTTGCATACTTGCGGAGAATGAATAGCAACCTGGCTACCATGGCAAGAGCTACCTTTGATGACTGATTGCCCCCTTATTACCAGAGCATCATTACACAAAGGAAGTTTGTAAAGAAACAGGGCCAGATGTGGATAGCCGCGATAGCCTCCTGCTGTGCTCATTTGAGTTCCTTGAAAAAGGGACCTTCACAAAAATAAGAATGGCAATAAAATATATATTGAAAAGAACAGATGAGTAAGAGCTTCATTGTTTAAACAGTACATAGAAAGAAAAAACTATTATATATTAAGAAAAAAATAAGGAAAGTAACAAACCAAAACCCCTTCATTTAACGTTACTTAAGTTTGCTTTCATTAATAAAATAAACCACAAAATAATTAGGAAAAGAAAGTCAGGATTTTCAAAAATGATTAAAAGGTTACGAAATTTTTACGCTTCAGCTGACAGCCATTGGTTCTTGTTGTGCCATTTTTGGCTAGATCGAATTAGCCCTGCCCCGTGAAATCTGATCTCCCTGTCCTGCTGGACCCCCCAGCCAGGAGAACCCAGTAGGGGCCTCCTAGCTGTTTCTCTGCCCGGCTGGGGACAGGACTTCCTCTCCGTGGGGATATCAGACGCACTTGCAGAGGCAATGCAGAAGTGAGTGTGCTGCATCAGCCCGGTGTTGGGCTCAGGGCTTTGGCCTTGGCAGCTTCTGCTCCAGTCACATCTCTGGGTGCCCGGACTCAGAGCTTCTGGCCCCCTGTGGCTGCAGCCAGGGCTGGGGCACTGGGCTCAGGACTTTCATGCCCTTCCCAACTCCTGACGGCACTCTGGGTACCTGGGCTCAGGGCTTCTGCCTGGCATCTGAAGTGAGAGCTCTGGGCTTCCCTTGCAGTTCCTTCTGGGGCTCAGGGGTCCATTTCTCTGAATGCCCTGAAAATGGTAGGAGCCGAGCTGGTCCCAAGTAATAGGTAGGAGCTGAGGTGCTACAACATGAAACCTCTCTGAGGCTCTTATCTGCTCCACAGGGACATCTGTCTTCTCACTCAATTAGCAGTGGAAAGGGAAAACCCCAAGGAGGCTCCTCCTCGCGCTCACAGGCTGTCGGGGGCAGAGAATTCACCCCAAGCCCACGCTTGTGAGTCTGTATCATAACACGCATGCACAACAGCACTGCACAAAGTTTATAAACGTCACCTTAACTCTGATGGTTCCTAACGTTTAAAGGCCCCGGGTGCAACTTGGAGCTGGGGTACCGCTGAGCTCTCTGTCTCCCCAGCCTGGGCTCCTCTCACACTGCTGCTGGGAGAAGATGCAGCTTGCTCCCGTCCCTGCACTCACACAAACCTTTGCACAGGCAGGGACACACCCAGCTGCAGGGACCAGGAAGCTTCTCCCCAGCTCCCCAGCCTAGGTCCCCAGTGCTGCAGCGACTTGCCCTGGCCAAAAGCCTGACGGGATCACTTTATTACCCAGTCTGCTCCTCCCTCCAAGTGGAGAGGATCATGCACCAGTCTCTGGTCCTGAGCAGGTGCCCCAACCACATCTAGCAAAACGAAGAGTTTTAGGGGGAAATAGAACACACATTGATTAACTATGCAAAGATAGGCTTGAAGGGATTGTAAGCAATGAGCGCACAGCTCAATGCAGGTTACCCAAGAACTGACCCAAAAGAACCTCTGCTTTGGCCTCAGCGGCAGATCTGGGGCGGTGAGAGCTGAATTCCAGACTCACTTTCCTGCTCAGCTGCAGCTGTTTCCCCAGGTCTCTCCTCGCCGCAGGCTCCGGCTCAGGGCTGGCTCCAGCCACCGCAGAGTCCGAACCTCCCTGCCCCCCAGAGCTGGGCACAAAGGGGCCTAATGCAGATCTCTCCCCCATACAGACCCGGCTGGGGCAGCAGCAGCAGCAGCATCCCAGGCACCCACCGGCCCCCCAGCAGCTCCCACACTCCAAATGCCCTGCACCGCACACACCCGCCGGCCTCACAGCTCCTCCCCACCCTCCCATGGTCTCATGGGCTCATAGACTCATAGACTCGAAGGTCAGAAGGGACCATAATGATCATCTAGTCCCACCTCCTTCACAACGCAGGCCACACAAACTCACCCATCCACTTCTATAGCAAACCCCTAACCTATGTCTGACTTACTGAACTCCTCAAATTGTGCTTTGAAGACCTCAAGCTGCAGAGAATCCTCCAGCAAGTGACCAGTGCCCCATGCTGCAGAGGAAGGCGAGAAACCTCCAGGGCCTCTGCCAATCTGCCCTGGAGGAAAATTCCTTCCGACCCCAAAGATGCTGATCACTTAAACCCTTAGCATGTGGGCAAGACTCACCAGCCAGCACCCACGAGAGAATTCTCTGCAGTAACTCACATCCCAACCCATCTAACATCCCATCCAGACCACTGGGCATACTTACCTGCTGAGAATCAAAGATCAATTGCCAAATTCATTGCCAAAATTAGGCTAGCCCATCATACCATCCCCTCCATAAACGTATTAAGCGTAGTCTTGAAGCCAGATATGTCTTTTGCCCCCAATACTCCCCTTGGAAGGCAAGTCTAAACTCCCTAGTGTCCACTTGATAGCCACTGGTTCTTCTTCTTCTGCACAGCATCGCTCGTGGAGAACAAGGACCTGCAAATCTACAGTCGTACTCTATCTTTGTTTCAAGAATGAAAACAAACTACCGCCTCAGAGGACCAGAACGGATTTCAGCTGATGGACAGCTTTCCTCAGTGTTTGTACATTTTAATAGGAATATATTGAATGATTAAATTCATTTCACGTCCCCGTTCAGCGGAACTCCTGAACATACAGGAGATGGATATGAAAATATAGATCACTTAAAAAAGAGGACATGTAAGAGAGCAGCTGGACTTGAACCAGAAACCTCTTCATCTGCCATCAAATGCACCACCACTGAGTTCCCTGAGGCAGCTGAGTGTTGGAGCCAGTGATCTTGAAGAGTATGAAGGGGACACTTATTTCAAAGAGCTTCTCTTCCATTCCCAGACATGAGTGGTTTTAAAAATGGAGTTTCATTACATTTTCTATGTGCATGTAAACACCACAGCTTGCACAATCCCACAACTGCACAGTCTCACCAGAGCACAATAACTTTGGAGGCCCCACACCCAGCTACCCAGCTCTGCGGCCTTTAACCTCTTCAGCAGTTCTCCAATGCCTTAAAGCCACAGGGCACAGCATGGAATTTGACCCCATTAATCCTAAATCAATTTGGATGAAAAATCTTTGCAAAAATATTTTGTTTTCCAAACCAAAAGCATCTCCCGTTTGTGGCGTCCCCTTAAACTGTCTCTTCGCACACAAAGAGGAGACACTTCAATTTGGAAACGAGATAAGATGCTTCATTCAGGGTATGCAGTTGCTCCACTTCATGTTTGAAAGATCATATAATGCCAGTCAAATTGACTTTCAGCCCTTACACAGCAGACCCCACTGACGGCATCTCCCCGGGGCCGGGTGGAGCCAGCTCACCTTATCAAACCTTCCCATACCCGGGGGAACAGGAAAGTGCGAGGCTGCAGCGCCACCTAGCGGCCACAGGACAAATCGCCGGCTGCTGCACCTGTGGGCACTGGGAGTTCGCTTAACATGGAAAGCTGCCTAATGCAAGGTTGGCAAAACGGGGTCTGCTGCACTACATCATCATCTGCAATGACTCAACCCGATAGGACACCTCCTGTGCTACGCTGCTACTAGTGACCCTCTCAAACAGGTCCCCACAGATCCCCAGCCTCCCCCCACCAGGAGGCAGCTAGGAGAGGCTTGTTACACTGCTCTACAGCCAAAATGCTTCTGAAATAAATGGAGTCCAACTTTACTAATTCTGGGTCACTGAGAACGAAAATGATGCTTAAAATTCTTGATTGGCTCTAGTTTTCAAGATATGCTATTGAGTCAGTATTTATGACCCTTGACTTGGGAATGGCGGAGGATCAGTGAGTTATAAAGGGACCGGATCTCAATTTAAACCAGTAATGGCTATAATACATCTTTGACTGGATCTATGAATAAATCTATGAATGGCTTTGGACAGTACTTGCTTTTTAGGCAAAACAATGAAGGATACAGTCTGAAGCTGGTATTGCCTCATACATGATATGAATTGCATCATGTTATTCCTAGAAGTCATGGATGATGCAATCATAATGAAGCTGAACCAATTGCCCTATATCAGCTCTAGAAATCATACAGTGTCTTGCTCTCTTATTTGTCAGTGTTTGATTTTGCAAAGGGACCCATTTCTCTTTAGCCAAAGTGAGCAGAGATGCCTCGTACTTGTGTGAACAGTGCAGATAACTTGTGCTATGTTTGTGGTGAAGTGACTTTTGCATCACAAAAGTGCAGTATAAACACTATGGTTAAGAAAGCCTATCACTTTTCTTTTGGCTGCAAAATTGGAGATCAGCTATGTGTTGGAAGCAATGAGTGTGGCAATCTCAGTGAACCGACGGAGGGTGACGGTGGTCAGAGAAAGACAACGGAAGGTTAAAGGGCAACGATGGGCATAACGATGATGATTGTGTTGTATTTCATTCCTTAGATCTGGTGCCAGCGCACGTCCCTTTAGCCTTGTAGTTTACCAAGAGTAAAACTAAATATCTGTTGAGATACAAGGGAGAGTCTGTGTCCATTCCTGCTAGCAGCACAGGGGTTTGACGTTGCTGCTTTCAATCCTCCGGCTCTGCCGAGACAAGGAACAATTCAGGCGGTCACTGAAATGAAGGAGGGAGATGAATTTCTGACAGGGAGGGACGGCTCGTCTTAAAGGTGTTTGGCAGGCAGCCTCCTTCCCAGGTCTGTCCCGACAACACCCAGTTGAAAAGGACTCTCCTCAGCCCTCGTCAGCCCGGTGAACTCAAACACCCAACGAGTCTGGCCAGAGGCAGGACATCAGCTTTAAGGGGAGGGGTGGGTGTGGCAGTGACATCACAAAGGCCTTTTGCAGGAACTCGGCCTATTGGGCAAAGGTGGTGGGGAGGGGGTGACCTCACAGAGAGACCCCGACATCTGCCGGGCAGGACAGAGGTGCAGGGCCAGGTCTGTCTCTGAGACCTCCCGGCTTTGCTGCCGCAAGTCTCCTTCGCGAGGTCTCTCCTCGAGGGCTGAGAGAGGATTAGGATTCACAGATGTGAGCATGAGGAGGAACCTCTGTGGAGTTTTCTCCTTTCCTCCCACTGATTGTGCTGAAAACAAACTTCCCTTTGAGAAGGTAAGAGGCTCAGAGAGGTTTGGAACCTGTTCAGTCTGATCCACCTGGCGCAGGCAGCATTCTAGGCCCAGACAGCACTGGCTTCAGGTGGCAGAATTTGATTTCCTCCCAAGTTTTGATGATTGGAATCCCTGGGGACATTGGGGTGTATCCTTTTTGGTTTATCTTTTCCTCTTTCCTCCCTCCTTTCTCCTCTTCTCTTGCTTCTTTTTTCCCTTTTCCAGCTTCCCTCCCTCTACCTAGGAGGGATGGGTCTGGAGTGCGGGCAGGGGAGGGGTATTGCTCTCATTGCGGGAGGTCCTCACCAAGACGTGGGACTGGGTCTGAGAGTGATCCCCTCTGATGGTGTCCTGGGCCGTCCTTTGGGACATCTGGTGAGACCCCTCAGCCTCCCGCCCCTCAGAGTCTCAGTGCTGATTGGCTGAGCAGGGGGCTATCGACACCAAGGAGACTCAGGTCAGTTTGGTCTCTTTTCAAATCAGGCAAATAAGTCACAACCAATCCAATGTATGGAATTAATCTGGCTGCTTCTCTCCATTAATTGTCTCTTGGCAGGTCATGATTTTCAATAATGTCCTAGGTCTTCTAAAATACTTGCTGAATAATTACTATGAACCACTGTTGGTCTCTAGCTCACTTGAGGGCACTTTATTCTGATCACTCAATGTGTGAAATTCAAGATGTGAGAGAGAGGCTGAAAGCCAGGAGCAGTGTTTCCTCTAATTTGTTATGTCCATGTGTGGAATGAATTTTGTTTTGGGCACAAATATGGAGGTGAGGTGTGACACATCACCTGCATATTGCGCTCCTTACAAAATTCATTCTGCACATGGATGGTGTGTGGCAGGGGTGAGGCTGAAAGGTTTGGAGTGTGAGAGGCTCGGGCTGGGGGCGCTGTTTTGTGTGGGCTCGGGCTGGGGGTGCTGGCTCTGGTGTGGGGCTAGCGTTGTGGGTCTCAGCTTTGGAGCTGTGGGTTGGGGCGCTGGGGGTGAGGGCTCTGGGGTGGGGCTGGGAATGAGGAGATTGGGGAGCAGGTTGCCCCAGGGAGAAAGAACTGCCCCCTCCAGCCCTCTCTCCCCACAGCAGCTCAGGGCCAGATGAGAGGGCACCTGTCTCCAAGCCGCAGCAGCGCCGGTGGGGCTGGGTTGGGACTGAGGGAGGCGACAGGATTTATTTTTCCGAAGTCAAAAGGAGGAAGGGATGGAGTTATGCTTCAGCTTTTACCTCATAAACTTATTCCTGTCTAACCTACAGGACACTATGGGAATAAGACACTATGTCATGTGGTGACATCACAAGAGCAGAGGATGTGAGAACTACAGCAACTGAGAGGGTGGGGGATTTAGAGTCGGATTGTTTCAAATGCTGCATTTGTCGGCTGACATTTAACAGCAACGCTTAGCTAACACAATGGAGAAAGGAATTCTCTGCTAAAGATTAAACTTGCCCCTTTGGCCAACTCTGCCCCTTCCCTGACCGGAGTGTGCTCAGAACAGCCCCACCTCCCCCCGCACACACACACACACACACACAAGCCCACAGCTGGGCACCCAGCACAAAGCCAGGGAAGTGGTTGCTTGGCTTGTTTTACTTTTTGCTTTGCAGAAGGTTTTTTCAAAAGCATTTTCTGCTCTTGTTCCCCATGGTGAGGAAGCAGATGGTTGTGGGGAAGGGAACCTGAGAGCGGTGGTGCCGGGCAGCAGTGGGGAGTTGGGGAGGCTGAGGAGGGCAACAGGAGGCTGGAGGTGACTGGGGCGATGGGGGAAAGGGAACAGTTTGGAGGAGGCTGAAGGGGGAGATGGGGGAACGGGACATTTGGGGGGGCTAAAGGGGGCAATTGGGGCAGTTGTGGGAGGCAGAAGAGGGTGATGGGGGAAGTTGGGGGAGGCTGAAGGGGGCAATGGGTTGAAGGAGGCCGGGGCAGAGAGGCAGTTGGGGGGCTGCTCGTCCCCACAGGAGGGGAGGAGGAAGAGGAGGTGCCCTTCTTTCTGAAGCTGTTTCCTGTTAGATCTTGCAACTTCACTGTTCCTGAGCAGGGTCCTGTGATGAAAAGGAAACTAGAGAGATTCGTGGTCCTGCTTTCAGCAGGGGCTTAGGCTGGATGACCTCCTGGGGTCTCGTCCAACCCTAATTGTCTATGATTCTGTGTTTCTGTGGAGGACAGGTCCATCAATGGCTGTTGGCCAGGGTGGGCAGGGATGGTGCCCCTAACCTCTGTCTGTCAGAAGCTGGGAATTGGGCGACAGGGGGTGGGTCACTGGATGATTCCTGTCTGTTCATTCCCTCTGGGGCACCTGGCACTGGCCGCTATCGGCCGACAGGACACTGGGCTAGATGGAGCTTTGGTTTGACCCAGTCTGGCCGGTCTTCCCTTCTAATGCTCTTCTCACATGCTCAGTAACAGCTGCAAGCTGCTGCCCTCACGCACCATCAGAATCCGCTCCTGCAATCAAAGGCCGGAAAATCCCTGAAGGGGGAAATCGGAGGGGCAGGATGGGCAGAGGACAAAACTGGGACAGGATCAGGGGTTCAGACGGGGCTGCCCTGCCAGGTAGGTGCAGAAGGAAAACCCCAGCTAGAGGGAGGCAGAGGGGAGAGAAGTTCCCACAGATGGGGTGAGCCGGCAGCAGCACTTCCACACTAGGGTGTGGTGGATGGTAGAAGGACTCGTGTTCCTTGCAGGATGGTCCATCTCAGCCCCCCCTCCCCAGGGCTGTGGGGTTAAAGGCCCCGAGTGGCCCAGTGCCCAGGATCCACCGCTCTGCTCTAGCTGAAATGGTGACTGAGCTGCCAAGGGAGATGTGATTCAGGAAATAGTTTAAACCTCCCTCCCCATCCCCTCATCATAAAGCAAACTGATACTTTTAGACGTGTTTACGCTGTTTCAAAGAATTCCTGGCCAGTTTCCGTCTCGGTAACATGTCTGCTTGGAGCCTCAGAGTAGCTCAAGATTTGTCTTATCTGCTGCTCTGATTGCCTGAGTTAGTCTCCTGTCCTGAGCTCCTGGAGTTCTGCACCTTTTCATTGTTTATTTCTAGCAATGGTATTTGGATGACAGTGTCCAGTAGTTCAGGCACCCAGCTGAGAGGCAGGAATTAGGACACACCGGGAGCTGATCCCCTGCCCCACTCGCGCTCATTAGTTAGCCCCAATGAACCCCTTCAAAGGGAGAGCTGGACAGAGCCCCACCACGGCACACTGCTTCGTGCACTGACCTGAAACATGGGGGACCCTGGTTCAAATCCTTTCTCCCTTGTGGACAGTGGCGGGGGGCGGGGGTGATGCTGGCAGCCCCAGCTCATGCCTGTGGCCTCAGGCCTCCCTGAGGCACAGATCTAGCCCAAAGGCAGACTTGCCTAGGTGGCAGGATAGCCCCGAGTGCCCAAGGGGACTGTCTGTGACTCCCTGCTCAGGCTGTTCGTGTGCCTGGGGAGTTCGCTCTCGGGGGGTGGAAGCTCCCAGTCCCCATGGGGGGTGCCCTGGTGTGTAACAGTCTGCCCTGAGCTTGCTACTCACGTCCCTGAACTACTCTCTGCAGCTGGACAGAGGGAATTGAACCTGGCTCTCCCACATGGCAGGTGGGTGCTGGGAGCACAGGACCTATCTGTGAGAGAGGGGCAGGGCTAGGACACCTCCCCGTTGTCAGTGTCTCCCTGGGCGGGCTTGGCTGGCTCCTTGCCTGGGGAGCTGGTGGTTGTGAGTTGTGTTGTAAGGTGCCTGTGTCGCCCGTGCATCGTACAGGGAGTTCAGGCCCCTAACTCCGCTTTGTGGATCACTGGGTTGTTCCTGGATTTTCTCGCTGCTGAAACCAGGTCCTGTGACGCTCAGCACAGCCCCCCCTCAGTCCCGTCACGGGGTGTAGCCAGTCCGGTCTCTGCAGAGCCCAGCTGAGCAATGCCTGATTGACATGGGTGTGCACAGGAGAAGAGACAGAGCACAGGCTGGAAAGTGACACATCACAGCAAAGCCCAAACGCTCCTCCTAGGGGCACGATATTCCCTGTGGGTGCTGGGGGACACGCTGTGATGGGATCCGCTGTGCCCCCGAACCCTCTCCAGCCTGGGCTGTCTCCCACAATGCCCTGCTTGTGACCAGCAGCAACCCCTCCAGGCGCTGTTATCCCTCGGCACAACGGCATGTGGAGCGGCTTGATTGCATGGATGCTCCCGAGCCACTCGTGAATCCCACAGTGAGGTGCCCGCCAGATCCCCCCAGCTCCCAGCACTGCGCCTCAGGAATATGCTGTGTGTGTTAGTAATTGGTTCCCCACTTCCCCACTGGAAGGTGGAGCTACACCAGGAACGTGGGGTCTGTGGTGTCGCGGTTTGGGTGGGTTATTGGAAGAGCGGGGAGGACTAGTCTATGGCAGAAGCCTGCAATTTGCCTTGCCTGCCCGGCTTGCGCTTTTGGCTTCACTTTTGGTTTTTGATTTTTTTCCTCCACTGTCATCAGTTCATCCCTTCCCACTGAACTGCCCAGTGCCTGGCTTGGAGGTGGAGGCAGGAGGAGAGAGACAAGAGTGAGATTTCAGCATCTCCAGTAGCCCCAACAAACACTGTGGGGTTTTAATTCATAGCTGTTGTCGGTCTGGGGGAGACCCTGGTGCACCAGCGGGGGAGGGTGTCTGACGGGGTTGGTGGTCTGGCTGGGGGCAGACATTGCATCCCCTTTCCCACTGCTAATTGAATGAGAAGACAGATGTCCCTGTGGAGCAGATAAGAGCCTCAGAGAGGTTTCATGTTGTTGTTTCATGTTGTCCTAGGTTTCCTTCCTATGGACTGCATCACCAAGTGGAATTCATGGCAAACCATTGCCATTATGCAGTAAAACATCTTTAAGACTTCGTCTTCGATGAATCAATGAACAGTCTCCACTCATGTGGATTGTGAACGATGTTTCAATGTCCTGGTGAAATCGCTTGCCCAAAACTGTGGAGCTGCAGTAGTGCTGGGGCAGTGATCCCCACCAGTGACCTGGGCCATCCTTTGAGCTCTCTGGTGAGACCCCTCAGCCTCCCATCCTCAGTCTCTACCCTGATTGTCTGTGGTGAAGTGACTTTTGCATCACAAAAGTGCAGTATAAACACTATGGTTAAGAAAGCCTATCACTTTTCTTTTGGCTGCAAAATTGGAGATCAGGTGTGTGTTGGAAGCAATGAGTGTGGCAATCTCAGTGAACCGACGGAGGGTGACGGTGGTCAGAGAGAGACAACGGAAGGTTAAAGGGCAACGATGGGCATAACGATGATGATTGTGTTGTATTTCATTCCTTAGATCTGGTGCCACCGCCCGTCCCTTTAGCCTTGTAGTTTACCAAGAGTAAAACTAAATATCTGTTGAGATACAAGGGAGAGTCTGTGTCCATTCCTGCTAGCTGCACAGGGGTTTGACATTGCTGCTTTCAATCCTCCGGCTCTGCCGAGACAAGGAACAATTCAGGCGGTCACTGAAATGAAGGAGGGAGATGATTTTCTGACAGGGAGGGACGGCTCCTCTTAAAGGTGTTTGGCAGGCAGCCTCTTTCCCAGGTCTGTCCCGACAACACCCAGTTGAAAAGGGACCCTCCCCAGCCCTCCTCAGCCCGGTGAAAACGAGCGAGTGAGTGAGCGTGGGGGAGAGCGAGCGACAGAGGGAGATGGATTGAGCGGGCCGGGACCTCGGTGAAGGGGCAGGATGAGGGTGTTCAGTTTTGTTGGGTCAGAAAGTTGGCAACCCCAGATCCAGGGGAAACAAATCAAACGCCCAACGAGTCTGGGCAGGGGCAGGACATCAGCCTTGAGGGGAGGGGTGGGTGTGGCAGTGACATCACAAAGGCCTTTTGCAGGAACTCGGCCTATTGGGCAAAGGTGGTGGGGAGGGGGTGACCTCAGAGAGAGACCCTGACATCAGCCGGGCAGGACAGAGGTGCAGGGCCAGGCCAGTCTCTGAGACCTCCCGGCTTTGCTGCCGCAAGTCTCCTTCGCGAGGTCTCTCTTCGAGGGCTGAGAGAGAATTAGGATTCAGAGTTGTGAGCATGAGGAGGAACCTCTGTGGAGTTTTCTCCTTTCCTCCCACTGATTGTGCTGAAAACAAACTTCCCTTTGAGAAGGTAAGAGGCTCAGAGAGGTTTGGAACCTGTTCAGTCTGATCCACCTGGCGCAGGCAGCATTCTAGGCCCAGACAGCACTGGCTTCAGGTGGCAGAATTTGATTTCCTACCTAGGGTTTGATGGTTGGAATCCCTGGGGACACTGGGGTTTGTCCTTTTTGGTTTCCCTTTTCCTCTTTCCTCCCTCCTTTCGCCTCTTGCTTCTTTTTTCCCTTTTCCCAGCTTCCCTCCCTCTAACAAGGAGGGACGTGTCTGGAGTGCGGGCAGGGGAGGGGTATTGCTCTCATTGCGGTAGGTCCTCACCAAGAGGTGGGGCTGGATCTGAGAGTGATCCCGTCTGATGGTGACCTGGGCTGTCCTTTGGGACATCTGGTGAGACCTTTCGGCCTCCCGGCCCTCAGAGTCTCAGTGGTGATTGGCCAAGCAGGGGGCTATCGTGAGCGAGGAGACCCAGGTCCTTTTGGTCTTTTTACAAATCAGGCAAAGAAGTCACAACCAATCCAATGTACGGGATTAATCTTGCTGCTTCTCTCCATTAATTGTCTCTTAGCAGGTGATGATTTCCTCTAATGTTCTAGGTCTTCTAAAATACTTGCTGAATAATTACTATGAACCACTGTTGGTCTGTAGCTCACTTGAGAGCACTTTATTCTGATCAGTCAACGTATGAAATTCAAGATATGAGAGAGAGGTTGAAAGTCAGGAGCAGTGTTTCCTCTAATTTGTTATGTCCGTGTGCGGAATGAATTTTGTTGTGTGCACCAATACGGAGGTGAGGTGTGACACATCACCTGTCTATTGGTGATCATTCCAAACTTCATTCTGCACATGGATGGTGTGTGACGGGGTGAGGCTGAAGGGTTAGGAGTGTGGAGGGGGGCTCAGGAAGGGCAGAGGTTGGGGTGCCAGGGCTCCGGCTGGGGGTGCAGTCTCTGAGGTGGGCTTGGGGATGAGAGGCTCAGGGCTGGAGCAAAGGGTTGGGGTGCAGGGGTGTGAGGGCTCCGGCTAGGGATGCGGGCTCTGGGTTGGGGCTGGGAATAAGGGACTTGGGGTGCAGGTTGCCCCAGGGAGAGAGAACTCCCCCGCAGCTCTCTCTCACCACAGCAGATCAGGGTCAGGTGAGAGGGCACCTGTCTCCTGGCCACAGCAGCGCTGGTGGGGCTGGGCTGGGTCGGGTTGGGGCAGCGGGAGGGAACAGGATTTATTTTTCCTAAGTCAAAAGGGGGAAGGGAAGGAGTTATGCTCAGTTTTTACCTTATAAATTTAAGTCCTGTCTAACCCACAGGACACTTTGGGAATAAGATACCATGTTTTGTGGTGACATCACAAGAGCAGAGGATGTGAGAACTACAGCAACAGAGACGGATGGTTGTGGGGAAGGGGATCTGCGAGTGGTGGAGTCGGGAACTTGGGGCGAGGCAGAGGGAGGGGAGTGTGTGAGGGGGGAAGGGGCAGTCGGGGTGAAGGGAGGCTCAAGGGGGTCAGGTCAGGCAGCTGGGTGCGGGGTTTGGGGGGTCTGAAGGAGGCAGTTGGATGTAGGGGGGAGACTGAAAGGGCATCTGGGGAGGAGCCTGGGGGGCAGGGGAAAGTTGAGGGGGCCAATGAGGGGAAGGGGACCGGGGCAGTTGTGGGAGGAAGAAGGGGGTGATGGGGGGAGTTGGGGGAGGTTGAAGGGGGCAATGGGTTGAAGGAGGCCGGGGCAGGGAGGCAGTTGGGGGGCTGCTCGTCCCCACGGGAGGGGAGGAGGAAGAGGAGCTGCCCGTCTTTCACAAGCTGTTTCCTGTTAGAACTTGCAACTTCACTGTTCCTGAGCAGGATCCTGTGATCAAAAGGGAACTAGAGAGATTCGTGGTCCTGCTTTCAGCGGGGGGGTAGGCTAGATGATCTCCTGAGGTCTCTTCCAACCCTCATTTTCTAGGATTCTGTGTTTCTATGGAGGACAGGTCCATCAATGGCTATTGGCCAGGGTGGGCAAGGATGGTGTTCCTGGGATTTTCTAGCTGCCAAAAACCAGGTCCTGTGACGCTCAGCACTGCCCCCCCTCAGTCCCGTCACGGGGTGTAGCCAGTCAGGTCTCTGCAGAGCCCAGCTGAGCAATGCCTGATTGACATGGGTGTGCACAGGACAAGAGACAGAGCACAGGCTGGAAAGTGACACATCTCAGCAAAGCCCAAACGCTCCTCCTAGGGGCACGATATTCCCTGTGGGAGCTGGGGGGACACGCTGTGATGGGATCTTCTGTGCCCCCTGAACCCTCTCCAGCCTGGGCTGTCTCCCACAATGCCCTGCATGCGACCAGCAGCAACCCCTCCAGGCGCTGTTATCCCGCAGCACAATGGCATGTGGAGCGGCTTGATTGCATGGATGCTCCCGGAGCCACTTGTGAATCCCACAGTGAGGCGCCAGCCAGATCCCCCCAGCTCCCAGCACTGCGCCGCAGGAATATGCTGTGGGGATTAGTAATTGGTTCACCACTTTACCACTGGAAGGTGGAGCTACACCAGCCTTTGATAACTGGGCAATTTACCAGTCACTTGGTAAAGTTAAACAGGACAACAAGTTTATTGGCTACAAAACGTAGATTTTAATTGGTATTAAGTGATAGGCAAAAAGTCCGAGTTAGTTACCACAGAACTAAAACATGAGCCCGCGGTCTGAACTCTCATCCCTGATAGACCGGGCGACAACCAGACTAAGCAGTTTGTCTCCCCCTCCTGGATTTTTCAGTCCGTAGCATCCAGATTTCTCCCTTGAAATCTGGGCCAGTCCCCTCAGCTGGAGGCTCAAGTCTTCAGTGTCCTTGTTGCTGGCAGTGGAGGTGGGTGAAGGAGAAGGGCCAAGCCTGGGCCCTGGGTTTGGTTTTGATACCCTCCATCCATGTGCTTGGGAAGCACCATTCCAGGCATGTCAGGGGGGAGGGGGGCATTGCTGAATCTCCCAGCGAGGCTGAGCAGTTCCCTTGCTGTGGCCTCATGCAGGTGACTCATTGAATGGTGGCTTCCTTGCTGGACAATGGCTGGTGATAGGTTGTTTCACACCCCGCCCGGGTGCTGGTTACCTTCCTTGGTGTTACCGCTGGGGAAGCTCATATTTGGCTGATTCCACAACTTACAGCATGTTTCCATGAAAACCAGCCAATCCTTGTAATTTCACATGCACTGATGATACACATAGCTAGGCAGAGAGAACAATGACTTTTGGCAGCTCCTAACCTTTCCCTGATACCTTACAGGGCATGGTTTACACGGAGCATCACAATTCTATACAAGATGAGGAATATGGGGTTACTGGGCACTTACAGTAGTAGGATTTTATGTTTGCATTTTGCATAATGAAGGATAAGGGATATGTGACGGTGCTGCCCGTGGAGCCAACTGAGGTCACTCAATTAGGTGAACTGCAACCAAAATGGGGCAGACAAACCCCAAATGCTGGTGGATATTCCAATACTTAAGTTTACCAAGCCAGCACAGAACAGCTTCTGAAGTACCTCACTGGTTACTCAGAAGTTTAAACAATGCAATTCCTTAAGGTACCCAGTCTCAGGCCTCTATCCAGACACACATGTCAGATATGATGATGATTACTGAAAGTCTTATCTCATCATATAAAAGAAAAGGTTCTCCTGATCCCAAAGGACTAAGCCCCAGACCCAGGTCTAATGATAACTTAGATCTTACCCAGAATACAATCTTATAGCCAATTCTTATTAACTAAACTAAAATTTATTAAAAAAGAAAAGAGAGAGAGTGTTAGTTAAAAGATCAATATACATACAGACAAACTCAATTCTTGAGGTTCAGATACATAGCAGAGATGAGCTTGTAGTTGCCAAAAGTCCTTTTAGATATAGTCCATAGTCCAATGTCCATATTCAGGGTGACTCCAGTCAGTGGCTTAAGGTTTCCCCCTCTTGAAACCCAAAGCAGCTCTGAGATGAAGAAGGATCATGTCCCAGGGTTCTTATACATTTCCAGCAGCCTTTTGGCCTAAGAAAACAATAGGCTTAACTCTCCTTCTCCCAACCATCCTGGCAATTAGCACAGAGTAATTTAACCATTAAACCCTTCAGATACAGGTTACCACAACCTCCAAAGAGACACAGAGACAATCATACTATTTCACTCAAGTATCTTCCTAAATGTTACTTTTTGATCTTTGAATCAAAGCTATAGCAATAGACAAGACTTGTTTGCTTACATCACAAGACCTGAGCAAACATCTCCTTCTACCTCTAACAATGCAGGCCGCATTTCAAAGCTCTGTTCATTTCAGATCTTCCTAAGCAGTCTCTAAGTTCAGCCATGGGTCGGGTCAGTCTGTGAGTTAATTAACTCTTTCTGGCCCTGTCACCTTTCAGTGAGATATTATATCACACTCATAATGTCACAGGATAATAATGTATTAAATGTATTGAAGTCTGATATGATTTGACCATATTCTGCCAGCCACCCTTTCTGAAAGCAGGAAGGAAGAGCCTCTGGCCCTCCCAGACCCGCCCTATTGTGCTTCTTTCCCCATGAATAGTGGGGCTGTGGTGGGGGCAGCAGGCACTGAGTGGGGGGCACTGACCTAATGGACATGCTAATTCATCCCCGTCCCTCCAGCTGTCACAGGGGCAGGAGCAGTGTCTTAGCCTCTCTGCATTAATTCTCACTCACACACAGCATCTCTGTGCACCTCCCTTCCTGGGACTGGCTCCAGGTGTGGGGAGGGCTTTGGGGGTTCAGACACAGGCAGGGGTTTAACACCAGAGCTGTGTGTGCCTCAGCAAGTCCCCCAGAGCCCACAGACCCTGAACACTCCTGGTAATGCTGTGAGAACTTCCCGTTCCTCCAGTCTTCGGCCTGTGCCACGGGGACTCAGTGACCACGTTCCCATCTGTTCATATCCCACAACTCCCCAGCAAACCCTGGGCTCAGGTTAAACTCAAGACGCCCCTTTGTGACAAATACTGCCCCAGTCCTCAGGGCACTGTGCTCATACCTGATTTCACCCTCTGAGCAGGATTTCCCATTCCCAAACCTGCCCTGATCACCCAGCTGGAAGCAGGGAAGAGCCGTGTGTCCTGGCTCCAGCATTTTGCCACCCCAAGCAGTGGGTGTGGGGGGGAAGCCGTGATCGGTGGCACTTCTGTGGCAGCTCTACCACCACCGCTGGAGTCAGTGACACTGACACAGAAACTATCTGGCAAATGAAGGGGAAATCTGAAAATCCCCCAAATGTGCTATAAGCCCCCTTCAGTGATTGCGTTGTTTTCCTCTTTGCTACTCCCTTGTGTCCTTTCTACCCTCCCAGGCACTGACTCCTGCCTGGGTTCCCTCTCTCTCCCCCAGCAGGTGAGGAGTGTGACGGTGCTGCCCGTGGGAGCCAGCTGAGGTCACTCAATCAGGGTGAACTGCAACCAAAATGGGGCAGACAAACCCCAAACGCTGGTGGTTATTCCAATACTTAGATTTACCAACCAGCACAAAACAGCTTCTACAGTACCTCACTGGTCACTTAGAAGTCCAAACCACGCAGTTCCCTTAAAGTGCCCAGCCTCAGACCTCCGTCCAGACACACCTGTCAGATAGGATGATGATTCCTGAGAATCTTACTTCATCATATAAAAGAAAAGGTTCTTCCAATCCCAAAGGATCAGCCACATACCCAGGTCCAATTATAACTTAGATCTTACCCAAAATACACGCTATAGCCTATTCTTATTAACTAAGCTAAAATTTATTTAAAAAAGAAAAGAGAGAGAGTGTTGGTTAAAAGATTAATCTACAGAGAGACTTGAATTCAATTCTTGAGGTTCAGATACACAGCAGAGAAGAGCTTGTAGTTGCCAAAAGTCCTTTTAGAAATAGTCCAGAGGTTATAGTCCAATTTCCATATTCAGGGTGGCTCCAGTCAATGACTGGGGATCTCAATCCTTATGGCTTAAGGTTTCCTCTTGAAACCCAAAGCAGATCTGAGATGAAGAAGGACCGTGTCCCAGGCTTCTTATACATTTCCAGCAGCCTTTCGGCCTGAGAAAACAATAGGCTTAACTCCTTCTCCCAAATATCCTGGCAATTAGCACAGAGTAATTTATCCATTAAACAGTTCAGATACAGGTTAGCACAACCTTCAAAGAGACACATAGACAATCATACTATTTCTCTCAAGTATCATCATAAATGTTAATATTCCCTTTTTGATCTTTGAATTAAAACTATAGCAATAGACAAGACTTGTTTGCTGCCATCACAAGACCTGAGCAAACATCTCCCCTTCTACCTCTACCAATGCAGACTTGCATTTCAAAGCTCTAGTCATTTACATATCTTCTTAACCCGTCCTCAAGGTTCACCCATGGGTCAGGTCAGTCTATGAGTTAATTAACTCTTTCTGGCCCTGTCATCTTTCAATGAGATATTATATCACAGTCATAACGTCACAAGGAGACAATGAGTGAGAACGAGGAGGGGAATCCACAGCAGGAAGGTCTTGAGGAAGTGGAACTGCGGGGGAGGTTTCTGAGAGGAGCTGAAGGGAATTTTTCCCAGTGCTGGGAATGGAGAAGAGCCTGGAGTCATCGGCACAGGTCAGAGAGGAAGCTGGGAAACAGCCCATGGAAGAAAGTGGATGACTCCATTGAATGTGGGAGAGGAGGCAATGGTGCCCAGGAAACCACAGCCCAGCAGACAAATCATAAAGAAAAGAAACCCTAGAAATGCTCGGAGTGTGGGAAAAGTTTCAGTCCGCAGTCTGGCCTTTTTAAAGCATGGGAGAATCCACACAGGAGAGAGACCTTATGAATGCGTAAATGGTAGGAAAACCTTCAGTCAGCTCTCAGGCCTTATTTGCCACAGGAGAATCCACACAGGTGAGAGGCCATATAAGTGCCTTTATTGTGGGGAAAAGTTTCAGTGCAGCATCAGCCCTTATTGTACATCAGAGAATCCACACAGGAGAGAAACCCTCTAAATGCTCGGACTGCGGGAAAAGTTTTAGTCATAGCTCTGGCCTTCTTAGCCATGGGAAAATCCATACTGGAGAGCGACCATATAAATACTTGGACTGTAGGAAAAGTTTCAGTCAGTGCTCAAGCCTACTTAAGCATAAGAGAATCCACATGGGAGAGAAACTCTTGAAATGTTTGGACTGTGGGAAAAGTTTCAGTGAGAGCAAGCCTCACTAAGCATGGGGGAATCCACACAGGAGAGCAACCCTATCAATGCCTTGAATGAGGGAAAAGCTTCAATCAGCACTCAGGCCTTATTTGCCACAGGAGAATCCACACAGGAAGGAAACCCCATAAATACTTGGACTGTGGGAACAGTTTCAGTCAGCGCTCAAGCCTCATTAATCATGGGAGAATCCACACAAGAGAGAAACCCCATAAATGCTTGGATGAAGGGAAAAGCTTCAATAAATGCAGGAAAAGATTCAGTCTGAGCTCACACATTATTCCCCATCAGGTAATTCAGAGGAGGAGGAGCTTGAATGTGGAGGAAGCTTCATTTGGTGCTCACATGGCATCAAGCCTCAGCAGATCCACGCAGGGAAGAGCCTCTCAGATGTCCTTAGCGTGGAAAATGCTTCCGTTGGAGCTAACACCACACTAGACATCAGAGACTCCTCCACATAGGAGGGAAATTCTCTCAGTGCCCTGACTAGGGCTGGCCATAGTAAAACGTCCATTTCCTAATTCCCACGCCCAGCAGGGGCATTTGGTTCCCAAGTATCCAGTTGTCCATGTCTGGGAGCAGGTTCCAGCAGCAGCTCACCCGGAGCTGATCAGTGACCCTCTGGTTTTGCTTGGTTCAGCAAAGGCCAGGCAGAGGAGAAGTCCTGGTCAGCCCCTCCTCCCTGCCACAGCCCTGGCTGCTGAACTGCTGGGCCTTCCTGCCAACCTGCTGGGGGAAGGGAGAGAGAACCTGCTTTTGACACTACACCCCGGATCCCTCATGATGATGCATTTAGTACAAGATGGGTCGTGTCAGACGTTATTGGAAAAGTTCTGATTTGCTGAATATAAGACTCCTGTCTGTATGCATGTATCAGTTTGGTAGCTGAAGTTATGAATATTGACTCTGTATCTTTATTCCAAATGTATTTACACCTGGTGACAGCCACTAGGAAAGATGCTTCCAGTGTAGACAGCTGGTTGGGAAGGGCCAGCAGGGGAGACAATAGGCCTTAGGAGAATCTTATCCCCGACCTGGTGAGCCTGCTGGAGAATGCTCCAGGCAGCCTCTGAGCAATGGGCTCGGCAAGGTGGGCAAGGGCATGTGACCGGACCACATGACACTGAGCTCCATTTTGGGTACCCGTGTTTCTCCACAAACTGGGCTGGGAACCAAGTTTGGAAGAACGAGTATCGGCCACATGGAACAGCTCTCTAAGGCAGGGAGTGACATCATCGGTTGTTGGATACTCTCCCATTGCTGAACACCTGAGAGAAGCTCCGAAAGAAAATGACTTGGCGCGGGGGTGGGGAGCCCAAGCTGGAAAGCAAGTGCAGCTTGTGCCTTCAGCGTCTGCAAGCCTGCTTGTGCCATCAGTCAGGGTGAGCACTTGCTAAATCAGACCCAATCTTCCTAGTCTTTTAGGCTTTGTTTGCAGTTTTGTGTATTTACTAGGTAATCTGCTTTGAGCTGTTTGGTATCACTTCACTTCTGGTTTCTGTAGTTAGTAATCTTGATTCATGTTTTAATCTGAACCCGTGTGCTTTGGAGTCAAGTGTCTGGGGAAATCTGCACCCGGAACCTGGGACGGGAGGAGAAGGGGACAGACGGACAAACGTGCACAGAATGTTTCTGACCCTTTCCCCAGTCACCAGGTCAGTCTGTGCAGAGTCAGGTGATAATGGTGATGTCACCAGTCCTTGATATGTCCTTCACGGTGTAACCGTGGTGGCTTTGTGGGACACAACTGAGGGTGCCAAATTCAGGCCGAACTGCTGAGAAGTAGGGCAGACGCCCCGAGGCTGGTGGCTAATCCTCCCTAGGATTTACCAAACCAGCAACAAAAGCAACTTCTGCTTCACCCCACTGGCTAACAAGAAGTCATCAAAGCAGTTTCCCCAGGCATTCCAGTTTCTAGATCACCACCAAAACCACTGGGTTCAGAGACGAGTGATTCTTTACAACCAGTCTCATCTGAAAAACAGTTCTTCTGATCCCAAAGCTCAAACCGCACACCCAGGTCAATGTAGAACTTAGATCTTATCCCAGAATCATGCTGAGGCCAGTCCTTCAGTGTCGAAAAGTTAAAGGTTTGTTCACAATAACAAAATAAGGTGAGAACTAAAATTGGTTAAAGGAATCAAATACATACAATAATTGCAGTGTGTGTGTGTGTGTGTGTGTGTGTGTGTGTGTGTGTCCGTCCGTCCATCCCCATTACCCCAGCCCTTTCTGCCTCTGTCCACCCACTGCCTCTGTGCTCTCTCCTTTTGTAGCAGGTCTTGGCTCCCTTACTGGTTGCAGCTGTGGGAGCCAGCATCTGTTATAGGGGCCGACGTCCTTTCTGGCCTGGGGTGCTCGGTCCCCACCCTCTCCCTAAGGCCCTGCCCACAGCCCTGCCTCCACTGCATCCCTTCCCCAAGCTCCTGGCCCATTCCACCCCTTCCCAAGTCCTTTCTCCCACCCTGCCTTTATTTGCCCTTGCTCTACCCCTACCCCTATTCCACTCCCTTCCCCAAATTCCCGCCCCACCTCTTCCCTGCCTCCTCTCCCAAGTGCGCCACATCCCCCCTCCTCCACCTCCCTCCCAGAGCATCCTAAGTGCTGCGACACCAGGCCTGGAGCTCCAGCTGTGGTGAGAGTGGTGCGCATGCCGGGGATATGGCTGGTTACACGGGCTGCCCTACAGCTGGGTGCAATGTGGCATAGATTTAATGCATTTTGCTCTGGGGGATTCATACATTCTTGCAGCTGGATGGTGTGAGCTGAAATGATTTTCTTTAAGGGGAAGGCTGGCGCTGCTCCCGTTGGCTGGAGAATCCATGGCTGGAGCTTTGTAGCCATCAGTCACACTCCTTCGTTCTGCGGCTGGTCCATGTGGCTGGGCAGTGCAGCCAGGAGTCTATTGCAGCAGAGTGGCTCTGAGCTGAGATTCAACAGTGAATCTGGGGAGTGGCCATCTGGGACCAGCCCAGGAGCTGCAGCTGCGATGGGAAAGGTGTGCTGGGCAGAGATGCTGCTGGGGAAGCAGCCGGTCACTTCCGGAGCAATCGGATGCAGTATTGTCACAGAGCTTGACTCAGACAGTGATGAGATCCATTATCACGAGTGTGTAAGGCAAGCTGGTTCCACAGCCGTAAACTTCCTTCTAAGCAGTCAGTCTCCCTGCTGTGTGGCTGCCCGAGGCTGGCAGCGCTGGGGGATGGGCTCAGGAAGAGGATCTCACTGCTGCTGGGCTTTGCTGGTGAACATATTGCCTGAGAATTGGAGTCATCAGTCAGACACACGGGACAGGCAGTTACTTTTGGCCAACAGAAGTGGTGCCTGGCAGCTGTGAGGTGGATGCTGGAGAGATGAATCCCTCAGCCCGTGTCCCTTGCAGCTGACTGTGCCAAGAGACAATTCCCAGACTGCTGAGCGGAGCAGCGGGCTGGGGGAGTGGGGACACGCTCCGATGCCAAGGACAAAACCCATGGGCTGGGGTGCAGTGAACGAGCCAGAAGCCGTGAGTACAAATCGTCTCCCTGCTCCTGAGGCTGTCTGTGTCTGCAGGGGGAGCTTGGGGGGAAGGGGTGGCCCAGGGGCAGCAAGAAAGGGGCAGTGAAGGGGGTGGGACACACAGACAGGACAATATGTGTGTGTGAGACATAGATGGGACAGTGTGTGTGAGAGGTTGTGACACAGACAGGACAGTGTGTGTGACTGACACAGAGAGGACAATGTGTGTGTGTGAGAGAGAGAGAGAGAGGCTGGGAGCTGGGGCGCTCTCAGACACAGCGCACTGTCTCTTTAAGAAAGGCCCCCAGTCACACACTCCCCATTCAGAGTAGAATGGAGCAGCTCCGCCTCCGAGTTCTCCGGAGCCAGGTTGTGTCCCCTCCCCTGCTCTGCAGAGATGGGGACAGGGCAGGGGACACCCTGACATCAGCACCCCCTGATATTTGGGGCTTTTCCTTATATAGATGCCTATTACCCCCCCCCCCACTGATTTTTCACACTTGCTGTCTGGTGCCCCCACCCCCTGCTCTGCACATCTAGCGGGAGAGTCCCAGCCAGGAGCGGCGGGATGGAGAAACATTGGCGGGGGGCACCTGCCGCCTCTGCAGCAAGGAGGCATGTGAATCTCTCCTGTGCGGCAGGGCCCCGCCAGGCCCTGTGACATCGCCCAGGCCCCTGGGAAATTGCCCCTTTGCTCCCCCATCGGCAAGCCTGACCCCAGCTGGGACTCACCTCCCAGGTGCTGTTGAGACCCTCCGTTGAACTAGGAGATTCTCAATGCAAGCAGGGGCTGAGTGAGCTCTCCCCGAGTCCTAGTGCTGAGCTGGGAACAGGACTTCAGGAGCCGACCTCCTCTGCATGGACACACCCACCCTGCCTCGGTGCTCAGCACGAGGGGGCTGCTTTGCCCAAATGGCCACTTTTGGCTGGTGCTGGCTCACAAGTCACTTTGTTATCGGGGGCAGGGCACTAAAGGGCTGTTATCCTGGCTGTAGGACTCAAGGGCAGCAGACGGTGCTTTGCATCGCCTGGCTGAGGGACTCACTCTCAACTGAACCGCACTCCGTGTGGTGACTTCCCAATTTCCCTGCTAGATGTAATTCATGCTTAGGCCCTTCCCTCCCGTTAGCCTTAGACCCCTCTTGACCTTAATCTGGCCCTGCCTGTGAAACGCGGAGAGCTGCCTGGAGATGCTCTCAGGCCCCCACCTTTAGCTGTGCTGTCTCGATTCCCATCGCAGCCAGTAGTAGCTGAAATCATCTAGGATCCTGGTTAGAGGGTTGGATCCAGGTGCAGATGCAGCAGCTCCACTGGTTAGAGGAGCGGCCAGAGCAGAGAGAGAACCCCAGAGTGGGGACACCCTAGCCCCTGTTCTAAGTGACCACAACAAGATTGGAGGTTGAACCCCCAGACACCCTGGGCCCAGCCTTACCAGGGTTACGAGGACTTTGCCACACACAGAGTAGAAGGAGAGTCCTTGAGGTCAGGGAGGCCTCTGGGTAAAGGGAGTGGGAGTGAGGACTCACATCCTAGCTGGTCCATTCCACTGGGGGTGTGTATAAGCCAGAAAAATGTGCCACAATATAGGGACCATGCCCCCCTTTACACTTGGACCCTTTGCTTCTCCCTCTCTCTCCTCTGCTGTCTCTGCTCCCCTTGGCTTTCCCAGCACCTGGCCCCACAGTGCTTGTGGTCAGCTGGAGACGGGGCTTCCTGGGCCTGCTCCTCTCTCCTGATTCCAAAGGACTTGGCAGGAGAAAGGGGTTTTTCCAGGAAATTGCCACCGCTTCTGGGAATCTGTGTGGTTCTGGAAACCATTGAGCTCGTGGCGCACGAGGCAGTGGAAGGGGTGAGTGGCCAGACAAGGACTCAGACCATAGACTCGCAGAGTAGGAGCCTGGTGTGCTACAGGCTGAGCTAGCCAGGCTTGTTGAAAGCCTTTACACCTCCCCCACAAGGGCAAGGAGGCAGGAAGGCAAAAGAGAGACCAAAAAAATAAGTCCCCAGTTCCCTTCCTCTTTTTCTCCAAGGCCCCTGCCTACCAGCAGGATTCCTTTTCCTCGACCTCCCTCCTGTGCCACGGGGCCACTAAATCGCACCTGTACAGCCTGCTGCACCCCAATCCCCCATGCTTAAGCCTCCCTGACAAAGTCCTGCACCTTTGCCATTCCTGACGTGCCAGAGAAATGGGCGGCTGCCCGGCTCACGTGCAGAGCAGTTTCCCTCTTCCAAGTGTGCGCCTGTCCCGCCGCTTGAGGGGGCTTGCTAAATAGCACCTTTGGAGCCTGTGTGTTTCTCTGCTTCCCGCCAGCTGGGAAAAGCCCTTGGGGTAAAATCTCCTGCCCCACTGCCAAAATGAGCAACCTTGGAGCGGGAACGGTAAGAGGCCCCGCCGCGGGGCAGGCCCTGCTTTCCTACTGTCTTCTGCTGTTGGCCACAGAGCATCAGCAGCTGCCCCCATGCTGGTCTGCGGGTGCCTTTCAGTGGGTGTCTGGTGTGCCAGGGAGCAGGCTGGCTGGTGTCTTTGTGGCTGTCTGCAGCCCACACGCGGGCATGGTCCTCCCCTCCTCTTGCCCCACCCTCGGTCGCTCTGTGGCTTTTAAGCTTCCCTTGGAGCTGTCAGCACCAGCTGCCTCTGCTCGAGGGGCCCAGAGGAGGAAGTTGTGCTGGGCTCCAGCCTGGGGCTCTTCCTCCCTCCTGCCTGTCCCTGGCTATCAAGCCTGGGCCTGGCCCTCCTTTCGTTACGCGCCCTGTGGGCAAGAGCCAAAGTGCGGCAGCAAGTGCAAGGGCCAAACCCGTGGGCATCTGGTGAAGCTGCAAGAATTGCAGCCCTCAGGTCACCCCACAGGACGGCAGCATCTCTAGCCAGGGTGTCAAGTTCTAGGGCCCGGCCCATTGCGGCCATTGCGTCAAGCCGGCCAGACCGAGGCCTGGCTCCAGTGGGAGCAACTCACCGGCAGGAGGGGAAAGAGTTGCTCTTGCACAACTCCAGAGAAAGAAGCAGAGATTCCAGGGCTTGGCCACAAGCCAACAGGGCACCAGGTGGTCCCACGGAGAGTTGAACTGAGCTGGTAGGAGTCAGACTCCTGCATGAGCCCATCACACCATGGGAGGGTGGGGAGGAGCTGTGAGCCCGGCGGGTGTGTCCGGTGCAGGGCATTGGGAGTCTGGGGGCTGCTGCACAAATCAGCTGCTGGGGGGTCGGTGGGTGCCTAGGCTGCTGCTGCCGCCCCAGCCGGGTCTGTATGGGGGAGAGATCTGCATTAGCCCCCTTTGTGCCCAGCTCTGCGGGGCGGGGAGGGTTCGGACTCTTTGCGGTGGCTGGAGCCAGCCCCTGAGCCGGAGCCTGCCGGTGAGGGGAGAGACCTGGGGGAAAGGGCTGGGGGCTGAGCAGGAAAGTGAGTCTGGAGCTTCAGCTCTCACAGCCCCAGATCTGCCGCTGAGGCCAAAGCAGAGGGTTCTTTTGGGTCAGTTCTTGGGTAACCTGCATTGAGCTGTGCGCTCATTGCTTACAATCCCTTCAAGCCTCTTTGCGTAGTTACTAACTGTGTGTTCTATTTCCCCCTAAAACTCTGTGTTTTGCTAGATGTGCTTGGGGCACCTGCTCAGGACCAGAGACTGGTGCATGATCCTCTCCACTTGGAGGGAGGGACAGACTGGGGAATAAACTGATACCATCAGGCTTTTGGCCAGGGCAAGACGCTGCAGCACCAGGGACCTAGGCTGGGGAGAAGCTTCCTAGTCCCTGCAGCTGGGTGTGTCCCTGCCTGTGAAAAGGTTTGTGTGAGTGCAGGGCCGGGAGCGATCCGCATCTTCTCCCAGCAGCTGTGTGAGAGGGAACCCAGGCTGGGGAGACAGACAGCTCAGTGGTACCCCAGCTCCAGGTTGCACCCCGGGGGTCCCCTCACTATAACAAATAAATTAGTGCCTCTCTCCCCAAACTAGTTCTAGAAGCACAAAAACACCATGGAGACCAGGCCTTTACATGTTAGGGACCATCAGAGTTAAGGTGACGTGTACAAACTTTGTGCAGTGCTGTTGTGCATGCCTGTTATGATACAGACTCACAAGTGTGGCCTTGGGGTGAATTCCTGCCCCCACAGCATCAATTTCCTCCAGACTACCAAGGGAAGTGGTGCTTTCTCCATCCCTTGAGGAGGTGCCTTTCTGGAGTCTGCTTTGGTCCAAAACTCACTACTGCACCATACAGGAGGCCTGTGATGTGCAGAGGGGTCAGATGAGATGCTCTAACCGTCTCTTCTGGCCTTAGTCTCCAAATCTCTGCAAAACTGAGTGTGGCACATTGAGAGCCTCTGAGGTTTCCATGGGCTGCCTGCTTGATCCCCAGCACTAACCCTGAGTGCATGGGGGTGTCACAGGGAGAGCAGCTCAAACATGCAAAGGGGCTGGCCAGGGGCAGGACATTAGCCCTGCAGGGCAGGGGTGGGTGTGGCGGTGACATCACAAGGGCCTTGTGCAGCACCTCAGCTGATTGGTCAAAGGAGGTTGGGAGGCGGTGACCTCACAGAGCGTCCATGACAACGGCCAGGTAGGACAGGCTGCAGGGCTGGGGCCATCTCCGAGACCCCCGGGGCTTTGCTGCAGAGAGTCTCCTTCTGTAGGTCTCTCCTTGAGGACTGAGAGAGGATTCTGGGTCAGGCCTGTGATCACGAGGAGGAGCCTCCTTGGGGTTTTCCCCTTTCCCACGGCTAATTGAGCGAGAAGACAGACGTCCCTGTGGAGCAGGTAAGAGCCCCAGAGACGTTTGGTACCTGGGCAGCCTGACCCACCTGGTGCTGGCCAAATTCAAGGCGTGGAAAACACTAGGTTAAGGTGGGAGAATTTTTTTACCACCTAGGCCTTTGTCCATTAGAGTCAGGGGGACATTGGGGTTCATCATTTTTGGTTTCCCTTTTTCCTACTTCCCTCCCTCGACTGGCGAGGAGGGGGCTGCTCTTTAGCCCTCGTGGAGGGAGGCCGTCCCAAAGAGATGGGACAGGAAGACTGCTCTGAGAGCGATCCTCACTGGTGACCTGAGCCATCCGTGGGCCATCTGGGGAACCCTCAGCCTCCGCCAGAGTCTCAATGCTGATTGGCTGAGCAGGGGATCTAGTGACAGGGAGGAGACTCAGGACTTTGTTGTTCTCTTTTAAGGCCCAGCAAATAAGCCAGAACCAATCATCTGCTTGGTGAATTGTTCTCCTTCCTTCTCGCCATTGGCTGTCTCTGAGCCGTTCCTGGTTCTCTCGGATGGTCTAGTGCTTCTACAACACGTGCTGAATAATCTGTGTGAATGGTGGTTGGTCTGTAGCTCATTCGAGGTCACTTTGTTCTGATCATTCAGTGCGTGAAACTCCAGACTGATGGTTAGTTTGACAGTCAGGACTCCCGGGTCCTGTTCCCAACTCTGTGCCGACAGGCTCTGGGATGTAAGACAAGGCCCTTCGCCTTTCTCAGCCTTCGTTTCTTCCTCTGTCGGTTAGGGATAACAAGCCTCTCACACCTGCCTCCTGGTGGGGGAAGGCTGGGGAGCTGTGGGGACCTGACTGAGAGGTCACTAGTAGCAATGTAGCACAGGAGGTGTCCTATCGGGTTGAGTCATTGCAGATGATGATGTAGTGCAGCAGACCCCCGGTTTCCCAACCTTGCATTATGCAGCTTTCCATGTTAACCGAACCACCAGTGCCCACAGGTGCCGCAGCCGGCGATTTGTCCTGTGGCCACTAGATGGTGCTGCAGCCTCGCACTGTCCCGTTCCCCTGGGTATCTGAATGTTTGATAGGGTGACCTGGCCCCACCCGGCCCCGGTTAGATGCGGTCAGTGGGGTCTGCTGTGTAAGTGCTGAAAGAGTCAATTTTACTGGTATTTTATTATCTTTAAATCATTAAGGGGAGCAACTACGTACCCTGACTGAAGCATCTTATCTCGTTTCTAAACCATTGTCTCCTCTTTGTGTGCGAAGAGACAGTTTAAGGGGACGCCACAAACGGGAGATGCTTTTGGTTTGGAAAACAAAACATTTTTGCAAAGAATTTTCATCCAAATTGATTCATGATTCCACAAACCAAACTTGTTTAATGTTCATGGGATTTTCTAACAGAAAACTGTCGATGAAAATCCGCCCTCCCCACCTCCAATTGCTGGGCTCTGTCCCTCCCCCAGGGGGCTTGTTGTCTGCTGATGACAGCGAGAGTGAGAGCTGTTGGCTTTTCTCTCTAGCTCTGCCATGGCTTTGCTGTGTGACCTGGGGTAGGTCATTTCCTCTCTCTGTACCTCAGCATCCCCATCTGTGCAATGGGACGAGAGACACGTCTGTAATGCCTGGCAGAAGTGAGGCTGGGAGAGAGAACGGGCATTAAAGCACTTTGGGGAGGAGAAAGGGTTGTATCGTGGTGTTGAGCACCAAGGCATTCTGACATTTGTGAAAATGTCTCATCTAGAGAAACAAGAAATGGTCGGGGACAAAGCCTGTGAGAGGATGTGACTCAGAGAAGCCAGGGTATGTGTTTGGGGTCTCACCAGTGCTTCCCACCTGTGAGTGCTTCCCTGTCATCGTAGCTTGGCCTGGGAACAGGAGAAACAGCAAACCAGATGGCGGAGTGAGTGGGATGAAGTGACAGTGCCACGGGGCAGTGAGGATGAGGTAACAAGCCTCTGCTGCCCAACATAGACCAGAAGGGAAGGGATTTCCCTACAGTCCTCACCTGCCCTGGCTCTGAGCAGGATTAGCGGCCTAAAACCCACAACTGCCAGAAGCCGTCCAGACCACAGCTGAGACCTGTGGCACTCTCAGCTCTATCGAAATTGTAATAAACTATTCAGCTGTAAAGACCCGGGGACTAGAACCTGGGTTGGCCAATACTCCTGCAGTGCCAGCTGCACCAGGGAGCACTGGGGAGAGTAGGCACTACAGGAAGTACCACCCAGGAGACCCAGAGTGACAGTACCCTGCAGGCCTCTGATTGGCCAAGTGCCCCTACATAGCCCCAGGGGTTGCCTCAAGAAGTTGTCTGGGCAACCACCTGCTACTTTGCTGGACTTTGCCTTGTTTCCTGATCCCTGATGCCGATTCCTGCCTCTTGGCTCTAACCTGGTACTGCCTCTGGTCTCGGAGTCTGACCCCAACTCTTGTTCATGGAGCCTGGCCTTGTGATTTCTCTAACTCTGGCCCAATGATCCCCATCCCTGGCAGGCAGACCTCAGCCCAGCTGTGACCACTAGGCGCGACTGCCTATACCCTGGTCCCTTACACCTGGGCAGGGATGGTCTCTCACTACTGTTGTGTCCAGCTCCCAGCACAATGGGGCCCCATCTTGGCTGGGCATTTAGATGCTCCCATATAACAGGACATATTAGGAAAAGAAGCCAGTGCAGGCAAAGCTTTAAATGAGGTATGAATGGCCACTGATCACTGGGTGGGGAAGTATCCCCATCTCCCAGCCACACATATCCCAGGTGAGGGGTCTCTGGGGATATTCCTACAAGCAGAGCAGTCCCTGACCCCAGTGATTTCACGATTCAGTGGCCCACCCTCATTGCCTCCAGCCTTGGTGCAAGTGGCAGGACTGAATTGTGACCACATCTTTGTGCCCCCTGGGATCTGAACCATTTAAACCACACTCAGGTTATGTCTACACCCAGCTGGGAGTGAGCTTCCCAGTGCTGGCAGACAGAAGTGTTAGCTCGCCTTGAGCTCGGATGCTAAGAATAGCAGTATAACGGGGAGTCCAGGGGGTAGCTGGGCTTCCTGCCTGAGAACAAGCCTGCCTGGACTCCTGCGGTACATACCCGGGAGCTGGCTTGAGCTGCCACCTGTGCTAGCCCAGCTCCACCGCTAGTTTTAGTGCAAGACCTCGAGCTCAGCTAGCACAGGTGGGTCTCTCTACCCCACTGGGAGCTCAGGCCCAGCCGCCTGTTACCAGGCAGGAGGTACCCAAGACCCTGTGGCAGGAAGCAGAAGGTGATTTAAACACAGTCCCTGAGTGCATCACTCAGGCTCTCTGGGCTGGGACCCACAGGAGAGGGTGGGCCTGGGTCCCCCTACCGCCCAGGGATGGACGTGGGTAGAGACAGCTGAGCTCCCTGACCAGGGGTGGCACAAGAGTAGGAACACTGGACTTTGCCTTTGTGTTCCTGCTGTAACTTCCCTTGTTTTTTACAATGGGGCAAAAACAAAGTAAGAAACCTGTGAAGGGGGAGCAGTGGAAAAGGGGTTATGTAACCTGGCACAGACTCACCCAGCAGCACCTCCTGCTGGTCATCTCAGGGAATTAGTGTCCAGCCTCCCGAGCCCCCCCTGTCAGCCAGTGTCACGCTACCACTGGCCCCCATGTCCCTCCTAGACCCCGGGTGACCCTTTCAGTGGGTGTTGCCCCCTGGCAGTACCCCCAGTTTCTCCAGGTCTCCCCACTCAGGGGAACTCCCACTACCCCCACCTCACCTCAGTTGTAGGCTACTGCCAGTCACCAACTCACCCTCATGCACTGGGGCAGACTGCATTGTAAGCCACTCATCATAGGCAAGGTTGGGTCTGGACCTGCTGCCTCAGCCTACCCATGGGCTGCCCTCTGCAACCCCAGTACCCAGGTGGCTTTAGACTAGGCCACAGCCTGAGGTTTTCCCAGGGCTGGTGCAACCATTTAGGCGACCTAGGCAGTCACTTAGGGAGCTAGAATTTGGGGGGGGCACCATTTTTTTCATCAGCGACTGTGGCGGCCGGAACTTCGGCCACCCTAGTCGCTGCCGGCATGTAGGCAGAGGGAGCTGGGACAGGGGAGCGCGGGGAGGGCCGCCTGCAGCAATTAAGGGGGGGGAGCACGCAGGGGAACTCCCTGTCCCAGCTCACCCCTGCCCCGCCTTATATAAATCCATGGTACGCCCACATCTCGAATACTGTGTACAGATGTGGTCTCCTCACCTCAAAAAAGATATTCTAGCACTAGAAAAGGTTCAAAAAAGGGCAACTAATATGATTAGGGGTTTGGAGAGGGTCCCATACGAGGAAAGATTAAAGAGGCTAGGACTCTTCAGCTTGGAAAAGAGGAGACTAAGGGGGGATATGACAGAGGTATATAAAGTCATGAGTGACATTGAGAAAGTGGATAAGGAAAAGTTATTTACTTATTCCCATAATACAAGAACTAGAGGTCACCAAATGAAATTAATAGGCAGCAGGTTTAAAACAAATAAAAGGAAGTTCTTCTTCATGCAGCGCACAGTCAACTTGTGGAACTCCTTACCTGAGGAGGTTGTGAAGGCTAGGACTATAACAATGTTTAAAAGGGAACTGGATAAATTCATGGTGGCTAAGTCCATAAATGGCTATTAGCGAGGATGGGTAAGAATGGTGTCCCTAGCCTCTGTTTGTCAGAGGATGGAGATGGATGGCAGGAGGAAGATCACTTGATCATTGCTTGTTAGGTTCACTCCTCTGGGGCACCTGGCATTGGCCACTGTCGGTAGACAGATACTGGGCTAGATGGACCTTTGGTCTGACCCGCACGGCCATCTTATGTTCTTATGTTTTCCACTGCCCAGGAGACCCAGCCAGGGACTGATGTGCTGGAGATATGTTGGGAAAAGGAACTGTCTGAATTGCCAAGGCAGGAAGCCAACAATCTACAGCAACATCATTAACCACAAACTCACTCTAAGCATGCTCCAGCCAGAAGGGAAATGGGCAGGAATTCTTGCTGTTCAGCCATGGCCACACATACAGAGATGCACAGCAGTGAGGGTGCTGGGCAAGCTGGTCTGAGCGAACAATTGGAAATGATCCTTCCGTTAGAACAGAACCAGAGTGTAGAAAGGCCCCTGTGTTAAGTGGTTGAGGCTGAGGCCTTAGGAAGCTGGCCTACGATACCATAGGGATCTTTCTGTGGAGGTTTGATTCTTGCCAGCTAGGGGAAGCTGGTGTGTGGTGTCTTTGTGGCTGCACTTTCAGTGATGCAGGTTTCTCTATCCCGTTGTACCAGGGTCATCCTACTAGATTGCCAGCTGCTTTTCAGCTGCAGTGTGGAGACTGTTTGTGTGTGTGGAGAGACAGTGTGTGTGTGTGTTGGGGAAGAGTGAGTGTGTTGAGGTAGGTAGGAGCGGATCATTATTATCTCTACTTGAAAGAGGGAGACGCTCAGGCTGAGAAAGGAGAATTGACTTGTATTAGGTCACAAAGCCAGTCAATGGCTGAATTGGGAATAGGACCCCCAGAGCCCTGATTTTCAAATTAACAGTCGGATCTTGAATTTCATACATTGAATGACCTCAATAAAGTGCTCTTAGATGAGCTCCAGTTCAACACGTGTGCACAGCAATTATTCAGCCAGTATTTGAGGAGAACTGCAATGTTAGAGAGAATCATGAACTGCTCAGAGACCACTAATGCAGAGAAGCAGCACAATTTGTCAAACATATAAGTGGTTATGACTTATTTACTTGGTCTTAAAAGAGAACAACAAGGACCTGAGTCTCCTCCCTGTCAATAACCCCCTGCTCAGCCAATCAGGGTAGAGACTGAGGAGGGGAGGCTGAGGGTCTCACCAGAGAGCTAAAGGATGGCCAAGGTCACTGGCGGGGATCACTGCCCCAGCACTACTGCAGCTCCACAGTTTGGGGTGGACCTCCCACAGTGAGAGCTGCCGAGCACTCCCCCACAAAACACACACACACACACACACACACACACACACACACACCCTCTCCTGGTGTTAGGAGGGGAACAGGAGAAAGGAGAAAAGAAGCAAGAGAGGAAGAGAAAGGGGGGGGGGGATGGAGGAAAAGTTGAAACAAAAAGGACAAACCCTAATGTCCTCAGTGATTCTAAGGGACAAAATCCCAGCTGTGGAATAAAATTCTGCCTCCTTTAGATCATGCTTTCCATGAATTCAACTGTCACCAGAATGATCAGACCGAACAGTTTCAAACCTCGAGGAGGCTCTAACCCTCTAAACAGGGACATCTGTTTTCTAGTAAAATCACTAAAAGGAAGGAGAAAACTCAAAAGAGGTTCCCCCTGGCGCTCACGTCCGTGAACCCGAATACTCTCACTCCTCAAAGAGAGACCTGGAGAGGGAGACTTGCTGAAGCAAAGCCACAGGGTCTCTGAGGTTTCCCTGGCCCCTCGCCCCTGTCCTGCCTGGCTGATGTCAGCATCTCTCTGTGAGGTCACCACCTCCCCACCACCTTTGGCCAATAGTCTGAGCCCCTGCAAAAGGCCTTTGTGATGTCACTGCCACACCCCTCCCTTGCTGGGCTAATGTCCTGCCTCTGGCCAGGCACTTTGGAGGTTTGAGCTACTCCCTGTGGATCACCCCACTCAAGGAGCATTCGTTCTAGGAAGCAAGCCAGCTAGACAGTAAAACATCAGACGCTGCTCCCAATGCTACACTTAGTTTTTCAGAAATTAGTTGACTTTATGGCCAGAAGAGACCATTAGAGCATCTAATCTCACCCCTGCATATCACAGGCCTCCTGTATGACACAAGAGCTACTTTTGGGGTAAACACATTCCAGAAAGGCATCTAGTCTTCATGAAATGACGTCACGAGATGGAGAATGCACCAATTTCCTTGGTAGCTTGTTCCTGTGGTGAATCATCCTCACTGTTGAATATTTGTGCCTTAATTGTAATATGAATTTGTCTCTTTTCACCTTCCAGCCATTGGGTTTTTTAATGCCTTTCTCTGCTACATTAAAGAGCCCTTTAATAGCCAATCTTTTCTCTCCATTAAGGCACTTCAACGTTTCAGTGAAGTCACCTTTCAATCTTCTTTTGAGAAGCTAAACAGGTTGAGCTCTTTCAATAGCTCACTAGAAGGCATTTTTCTCCAGCCCTCAGAACATTTGGTGGCTCTTTGCTGCCTCAACTCCAATTTCACACCATCTTTTTCAAATGAGGACACCAAAACTGGAGGCAGTATTCCAGTATCAGTCTGACTGATACCATGTCACCTCCTGCGACGTTCTTGACATAATCTGTAACTGTATAGATCACTGTTGCCACCACTGTTCTATATTTGCAGCCAATATTGTATAAAGGTGGTCACATAAAGGGTCTATGGAGAGGTTATGATTGGCTGATTATAATTATGCTATCTCTAGATATGTATCATTTTTGTAGTTGACATTATGAATATTGGCTCTATGCTGCCTGTATTTCAAACTTGTGCTATGCTTCTGGGGAACACCCCAGCCAGACAAATTGGTGTCAGCTCTGCCTAGCCTGCTTGATGGCCCATTAAGGACCATCAGCTATACAACTGACCCATTGAGAGAAGGCAGATATGCCTTGTGGCTCAGCAAGGTGTGCAGGGACCTGCCTATGGACAGAACTCTAAGGTTTTTCTATGTCGCGTGCTGGATAGAGTGTCCTTGGGACAAAGAAAGCAAAGACCACATGGCAAGAGACTATAAAAGACTGATGCCTCATCTCCATCTGGTCTTTAGTCCTGCTTCATACCTCTGGAGGACTTGGCTACAAACTGAAGCTCTGTACAAAGGACTGAATGGCCCATCCCAGTTATGGATGTACTCCAGAGACTTGATTTGAACCTGCAGTTTATTCCATCACTGCTACAAGCCTGAACCAAGAACTTTGCCAAAGTACAAGTTTTGCCCAGGGCACCGTTTCCCCTAACGCTGGTCCTTGGTAACATTTCTTGATGGGGGAGGGGGCGGGAGGGGAGAGAGACGAGGCGTTTTCTCTCTGTTTCTTTCCTCTCCATTTTCTGCTCCTTCCTTCAATTCCAGAAACCTCTCTTGAGTTTCAGACTGTGCAGTGACACCCTCCCCACCCCAGGACTATGGAGCCTTTGGAGCAGAAAGATCCTAGGAGCTAAGGATGAATCCAGGGGTGAGTAGCTGGCAGGAAGGAGTCCTAGCAACTCTTCTGGGAGTGCAGGGAGGAATGACTCCCCTTCTCTACATTCTCCCCATGGGGTTCTGCGGAGCAGGGAGGGTTGTGTGATAAATTCCATCCAACATTCGCCTTTGATCCAAGCCGAGAGACATCTCAGCTCTGCACGATCCCCTTGGCAGCACCAAACAAGGGATGTTTTCCACTGCCCAGGAGACTCAGCCAGGGACTGATGTGCTGGAGATATGTTGGGAAAAGGGACTGTCTGAATTGCCAAAGCAGCAAGCCAACAATCTACAGCAAAATCATTAACCACAAACACACTCTAAGCATGCTCCAGCCAGAAGGGAAATGGGCAGGAATTCTTGCTGTTCAGCCATGGCCACACATACAGAGATGCACAGCAGTGAGGGTGCTGGGCAAGCTGGTCTGAGCGAACAATTGGAAATGATCCTTCCGTTAGAACAGAACCAGAGTGTAGAAAGGCCCTGTGTTAAGTGGTTGAGGCTGAGGCCTTAGGAAGCTGGCCTACGATACCACAGGAATCTTTCTGTGTAGGTTTGATTCTTGCCAGCTAGGGGAAGCTGGTGTGTGGTGTCTTTGTGGCTGCACTTTCAGTGATGCAGGTTTCTCTATCCCATTTTTCCAGGGTCATCCTACTAGATTGCCAGCTGCTTTTCAGCTGCAGTGTGGAGACTGTTTGTGTGTGGGGAGAGACAGTGTGTGTGTGTGTGTTGGGGAAGAGTGAGTGTGTTGAGGTAGGTAGGAGCGGATCATTATTATCCCTACTTGAAAGAGGAGACGCTCAGGCTGAGAAAGGAGAATTGACTTGTCTTAGGTCACAAAGCCAGTCAATGGCTGAATTGGGAATAGGACCCCCAGAGACCTGATTTTTAAATTAACCATCGGATCTTGAAATTCATACATTGAATGACCTCAATAAAGTGCTCTTAGATGAGCTCCAGTCCAACAAGTGTGCACAGTAATTATTCAGCCAGTATTTTAGGAGAACTGCAATGTTAGAGAGAATCATGAACTGCTCAGAGACAATTAATGCAGAGAAGCAGCACAATCCACTTGGTGATGCAGTCCATAGGAAGGAAACCTAGGACAACATGAAACAACAACATGAAACCTCTCTGAGGCTCTTATCTGCTCCACAGGGACATCTGTCTTCTCATTCAATTAGCAGTGGGAAAGGGGATGCAATGTCTGCCCCAGCCAGACCACCAACCCCATCAGACACCCTCCCCCGCTGGTGCACCAGGGTCTCCCCCAGACCGACAACAGCTATGAATTAAAACCCCACAGTGTTTGTTGGGGCTACTGGAGATGCTGAAATCTCACTCTTGTCTCTCTCCTCCTGCCTCCACCTCCAAGCCAGGCACTGGGCAGTTCAGTGGGAAGGGATGAACTGATGACAGTGGAGGAAAAATCAAAACCAAAAGTGAAGCCAAAAGCGCAAGCCGGGCAGGCAAGGCAAATCGCAGGCTTCTGCCATAGACTAGTCCTCCCCGCTCTTCCAATAACCCACCCAAACCGCGACACCACAGACCCCACGTTCCTGGTGTAGCTCCACCTTCCAGTGGGGAAGTGGGGAACCAATTACTAACACACACAGCATATTCCTGAGGCGCAGTGCTGGGAGCTGGGGGGATCTGGCGGGCACCTCACTGTGGGATTCACGAGTGGCTCCGGGAGCATCCATGCAATCAAGCCGCTCCACATGCCGTTGTGCCGAGGGATAACAGCGCCTGGAGGGGTTGCTGCTGGTCAGTAGCAGGGCATTGTGGGAGACAGCCCAGGCTGGAGAGGGTTCGGGGGCACAGCGGATCCCATCACAGCGTGTACCCCAGCACCCACAGGGAATATCGTGCCCCTAGGAGGAGCGTTTGGGCTTTGCTGTGATGTGTCACTTTCCAGCCTGTGCTCTGTCTCTTCTCCTGTGCACACCCATGTCAATCAGGCATTGCTCAGCTGGGCTCTGCAGAGACCGGACTGGCTACACCCCGTGACGGGACTGAGGGGGGGCTGTGCTGAGCGTCACAGGACCTGGTTTCAGCAGCGAGAAAATCCAGGAACAACCCAGTGATCCACAAAGCGGAGTTAGGGGCCTGAACTCCCTGTACGATGCACGGGCGACACAGGCACCTTACAACACAACTCACAACCACCAGCTCCCCAGGCAGGAGCCAGCCAAGCCCGCCCAGGAGACACTGACAACGGGAGGTGTCCTAGCCCTGCCCCTCTCTCACAGATAGGTCCTGTGCTCCCAGCACCCACCTGCCATGTGGGAGAGCCAGGTTCAATTCCCTCTGTCCAGCTGCAGAGAGTAGTTCAGGGACGTGAGTAGCAAGCTCAGGGCAGACTGTTACACACCAGGGCACCCCCCATGGGGACTGGGAGCTTCCCCCCCCCGAGAGCGAACTCCCCAGGCACACGAACAGCCTGAGCAGGGAGTCACAGACAGTCCCCTTGGGCACTCGGGGCTATCCTGCCACCTAGGCAAGTCTGCCTTTGGGCTAGATCTGTGCCTCAGGGAGGCCTGAGGCCACAGGCATGAGCTTGGGCTGCCAGCATCACCCCCGCCACTGTCCACAAGGGAGAAAGGATTTGAACCAGGGTCCCCCATGTTTCAGGTCAGTGCACGAAGCAGTGTGCCGTGGTGGGGCTCTGTCCAGCTCTCCCTTTGAAGGGGGTTCATTGGGGCTAACTAATGAGCGCGAGTGGGGCAGGGGGATCAGCTCCCCGGTGTGTCCTAATTCTGCCTCTCAGCTGGGTGCCTGAACTACTGGACACTGTCATCCAAATACCATTGCTAGAAATAAACAATGAAAAGGTGCAGAACTCCAGGGAGCTCAGGACAGGGAGACTAATTCAGGCAATCAGAGCAGCAGATAAGACAAATCTTGAGCTACTCTGAGGCTCCAAGCAGACATGTTACCGAGACGGAAACTGGCCAGGAATTCTTTGAAACGGCGTAAACACGTCTAAAAGTATCAGTTTGCTTTACGATGAGGGGATGGGGGGAGGGAGGTTTAAACTATTTCCCTGAATCACATCTCCCTTGGCAGCTCAGTCACCATTTCAGCTAGAGCAGAGCGGTGGAGCCTGGGCACTGGGCCACTCGAGGCCTTTAACACCACAGCCCTGGGGAGGGGGGGCTGAGATGGACCATCCTGCAAGGAACACGAGTCCCTCTACCATCCACCACACCCTGGTTTGGAACTGCTGCTGCCGGCTCACCCCATCTGTGGGGACTTCTATCCCCTCTGCCTCCCTCTAGCTGGGGGTTTTCCCTTCTGCACCTACCTGGCAGGGCAGCCCCCGTCTGAACCCCTGATCCTCTCCCAGTTTTGTCCCTCTGCCCATCCCGCCCCTCCGATTCCCCCCTTCAGGGGGATTTTCCGGCCTTTGATTGCAGGGAGCAGATTCTGATGGCTCGTGAGGGCAGCAGCTTGCAGCTGTTACTGAGCATGTGAGAAGAGCATTAGAAGGGAAGACCGGCCAGACTGGGTCAAACCAAAGCTCCATCTAGCCCAGTGTCCTGTCGGTCGATAGCGGCCAGTGCCAGGTGCCCCAGAGGGAATGAACAGACAGGAATCATCCAGGGAGCCATCCCCTGTCGCCCAATTCCCAGCTTCTGACAGACAGAGGTTAGAGGCACCATCCCTGCCCACCAGGGTGGGCAGGGATGGTGCCCCTAACCTCTCTCTGTCAGAACAGCCATTGATGGACCTGTCCTCCACAGAAACACAGAATCCTAGACAATTAGGGTTGGAAGAGACCCCAGGAGGTCATCCAGCCTAACCCCCTGCTGAAAGCAGGACCACGAATCTCTCTAGTTTCCTTTTCATCACAGGACCCTGCTCAGGAACAGTGACGTTGCAAGATCTAACAGGAAACAGCTTCAGAAAGAAGGGCAGCTCCTCTTCCTCCTCCCCTCCCGTGGGGACGAGCAGCCCCCCAACAGCCTCTCTGCCCCGGCCTCCTTCAACCCATTGCCCCCTTCAGCCTCCCCCAACTTCCCCCATTGCTCCTTTAGCCTCCCCCAACTTCCCCCATCACCCTCTTCAGCCTCCCACAACTGCCCCAATTGCCCCCTTTAGGCCCCCAAATGTCCCGTTCCCCCATCTCCCCTTCAGCCTCCTCCAAACTGTTCCCTTCCCCCATCGCCCCAGTCACCTCCAGCCTCCCGTTGCCCTCTTCAGCCTCCCCAACTTCCCCATCACCCTCTTCAGCCTCCCCAACTTCCCCATTGCTCCCTTTAGCCTCCCCAACTTCCCCATCAGCCTCTTCAGCCTCCCACAACTGCCCCAACTGCCCCCTTTAGCGCCCCAAATGTCCCGTTCCCCATCTCCCCTTCAGCCTCCTCCAAACTGTTCCCTTTCCCCATCGCCCCAGTCACGTCCAGCCTCCTGTTGCCCTCCTCAGCCTCCCCAACTCCCCACTGCCCCGGCTCCACCACTCTCAGGTTCCCTTCCCACAACCATCTGCTTCCTCACCATGGGGAACAGGAGCAGAAAATGCTTTTGAAAACCTTCTGCAAAGCAAAAGTAAAACGAGCCAAGCAACCACTTCCCTGGCTTTGTGCTGGGTGCCCAGCTGTGGGCTTGTGTGTGTGTGTGTGTGCGGGAAGGTGGGGCTGTTCTGAGCACACCCGGTCAGGAAGGGGCAGAGTTGGCCAAAGGGGAAAGTTGAATCTTTAGCAGAGAATTCCTTTCTCCATTGTGTTAGCTAAGCGTTGCTGTTAAATGTCAGCCGACAAATGCAGCATTTGAAACAATCCGACTCTAAATCCCCCACCCTCTCAGTTGCTGTAGTTCTCACATCCTCTGCTCTTGTGATGTCACCACATGACATAGTGTCTTATTCCCATAGTGTCCTGTAGGTTAGACAGGAATAAGTTTATGAGGTAAAAATTGAAGCATAACTCCATCCCTTCCTCCTTTTGACTTCGGAAAAATAAATCCTGTCGCCTCCCTCAGCCCCAACCCAGCCCCACCGGCGCTGCTGCGGCTTGGAGACAGGTACCCTCTCATCTGGCCCTGAGCTGCTGTGGGGAGAGAGGGCTGGAGGGGGCAGTTCTTTCTCCCTGGGGCAACCTGCTCCTCAATATCCTCATTCCCAGCCCCACGCCAGAGCCCTCACCCCCTGCGCCCCTACCAATGCTGAGACCCTCATCGCTAGCCCCACTCCAGAGCCTCCACCCCCAGCCGGAGCCCTCACATCACTGCACCCCAACCCCCCCCCCGAGCCTCTCCCACGCTCCAAACCTTTCAGCCTCACCCCTGCCACACACCATCCATGTGCAGAATGAATTTTGTAAGGAGCGCAATATGCAGGTGATGTGTCACACCTCACCTCCATATTTGTGCCCAAAACAAAATTCATTCCACACATGGACATAACAAATTAGAGGAAACACTGCTCCTGACTTTCAGCCTCTCTTGAATTTCACACATTGAGTGATCAGAATAAAGTGCCCTCAAGTGAGCTAGAGACCAACAGTGGTTCATAGTAATTATTCAGCAAGTATTTTAGAAGACCTAGGACATTATTGAAAATCAAGACCTGCCAAGAGACAATTAATGGAGAGAAGCAGCAAGATTTATTCCATACATTGGATTGGTTGTGACTTATTTGCCTGATTTGAAAAGAGACCAAACTGACCTGTCTCCTTGGTGTCGATAGCCCCTGCTCAGCCAATCAGCACTGAGACTCTGAGGGCAGGAGGCTGAGGGGTCTCACCAGATGTCCCAAAGGACGGCCCAGGACACCATCAGAGGATCACTCTCAGACCCAGACCCACCTCTTGGTGAGGACCTCCCGCAATGAGAGCAATACCCTCCCTGCCCGCACTCCAGACCCGTCCCTCCTAGGTAGAGGAGGGAAGCTGGAAAAGGGAAAAAGAAGCAAGAGAAGAGGAGGGAGGAAAGAGGAAAAGATAAACCAAAAGGATACACCCCAATGTCCCCAGGGATTCCAATCATCAAAACCTAGGGAGGAAATCAAATTCTGCCACCTGAAGCCAGTGCTGTCTGGGCCTAGAATGCTGCCTGCGCCAGGTGGATCAGACGGAACAGGTTCCAAACCTCTCTGAGCCTCTTACCTTCTCAAAGGGAAGTTTGTTTTCGGCACAATCAGTGGGAGGAAAGGAGAAAACTCCACAGAGGTTCCTCCTCATGCTCACAACTCTGAATCCTAATTCTCTCTCAGCCCTCGAGGAGAGACCTCGCGAAGGTGACTTGCGGCAGGAAAGCCGGGAGGTCTCAGAGACTGGCCTGGCCCTGCGCCTCTGTCCTGCCTGGCTGATGTCGGGGTCTCTCTCTCTCTCTGAGGTCACCCCCTCCCCACCACCTTTGCCCAATCGGCCGAGGTCCTGCAAAAGGCCTTTGTGATTTCACTGCCACACCCACCCTCCTCAAAGCTGATGTCCTGCCCTGGCCAGACTCGTTGGGTGTTTGATTTGTTTCCCCTGGATCTGGGGTTGCCAACTTTCTGACCCCACAAAACCGAACACCCTCATCCCGCCCCTTCACCGAGGTCCCGGCCCGCTCCATCCATCTCCCTCCGTCGCTCGCTCTCCCCCACGCTCACTCACTCGCTCGTTTTCACCAGGCTGAGGAGGGCTGGGGAGGGTCCCTTTTCAACTGGGTGTTGTTGGTTCAGACCTGGGAAGGAGGCTGCCTGCCAAACACCTTTGAGAGGCGCCATCCCTCCTGTCAGAAAATCATCTCCCTCCTTCAGTTCAGTCACGGCCTGAATTGTTCCTTATCCCAGCAGAGCCGGAGGATTGAAAGCAGCAACGTCAAACCCTGTGCAGCTAACAGGAATGGACACAGACACTCCCTTGTATCTGAACAGATATTTAGTTTTACTCTTGGTAAACTACAAGGCTAAAGGGACAGGCAGTGGCACCAGATCTAAGGAATGAAACACAACACAATCATCATCGTTATGCCCATCGCTGCCCCTTTATTCTTCCACTGTCTCTCTCCCACCACCGTCGCCTCTCTCAGTTCAGTGACAGTGCCACACTCATGCTTCCGACACACAAAGACTCACACACACACCTTGCACGCAAAACCTCACCAAGGAGTCAGATGCACCTGTTGGTTCCCTGCACCCCTGCTGTACAGAATCCAATCACAAGGAAAGCTTGTTGGCCCAGAGCTGGCGGGGAGCCTGGGGCTGGAGTATTTAACCTACAGTGACGGCACTCACAGGAAAGATGCTGAACGAGTGCAAGTTAAACATTGGTAGCTCCGGTTCCAGTCCCCTCACAGCTCAGTCCATCCCTCCAGGAAAGGGGCACATCTGAATTCCCAGCTGGCTCAGTCTAGCTGCGTAGTTCTTCTTTACACCCAGTCAGGTCTGAGGCCTGTTCCGCACCCTGTGTTTGAGGAAACCGTCATAACCAACTCTCTGCAATAGCAAAAGCAGGAGGCCGTGTTATTGCTCCTGCCCCAGCACAGACAGACAACGAGGAAATGGTCTGTGTTGGAGGGTGGGGCTCCTGCCCTTGGCCAAAGACCAGCACCTCCCTTTGCCCTTTGTCACTCGTGAAGCTTTTCTTTCAGCAGCGAGCCCTAGAGCTCAGTTGCTGGAGCGCTGTGTTTGTCACTGACGGTCGGGGAGCTCCACCATCACTGGGCTCTTCTGCCAGGAAGTCCAACGAAAAGATTGATTTCCTCATGTGACACTCCTTGGCTTGTCTGAGGGGTTATCCACATTGCACACTCAGCATGTATCTGCATGGCCTGGGCTAGGTGAATTTTGTAGACAAGCTGGTGTTTGAGCATCCAGACTGCAGTGGAAACTCAGGCCTCAGGCTGTGTCCATCCTTCTGCAGTAAGTCGTCCTAAGTGACGCTGCTCCAGCTACGGACTAACACAGCTGGATTCGAGGTAGCTTAGGTCGACTTACTGCTGTGTCTACACTGTGCTGGGCCGACGGGAGACTTACCTTACTCCTGTCATTCCCGGTGTAGTCCCAGAGTCGCCCGGAGAGCACTCTGCTGTCAATTTAGTGGGTCTTCACTAGACCCCCACTAAACCGACTTGGGTGCATCGATCGCATCAAACAGCCTCACAGCTGTGCTGTGCATCCACCCTGCACTGCTCAGCCCCGAGTCAGAAATTCAGCTCCTGTGGGGTGTGTCACCCTCCACAGCTGAAGATGCTCCCCGAGTCCCCAGTGATTTCTGCGATAACTTGTCTCCAGCCTGTTTGGGTCCATACGCTCCCGGGAGGCTGGGAGTGGTCTAGGACAAGCTCTGGTTGCTCAGGCCTGTCAGGAAGGCGAGCTCCGGGAACATTGACACTCTGGAGATCCTCAGTGGAAGCACAGGCGGTTGGTAAATAGGTGGGGCCCCTGGCACAGCTGCCGCCAACCAGGCCCTGGATGCCTGGGCCCTGGTGCCCAGCCTGTGCTCCATCTCCTCCTGTATCTGCTTCCCCCCTTCTCCCATCCCCCATCGCCCACTGCTGCCTGGCTGAGTCCCCCCTCTCCTCCACTGCACCCCCCTCTCTGGGGTCCTCACCACTCACCGTGGCCTCCTCTCCTCCACCCCTCCCCCACGGACTCATGGGTGGGGTTGGTCAACGAGAGCTGAGGATTACAGTGGGAGAGAAGCCGGCTATGAGTCAGCAGTGTGCCCTTCTTGCCAAGAAGCCTAGCGGCATATTGGGCTGCGTTAGTAGGAGCATTGCCAGCAGATCGAGGGAGGTGATTATTCCGCTCTATTGGGCACTGGTGAGGCCATATCTGGACATCTGGAGTATTGCGTCTGGTTTGGGGCCAACCCACTACAGAAAGGGTATGGACAAATTGGAGAGGGTCCAGCTGACGACAAGGAAAATGACCAGGGGGCTGGAGCTTATTTAGTCTGCAGAAGAGGACAGCGAGGGGGGAATTAATAGCAGCCTTCAATAGGGTGACCAGACAGCAAATGTGAAAAATCGGGACGGGGTGGGGGGTAATAGGAGCCTATACAAGAAAAGGACCCAAAAATCGGGACTATCCCTATAAAATCGGGATATCTGGTAACCCTAGCCTTCAGCTACCTGAAAGGGGGGCGGGGGTCCAAAGAGGATGGAGCTCAGCTGTTCTCAGTGGTGGCAGATGACAGAACAAGGAGCAATGGTCTCAAGTTGCAGTGGGGGAGGTCTAGGTTGAATATTAGGAAACACTATTTCACTAGGAGGGTGGTGAAGCACTGGGATGGGTTCCCTAGGGAGGTGGTGGAATCTCCTTCCTTAGAGGTTTTGAAGGCCCGGCTTGACAAAACCCTGGCCGGGATGATTTAGTTGGTGTTGGTCCTGCCATGGGCAGGGGGTTGGACTGGATACCTCCTGAAGTCCTTTTCAACCCTCATCTTCTCTGAGTCTGTCAGTCCTTTGTCCATCCCCTCAGTAGGCACCAACTTCCCCTCTGGCCAGTGGGTGCTCACCTCCTGCTCTGCCCCAGGCCCCTCCCCACTCCACCTCTTCCCCAAAGCACCACCCCACCTTTTCCTGGTCTGCCCGCCGCACCCCCAAATCAAACCCCTTCAGGAAAATAATAGTAGAGGAAGCAATAGTGGATGGGAACCTAGAAGGCAGTGACCATGAGATGGTCGAGTTCAGGATCCTGACACAAGGAAGAAAGGAGAGACCCTGGACTTCAGAAAAGCAGACTTTGACTCCCTCAGGAAGCTGATGGGCAGGATCCCCTGGGAGAATAACATGACGGGGAAAGGAGTCGAGGAAATACTTTAAAAGTATTTTAAAGAATCCTTATTGAGGTTGCAGGAACAAAACCATCCCGATGTGTAGGAAGAAAAGTAAATATGGCAGGCGACCAGCTTGGCTTAACAGTGAAAACACAAAAACAGCTTACAAGAAGTGGAAGATTGGACAAATACAAATACCCTACAAAGACCTTGTGAGCTCTCCAAGTTCAGGATTGTTCTCTGCAGATGTGGAACCATTATGGCAGATGTCACTCAAGGCTTCCCATCTATTCTGACTGACAACTGGAAACAGGTCCCTCCCCAATCTCACTTTCTCCTGAATGATCTCATAAGATACAGACCAAAACTGATCACTTCCTCTCTCCTCTGGGGAAGGATTTGGGAAAAATCAGATCCTGATAGGTTTGATCTCTCCTGCACATATTTTGGTTTGTTCATCCCTTTTCCATTCCTCTCTCTGAGATTCCTTTCTCTCCAGCATAGGGAGTGACCTATGTCTGGATTGTCTCTATCTGCCATCAGGTGATGGGATGGTGAGTGAGAATGAGGAGGAGAAACCCCAGCAGGAAGATGCTGAACAAGTAGAACCACGTGGAACATTATCAGGAAGATCCAAAGGGAATGTTTACGGGAGTTGTGCACTCCCAGAAAAAGCAAAAGCCTGTGAGACTCAGCACAGGCCAGAGGAAAACTTCAGTAGCCACTCAGACCTTATTACATGCAAGAGAATCAACCTGGAAGAGACACGCTACAGATGCCATAAGTGTGGGAAAAGCTTCAATCGGAGCTCAACTCTTCTCACACATCGGAGAACCCACACTGGAGAGAAACCCTACATGTGCTCTGAGTGCGGGAAACACTTCAGTCAGAGGCCACACCTTACCACACATCAGACAATCCACACGGGCGAGAAACCTTATGAATGCTCTGAGTGTGGGAAACGCTTCATTGATAGTTCAACCCTCATCTCATATCATAGAATCCACACAGGAGAGACGCCTTACACATGCGCTGAATGCGGGAAAAGCTTCAATCAGAGCTCAAACCTTATCAAACATAGGAGAATCCACACAGGTGAGAAACCTCATGGATGCTCTGAGTGTGGGAAACACTTCATTCATCGTTCAGCCCTCATCTCACATCAGAGAATCCACACAGGAGAGAAGCCCCACATATGCTCAGAGTGCGGGGAAAGCTTCAATCAGAACTCTACCCTGATTGCACATCAGAGAATCCACACAGGAGAGAGACGCTACACATGCTCTGAGTGTGGGAAAAGTTTCAATCAGAGCTCAAACCTTATTAAACATCAGAAAATCCACATGGGGTATGTCTACACTACTGGATTATTCCGATTTTACAGAGACCGATTTTTGGAAACATTGTATAAAGTCGAGTGCACGTGGCCACACTAAGCACATTAATTCAGCGGTGTGCATCCATGTACCGAAGCTAGCGTCGAATTCTGGAGCGTTGCAATGTGCGTAGCTATCCCATAGTTCCCATAGTCTCTTCTGCCCATTGGAATTCTGGGTTGAGATACCAATGAATGATGGGGCAAAAACAGTGTCGCAGGTGATTCTGGGTAAATGTCATCAGACAATCCTCCCTCCATGAAAGCAATGGCAGACAATTATTTCACACCCTTTTCCCTGGATTGCCCAGGCAGATGCCATAGCACGGCAACCATGGAGCCCATTCAGCCTTTTTCACTGTCACCGTATGTCTACTGGATGTTGCTAACAGATGCGGTACTGCAGCGCTACACAGCATCATCCCCTTGCCTTTTGCAAATTAGCCAAGAGGGTGACCAGCTCTACTGTACCGTCTGCTGCATTGCAAGTTGACAATGACTGTTACCAGTCATACTGTACCGTCTGCTGCTGTCATGGGTGCTCCTGGCCGGCCTCGGTGAGGTCAGCTGGGGCGCATGGACAAAAATGGGAATGACTCCCGAGGTCATTCTCTTCTTCAAGTTTTGTCTAAAGGAGAGTCAGTCCTGCCTAGAATATCAGGCAAGCCTACTAAAAACCAGAGAGGCAAATGGCCGCTCCAGATCAGAGCCCCAGATATCCCGCAGAAATGATGAGCTGCATGCCATTCTAGGGGTGCCCCTGCAACAATCCCACCCATTGCTTCCTCCTCCCCACCCTCCTGGGCTACCGTGGTAGTTATCCCCATTTCTGTGATGAAGTTATAAAGAATGCATGAATTTGAAACAACACTGACTTTATTGCCTCTGCAAGCAGAGATCAAAGGAGGGAGGAGGGCAGCCTCCAGCTGCTATGATATTCCAGGCAGGAGTGAATCTTCAGGAGACAAAACTTAAAGAAGAGAATGACCTGGGAATCAGTCTCATTTTCGCCCAGGCGCCCCCGGCCGACCTCACCGAGGCCGGCCAGGAGCAATCAGGGGACGACGATGACGGAGATCAGTCATGCTGCACCATCTGCAAGGGAAGGGAAGGGAAGGGGATGCTGCTGTGTAGCACTGCAGCACCGCATCTGCCAGCAGCATCCAGTAGACATACGGTGACATTGAAAAAAGGCGGAAATAATTTTTTCCCTTGGTTTCACAGAGGAGGGTTGGGGGCTGATGACATATACCTGAACCACCCGCAACAATGTTTTTGACACTTCAGGCTTTGGAAGCTCAGCCAAGAATTCAAATGGTTTTCGGACAGTGCGGGAACTGTGGGATAGCTACAGTCATCAGTCGCTCCTCCTCCGTGAGCGTCCATTTCATTCTTTGGCTTTCTGTTACGCTTGTCTCAGCTCCTTAAGTTTCACGCAGCACTGGGCCGAGTTCCTGTTGTGGCCTCTGTCCATCATGGCCTTGGAGATTTTTTCAAATGTTTTGGCATTTTGTCTTTTGGAACGGAGTTCTCGTAGAATAGATTCATCTCCCCATACAGAGATCAGATTCAGTATCTCCCGTACGGTCCATGATGGAGCTCTTTTTTGATTCTGGGACTGAATGGTCACCTGTGCTGATCAGTGCTCCACGCTGGGCAAATAGGAAATTAAATTCAAAAGTTCCTGGGGCTTTTCCTATCTACCTGGCCAGTGCATCCGAGTTCAGATTGCTGTCCAGAGCGGTCACAATGGTGCACTGTGGGATAGCGCCCGGAGGCCAATACCGTTAGATTGCAGCCACACTAACTCTAATTCGAAATGGCAAAACCGATTTCAGCGCTACTCCCCTCATCAGGGAGGAGTGCAGCTATCGATATTAAGAGCCCTTTATATCAAAATAAAGGATTTCATTGTGTGGACGGGTGCAGCGTTAATTTGGTTTAAAACACTGCTATATTCGATATAAACTCGTAGTGTAGACCAGGAAGGAAGGAAAACCTTCAATCAGAGCTCAAGCCTTATTAGACATCAGAAAATTCACATGAGAGAGAACTGTAATAAATGCCTTGACTAGGGTTGGCCAAAGATTTTTTTTTTAAAATCACATTTGTTAATTCCCACAAAGTGATCTTCACATCATCTTCACCGTGGTCTCTCAGCTCCTGCAGATGGGTTGCCTGCTTCTGCCTTTGCAGCTGACCCTTCTTTGGGGTCAATCCTGCGTTCTTTTCTATCAACTTTTTCCTTTTGAGTCGTAGGAGTGTGTGTCCCTCCAGCTAGGAATGTTCATCAGCTCCAGGTGGGGGAGAGAGAGGTTTGATCCCAACAAGCTACACTGAGGCAAAACTACCTGGGCCTTCCATCCACTAGGGCTGCACATGGTGTTGGCTGCTCAAGTTAGTGACCTTGGTGTAAAAGACAGTTATAGTTGTAGTGCAGCTGCAGCTGCAGCCCAGGTGCAGTGGTTGGCATTAGCTTTCCTTTGACCTGACCTAAACTCCATCACTTTTCCTAGTCTAAACAAACCCTGAGCATTACGGTTATACTGTTCCCCATTTCAAAGCAATTGTTAGTCATCAACAAATTGTTTCGTTCCCAGTTGCTCTGATGTTGCTTCAGGTTGTGCTGGAGAACAAATTGTTACTACCACTTTTCTCACTTAAAATATATTGAACTATAACAAAGAGATGGAACTGGGAGAGAGAGCTCAGTGGTTTGAGCATTGGCCTGCTAAACCTAGGGTTGCGAGTTCAACCTTTGAAGGGACGATTTGGGGCAAAAATCTGGGGATTGGTCCTGCTTTGAGCAGGGGGGTTGAATTCAATGACCTCTTGAGGTCCCTTCTAACCCTGATATTCTATGAACAGGGCAGGGATAGGGAAAATGTCACTTCACCCTCTCTAACAACAGAAGAAGCTAGGTAAGTCAGAGGGCTTCCTATCACCATCCAAACCATTCAGTTGGGAAGGTCAATATATTTTCTAAAGGGCTGTGAAGAAGATTCCTGGTAAATGACTTGGAACTAAGGTTAGGGGGTTGTTACAGGAGTGGGTGGGTGAGATTCTGTGGCCTGCATTGTGCAGGAGGTCAGACTAGATGATCATAATGGTCCCTTCTGACCTTAAACTCTATGAGACTATAAGATACCCATGCATTTGGCCCCCAAAGCAGTTGTGGCCCAGGCCCTGCAGGAGGTTGCTCGTGAAGAGATCTCCTTCCTAATCAGGTGCGGGTTGCCTGTTATTTGGGAAATGCAATTCCCATCTAGGTAGGGAAGGGAAAATGGAAGTGATGTTTCTGTTCAGTCACCCCTGGGCGATGCTGCAAATATGTAGAAAATGAAATCCGTGTTGAATGTGATATAGCTGCAGAAAGAGACCTATTTTCCATAGATACCTGACATTTGGTGTTTTACAAGGATTCTAAGCCACACCTGAATTTAGTCCCTAATTTAAATCTGTGCCACCAGATTAAAGAAATAAAGGGCATATTTGGGGGAGGGGAGGAGTTATACTTCACTATTGCTACTGATCTTTTATGTGCTTGGTGAAGAATTCTACACCAGAGAAGTATAAAATTACTCCAAGAAAAGTCAAAGGTTTGACAAGGACTCAGGTAGAAATCGCATGTACTAGTGGTTGATTTTTCGCCCCAGTGATGGAAGCTATGGTGACCTGTGGCCCAGGTAAACTATTTTTAGAATGCTGCTCCCTAGTTAAGTGGCATTGGTCTCACTCCTAAAGGATGCCATTATTAAATTGGGAACAACTGTCTTTTACCATTTGGATCCAAAGTTTCATGAAGCACAGAGAGAAACATCTGATTGCTTCAGAGCCAATCCATGCCTATGGGTCCCAATCTGGCTGCCTTGTTGGACAAGAAGCAGTTCCATGCTGGGCAAATTATGGTAGCTAATGAGGGAATGTATCAGATTCCAAGTTCAGACTGCAGGATACATGAATGCTGAGTCCTGACTCTGTGGTTTGGTCTCTTAGTTTTGCTATTAAGTCTTATGCATTTGTATCACTTCTCCACCTGTTGCTACTCTGAAAGATTAGAAAATGTGATAATAGAACACAGGTGTTTTTTCTCATGATGCAGCCTTCCCACGTAGCGTGAGAGCCCTTCCACCTACACTTATGGGCGAAATGAACTCACATAAATGGAAGGCTCCTAGGTTATTGTAGAATGTGACTTCACACAAAACTCAATGGTGGAAATGGGAATTAAGAGAAAACTGCCCTATAGGTTTATATTTTGTAATCTTTGAATAAGTTGTTACCAGTGACAATGAAATTAAACATGAAGTTAATTAGTGTAAAGTAAGAGGCTGATTATGTGATAACTTTCAGTGTTACTATATAATTCAGGTTTTCTTCTAGTTCTCTCCCCGCCCCTCCTACTATATTGGAAATGGTGGCTAATCCTGAAAAGTAAAACCTCACTCCAAAGGAATTAGAGCGGGGGAACATGTGGGAGAAATAGCATGTATGAAAATAGAGCCCCAGTGTAGACTGTAATTATTTCTCTTTCAAATGGAATTTACTTTGATAAACTTTAAAATAAATATTCTGTGAAGAGGAAAATTGCTTGAGTCAAGATGTGTAACCTTCTACCGAGTTAGAGGGTAACAGCCACAGAGTCCCCAATTTGCTTGTTTGCTAAACAAAGACACATCGGGCGGGAGAGGTCAGAATTTAAAATGGTGATGGATGCAGGATGATTGATTTTTGCAACCAGTTATTTTTATGGGTGCTGAGACCGTTTTTCCTTTTGAGGAGGCAGCTGTTAGAGCCCAGCTGCTTAACCCTCAGGCCTGGCCATGGAAACCTCCCCGTAACTGGCCTTTGTTTCTTTCACATTTGATACCTTTGGGGTTCACACGTCCACACTGCATGTGGTTTACGGCAGCAGATACTTTGAGAAAACTGCCGGGCTCAGTCGGGCTGTTCCAAACTGACGTTGGCCCAAACTCTGCCTCACTTCATCTAGAGTGGGACATGTCTGTATCGAAGGATTGGTTCACACCTGATTTGCCCAGACACCTCGCAGGAGGTGTGGTAAGATGGGGTAAGCTGGAATCTACAACGATAAAGTAAAAGGTAAGGGTGGGAGTCCTTCAGCTTTCAGCTCAACAAGCGTGTTCTGTTCATTCTCTCTGAAGCATCTGGCACTGGTCACTCTCAGGCAGCACACTGGGCTAGATGGCCCATTGGTTTGACCTAGTATGACCTGTCTTGTGTTCTTATGTAAGTCATCTAAGGGAGACTGACTTCCAGGATCCCAGGACTGATCCTCTGGGGAATGAAGCACAACAGTGACAGGCTGTGCAGCCTGCACTAGTCTCCTGTACCTGAAAAGCCTGCTAGCCCGAAGTGCTGGGCCAGCTATGCCAGTACCTGGTTCCTCAACTGCAGCTACAGGTCCTGTTCCATGTGACTCCAAAGCCAAAGAGCTGCAGAGATCCAACCTCATAATCTTTGCCATTTATTTTCCTTTTTCTATTATTAGTGATGCAATAGTGAAATCTAAGGAGAAAACTAATTCACTTTGAGGCTGTGGGCTAAATATAAGCAATAATTTGGTTTCGGTATTGAAATGTTCAGCTCTCCAAATCTGGGATGCACTGCCTGGGTGAAAACCTCTGATTGGGGTTTTGGTACCACTAAATATGCACCTGCCTCCTTGGGTTGCTGTTCTAGGATTTATAAGGGTTGATTTTCTGCTGTATTCTTCTGATGGTTTGACTAAATTGATGACTTGATTCCAACGCAATATCCTAGTTAACTCGTTGATTTACTGATTTGACCTGAACTTTATCACTGCATTGTTTAACCCTTCATTAGCTAGTCGTTTAGCCTTAGCGATGTATGTTCTTGGTTGTATTTGTTCATGTTAATAAAACATGAAACTGGGATACTGAGTCATTTCTTTCAATAAGCAACAAGGGCTGGAACTGTGGAGAATGTGAACGGAGATCAGACATTGGATGTCTGAGCCTTATCAGATTCATCTAAATTAACACTGTGTTTCCCAAAGGGGAGCAATGGAGGGGGCATCTATCTTAGCTCCAGCTGCGGCCGGGTGGGAAGGGAGAGCTCAGACCATCACAAGGGAAAATAAGCTCCCCTACCCAGGCTTTCAGGAATTTGGGGAGGGGTGCAGTGTGTCTGAGTGAGGAGAGATCAGTGAGGTGGGGCTGATCTGAGTAGGGGTCAGGGGTCTTGCTCTGCAGCCACTCTCATGGCCCTGCCCAATCCTTACCCCAGTCTGATTTGCCCAGGGGTTGGGCCTTGTCAGGCCAAGATGGGGTTGGAGCTCTGGTTGGAAGGGCTGTAAAAGGTAGTGAACAGTTTGTAGATTTCAGCCAGCAGGGTGTTGGTAGAGTAAATGTGTGTGTTTTAAAGGGACACTGCTGACAGAGGACAGGATGAAGGTGGTGCAGGCAACTGTAACTGCGTCTCCTGCTTTTCAGAAGTTTGAGTTTTGCGGCTGCAGAGGTTCTGCAAGGGGCTGATATTGCTCCAGCCAATCTTAACTCTGCATTAAGGAAGGGTTTTGCCCTTTAATGATTAATTCTCCCTCAGTACTAACTGGGCTCTGAGGCTGACCCCCAAGCTAAATGCTTAGAAAGAAAACAATGAAAATATCAACTGTCCATGACTCATTTAAAACAAATCCTGTCCCTCCTGTCTGCACTGGCAATGATGAGAGGAAACCAAGCCAAGTGATTCATTGCCTCGGGAGAAGTTTAACCACTTCCATTCTCTGTATCTTTACTGTAACGGAAAGGAACAAGAAAAGCAAATGGAGTTCACAGAGAAAAAGTGGCAGATTTCTTTTCTCTCCAAAGCTCTGAGAGCAAACCCTGTTCTCCACATGACCCTCTTCTTTATATTTAACTCCTCCCCATTGGGCTGGATTACTGCTAGTAGCACATCCTCGCTCTGCTTCCTTCAGCATCTCAGTGTGATTACGATTAGATGAGTAATGTCCGTCCTTTCCCTTCAACCTGCAAAGGAAACTTCTGCTTCACCACACCAGCTAACAAGAAGTCATGAAAGCAGTTTCCTTGGGAATTCCAGTCCTTGTATTACCACCAAAAACACTAGACTGAGAAATGAGTGGTTCTTTAAAATCAATGTCTTCAACTAAGGCCTGGTCTACACTAGGTGGGGTGTCGATCTAGACGCAACTTCAGCTACGTGAATAGCGTAGCTGAAGTCAAGTACCTTAGCTAGAATTACTTACCCGTCCTCACGGCGCGGGATCGACGTCCACGGCTCCCCGTCGACTCCGCTACCGCCACTCACTCTGGTGGAGTTCCGAGTCGACGGAGCGTGTTCGGGGTTCAATATCGCATCTAGATGAGACGCGATATATCGAACTCCGAGAAATCGATTGCTACCCACCAATCTGGCGGGAGTGAAGACACCCTAAGAGGCTATATTCTGATCTCACAGGACCAGCCGCCCACCCAGGTCAATATATAACTTAGATATTTCCCAAAATCACATTGATGCCAATCCTTCAGTATCTAAATTCTAAAGGTTTATTTATAAAAGAAAGAAAGAAAGAAAGAAAGAAAGAAAGAAAGAAAGAAAGAAAGAAAGAAAGAAAGGTGAGAATTAAAATTGGTTAAAGGAATCAAATACAATAATTGCAAAGTTCTTGGTTCAGGCTTATAGCAGTGATAGAATAAACTGCTGGCTTGATAAGTCTTTGGGTGCTTCCAAGTCACTGGAAGTTCCTCTCCCTTGGTTAGATGCTCCTATTAGTATAAGTCAGGGGTGTCCAAACTACGGCCGGTGGGCCAACTGCGGCCCGCGGGTCAGTTTTTATTGGCCCGCAGCAAATTCTGAAAATATAATTGAATATGGCCCGCACATGGCGCTTGAGCTCAACTCTGTTGCACTTCTCAGTTTCAACACTAGATGGAGCCAGTCACAGAAAAGGTGCTACTCCACTAAACAACATTAAGCAAAGAAAAATAGTTACCACGAGTCACCAGAAATGGCAGCACCGAAGAAACGCAAGATAGCAAGTGAGTGTAGAACAGGGGTGGGCAAACTATGGCCTGCAGGCCACATCCGACCCGCGGGACCGTCCTGCTGAGCCCCCGAGCTTCTAGACCGAGACGCTGCCCAAGGCCCTCCCACACTGTTCCCCTCGCCCACAGCCTCAGCTCGCTCGCCGCTCCACTGCCGGAGCCGGCACAAGGGAGCAGGGTGGGTTGGATAGAGGGCAGGAGAGTCCGGGTGGTGGTCAGGGGCGGTGTGGATAGGGGTTGGGGGAACAGGGGTTGAATGGGGCAGGGGTCCTGGGGATAGTCAGGAAGGAGGGGGTTGGATGGGGTGGCAGGGGCAGTGAGGGGCAGGGGTTCTGGGGGCAGTCGGGGACAGGGAGAAGGGGTGGGTGGATGGGGCAGGGGTCCCGGGGGTAGTCAGGAAGGAGGGGGTTGGGTGGGGTGGCAGGGGCAGTGAGGGGCAGAGGTTCTGGGGGCAGTCGGGGACAGGGAGAAGGGGTGTGGATGGGGCAGGGGTCCCGGGAGGGCCGTCAGGAATGAGAGGAGGGGTTGGATGGGGTGGCAGGGGCCCAGGGGCAGTCAGGGGACAGGGAGCAGGTGTGTGTGGATGGGGCAGGGGTCCCAGAGGGACCATCAGGAATGGGGCAGTTGGATGGGGCAGGAGTCCTGGCCGGGGGTGGTAGATAGGAGGTGGGGCTGGGCCATGACCCTCCCCTAACCGGCCCTCCATACAATTTATTTAAACCCGATGCGGCCCTCAAGCCAAAAAGTTTGCCCGCCCCTGGTATAAGTCCATAGTCCAGATGTTTGAGCAGGAAAGAGGCTGGAGCAGGCTAGAGGCACAGTGGAGATGTTTCCAGGGCCTCTTTTAACTTCTGCCATATGAAGGGAAACCCGTTGTTTCAAAGTCCTCAGCACAGCTAGTGGAAAATCACAGGTGAAAGATGGGAGCTTGGAGTCACATGGGCAAGTCCCTGTCCATGCCCCATTTTGCTCAGTCATTGCAGGATGGATACTTTGCAGGATACGTCAGATAGAACATTCACAGAAAAGTCCGTTCAGTGTAGATGGGTGCCTCCCATGGTCCATTGTGAATTAAGTGTCCGTTCGATGGGCCACTCACTGGCTAACAGCTCACTTCAGCGGATGCATAGAATGGAACACAGAAAGAAGATATTTATACATACAGAGACCGTGAAAAGGTGGAAGTAGCCATACCAACTCTAAGCGGCCAATCAACTGAGATGAGCAATCATCAGCAGGAGAAAAAAACCTTTGAAGTGATAATCAAGATGACCCACAGAAGGTGTGAGGATACTTAACGTGGAGAAATAGATTCAATTAGTGCAATGACCCAACCATTCCCAGTCTCTGTTTAAAACCCCTGCCCCATCCACCCACCCCTTCTCCCTGTCCCCGACTGCCCCCAGAACCCCTGCCCCTCACTGCCCCCTGCCACCCCATCCAACCCCCCTCCTTCCTGACTATTCAACCCCCTGTTCCCCCCAACCCCTATCCACACCCCCGGCCCCCTGACCACCACCCCGGACTCTCCTGCCCTCTATCCAACCCACCCTGCTCCCTGCCTCCTTACCGTGCTGCCTGGAGCACCAGTGGCTGGCAGTGTTACAGCCGCGCCACCCGGCTGGAGCCGGGACATGCCACCACCGCCACCGCGCAGCTCAGAGCACTGGGTCAGGCCGGGCTCTGCAGCTGCAGATGCACCTGTTGGTTCCTGCACTCCTGCTGTACAGAATCCAATCACAAGGAAAGCTTGTTGGCCCAGAGCTGGCGGGGAGCCTGGGGCTGGAGTATTTAACCTACAGTGACGGCACTCACAGGAAAGATGCTGAACGAGTGCAAGTTAAACATTGGTAGCTCCGGTTCCAGTCCCCTCACAGCTCAGTCCATCCCTCCAGGAAAGGGGCACATCTGAATTCCCAGCTGGCTCAGTCTAGCTGCGTAGTTCTTCTTTACACCCAGTCAGGTCTGAGGCCTGTTCCGCACCCTGTGTTTGAGGAAACCGTCATAACCAACTCTCTGCAATAGCAAAAGCAGGAGGCCGTGTTATTGCTCCTGCCCCAGCACAGACAGACAACGAGGGAAATGGTCTGTGTTGGAGGGTGGGGCTCCCTGCCCTTGGCCAAAGACCAGCACCTCCCTTTGCCCTTTGTCACTCATGAAGCTTTTCTTTCAGCAGCGAGCCCTAGAGCTCAGTTGCTGGAGCGCTGTGTTTGTCACTGACGGTCGGGGAGCTCCACCATCACTGGGCTCTTCTGCCAGGAAGTCCAACGAAAAGATTGATTTCCTCATGTGACACTCCTGGGCTTGTCTGAGGGGGTATCCACATTGCACACTGAGCCTGTCTCTGCATGGCCTGGGCTTGGTGACTTGTGTTGCCAAGCTGGTGTTTGAGCACCCAGACTGCAGTGGAAACTCAGGCCTCAGGCTGTGTCCATCCTTCTGCAGTAAGTCGTCCTAAGTGACGCTGCTCCAGCTACGGGACTAACACAGCTGGATTCGAGGTAGCTTAGGTCGACTTACTGCTGTGTCTACACTGTGCTGGGCCGACGGGAGACTTACCTTACTCCTGTCATTCCCGGTGTAGTCCCAGAGTCGCCCGGAGAGCACTCTGCTGTCAATTTAGTGGGTCTTCACTAGACCCCACTAAACCGACTTGGGTGCATCGATCGCATCAAACAGCCTCACAGCTGTGCTGTGCATCCACCCTGCACTGCTCAGCCCCGAGTCAGAAATTCAGCTCCTGTGGGGTGTGTCACCTCCACAGCTGAAGATGCTCCCGAGTCCCCAGTGATTTCTGCGATAACTTGTCTCCAGCCTGTTTGGGTCCATACGCCTCGCGGGAGGCTGGGAGTGGTCTAGGGACAAGCTCTGGTTGCTCAGGCCTGTCAGGAAGGCGAGCTCCGGGAACATTGACACTCTGGAGATCCTCAGTGGAAGCACAGGCGGTTGGTAATAGGTGGGGCCCCTGGCACAGCTGCCGCCAACCAGGCCCTGGATGCCTGGGCCCTGGTGCCCAGCCTGTGCTCCATCTCCTCCTGTATCTGCTTCCCCCCTTCTCCCATCCCCCATCGCCCACTGCTGCCTGGCTGAGTCCCCCCTCTCCTCCACTGCACCCCCCTCTCTGGGGTCCTCACCACTCACCGTGGCCTCCTCTCCTCCACCCCTCCCCCACGGACTCATGGGTCAGCCCTGGGGCTGGTCAACGAGAGCTGAGGATTACAGTGGGCGAGAAGCCGGCTATGAGTCAGCAGTGTGCCCTTCTTGCCAAGAAGCCTAGCGGCATATTGGGCTGCGTTAGTAGGAGCATTGCCAGCAGATCGAGGGAGGTGATTATTCCGCTCTATTGGGCACTGGTGAGGCCATATCTGGACATCTGGAGTATTGCGTCTGGTTTGGGGCCAACCCACTACAGAAAGGGTGTGGACAAATTGGAGAGAGTCCAGCTGACGACAAGGAAAATGACCAGGGGGCTGGAGCTTATTTAGTCTGCAGAAGAGGACAACGAGGCGGGATTTAATAGCAGCCTTCAATAGGGTGACCAGACAGCAAATGTGAAAAATCGGGACGGGGTGGGGGGTAATAGGAGCCTATACAAGAAAAGGACCCAACAATCGGGACTATCCCTATACACTCGGGATATCTGGTAACCCTAGCCTTCAGCTACCTGAAAGGGGGGCGGGGGTCCAAAGAGGATGGAGCTCAGCTGTTCTCAGTGGTGGCAGATGTCAGAACAAGGAGCAATGGTCTCAAGTTGCAGTGGGGGAGGTCTAGGTTGAATATTAGGAAACACTATTTCACTAGGAGGGTGGTGAAGCACTGGGATGGGTTCCCTAGGGAGGTGGTGGAATCTCCTTCCTTAGAGGTTTTGAAGGCCCGGCTTGACAAAACCCTGGCCGGGATGATTTAGTTGGTGTTGGTCCTGCCATGGGCAGGGGGTTGGACTGGATACCTCCTGAAGTCCTTTTCAATCCTCATCTTCTCTGAGTCTGTCAGTCCTTTGTCCATCCCCTCAGTAGGCACCAACTTCCCCTCTGGCCAGTGGGTGCTCACCTCCTGCTCTGCCCCAGGCCCCTCCCCCACTCCACCTCTTCCCCAAAGCACCACCCCACCTTTTCCCTGGTCTGCCCCGCCGCACCCCCAAATCAACCCCCTTCAGGAAAATAATAGTAGAGGAAGCAATAGTGGATGGGAACCTAGAAGGCAGTGACCATGAGATGGTCGAGTTCAGGATCCTGACACAAGGAAGAAAGGAGAGACCCTGGACTTCAGAAAAGCAGACTTTGACTCCTCAGGAAGCTGATGGGCAGGATCCTGGGAGAATAACATGACGGGGAAAGGAGTCAAGGAAATACTTTAAAAAGTATTTTAAAGAATCCTTATTGAGGTTGCAGGAACAAACCATCCCGATGTGTAGGAAGAAAAGTAAATATGGCAGGCGACCAGCTTGGCTTAACAGTGAAAACACAAAAACAGCTTACAAGAAGTGGAAGATTGGACAAATACAAATACCCTACAAAGACCTTGTGAGCTCTCCAAGTTCAGGATTGTTCTCTGCAGATGTGGAACCATTATGGCAGATGTCACTCAAGGCTTCCCATCTATTCTGACTGACAACTGGAAACAGGTCCTCCCCAATCTCACTTTCTCCTGAATGATCTCATAAGATACAGACCAAAACTGATCACTTCCTCTCTCCTCTGGGGAAGGATTTGGGAAAATCAGATCCTGATAGGTTTGATCTCTCCTGCACATATTTTGGTTTGTTCATCCCTTTTCCATTCCTCTCTGAGATTCCTTTCTCTCCAGCATAGGGAGTGACCTATGTCTGGATTGTCTCTATCTGCCATCAGGTGATGGGATGGTGAGTGAGAATGAGGAGGAGAAACCCCAGCAGGAAGATGCTGAACAAGTAGAACCACGTGGAACATTATCAGGAAGATCCAAAGGGAATGTTTACGGAGTTGTGCACTCCCAGAAAAAGCAAAAGCCTGTGAGACTCAGCACAGGCCAGAGGAAAACTTCAGTAGCCACTCAGACCTTATTACATGCAAGAGAATCAACCTGGAAGAGACACGCTACAGATGCCATAAGTGTGGGAAAAGCTTCAATCGGAGCTCAACTCTTCTCACACATTGGAGAACCCACACTGGAGAGAAACCCTACATGTGCTCTGAGTGCGGGAAAAGCTTCATTCGGAGCTCTGCCCTGATCACACATCGGAGAATCCACACAGGTGAGAAACCTTATGGATGCTCTGAGTGTGGGAAACACTTCAGTCAGAGGCCACACCTTACCACACATCAGACAATCCACACGGGCGAGAAACCTTATGAATGCTCTGAGTGTGGGAAACGCTTCATTGATAGTTCAACCCTCATCTCATATCATAGAATCCACACAGGAGAGACGCCTTACACATGCGCTGAATGCGGGAAAAGCTTTAATCAGAGCTCAAACTTTATCAAACATAGGAGAATCCACACAGGTGAGAAACCTCATGGATGCTCTGAGTGTGGGAAACACTTCATTCATCGTTCAGCCCTCATCTCACATCAGAGAATCCACACAGGAGAGAAGCCCCACATATGCTCAGAGTGCGGGGAAAGCTTCAATCAGAACTCTACCCTGATTGCACATCAGAGAATCCACACAGGAGAGAGACGCTACACATGCTCTGAGTGTGGGAAAAGTTTCAATCAGAGCTCAAACCTTATTAAACATCAGAAAATCCACATGGGGTATGTCTACACTACTGGATTATTCCGATTTTACAGAGACCGATTTTTGGAAACATTGTATAAAGTCGAGTGCACGTGGCCACACTAAGCACATTAATTCAGCGGTGTGCATCCATGTACCGAAGCTAGCGTCGAATTCTGGAGCGTTGCAATGTGCGTAGCTATCCCATAGTTCCCATAGTCTCTTCTGCCCATTGGAATTCTGGGTTGAGATACCAATGAATGATGGGGCAAAAACAGTGTCGCAGGTGATTCTGGGTAAATGTCATCAGACAATCCTCCTCCATGAAAGCAATGGCAGACAATTATTTCACACCCTTTTCCTGGATTGCCCAGGCAGATGCCATAGCACGGCAACCATGGAGCCCATTCAGCCTTTTTCACTGTCACCGTTTGTCTACTGGATGTTTCTAACAGATGCGTTACTGCAGCGCTACACAGCATCATCCCCTTGCCTTTGGCAAATTAGCCAAGAGGGTGACCAGCTCTACTGTACCGTCTGCTGCATTGCAAGTTGACAATGACTGTTACCAGTCATACTGTACCGTCTGCTGCTGTCATGGGTGCTCCTGGCCGGCCTCGGTGAGGTCAGCTGGGGCGCATGGACAAAATGGGAATGACTCCCGAGGTCATTCTCTTCTTCAAGTTTTGTCTAAAGGAGAGTCAGTCCTGCCTAGAATATCAGGCAAGCCTACTAAAAACCAGAGAGGCAAATGGCCGCTCCAGATCAGAGCCCCAGATATCCCGCAGAAATGATGAGCTGCATGCCATTCTAGGGGTGCCCTGCAACAATCCCACCCATTGCTTCCCTCCTCCCCACCCTCCTGGGCTACCGTGGTAGTTATCCCCATTTCTGTGATGAAGTTATAAAGAATGCATGAATTTGAAACAACACTGACTTTATTGCCTCTGCAAGTAGAGATCAAAGGAGGGAGGGAGGGCAGCCTCCAGCTGCTATGATATTCCAGGCAGGAGTGAATCTTCAGGAGACAAAACTTAAAGAAGAGAATGACCTGGGGAATCATTCTCATTTTCGCCCAGGCGCTCGGCCGACCTCACCGAGGCCGGCCAGGAGCAATCAGGGGACGACGATGACGGAGATCAGTCATGCTGCACCATCTGCAAGGGAAGGGAAGGGAAGGGGATGCTGCTGTGTAGCACTGCAGCACCGCATCTGCCAGCAGCATCCAGTAGACATACGGTGACATTGAAAAAGGCGGAAATAATTTTTTCCTTGGTTTCACAGAGGAGGGTTGGGAGGCTGATGACATATACCCTGAACCACCCGCAACAATGTTTTTGACCCTTCAGGCTTTGGAAGCTCAGCCAAGAATTCAAATGGTTTTCGGACAGTGCAGGAACTGTGGGATAGCTACAGTCGTCAGTCGCTCCTCCTCCGTGAGCGCCCATTTCATTCTTTGGCTTTCTGTTACGCTTGTCTCAGCTCCTTAAGTTTCACGCAGCACTGGGCCGAGTTCCTGTTGTGGCCTCTGTCCATCATGGCCTTGGAGATTTTTCAAATGTTTTGGCATTTTGTCTTTTGGAACGGAGTTCTCGTAGAATAGATTCATCTCCCCATACAGAGATCAGATTCAGTATCTCCCGAACGGTCCATGATGGAGCTCTTTTTTGATTCTGGGACTGAATGGTCACCTGTGCTGATCAGTGCTCCACGCTGGGCAAATAGGAAATTAAATTCAAAAGTTCCTGGGGCTTTTCCTATCTACCTGGCCAGTGCATCCGAGTTCAGATTGCTGTCCAGAGCGGTCACAATGGTGCACTGTGGGATAGCTCCCGGAGGCCAATACCGTTAGATTGCAGCCTCACTAACTCTAATTCGAAATGGCAAAACCGATTTCAGCGCTACTCCCCTCATCAGGGAGGAGTGCAGCTATCGATATTAAGAGCCCTTTATATCAAAATAAAGGATTTCATTGTGTGGACGGGTGCAGCGTTAATTTGGTTTAAAACGCTGCTATATTCGAAATAAACTCGTAGTGTAGACCAGGAAGGAAGGAAAACCTTCAATCAGAGCTCAAGCCTTATTAGACATCAGAAAATTCACATGAGAGAGAACTGTAATAAATGCCTTGACTAGGGTTGGCCAAAGATTTTTTTTTTAAATCACATTTGTTAATTCCCCACAAAGTGATCTTCACATCATCTTCACCGTGGTCTCTCAGCTCCTGCAGATGGGTTGCCTGCTTCTGCCTTTTGCAGCTGACCCTTCTTTGGGGTCAATCCTGCGTTCTTTTCTATCAACTTTTTTCCTTTTGAGTCGTAGGAGTGTGTGTCCCTCCAGCTAGGAATGTTCATCAGCTCCAGGTGGGGGGAGAGAGAGGTTTGATCCCAACAAGCTACACTGAGGCAAAAACTACCTGGGCCTTCCATCCACTAGGGCTGCACATGGTGTTGGCTGCTCAAGTTAGTGACCTTGGTGTAAAAAGACAGTTATAGTTGTAGTGCAGCTGCAGCTGCAGCCCAGGTGCAGTGGTTGGCATTAGCTTTCCCTTTGACCTGACCTAAACTCCATCACTTTTCCTAGTCTAAACAAACCCTGAGCATTACGGTTATACTGTTCCCCCATTTCAAAGCAATTGTTAGTCATCAACAAATTGTTTCGTTCCCAGTTGCTCTGATGTTGCTTCAGGTTGTGCTGGAGAACAAATTGTTACTACCACTTTTCTCACTTAAAATATATTGAACTATAACAAAGAGATGGAACTGGGAGAGAGAGCTCAGTGGTTTGAGCATTGGCCTGCTAAACCTAGGGTTGCGAGTTCAGCCTTTGAAGGGACGATTTGGGGCAAAAATCTGGGGATTGGTCCTGCTTTGAGCAGGGGGGTTGAATTCAATGACCTCTTGAGGTCCCTTCTAACCCTGATATTCTATGAACAGGGCAGGGATAGGGAAAATGTCACTTCACCCTCTCTAACAACAGAAGAAGCTAGGGTAAGTCAGAGGGCTTCCTATCACCATCCAAACCATTCAGTTGGGAAGGTCAATATATTTTCTAAAGGGCTGTGAAGAAGATTCCCTGGTAAATGACTTGGAACTAAGGTTAGGGGGTTGTTACAGGAGTGGGTGGGTGAGATTCTGTGGCCTGCATTGTGCAGGAGGTCAGACTAGATGATCATAATGGTCCCTTCTGACCTTAAACTCTATGAGACTATAAGATACCCATGCATTTGGCCCCAAAGCAGTTGTGGCCCAGGCCCTGCAGGAGGTTGCTCGTGAAGAGATCTCCTTCCTAATCAGGTGCGGGTTGCCTGTTATTTGGGAAATGCAATTCCCATCTAGGTAGGGAAGGGAAAATGGAAGTGATGTTTCTGTTCAGTCACCCCTGGGCGATGCTGCAAATATGTAGAAAATGAAATCCGTGTTGAATGTGATATAGCTGCAGAAAGAGACCTATTTTCCATAGATACCTGACATTTGGTGTTTTACAAGGATTCTAAGCCACACCTGAATTTAGTCCCTAATTTAAATCTGTGCCACCAGATTAAAGAGATAAAGGGCATATTTGGGGAGGAGGAGTTATACTTCACTATTGCTACTGATCTTTTATGTGCTTGGTGAAGAATTCTACACCAGAGAAGTATAAAATTATTCCAAGAAAAGTCAAAGGTTTGACAAGGACTCAGGTAGAAATCGCATGTACTAGTGGTTGATTTTTCGCCCCAGTGATGGAAGCTATGGTGACCTGTGGCCCAGGTAAACTATTTTTAGAATGCTGCTCCCTAGTTAAGTGGCATTGGTCTCACTCCTAAAGGATGCCATTATTAAATTGGGAACAACTGTCTTTTACCATTTGGATCCAAAGTTTCATGAAGCACAGAGAGAAACATCTGATTGCTTCAGAGCCAATCCATGCCTATGGGTCCCAATCTGGCTGCCTTGTTGGACAAGAAGCAGTTCCATGCTGGGCAAATTATGGTAGCTAATGAGGGAATGTATCAGATTCCAAGTTCAGACTGCAGGATACATGAATGCTGAGTCCTGACTCTGTGGTTTGGTCTCTTAGTTTTGCTATTAAGTCTTATGCATTTGTATCACTTCTCCACCTGTTGCTACTCTGAAAGATTAGAAAATGTGATAATAGAACACAGGTGTTTTTTCTCATGATGCAGCCTTCCCACGTAGCGTGAGAGCCCTTCCACCTACACTTATGGGCGAAATGAACTCACATAAATGGAAGGCTCCTAGGTTATTGTAGAATGTGACTTCACACAAAACTCAATGGTGGAAATGGGAATTAAGAGAAAACTGCCCTATAGGTTTATATTTTGTAATCTTTGAATAAGTTGTTACCAGTGACAATGAAATTAAACATGAAGTTAATTAGTGTAAAGTAAGAGGCTGATTATGTGATAACTTTCAGTGTTACTATATAATTCAGGTTTTCTTCTAGTTCTCTCCCCGCCCTCCTACTATATTGGAAATGGTGGCTAATCCTGAAAAGTAAAACCTCACTCCAAAGGAATTAGAGCGGGGGAACATGTGGGAGAAATAGCATGTATGAAAATAGAGCCCCAGTGTAGACTGTAATTATTTCTCTTTCAAATGGAATTTACTTTGATAAACTTTAAAATAAATATTCTGTGAAGAGGAAAATTGCTTGAGTCAAGATGTGTAACCTTCTACCGAGTTAGAGGGTAACAGCCACAGAGTCCCCAATTTGCTTGTTTGCTAAACAAAGACACATCGGGCGGGAGAGGTCAGAATTTAAAATGGTGATGGATGCAGGATGATTGATTTTTGCAACCAGTTATTTTTATGGGTGCTGAGACCGTTTTTCATTTTGAGGAGGCAGCTGTTAGAGCCCAGCTGCTTAACCCTCAGGCCTGGCCATGGAAACCTCCCCGTAACTGGCCTTTGTTTCTTTCACATTTGATACCTTTGGGGTTCACACGTCCACACTGCATGCGGTTTACGGCAGCAGATACTGAGAAAACTGCCGGGCTCAGTCGGGCTGTTCCAAACTGACGTTGGCCCAAACTCTGCCTCACTTCATCTAGAGTGGGACATGTCTGTATCGAAGGATTGGTTCACACCTGATTTGCCCAGACACCTCGCAGGAGGTGTGGTAAGATGGGGTAAGCTGGAATCTACAACGATAAAGTAAAGGTAAGGGTGGAGTCCTTCAGCTTTCAGCTCAACAAGCGTGTTCTGTTCATTCTCTCTGAAGCATCTGGCACTGGTCACTCTCAGGCAGCACACTGGGCTAGATGGCCCATTGGTTTGACCTAGTATGACCTGTCTTGTGTTCTTATGTAAGTCATCTAAGGAGACTGACTTCCAGGATCCCAGGACTGATCCTCTGGGAATGAAGCACAACAGTGACAGGCTGTGCAGCCTGCACTAGTCTCCTGTACCTGAAAAGCCTGCTAGCCCGAAGTGCTGGGCCAGCTATGCCAGTACCTGGTTCCTCAACTGCAGCTACAGGTCCTGCTCCATGTGACTCCAAAGCCAAAGAGCTGCAGAGATCCAAACCTCATAACCTTTGCCATTTATTTTCCTTTTTCTATTATTAGTGATGCAATAGTGAAATCTAAGGAGAAAACTAATTCACTTTGAGGCTGTGGGCTAAATATAAGCAATAATTTGGTTTCGGTATTGAAATGTTCAGCTCTCCAAATCTGGGATGCACTGCCTGGGTGAAAACCTCTGATTGGGGTTTTGGTACCACTAAATATGCACCTGCCTCCTTGGGTTGCTGTTCTAGGATTTATAAGGGTTGATTTTCTGCTGTATTCTTCTGATGGTTTGACTAAATTGATGACTTGATTCCAACGCAATATCCTAGTTAACTCGTTGATTTACTGATTTGACCTGAACTTTATCACTGCATTGTTTAACCCTTCATTAGCTAGTCGTTTAGCCTTAGCGATGTATGTTCTTGGTTGTATTTGTTCATGTTAATAAAACATGAAACTGGGATACTGAGTCATTTCTTTCAATAAGCAACAAGGGCTGGAACTGTGGAGAATGTGAACGGAGATCAGACATTGGACGTCTGAGCCTTATCAGATTCATCTAAATTAACACTGTGTTTCCCAAAGGGGAGCAATGGAGGGGGCATCTATCTTAGCTCCAGCTGCGGCCGGGTGGGGAGGGAGAGCTCAGACCATCACAAGGGAAAATAAGCTCCCCTACCCAGGCTTTCAGGAATTTGGGGAGGGGTGCAGTGTGTCTGAGTGAGGAGAGATCAGTGAGGTGGGGCTGATCTGAGTAGGGGTCAGGGGTCTTGCTCTGCAGCCACTCTCATGGCCCTGCCCAATCCTTACCCCAGTCTGATTTGCCCAGGGGTTGGGCCTTGTCAGGCCAAGATGGGGTTGGAGCTCTGGTTGGAAGGGCTGTAAAAGGTAGTGAACAGTTTGTAGATTTCAGCCAGCAGGGTGTTGGTAGAGTAAATGTGTGTGTGTTAAAGGGACGCTGCTGACAGAGGACAGGATGAAGGTGGTGCAGGCAACTGTAACTGCGTCTCCTGCTTTTCAGAAGTTTGAGTTTTGCGGCTGCAGAGGTTCTGCAAGGGGCTGATATTGCTCCAGCCAATCTTAACTCTGCATTAAGGAAGGGTTTTGCCCTTTAATGATTAATTCTCCCTCAGTACTAACTGGGCTCTGAGGCTGACCCCCAAGCTAAATGCTTAGAAAGAAAACAATGAAAATATCAACTGTCCATGACTCGTTTAAAACAAATCCTGTCCCTCCTGTCTGCACTGGCAATGATGAGAGGAAACCAAGCCAAGTGATTCATTGCCTCGGGAGAAGTTTAACCACTTCCATTCTCTGTATCTTTACTGTAACGGAAAGGAACAAGAAAAGCAAATGGAGTTCACAGAGAAAAAGTGGCAGATTTCTTTTCTCTCCAAAGCTCTGAGAGCAAACCCTGTTCTCCACATGACCCTCTTCTTTATATTTAACTCCTCCCCATTGGGCTGGATTACTGCTAGTAGCACATCCTCGCTCTGCTTCCTTCAGCGTCTCAGTGTGATTACGATTAGATGAGTAATGTCCGTCCTTTCCCTTCAACCTGCAAAGGAAACTTCTGCTTCACCACACCAGCTAACAAGAAGTCATGAAAGCCTTTTCCTGGGTAATTCCCGTCCTTGTATTACCACCAAAAACACTAGACTGAGAAATGTGTGGTTCTTTAAAATCAATGTCGTCAACTAAGGCCTGGTCTACACTCGGTGGGGGGGGGGGGTGTGTCGATCTATGGTACGCAAGATCAGCTACGGGTATAGCGTAGCTGACGTCGAAGTACCTAGCTAGAATTACTTACCCGTCCTCACGGCGGGATCGACGTCCATGGCTCCCCGTCGACTCCGCTACCGCCACTCACTCTGGTGGAGTTCGGAGTCGACGGAGCGTGTTCGGGGTTCGATATCGCATCTAGATGAGACGCGATATATCGAACTCCGAGAAATCGATTGCTACCCGCCAATCTGGCGGGGAGTGAAGACACCCTAAGAGGCTATATTCTGATCTCACAGGACCAGCCGCCCACCCAGGTCAATATATAACTTAGATATTCCCCAAAATCACATTGATGCCAATCCTTCAGTATCTAAATGCTAAAGGTTTATTTATAAAAAGAAAGAAAGAAAGAAAGAAAGAAAGAAAGGTGAGAATTAAAATTGGTTAAAGGAATCAAATACAATAATTGCAAAGTTCTTGGTTCAGGCTTATAGCAGTGATAGAATAAACTGCTGGCGAGATAAGTCTTTCGGTGCATCCAAGTCACTGGAAGAACCTCTCACTTCGTTAGATGCTCCTATTAGTATAAGTCAGGGGAGTCCAAACTACGGCCGGGGCCAACTGCGCCCATGGTCAGTTTTTATTGGCCCGCAGCAAATTCTGAAAATATAATTGAATATGGCCCGCACATGGCGCTTGAGCTCAACTCTGTTGCACTTCTCAGTTTCAACACTAGATGGAGCCAGTCACAGAAAAGGTGCTTCTCCACTAAACAACATTAAGCAAAGAAAAATAGTTACCACGAGTCACCAGAAATGGCAGCACCGAAGAAACGCAAGATAGCAAGTGAGTGTAGAACAGGGGTGGGCAAACTATGGCCTGCAGGCCACATCCGACCCGCGGGACCGTCCTGCTGAGCCCCCGAGCTTCTAGCCCGAGACGCTCGACCAAGGCACCTCCCACACTGAGACGCTGAAGGAAGCAGAGCGAGGATGTGCTACTAGCAGTAATCCAGCCCAATGGGGAGGAGTTAAATATAAAGAAGAGGGTCATGTGGAGAACAGGGTTTGCTCTCAGAGCTTTGGAGAGAGAAGAAATCTGCCACTTTTTCTCTGTGAACTCCATTTGCTTTTCTTGTTCCTTTCCGTTACAGTAAAGATACAGAGAATGGAAGTGGTTAAACTTCTCCCGAGGCAATGAATCACTTGGCTTGGTTTCCTCTCATCATTGCCAGTGCAGACAGGAGGGACAGGATTTGTTTTAAACGAGTCATGGACAGTTGATATTTTCATTGTTTTCTTTCTAAGCATTTAGCTTGGGGGTCAGCCTCAGAGCCCAGTTAGTACTGAGGGAGAATTAATCATTAAAGGGCAAAACCCTTCCTTAATGCAGAGTTAAGATTGGCTGGAGCAATATCAGCCCCTTGCAGAACCTCTGCAGCCGCAAAACTCAAACTTCTGAAAAGCAGGAGACGCAGTTACAGTTGCCTGCACCACCTTCATCCTGTCCTCTGTCAGCAGCGTCCCTTTAACACACACACATTTACTCTACCAACACCCTGCTGGCTGAAATCTACAAACTGTTCACTACCTTTACAGCCCTTCCAACCAGAGCTCCAACCCCATCTTGGCCTGACAAGGCCCAACCCTGGGCAAATCAGACTGGGGTAAGGATTGGGCAGGGCCATGAGAGTGGCTGCAGAGCAAGACCCTGACCCCTACTCAGATCAGCCCCACCTCACTGATCTCTCCTCACTCAGACACACTGCACCCTCCCCAAATTCCTGAAAGCCTGGGTAGGGGAGCTTATTTTCCCTTGTGATGGTCTGAGCTCTCTCCCCACCCGGCCGCAGCTGGAGCTAAGATAGATGCCCCTCCATTGCTCCCCTTTGGGAAACACAGTGTTAATTTAGATGAATCTGATAAGGCTCAGACGTCCAATGTCTGATCTCCGTTCACATTCTCCACAGTTCCAGCCCTTGTTGCTTATTGAAAGAAATGACTCAGTATCCCAGTTTCATGTTTTATTAACATGAACAAATACAACCAAGAACATACATCGCTAAGGCTAAACGACTAGCTAATGAAGGGTTAAACAATGCAGTGATAAAGTTCAGGTCAAATCAGTAAATCAATGAGTTAACTAGGATATTGCGTTGGAATCAAGTCATCAATTTAGTCAAACCATCAGAAGAATACAGCAGAAAATCAACCCTTATAAATCCTAGAACAGCAACCCAAGGAGGCAGGTGCATATTTAGTGGTACCAAAACCCCAATCAGAGGTTTTCACCCAGGCAGTGCATCCCAGATTTGGAGAGCTGAACATTTCAATACCGAAACCAAATTATTGCTTATATTTAGCCCACAGCCTCAAAGTGAATTAGTTTTCTCCTTAGATTTCACTATTGCATCACTAATAATAGAAAAAGGAAAATAAATGGCAAAGATTATGAGGGTTGGATCTCTGCAGCTCTTTGGCTTTGGAGTCACATGGAGCAGGACCTGTAGCTGCAGTTGAGGAACCAGGTACTGGCATAGCTGGCCCAGCACTTCGGGCTAGCAGGCTTTTCAGGTACAGGAGACTAGTGCAGGCTGCACAGCCTGTCACTGTTGTGCTTCATTCCCAGAGGATCAGTCCTGGGATCCTGGAAGTCAGTCTCCTTAGATGACTTACATAAGAACACAAGACAGGTCATACTAGGTCAAACCAATGGGCCATCTAGCCCAGTGTGCTGCCTGAGAGTGACCAGTGCCAGATGCTTCAGAGAGAATGAACAGAACACGCTTGTTGAGCTGAAAGCTGAAGGACTCCCACCCTTACCTTTTACTTTATCGTTGTAGATTCCAGCTTACCCCATCTTACCACACCTCCTGCGAGGTGTCTGGGCAAATCAGGTGTGAACCAATCCTTCGATACAGACATGTCCCACTCTAGATGAAGTGAGGCAGAGTTTGGGCCAACGTCAGTTTGGAACAGCCCGACTGAGCCCGGCAGTTTTCTCAAAGTATCTGCTGCCGTAAACCACATGCAGTGTGGACGTGTGAACCCCAAAGGTATCAAATGTGAAAGAAACAAAGGCCAGTTACGGGAGGTTTCCATGGCCAGGCCTGAGGGTTAAGCAGCTGGGCTCTAACAGCTGCCTCCTCAAAAGGAAAAACGGTCTCAGCACCCATAAAAATAACTGGTTGCAAAAATCAATCATCCTGCATCCATCACCATTTTAAATTCTGACCTCTCCGCCCGATGTGTCTTTGTTTAGCAAACAAGCAAATTGGGGACTCTGTGGCTGTTACCCTCTAACTCGGTAGAAGGTTACACATCTTGACTCAAGCAATTTTCCTCTTCACAGAATATTTATTTTAAAGTTTATCAAAGTAAATTCCATTTGAAAGAGAAATAATTACAGTCTACACTGGGGCTCTATTTTCATACATGCTATTTCTCCCACATGTTCCCCCGCTCTAATTCCTTTGGAGTGAGGTTTTACTTTTCAGGATTAGCCACCATTTCCAATAGAGTAGGAGGGACTGGGAGAGAACTAGAAGAAAACCTGAATTATATAGTAACACTGAAAGTTATCACATAATCAGCCTCTTACTTTACACTAATTAACTTCATGTTTAATTTCATTGTCACTGGTAACAACTTATTCAAAGATTACAAAATATAAACCTATAGGGCAGTTTTCTTAATTCCCATTTCCACCATTGAGTTTTGTGTGAAGTCACATTCTACAATAACCTAGGAGCCTTCCATTTATGTGAGTTCATTTCGCCCTGGGTCTTCTCCCATAAGTGTAGGTGGAAGGGCTCTCACGCTACGTGGGAAGGCTGCATCATGAGAAAAAACTCCTGTGTTCTATTATCACATTTTCTAATCTTTCAGAGTAGCAACAGGTGGAGAAGTGATACAAATGCATAAGACTTAATAGCAAAACTAAGAGACCAAACCACAGAGTCAGGACTCAGCATTCATGTATCCTGCAGTCTGAACTTGGAATCTGATACATTCCCTCATTAGCTACCATAATTTGCCCAGCATGGAACTGCTTCTTGTCCAACAAGGCAGCCAGATTGGGACCCATAGGCATGGATTGGCTCTGAAGCAATCAGATGTTTCTCTCTGTGCTTCATGAAACTTTGGATCCAAATGGTAAAAGACAGTTGTTCCCAATTTAATAATGGCATCCTTTAGGAGTGAGACCAATGCCACTTAACTAGGGAGCAGCATTCTAAAAATAGTTTACCTGGGCCACAGGTCACCATAGCTTCCATCACTGGGGCGAAAAATCAACCACTAGTACATGCGATTTCTACCTGAGTCCTTGTCAAACCTTTGACTTTTCTTGGAGTAATTTTATACTTCTCTGGTGTAGAATTCTTCACCAAGCACATAAAAGATCAGTAGCAATAGTGAAGTATAACTCCTCCTCCCCAAATATGCCCTTTATTTCTTTAATCTGGTGGCACAGATTTAAATTAGGGACTAAATTCAGGTGTGGCTTAGAATCCTTGTAAAACACCAAATGTCAGGTATCTATGGAAAATAGGTCTCTTTCTGCAGCTATATCACATTCAACACGGATTTCATTTTCTACATATTTGCAGCATCGCCCAGGGGTGACTGAACAGAAACATCACTTCCATTTTTCCCTTCCCTACCTAGATGGGAATTGCATTTCCCAAATAACAGGCAACCCGCACCTGATTAGGAAGGAGATCTCTTCACGAGCAACCTCCTGCAGGGCCTAGGCCACAACTGCTTTGGGGGCCAAATGCATGGGTATCTTATAGTCTCATAGAGTTTAAGGTCAGAAGGGACCATTATGATCATCTAGTCTGACCTCCTGCACAATGCAGGCCACAGAATCTCACCCACCCACTCCTGTAACAACCCCCTAACCTTAGTTCCAAGTCATTTACCAGGGAATCTTCTTCACAGCCCTTTAGAAAATATATTGACCTTCCCAACTGAATGGTTTGGATGGTGATAGGAAGCCCTCTGACTTACCCTAGCTTCTTCTGTTGTTAGAGAGGGTGAAGTGACATTTTCCCTATCCCTGCCCTGTTCATAGAATATCAGGGTTAGAAGGGACCTCAAGAGGTCATTGAATTCAACCCCCCTGCTCAAAGCAGGACCAATCCCCAGATTTTTGCCCCAAATCGTCCCTTCAAAGGCTGAACTCGCAACCCTAGGTTTAGCAGGCCAATGCTCAAACCACTGAGCTATCTCTCCCAGTTCCGTCTCTTTGTTATAGTTCAATATATTTTAAGTGAGAAAAGTGGTAGTAACAATTTGTTCTCCAGCACAACCTGAAGCAACATCAGAGCAACTGGGAACGAAACAATTTGTTGATGACTAACAATTGCTTTGAAATGGGGGAACAGTATAACCGTAATGCTCAGGGTTTGTTTAGACTAGGAAAAGTGATGGAGTTTAGGTCAGGTCAAAGGGAAAGCTAATGCCAACCACTGCACCTGGGCTGCAGCTGCAGCTGCACTACAACTATAACTGTCTTTTTACACCAAGGTCACTAACTTGAGCAGCCAACACCATGTGCAGCCCTAGTGGATGGAAGGCCCAGGTAGTTTTTGCCTCAGTGTAGCTTGTTGGGATCAAACCTCTCTCTCCCCCCACCTGGAGCTGATGAACATTCCTAGCTGGAGGGACACACACTCCTACGACTCAAAAGGAAAAAAGTTGATAGAAAAGAACGCAGGATTGACCCCAAAGAAGGGTCAGCTGCAAAAGGCAGAAGCAGGCAACCCATCTGCAGGAGCTGAGAGACCACGGTGAAGATGATGTGAAGATCACTTTGTGGGGAATTAACAAATGTGATTTTAAAAAAAAAATCTTTGGCCAACCCTAGTCAAGGCATTTATTACAGTTCTCTCTCATGTGAATTTTCTGATGTCTAATAAGGCTTGAGCTCTGATTGAAGGTTTTCCTTCCTTCCTGGTCTACACTACGAGTTTATATCGAATATAGCAGTGTTTTAAACCAAATTAACGCTGCACCCGTCCACACAATGAAATCCTTTATTTTGATATAAAGGGCTCTTAATATCGATAGCTGCACTCCTCCCTGATGAGGAGTAGCGCTGAAATCGGTTTTGCCATTTCGAATTAGAGTTAGTGTGGCTGCAATCTAACGGTATTGGCCTCCGGCGCTATCCCACAGTGCACCATTGTGACCGCTCTGGACAGCAATCTGAACTCGGATGCACTGGCCAGGTAGATAGGAAAAGCCCCAGGAACTTTTGAATTTAATTTCCTATTTGCCCAGCGTGGAGCACTGATCAGCACAGGTGACCATTCAGTCCCAGAATCAAAAAAGAGCTCCATCATGGACCGTACGGGAGATACTGAATCTGATCTCTGTATGGGGAGATGAATCTATTCTACGAGAACTCCGTTCCAAAAGACAAAATGCCAAAACATTTGAAAAAATCTCCAAGGCCATGATGGACAGAGGCCACAACAGGAACTCGGCCCAGTGCTGCGTGAAACTTAAGGAGCTGAGACAAGCGTAACAGAAAGCCAAAGAATGAAATGGACGCTCACGGAGGGAGGAGCGACTGACGACTGTAGCTATCCCACAGTTCCCGCACTGTCCGAAAACCATTTGAATTCTTGGCTGAGCTTCCAAAGCCTGAAGTGTCAAAAACATTGTTGCGGGTGGTTCAGGGTATATGTCATCAGCCCCCCAACCCTCCCTCTGTGAAACCAAGGGAAAAAAATTATTTCCCGCCTTTTTTCAATGTCACCGTATGTCTACTGGATGCTGCTGGCAGATGCGGTGCTGCAGTGCTACACAGCAGCATCCCCTTCCCTTCCCTTCCCTTGCAGATGGTGCAGCATGACTGATCTCCGTCATCGTCGTCCCCTGATTGCTCCTGGCCGGCCTCGGTGAGATCGGCCGGGGGCGCCTGGGCGAAAATGAGAATGATTCCCCAGGTCATTCTCTTCTTTAAGTTTTGTCTCCTGAAGATTCACTCCTGCCTGGAATATCATAGCAGCTGGAGGCTGCCCTCCTCCCTCCTTTGATCTCTGCTTGCAGAGGCAATAAAGTCAGTGTTGTTTCAAATTCATGCATTCTTTATAACTTCATCACAGAAATGGGGGATAACTACCACGGTAGCCCAGGAGGGGTGGGGGAGGAGGGAAGCAATGGGTGGGATTGTTGCAGGGGCACCCCCTAGAATGGCATGCAGCTCATCATTTCTGCGGGATATCTGGGGCTCTGATCTGGAGCGGCCATTTGCCTCTCTGGTTTTTTAGTAGGCTTGCCTGATATTCTAGGCAGGACTGACTCCCTTTAGACAAAACTTGAAGAAGAGAATGACCTCGGGAGTCATTCCCATTTTTGTCCATGCGCCCCCAGCTGACCTCACCGAGGCCGGCCAGGAGCACCCATGACAGCAGCAGACGGTACAGTATGACTGGTAACAGTTATTGTCAACTTGCAATGCAGCAGACGGTACAGTAGAGCTGGTCACCCTCTTGGCTAATTTGCAAAAGGCAAGGGGATGATGCTGTGTAGCGCTGCAGTACCGCATCTGTTAGCAACATCCAGTAGACATACGGTGACAGTGAAAAAAGGCTGAATGGGCTCCATGGTTGCCGTGCTATGGCATCTGCCTGGGCAATCCAGGAAAAGGGTGTGAAATAATTGTCTGCCATTGCTTTCACGGAGGGAGGATTGTCTGATGACATTTACCCAGAATCACCTGCGACACTGTTTTTGCCCCATCATTCATTGGTATCTCAACCCAGAATTCCAATGGGCAGAAGAGACTATGGGAACTATGGGATAGCTACGCACATTGCAACGCTCCAGAATTCGACGCTAGCTTCGGTACATGGATGCACACCGCTGAATTAATGTGCTTAGTGTGGCCACGTGCACTCGACTTTATACAATGTTTCCAAAAATCGGTCTCTGTAAAATCGGAATAATCCAGTAGTGTAGACATACCCCATGTGGATTTTCTGATGTTTAATAAGGTTTGAGCTCTGATTGAAACTTTTCCCACACTCAGAGCATGTGTAGCGTCTCTCTCCTGTGTGGATTCTCTGATGTGCAATCAGGGTAGAGTTCTGATTGAAGCTTTCCCCGCACTCTGAGCATATGTGGGGCTTCTCTCCTGTGTGGATTCTCTGATGTGAGATGAGGGCTGAACGATGAATGAAGTGTTTCCCACACTCAGAGCATCCATGAGGTTTCTCACCTGTGTGGATTCTCCTATGTTTGATAAGGTTTGAGCTCTGATTGAAGCTTTTCCCGCATTCAGCGCATGTGTAAGGCGTCTCTCCTGTGTGGATTCTATGATATGAGATGAGGTTGAACTATCAATGAAGCGTTTCCCACACTCAGAGCATTCATAAGGTTTCTCGCCCGTGTGGATTGTCTGATGTGTGGTAAGGTGTGGCCTCTGACTGAAGTGTTTCCCACACTCAGAGCATCCATAAGGTTTCTCACCTGTGTGGATTCTCCGATGTGTGATCAGGGCAGAGCTCCGAATGAAGCTTTTCCCGCACTCAGAGCACATGTAGGGTTTCTCTCCAGTGTGGGTTCTCCAATGTGTGAGAAGAGTTGAGCTCCGATTGAAGCTTTTCCCACACTTATGGCATCTGTAGCGTGTCTCTTCCAGGTTGATTCTCTTGCATGTAATAAGGTCTGAGTGGCTACTGAAGTTTTCCTCTGGCCTGTGCTGAGTCTCACAGGCTTTTGCTTTTCTGGGAGTGCACAACTCCCGTAAACATTCCCTTTGGATCTTCCTGATAATGTTCCACGTGGTTCTACTTGTTCAGCATCTTCCTGCTGGGGTTTCTCCTCCTCATTCTCACTCACCATCCCATCACCTGATGGCAGATAGAGACAATCCAGACATAGGTCACTCCCTATGCTGGAGAGAAAGGAATCTCAGAGAGAGGAATGGAAAAGGGATGAACAAACCAAAATATGTGCAGGAGAGATCAAACCTATCAGGATCTGATTTTCCCAAATCCTTCCCCAGAGGAGAGAGGAAGTGATCAGTTTTGGTCTGTATCTTATGAGATCATTCAGGAGAAAGTGAGATTGGGGAGGGACCTGTTTCCAGTTGTCAGTCAGAATAGATGGGAAGCCTTGAGTGACATCTGCCATAATGGTTCCACATCTGCAGAGAACAATCCTGAACTTGGAGAGCTCACAAGGTCGTTGTAGGGCATTTGTATTTGTCCAATCTTCCACTTCTTGTAAGCTGTTTTTGTGTTTTCACTGTTAAGCCAAGCTGGTCGCCTGCCATATTTACTTTTCTTCCTACACATCGGGATGGTTTTGTTCCTGCAACCTCAATAAGGATTCTTTAAAATACTTTTAAAGTATTTCCTCGACTCCTTTCCCGTCATGTTATTCTCCCAGGGATCCTGCCCATCAGCTTCCTGAGGAGTCAAAGTCTGCTTTTCTGAAGTCCAGGGTCTCTCCTTTCTTCCTTGTGTCAGGATCCTGAACTCGACCATCTCATGGTCACTGCCTTCTAGGTTCCCATCCACTATTGCTTCCTCTACTATTATTTTCCTGAAGGGGTTTGATTTGGGGGTGCGGCGGGGCAGACCAGGGAAAAGGTGGGGTGGTGCTTTGGGGAAGAGGTGGAGTGGGGAGGGCCTGGGGCAGAGCAGGAGTTGAGCACCCACTGGCCAGAGGGAAGTTGGTGCCTACTGAGGGGATGGACAAAGGACTGACAGACTCAGAGAAGATGAGGGTTGAAAAGGACTTCAGGAGGTATCCAGTCCAACCCCCTGCCCATGGCAGGACCAACACCAACTAAATCATCCCGGCCAGGGTTTTGTCAAGCCGGGCCTTCAAAACCTCTAAGGAAGGAGATTCCACCACCTCCCTAGGAACCCATCCCAGTGCTTCACCACCCTCCTAGTGAAATAGTGTTTCCTAATATTCAACCTAGACCTCCCCCACTGCAACTTGAGACCATTGCTCCTTGTTCTGTCATCTGCCACCACTGAGAACAGCTGAGCTCCATCCTCTTTGGACCCCGCCCCCTTTCAGGTAGCTGAAGGCTAGGGTTACCAGATATCCCGATTTTATAGGGATAGTCCTGATTTTGGGTCCTTTTCTTGTATAGGCTCCTATTACCCCCCACCCCGTCCCGATTTTTCACATTTGCTGTCTGGTCACCCTATTGAAGGCTGCTATTAAATCCCCCCTCGCTGTCCTCTTCTGCAGACTAAATAAGCTCCAGCCCCCTGGTCATTTTCCTTGTCGTCAGCTGGACCCTCTCCAATTTGTCCACACCCTTTCTGTAGTGGGTTGGCCCCAAACCAGACGCAATACTCCAGATGTCCAGATATGGCCTCACCAGTGCCCAATAGAGCGGAATAATCACCTCCCTCGATCTGCTGGCAATGCTCCTACTAACGCAGCCCAAGATGCCGCTAGGCTTCTTGGCAAGAAGGGCACACTGCTGACTCATAGCCGGCTTCTCGCCCACTGTAATCCTCAGCTCTCGTTGACCAGCCCCAGGGCTGACCCATGAGTCCGTGGGGGAGCGGTGGAGGAGAGGAGGCCACGGTGAGTGGTGAGGACCCCAGAGAGGGGGGTGCAGTGGAGGAGAGGGGGGACTCAGCCAGGCAGCAGTGGGCGATGGGGATGGGAGAAGGGGAAGCAGATACAGGAGGAGATGGAGCACAGGCTGGGCACCAGGGCCCAGGCATCCAGGGCCTGGTTGGCGGCAGCTGTGCCAGGGCCCCACCTGTTACCAACCGCCTGTGCTTCCACTGAGGATCTCCAGAGTGTCAATGTTCCCCAGAGCTCGCCTTCCTGACAGGCCTGAGCAACCAGAGCTTGTCCTAGACCACTCCCAGCCTCCCGGGAGCGTATGGACCCAAACAGGCTGGAGACAAGTTATCGCAGAAATCACTGGGGACTCGGGGAGCATCTTCAGCTGTGGAGGGTGACACACCCCACAGGAGCTGAATTTCTGACTCGGGGCTGAGCAGTGCAGGGTGGTGCACAGCACAGCTGTGAGGCTGTTTGATGCGATCGATGCACCCAAGTCGGTTTAGTGGGGGTCTAGTGAAGACCCACTAAATTGACAGCAGAGTGCTCTCCGGGCGACTCTGGGACTACACCGGGAATGACAGGAGTAAGGTAAGTCTCCCGTCGGCCCAGCACAGCGTAGACACAGCAGTAAGTCGACCTAAGCTACCTCGAATCCAGCTGTGTTAGTCCCGTAGCTGGAGCAGCGTCACTTAGGACGACTTACTGCAGAAGGATGGACACAGCCTGAGGCCTGAGTTTCCACTGCAGTCTGGATGCTCAAACACCAGCTTGGCAATACAAGTCACCAAGCCCAGGCCATGCAGAGACAGGCTCAGTGTGCAATGTGGATACCCCCTCAGACAAGCCCAGGAGTGTCACATGAGGAAATCAATCCTTTCGTTGGACTTCCTGGCAGAAGAGCCCAGTGATGGTGGAGCTCCCCGACCGTCAGTGACAAACACAGCGCTCCAGCAACTGAGCTCTAGGGCTCGCTGCTGAAAGAAAAGCTTCACGAGTGACAAAGGGCAAAGGAGGTGCTGGTCTTTGGCCAGGGCAGGAGCCCCACCCTCCAACACAGACCATTTCCCTCGTTGTCTGTCTGTGCTGGGGCAGGAGCAATAACACGGCCTCCTGCTTTTGCTATTGCAGAGAGTTGGTTATGACGGTTTCCTCAAACACAGGGTGCGGAACAGGCCTCAGACCTGACTGGGTGTAAAGAAGAACTACGCAGCTAGACTGAGCCAGCTGGGAATTCAGATGTGCCCCTTTCCTGGAGGGATGGACTGACCTGTGAGGGGACTGGAACCGGAGCTACCAATGTTTAACTTGCACTCGTTCAGCATCTTTCCTGTGAGTGCCGTCACTGTAGGTTAAATACTCCAGCCCCAGGCTCCCCGCCAGCTCTGGGCCAACAAGCTTTCCTTGTGATTGGATTCTGTACAGCAGGGGTGCAGGGAACCAACAGGTGCATCTGACTCCTTGGTGAGGTTTTGCGTGCAAGGTGTGTGTGTGAGTCTTTGTGTGTCGGAAGCATGAGTGTGGCACTGTCACTGAACTGAGAGAGGGCGACGGTGGTGGAGAGAGACAGTGGAAGAATAAAGGGGCAGCGATGGGCATAAAGATGATGATTGTGTTGTGTTTCATTCCTTAGATCTGGTGCCACTGCCTGTCCCTTTAGCCTTGTAGTTTACCAAGAGTAAAACTAAATATCTGTTCAGATACAAGGGAGTGTCTGTGTCCATTCCTGTTAGCTGCACAGGGGTTTGACGTTGCTGCTTTCAATCCTCCGGCTCTGCTGGGATAAGGAACAATTCAGGCCGTGACTGAACTGAAGGAGGGAGATGATTTTCTGACAGGAGGGACGGCGCCTCTCAAAGGTGTTTGGCAGGCAGCCTCCTTCCCAGGTCTGAACCAACAACACCCAGTTGAAAGGACCCTCCCAGCCCTCCTCAGCCTGGTGAAAACGAGCGAGTGAGTGAGCGTGGGGGAGAGCGAGCGACGGACGGAGATGGATTGAGCGGGCCGGGACCTCGGTGAAGGGGCGGGATGAGGGTGTTCGGTTTTGTGGGGTCAGAAAGTTGGCAACCCCAGATCCAGGGGAAACAAATCAAACACCCAACGAGTCTGGCCAGGGCAGGACATCAGCTTTGAGGAGGAGGGTGGGTGTGGCAGTGACATCACAAAGGCCTTTTGCAGGAACTCGGCCTATTGGGCAAAGGTGGTGGGGAGGGTGACCTCAGAGAGAGAGACCCCGACATCAGCCGGGCAGGACAGAGGTGCAGGGCCAGGCCAGTCTCTGAGACCTCCCGGCTTTGCTGCCGCAAGTCTCCTTTGCGAGGTCTCTCCTCGAGGGCTGAGAGAGAATTAGGATTCAGAGTTGTGAGCATGAGGAGGAACCTCTGTGGAGTTTTCTCCTTTCCTCCCACTGATTGTGCCGAAAACAAACTTCCCTTTGAGAAGGTAAGAGGCTCAGAGAGGTTTGGAACCTGTTCCGTCTGGTCCACCTGGCGCAGGCAGCATTCTAGGCCCAGACAGCACTGGCTTCAGGTGGCAGAATTTGATTTCCTCCCTAGGTTTTGATGATTGGAATCCCTGGGGACATTGGGGTGTATCCTTTTTGGTTTATCTTTTCCTCTTTCCTCCTCCCTCCTCTTCTCTTGCTTCTTTTTCCCTTTTCCAGCTTCCCTCCCTCTACCTAGGAGGGACGGGTCTGGAGTGCGGGCAAGGGAGGGGTATTGCTCTCATTGCGGGAGGTCCTCACCAAGAGGTGGGTCTGGGTCTGAGAGTGATCCCCTCTGATGGTGTCCTGGGCCGTCCTTTGGGACATCTGGTGAGACCCCTCAGCCTCCTGCCCCTCAGAGTCTCAGTGCTGATTGGCTGAGCAGGGGGCTATCGACACCAAGGAGACAGGTCAGTTTGGTCTCTTTTCAAATCAGGCAAATAAGTCACAACCAATCCAATGTATGGAATAAATCTTGCTGCTTCTCTCCATTAATTGTCTCTTGGCAGGTCTTGATTTTCAATAATGTCCTAGGTCTTCTAAAATACTTGCTGAATAATTACTATGAACCACTGTTGGTCTCTAGCTCACTTGAGGGCACTTTATTCTGATCACTCAATGTGTGAAATTCAAGAGAGGCTGAAAGTCAGGAGCAGTGTTTCCTCTAATTTCTTATGTCCATGTGTGGAATGAATTTTGTTTTGGGCACAAATATGGAGGTGAGGTGTGACACATCACCTGCATATTGCGCTTCTTACAAAATTCATTCTGCACATGGATGGTGTGTGGCAGGGGTGAGGCTGAAAGGTTTGGAGCGTGGGAGGCTCGGGGTGGCGGCGCCGGGAGGTGCGGGCGCCGGCGGGGGGGGCAGGCTCGGGCGTGGGGCTAGGGATGAGGGCCTCAGCATTGGAGCAGCGGGTAGGGGCGCAGGGGGTGAGGGCTCTGGGGTGGGGCTGGGAATGAGGAGATTGGGGAGCAGGTTGCCCCAGGGAGAAAGAACTGCCCCCTCAGCCTCTCTCCCCACAGCAGCACAGGGCCAGATGAGAGGGCACCTGTCTCCAAGCCGCAGCAGCGCCGGTGGGGCTGGGTTGGGGCTGAGGGAGGCGACAGGATTTATTTTTCCGAAGTCAAAAGGAGGAAGGGATGGAGTTATGCTTCAGTTTTTACCTCATAAACTTATTCCTGTCTAACCTACAGGACACTATGGGAATAAGACACTATGTCATGTGGTGACATCACAAGAGCAGAGGATGTGAGAACTACAGCAACTGAGAGGCAGGGGATTTAGAGTCGGATTGTTTCAAATGCTGCATTTGTCGGCTGACATTTAACAGCAACGCTTAGCTAACACAATGGAGAAAGGAATTCTCTGCTAAAGATTCAACTTGCCCCTTTGGCCAACTCTGCCCCTTCCCTGACCGGAGTGTGCTCAGAACAGCCCCACCTTCCCCGCACACACACACACACACAAGCCCACAGCTGGGCACACCGCACAAAGCCAGTGAAGTGGTTGCTTGGCTCGTTTTACTTTTTGATTTGCAGAATGATTTTTCAAAAGCATTTTATGCTCATGTTCCCCATGGTGAGGAAGCAGATGGTTCTGGGGAAGGGAACCTGAGAGCGGTGGAGCCGGGGCAGTGGGGAGTTGGGGAGGCTGAGGAGGGCAACAGGAGGCTGGAGGTGACTGGGGTGATGGGGAAAGGAACAGTTTGGAGGAGGCTGAAGGGGAGATGGGGGCAGGACATTTGGGGGCGCTAAAGGGGCAATTGGGGCAGTTGTGGGAGGCTGAAGAGGCTGATGGGGAAGTTGGGGAGGCTAAAGGAGCAATGGGGAAGTTGGGGAGGCTGAAGAGGGTGATGGGGAAGTTGGGGAGGCTGAAGAGGGCAACGGGAGGCTGGAGGTGACTGGGGCGATGGGGAAGGAACAGTTTGGAGGAGGCTGAAGGGGAGATGGGGAACAGGACATTTGGGGGCTAAAGGGGCAATTGGGGCAGTTGTGGGAGGCTGAAGAGGGTGATGGGGGAAGTTGGGGGAGGCTAAAGGAGCAATGGGGGAAGTTGGGGGAGGCTAAAGGAGCAATGGGGGAAGTTGGGGGAGGCTAAAGGGAGCAATGGGGGAAGTTGGGGGAGGCTAAAGGAGCAATGGGGGAAGTTGGGGGAGGCTGAAGGGGGCAATGGGTTGAAGGAGGCCGGGGCAGAGAGGCAGTTGGGGGGCTGCTCGTCCCCACGGGAGGGAAGGAGGAAGAGGAGGTGCCCTTCTTTCTGAAGCTGTTTCCTGTTAGATCTTGCAACTTCACTGTTCCTGAGCAGGGTCCTGTGATGAAAAGGAAACTAGAGAGATTCATGGTCCTGCTTTCAGCAGGGGCTTAGGCTGGATGACCTCCTGGGGTCTCTTCCAACCCTAATTGTCTAGGATTCTGTGTTTCTGTGGAGGACAGGTCCATCAATGGCTGTTGGCCAGGGTGGGCAGGGATGGTGCCCCTAACCTCTGTCTGTCAGAAGCTGGGAATTGGGCGACAGGGGGTGGGTCACTGGATGATTCCTGTCTGTTCATTCCCTCTGGGGCACCTGGCACTGGCCGCTATCGGCTGACAGGACACTGGGCTAGATGGAGCTTTGGTTTGACCCAGTCTGGCCGGTCTTCCCTTCTAATGCTCTTCTCACATGCTCAGTAACAGCTGCAAGCTGCTGCCCTCACGCGCCATCAGAATCCGCTCCCTGCAATCAAAGGCCGGAAAATCCCCCTGAAGGGGGGAAATCGGAGGTGCGGGATGGGCAGAGGGACAAAACTGGGAGAGGATCAGGGGTTCAGACGGGGGCTGCCCTGCCAGGTAGGTGCAGAAGGGAAAACCTCCAGCTAGAGGGAGGCAGAGGGGATAGAAGTCCCCACAGATGGGGTGAGCCGGCAGCAGCAGTTCCAAACCAGGGTGTGGTGGATGGTAGAAGGACTCGTGTTCCTTGCAGGATGGTCCATCTCAGCCCCCGCTCCCCAGGGCTGTGGTGTTAAAGGCCTCGAGTGGCCCAGTGCCCAGGCTCCACCGCTCTGCTCTAGCTGAAATGGTGACTGAGCTGCCAAGGGAGATGTGATTCAGGGAAATAGTTTCAACCTCCCTCCCCCCATCCCCTCATCGTAAAGCAAACTGATACTTTTAGACGTGTTTACGCTGTTTCAAAGAATTCCTGGCCAGTTTCCATCTTGGTAACATGTCTGCTTGGAGCCTCAGAGTAGCTCAAGATTTGTCTTATCTGCTGCTCTGATTGCCTGAGTTAGTCTCCCTGTCCTGAGCTCCCTGGAGTTCTGCACCTTTTCATTGTTTATTTCTAGCAATGGTATTTGGATGACAATGTCCAGTAGTTCAGGCACCCAGCTGAGAGGCAGGAATTAGGACACACCGGGGAGCTGATCCCCCTGCCCCACTCGCGCTCATTAGTTAGCCCCAATGAACCCCCTTCAAAGGGAGAGCTGGACAGAGCCCCACCACGGCACACTGCTTCGTGCACTGACCTGAAACATGGGGGACCCTGGTTCAAATCCTTTCTCCCTTGTGGACAGTGGCGGGGGGCGGGGGTGATGCTGGCAGCCCCAGCTCATGCCTGTGGCCTCAGGCCTCCCTGAGGCACAGATCTAGCCCAAAGGCAGACTTGCCTAGGTGGCAGGATAGCCCCGAGTGCCCAAGGGGACTGTCTGTGACTCCCTGCTCAGGCTGTTCGTGTGCCTGGGAGTTCGCTCTCGGGGGGTGGAAGCTCCCAGTCCCCATGGGGGGTGCCCTGGTGTGTAACAGTCTGCCCTGAGCTTGCTACTCACGTCCCTGAACTACTCTCTGCAGCTGGACAGAGGGAATTGAACCTGGCTCTCCCACATGGCAGGTGGGTGCTGGGAGCACAGGACCTATCTGTGAGAGAGGGGCAGGGCTAGGACACCTCCCCGTTGCCAGTGTCTCCCTGGGCGGGCTTGGCTGGCTCCCTGCCTGGGGAGCTGGTGGTTGTGAGTTGTGTTGTAAGGTGCCTGTGTCGCCCGTGCATCGTACAGGGAGTTCAGGCCCCTAACTCCGCTTTGTGGATCACTGGGTTGTTCCTGGATTTTCTCGCTGCTGAAACCAGGTCCTGTGACGCTCAGCACTGCCCCCCCTCAGTCCCGTCACGGGGTGTAGCCAGTCCGGTCTCTGCAGAGCCCAGCTGAGCAATGCCTGATTGACATGGGTGTGCACAGGAGAAGAGACAGAGCACAGGCTGGAAAGTGACACATCACAGCAAAGCCCAAACGCTCCTCCTAGGGGCACGATATTCCCTGTGGGTGCTGGGGGGACACGCTGTGATGGGATCCGCTGTGCCCCCGAACCCTCTCCAGCCTGGGCTGTCTCCCACAATGCCCTGCTAGTGACCAGCAGCAACCCCTCCAGGCACTGTTATCCCTCGGCACAACGGCATGTGGAGCGGCTTGATTGCATGGATGCTCCCGGAGCCACTCGTGAATCCCACAGTGAGGTGCCCGCCAGATCCCCCCAGCTCCCAGCACTGCGCCTCAGGAATATGCTGTGTGTGTTAGTAATTGGTTCCCCACTTCCCCACTGGAAGGTGGAGCTACACCAGGAACGTGGGGTCTGTGGTGTCGCGGTTTGGGTGGGTTATTGGAAGAGCGGGGAGGACTAGTCTATGGCAGAAGCCTGCAATTTGCCTTGCCTGCCCGGCTTGCGCTTTTGGCTTCACTTTTGGTTTTTGATTTTTTTCCTCCACTGTCATCAGTTCATCCCTTCCCACTGAACTGCCCAGTGCCTGGCTTGGAGGTGGAAGCAGGAGGAGAGAGACAAGAGTGAGATTTCAGCATCTCCAGTAGCCCCAACAAACACTGTGGGGTTTTAATTCATAGCTGTTGTCGGTCTGGGGGAGACCCTGGTGCACCAGCGGGGGAGGGTGTCTGATGGGGTTGGTGGTCTGGCTGGGTGCAGACATTGCATCCCCTTTCACACTGCTAATTGAATGAGAAGACAGACGTCCCTGTGGAGCAGATAAGAGCCTCAGAGAGGTTTCATGTTGTTGTTTCATGTTGTCCTAGGTTTCCTTCCTATGGACTGCATCACCAAGTGGAATTCATGGCAAACCATTGCCATTATGCTGTAAAACATCTTTAAGACTTCGTCTTCGATGAATCAATGAACAGTCTCCACTCATGTGGATTGTGAACGATGTTTCAATGTCCTGGTGAAATCGCTTGCCCAAAACTGTGGAGCTGCAGTAGTGCTGGGGCAGTGATCCCCACCAGTGACCTGGGCCATCCTTTGAGCTCTCTGGTGAGACCCCTCAGCCTCCCATCCTCAGTCTCTACCCTGATTGTCTGTGGTGAAGTGACTTTTGCATCACAAAAGTGCAGTATAAACACTATGGTTAAGAAAGCCTATCACTTTTCTTTTGGCTGCAAAATTGGAGATCAGGTGTGTGTTGGAAGCAATGAGTGTGGCAATCTCAGTGAACCGACGGAGGGTGACGGTGGTCAGAGAGAGACAACGGAAGGTTAAAGGGCAACGATGGGCATAACGATGATGATTGTGTTGTATTTCATTCCTTAGATCTGGTGCCACCGCCCGTCCCTTTAGCCTTGTAGTTTACCAAGAGTAAAACTAAATATCTGTTGAGATACAAGGGAGAGTCTGTGTCCATTCCTGCTAGCTGCACAGGGATTTGACGTTGCTGCTTTCAATCCCCCAGCTCTGCCGAGACAAGGAACAAATCAGGCGGTCACTGAAATGAAGGAGGGAGATGTTTTTCTGACAGGGAGGGACGGCTCCTCTTAAAGGTGTTTGGCAGGCAGCCTCCTTCCCAGGTCTGTCCCGACAACACCCAGTTGAAAAGGGACCCTCCCCAGCCCTCCTCAGCCCGGTGAAAACGAGCGAGTGAGTGAGCGTGGGGGAGAGCGAGCGACAGAGGGAGATGGATTGAGCGGGCCGGGACCTCGGTGAAGGGGCAGGATGAGGGTGTTCAGTTTTGTTGGGTCAGAAAGTTGGCAACCCCAGATCCAGGGGAAACAAATCAAACGCCCAACGAGTCTGGGCAGGGGCAGGACATCAGCCTTGAGGGGAGGGGTGGGTGTGGCAGTGACATCACAAAGGCCTTTTGCAGGAACTCGGCCTATTGGGCAAAGGTGGTGGGGAGGGGGTGACCTCACAGAGAGACCCCGACATCAGCCGGGCAGGACAGAGGTGCAGGGCCAGGCCAGTCTCTGAGACCTCCCGGCTTTGCTGCCGCAAGTCTCCTTCGTGAGGTCTCTCTTCGAGGGCTGAGAGAGAATTAGGATTCAGAGTTGTGAGCATGAGGAGGAACCTCTGTGGAGTTTTCTCCTTTCCTCCCACTGATTGTGCTGAAAACAAACTTCCCTTTGAGAAGGTAAGAGGCTCAGAGAGGTTTGGAACCTGTTCAGTCTGATCCACCTGGCGCAGGCAGCATTCTAGGCCCAGGAAACACTGGCTTCAGGTGGCAGAATTTGATTTCCTACCTAGGGTTTGATGGTTGGAATCCCTGGGGACACTGGGGTTTGTCCTTTTTGGTTTCCCTTTTCCTCTTTCCTCCCTCCTTTCGCCTCTTGCTTCTTTTTTCCCTTTTCCCAGCTTCCCTCCCTCTAACAAGGAGGGACGGGTCTGGAGTGCGGGCAGGGGAGGGGTATTGCTCTCATTGCAGAGGTCCTCACCAAGAGGTGGGGCTGGATCTGAGAGTGATCCCGTCTGATGGTGACCTGGGCTGTCCTTTGGGACATCTGGTGAGACCTCTCAGCCTCCCAGCCCTCAGAGTCTCAGTGGTGATTAGCCGAGCAGGGGGCTATCGTGAGCGAGAAGACCCAGGTCCTTTTGGTCTTTTTACAAATCAGGCAAAGAAGTCACAACCAATCCAATGTACGGGATTAATCTTGCTGCTTCTCTCCATTAATTGTCTCTTAGCAGGTGATGATTTCCTCTAATGTTCTAGGTCTTCTAAAATACTTGCTGAATAATTACTATGAACCACTGTTGGTCTGTAGCTCACTTGAGAGCACTTTATTCTGATCAGTCAACGTATGAAATTCAAGATATGAGAGAGAGGTTGAAAGTCAGGAGCAGTGTTTCCTCTAATTTGTTATGTCCGTGTGCGGAATGAATTTTGTTGTGTGCACCAATACGGAGGTGAGGTGTGACACCTCACCTGTCTATTGGTGCTCATTCCAAACTTCATTCTGCACATGGATGGTGTGTGACGGGGTGAGGCTGAAGGGTTAGGAGTGTGGAGGGGGGCTCAGGAAGGGCAGAGGTTGGGGTGCCAGGGCTCCGGCTGGGGGTGCAGTCTCTGAGGTGGGCTTGGGGATGAGAGGCTCAGGGCTGGAGCAAAGGGTTGGGGTGCAGGGGTGTGAGGGCTCCGGCTAGGGATGCGGGCGCTGGGTTGGGGCTGGGAATAAGGGGCTTGGGGTGCAGGTTGCCCCAGGGAGAGAGAACTCCCCCGCAGCTCTCTCTCACCACAGCAGATCAGGGTCAGGTGAGAGGGCACCTGTCTCCTGGCCACAGCAGCGCTGGTGGGGCTGGGCTGGGTCGGGTTGGGGCAGCGGGAGGGAACAGGATTTATTTTTCCTAAGTCAAAAGGGGGAAGGGAAGGAGTTATGCTCAGTTTTTACCTTATAAATTTAAGTCCTGTCTAACCCACAGGACACTTTGGGAATAAGATACCATGTTTTGTGGTGACATCACAAGAGCAGAGGATGTGAGAACTACAGCAACAGAGATGGCAGGGAGGTTAGAATCAGATTGTTTCAAATGCTGACATTTTATAGCAACGCTTAGCTAACACAATGGAGAAAGGAATTCTCTGCTAAAGATTCAACCTGCCCCTTTGGCCAACTCCACCCCTTCCCTGACCGGAGTGTGCTCAGAACACCTCTCCCGCCAGCCTCCCCCCGCACACACACAAGCCCACAGCTGGGCACCCAGCACAAAGCAAGGGAGGGGGTTGCTTGGCTTGTTTTACTTTTTACTTTTCAAAAGGCTTTTTAAAAAGCATTTTCTGCCCCTGTTCCCCATGGTGAGGAAGCAGATGGTTAGGTAAACAAAAGTTAAACAAAAATTAAAAGGTAGAGTGACTAAAATGAAATCCCTGCAAGTTGCATGGGTCCTTTTTAAAGACACCATAATAGAGGCCCAACTTCAATGTATACCCCATATTAAGAAACACAGTAAAAGAACTAAAAAAGAGCCATCGTGGCTTAACAACCATGTAAAAGAAGCAGTGAGAGATAAAAAGACTTCCTTTAAAAAGTGGAAGTCAAATCCTAGTGAGGCAAATAGCAAGGAGCATAAACACTGCCAACTTAAGTGCAAGAGTGTAATAAGAAAAGCCAAAGAGGAGTTTGAAGAACAGCTAGCCAAAAAACTCCAAAGGTAATAACAAAATGTTTTTTAAGTACATCAGAAGCAGGAAGCCTGCTAAACAACCAGTGGGGCCCCTTGACGATCAAAATACAAAAGGAGCGCTTAAAGACGATAAAATCGTTGCGGAGAAACTAAATGAATTCTTTGCTTCAGTCTTCACGGCTGAGGATGTTAGGGAGATTCCCAAACCTGAGCTGGCTTTTGTAGGTGACAAATCTGAGGAACTGTCACAGATTGAAGTGTCACTAGAGGAGGTTTTGGAATTAATTGATAAACTCAACATTAACAAGTCACCGGGACCAGATGGCATTCACCCAAGAGTTCTGAAAGAACTCAAATGTGAAGTTGCGGAAATATTAACTAACGTTTGTAACCTGTCCTTTAAATCGGGTTGGAAGTTAGCTAATGTAACGCCAATATTTAAAAAGGGCTGTAGAGGTGATCCCGGCAATTACAGACCGGTAAGTCTAACGTCGGTACGGGGCAAATTAGTTGAAACAATAGTTAAGAATAAAATTGTCAGACACATAGAAAAACATAAATTATTGAGCAGTAGTCAACATGGTTTCTGTAAAGGGAAATCGTGTCTTACTAATCTATTAGAGTTCTTTGAAGGAGTCTACAAACATGTGGACAAGGGGGATCCGGTGGACATAGTGTACTTGGATTTCCTGAAAGCCTTTGACAAGGTCCCTCACCAAAGGCTCTTACGTAAATTAAGTTGTCATGGGATAAAAGGGAAGGTCCTTTCATGGATTGAGAACTGGTTAAAAGACAGGGAACAAAGGGTAGGAATTAATGGTTAATTCTCAGAATGGAGAGGGGTAACTAGTGGTGTTCCCCAAGGGTCAGTCCTAGGACCAATCCTATTCAATTTATTCATAAATGATCTGGAGAAAGGGGTAAACAGTGAGGTGGCAAAGTTTACAGATGATACTAAACTACTCAAGATAGTTAAGCAGATTGTGAAGAACTTCAAAAAGCTCTCACAAAACTAAGTGATTGGGCAACAAAATGGCAAATGAAATTTAATGTGGATAAATGTAAAGTAATGCACATTGGGAAAAATAACCCCAAATATACATACAATATGATGGGGGCTAATTTAGCTACAACGAGTCAGGAAAAAGATCTTGGAGTCATTGTGGATAGTTCTCTGAAGATGTCCACGCAGTGTGCAGAGGCGATCAAAAAAGCAAACAGGGTGTTAGGAATCGTTAAAAAGGGGATAGAGAACAAGACGGAGAATATAGTATTGCCCTTATATAAATCCATGGTATGCCCACATCTCGAATACTGTGTACAGATGTGGTCTCCTCACCTCAAAAAAGATATTATAGCACTAGAAAAGGTTCAAAAAAGGGCAACTAATATGATTAGGGGTTTGGAGAGGGTCCCATACGAGGAAAGATTAAAGAGGCTAGGACTCTTCAGCTTGGAAAAGAGGAGACTAAGGGGAGATATGACAGAGGTTTATAAAGTCATGAGTGACATTGAGAAAGTGGATAAGGAAAAGTTATTTACTTATTCCCATAATACAAGAACTAGAGGTCACCAAATGAAATTAATAGGCAGCAGGTTTAAAACAAATAAAAGGAAGTTCTTCTTCATGCAGCGCACAGTCAACTTGTGGAACTCCTTACCTGAGGAGGTTGTGAAGGCTAGGACTATAACAATGTTTAAAAGGGAACTGGATAAATTCATGGTGGCTAAGTCCATAAATGGCTATTAGCGAGGATGGGTAAGAATGGTGTCCCTAGCCTCTGTTTGTCAGAGGATGGAGATGGATGGCAAGAGGAAGATCACTTGATCATTGCCTGTTAGGTTCACTCCCTCAGGGGCACCTGGCATTGGCCACTGTCGGTAGACAGATACTGGGCTAGATGGACCTTTGGTCTGACCCGGTACGGCCTTTCTTATGTTCTTATGTTTTCCACTGCCCAGGAGACCCAGCCAGGGACTGATGTGCTGGAGATATGTTGGGAAAAGGAACTGTCTGAATTGCCAAGGCAGGAAGCCAACAATCTACAGCAACATCATTAACCACAAACCATGCTCCAGCCAGAAGGGAAATGGGCAGGAATTCTTGCTGTTCAGCCATGGCCACACATACAGAGATGCACAGCAGTGAGGGTGCTGGGCAAGCTGGTCTGAGCGAACAATTGGAAATGATCCTTCTGTTAGAACAGAACCAGAGTGTAGAAAGTCCCCTGTGTTAAGTGGTTGAGGATGAGGCCTTAGGAAGCTGGCCTACGATACCATAGGGATCTTTCCGTGGAGGTTTGATTCTTGCCAGCTAGGGGAAGCTGGTGTGTGGTGTCTTTGTGGCTGCACTTTCAGTGATGCAGGTTTCTCTATCCCATTGTTCCAGGGTCATCCAACTAGATTGCCAGCTGCTTTTCAGCTGCAGTGTGGAGACTGTTTGTGTGTGTGGAGAGACAGTGTGTGTGTGTGTTGGGGAAGAGTGAGTGTGTTGAGGTAGGTAGGAGCGGATCATTATTATCTCTACTTGAAGGAGGGAGACGCTCAGGCTGAGAAAGGAGAATTGACTTGTGTTAGGTCACAAAGCCAGTCAATGGCTGAATTGGGAATAGGACCCCCAGAGCCCTGATTTTCAAATTAACCATCGGATCTTGAATGTCATACATTGAATGACCTCAATAAAGTGCTCTTAGATGAGCTCCAGTCCAACAAGTGTGCACAGTAATTATTCAGCCAGTATTTGAGGAGAACTGCAATGTTAGAGAGAATCATGAACTGCTCAGAGACAATTAATGCAGAGAAGCAGCACAATCCATGAAACATATAACTGGTTATGACTTATTTACTTGGTCTTAAAAGAGAACAAAAAGGCCTTGAGTCTCCTCCCTGTCATTAACCCCCTGCTCAGTCAAACAGGGTAGAGACTGAGGATGGGAGGCTGAGGGGTCTCACCAGAGAGCTCAAAGGATGGCCCAGGTCACTGGTGGGGATCACTGCCCCAGCACTACTGCAGCTCCACAGTTTTGGGCAAGCGATTTCACCAGGACATTGCAACATCGTTCACAATCCACATGAGTGGAGACTGTTCATTGATTCATCGAAGACGAAGTCTTAAAGATGTTTTACTGCGTAATGGCAATGGTTTGCCGTGAATTCCACTTGGTGATGCAGTCCATAGGAAGGAAACCTAGGACAACATGAAACAACAACATGAAACCTCTCTGAGGCTCTTATCTGCTCCACAGGGATGTCTGTCTTCTCATTCAATTAGCAGTGGGAAAGGGGATGCAATGTCTGTCCCCAGCCAGACCACCAACCCCATCAGACACCCTCCCCCGCTGGTGCACCAGGGTCTCCCCAGACCGACAACAGCTATGAATTAAAACCCAACAGTGTTTGTTGGGGCTACTGGAGATGCTGAAATCTCACTCTTGTCTCTCTCCTCCTGCCTCCACCTCCAAGCCAGGCACTGGGCAGTTCAGTGGGAAGGGATGAACTGATGACAGTGGAGGAAAAAAATCAAAAACCAAAAATGAAGCCAAAAGCGCAAGCCGGGCAGGCAAGGCAAATCGCAGGCTGATGTCATAGACTAGTCCTCCCCGCTCTTCCAATAACCCACCCAAACCACGACACCACAGACCCCACGTTCCTGGTGTAGCTCCACCTTCCAGTGGGGAAGTGGGGAACCAATTACTAACACACACAGCATATTCCTGAGGCGCAGTGCTGGGAGCTGGGGGGATCTGGCGGGCACCTCACTGTGGGATTCACAAGTGGCTCCGGGAGCATCCATGCAATCAAGCCGCTCCACATGCCGTTGTGCCGAGGGATAACAGCGCCTGGAGGGGTTGCTGCTGGTCAGTAGCAGGGCATTGTGGGAGACAGCCCAGGCTGGAGAAGGTTCGGGGGCACAGCGGATCCCATCACAGCGTGTCCCCCCAGCACCCACAGGGAATATCGTGCCCCTAGGAGGAGCGTTTGGGCTTTGCTGTGATGTGTCACTTTCCAGCCTGTGCTCTGTCTCTTCTCCTGTGCACACCCATGTCAATCAGGCATTGCTCAGCTGGGCTCTGCAGAGACCGGACTGGCTACACCCCGTGACGGGACTGAGGGGGGGCAGTGCTGAGCGTCACAGGACCTGGTTTCAGCAGCGAGAAAATCCAGGAACAACCCAGTGATCCACAAAGCGGAGTTAGGGGCCTGAACTCCCTGTACGATGCACGGGCGACACAGGCACCTTACAACACAACTCACAACCACCAGCTCCCCAGGCAGGGAGCCAGCCAAGCCCGCCCAGGAGACACTGACAACGGGAGGTGTCCTAGCCCTGCCCCTCTCTCACAGATAGGTCCTGTGCTCCCAGCACCCACCTGCCATGTGGGAGAGCCAGGTTCAATTCCTCTGTCCAGCTGCAGAGAGTAGCTCAGGGACGTGAGTAGCAAGCTCAGGGCAGACTGTTACACACCAGGGCACCCCCCATGGGGACTGGGAGCTTCCACCCCCCGAGAGCGAACTCCCCAGGCACACGAACAGCCTGAGCAGGGAGTCACAGACAGTCCCCTTGGGCACTCAGGGCTATCCTGCCACCTAGGCAAGTCTGCCTTTGGGCTAGATCTGTGCCTCAGGGAGGCCTGAGGCCACAGGCATGAGCTGGGGCTGCCAGCATCACCCCCGCCCCCCGCCACTGTCCACAAGGGAGAAAGGATTTGAACCAGGGTCCCCCATGTTTCAGGTCAGTGCACGAAGCAGTGTGCCGTCGTGGGGCTCTGTCCAGCTCTCCCTTTGAAGGGGGTTCATTGGGGCTAACTAATGAGCGAGTGGGGCAGGGGGATCAGCTCCCCGGTGTGTCCTAATTCCTGCCTCTCAGCTGGGTGCCTGAACTACTGGACACTGTCATCCAAATACCATTGCTAGAAATAAACAATGAAAAGGTGCAGAACTCCAGGGAGCTCAGGACAGGGAGACTAACTCAGGCAATCAGAGCAGCAGATAAGACAAATCTTGAGCTACTCTGAGGCTCCAAGCAGACATGTTACCGAGACGGAAACTGGCCAGGAATTCTTTGAAACGGCGTAAACACGTCTAAAAGTATCAGTTTGCTTTATGATGAGGGGATGGGGGGAGGGAGGTTGAAACTATTTCCCTGAATCACATCTCCCTTGGCAGCTCAGTCACCATTTCAGCTAGAGCAGAGCGGTGGAGCCTGGGCACTGGGCCGCTCGGGGCCTTTAACACCACAGCCCTGGGGAGGGGGGGCTGAGATGGACCATCCTGCAAGGAACACGAGTCCCTCTACCATCCACCACACCCTGGTTTGGAACTGCTGCTGCCGGCTCACCCCATCTGTGGGGACTTCTATCCCCTCTGCCTCCCTCTAGCTGGGGGTTTTCCCTTCTGCACCTACCTGGCAGGGCAGCCCCCGTCTGAACCCCTGATCCTGTCCCAGTTTTGTCCATCTGCCCATCCCGCCCCTCCGATTTCCCCGCTTCAGGGGGATTTTCCGGCCTTTGATTGCAGGGAGCAGATTCTGATGGTGCGTGAGGGCAGCAGCTTGCAGCTGTTACTGAGCATGTGAGAAGAGCATTAGAAGAGAAGACCGGCCAGACTGGGTCACACCAAAGCTCCATCTAGCCCAGTGTCCTGTCGGCCAATAGCGGCCGGTGCCAGGTGCCCCAGAGGGAATGAACAGACAGGAATCATCCAGGGAGCCATCCCCTGTCGCCCAATTCCCAGCTTCTGACAGACAGAGGTTAGGGGCACCATCCCTGCCCACCCTGGCCAACAGCCATTGATGGACCTGTCCTCCACAGAAACACAGAATCCTAGACAATTAGGGTTGGAAGAGACCCCAGGAGGTCATCCAGCCTAAGCCCCTGCTGAAAGCAGGACCACGAATCTCTCTAGTTTCCTTTTCATCACAGGACCCTGCTCAGGAACAGTGAAGTTGCAAGATCTAACAGGAAACAGCTTCAGAAAGAAGGGCAGCTCCTCTTCCTCCTCCCCTCCCGTGGGGACGAGCAGCCCCCCAGCAGCCTCTCTGCCCCGGCCTCCTTCAACCCATTGCCCCCTTCAGCCTCCCCCAACTTCCCCCATTGCTCCCTTTAGCCTCCCCCAACTTCCCCCATCACCCTCTTCAGCCTCCCACAACTGCCCCAATTGCCCCCTTTAGCCCCCCCAAATGTCCCGTTCCCCCATCTCCCCCTTCAGCCTCCTCCAAACTGTTCCCTTTCCCCCATCGCCCCAGTCACCTCCAGCCTCCCGTTGCCCTCTTCAGCCTCCCCCAACTTCCCCCATCACCCTCTTCAGCCTCCCCAACTTCCCCCATAGCTCCCTTTAGCCTCCCCCAACTTCCCCCATCCGCCGCTTCAGCCTCCCACAACTGCCCCAATTGCCCCTTTAGCCCCCAAATGTCCCGTTCCCCCATCTCCCTCTTCAGCCTCCTCCAAACTGTTCCCTTTCCCCCATCGCCCAAGTCACCTCCAGCCTCCCGTTGCGCTCTTCAGCCTCCCCCAACTCCCCCCCCACTGCCCCGGCTCCACCGCTCTCAGGTTCCCTTCCCCACAACCATCTGCTTCCTCACCCTAACCCTAACCCTAACCCTAAGCGTTGCTGTTAAATGTCAGCCGACAAATGCAGCATTTGAAACAATCCGACTCTAAATCCCCCACCCTCTCAGTTGCTGTAGTTCTCACATCCTCTGCTCTTGTGATGTCACCACATGACATAGTGTCTTATTCCCATAGTGTCCTGTAGGTTAGACAGGAATAAGTTTATGAGGTAAAAACTGAAGCATAACTCCATCCCTTCCTCCTTTTGACTTCGGAAAAATAAATCCTGTCGCCTCCCTCAGTCCCAACCCAGCCCCACCGGCACTGCTGCGGCTTGGAGACAGGTGCCCTCTCACCTGGCCCTGAGCTGCTGTGGGGAGAGAGGGCTGGAGGGGGCAGTTCTTTCTCCCTGGGGCAACCTGCTCCCCAATCTCCTCATTCCCAGCCCCACCCCAGAGCCCTCACCCCCTGCGCCCCTACCCTCTGCTCCAATGCTGAGACCCTCATCGCTAGCCCCACTCCAGAGCCTGCACCCCCAGCCGGAGCCCTTACATCACTGCGCCCCAACCCCCCCCGAGCCTCTCCCACACTACAAACCTTTCAGCCTTACCCCTGCCACACACCATCCATGTGCAGAATGAATTTTGTAAGGAGCGCAATATGCAGGTGATGTGTCACACCTCACCTCCATATTTGTGCCCAAAACAAAATTCATTCCACACATGGACATAACAAATTAGAGGAAACACTGCTCCTGGCTTTCTGCCTCTCTCTCACATCTTGAATTTCACACACTGAGTGATCAGAATAAAGTGCCCTCAAGTGAGCTAGAGACCAACAGTGGTTCATAGTAATTATTCAGCAAGTATTTTAGAAGACCTAGGACATTACTGAAAATCATGACCTGCCAAGAGACAATTAATGGAGAGAAGCAGCCAGATTAATTCCATACATTGGATTCGTTGTGACTTATTTGCCTGATTTGAAAAGAGACCAAACTGACCTGAGTCTCCTTGGTGTCGATAGCTCCCTGCTCAGCCAATGATGAGTGAGTGAGCGTGGGGGAGAGCGAGCGACGGAGGGAGATGGATTGAGAGGGCTGGGACCTCGGTGAAGGCGCAGGATGAGGGTGTTGAGTTTTGTTGGGTCAGAAAGTTGGCAACCCCAGATCCAGGGGAAACAACTCAAAGACCCAACGAGTCTGGCCAGGGGCAGGACATCAGCTTTGAGGGGAGGGGTGGGTGTGGCAGTGACATCACAAAGGCCTTTTGCAGGAACTCGGCCTATTGGGCAAAGGTGGTGGGGAGGGGGTGACCTCACAGAGAGACCCCGACATCAGCCGGGCAGGACAGAGGTGCAGGGCCAGGTCTGTCTCTGAGAGCCCCCGGCTTTGCTGCCGCAAGTCTCCTTCGCGAGGTCTCTCCTCGAGGGCTGAGAGAGAATTAGGATTCAGAGTTGTGAGCATGAGGAGGAACCTCTGTGGAGTTTTCTCCTTTCCTCCCACTGATTGTGCCGAAAACAAACTTCCCTTTGAGAAGGTAAGAGGCTCAGAGAGGTTTGGAACCTGTTCAGTCTGATCCACCTGGCGCAGGCAGCATTCTAGGCACAGACAACACTGGCTTCAGGTGGCAGAATTTGATTTCCTCCCTAGGTTTTGATGATTGGAATCCCTGGGGACATTGGGGTGTATCGTTTTTGGTTTATCTTTTCCTCTTTCCTCCCTCCTTTCTCCTCTTCTCTTGCTTCTTTTTTCCCTTTTCTAGCTTCCCTCCCTCTACCTAGGAGGGATGGGTCTGGAGTGCGGGCAGGGGAGGGGTATTGCTCTCATTGCGGGAGGTCCTCACCAAGAGGTGGGTCTGGGTCTGAGAGTGATCCCCTCTGATAGTGTCCTGGGCCGTCCTTTGGGACATCTGGTGAGACCCCTCAGCCTCCCGCCCCTCAGAGTCTCAGTGCTGATTGGCTGAGCAGGGGGCTATCGACACCAAGGAGACTCAGGTCAGTTTGGTCTCTTTTCAAATCAGGCAAATAAGTCACAACGAATCCAATGTATGGAATTAATCTGGCTGCTTCTCTCCATTAATTGTCTCTTGGCAGGTCATGGTTTTCAATAATGTTCTAGGTCTTCTAAAATACTTGCTGAATAATTACTATGAACCACTGTTGGTCTCTAGCTCACTTGAGGGCACTTTATTCTGATCACTCAATGTGTGAAATTCAAGATGTGAGAGAGAGGCTGAAAGTCAGGAGCAGTCTTTCCTCTAATTTGTTATGTCCATGTGTGGAATGAATTTTGTTTTGGGCACAAATATGGAGGTGAGGTGTGACACATCACCTGCATATTGCACTCCTTACAAAATTCATGCTGCACATGGATGGTGTGTGGCAGGGGTGAGGCTGAAAGGTTTGGAGTGTGGGAGAGGCTTGGGGGGCGGGGGTTGGGGCGCAGTGATGTGAGGGCTCCGGCTGGGGGTGCAGGCTCTGGAGTGGGGCTAGCGATGAGGGTCTCAGCATTGGAGCAGAGGGTAGGGGTGCAGGGGGTGAGGGCTCTGGGAATGAGGAGATTGGGGAGCAGGTTGCCCCAGGGAGAAAGAACTGCCCCCTCCAGCCCTCTCTCCCCACAGCAGCTCAGGGCCAGGTGAGAGGGCACCTGTCTCCTGGCCACAGCAGCTCCGGTGGGGCTGGGGTAGGTAAGGTAATAATTGGAGATATACCAATCTCCTAGAACTGGAAGGGACCTCGAAAGGTCATCGAGTCCAGCCCCCTGCCTTCACTAGCAGGACCCATTTTTGCCCCAGACCCCTAAGTGACCTCCTCAAGTATTGAACTCACAGCCCTGGGTTTAGCAGGCCAATGCTCAAACCACTGAACTATCCCTCGGGTTGGGGCAAGGGGAGGGAACAGGATTTATTTTTCCTTAGTCAAAAGGGGGAAGGGAAGGAGTTATGCTTCAGTGTTTACCTCATAAACTTAAGTCCTGTCTAATCTGCAAGACGCTCTGGGAAGAAGACACCATGTCATGTGGTGACATCTCAAGAGCAGAGGGTGTGAGAACTGCAGCAACAGAGATGGCAGGGGGGTTAGAATCAGATTGTTTCAAATGCTGCATCCGTCGACTGACATTTAACAGCAACGCTTAGCTAACACAATGGAGAAAGGAATTCTCTGCTAAAGATTCAACCTGCCCCTTTGGCCAACTCCACCCCTTCCCTGACTGGAGTGTGCTCAGAACACGCCCCCCCACCACACACCCGCCACAAGCCCACAGCTGGGCACCCAGCACAAAGCAAGGGAGGGGGTTGCTTGGCTTGTTTTACTTTTACTTTGCAAAGGATTTTTAAAAGCATTTTCTGCCCCTGTTCCCCATGGTGAGGAAGCGGATGGTTGTGGGAAGGGGATCTGCGAGTGGTGGAGTCGGGAACTTGGGGCGAGGCAGAGGAGGAGTGTGTGAGGGGAAGGGGCAGTCGGGGTGAAGGGAGGCTAAAGGGGTCAGGTCAGGCAGCTGGGTGCGGGGTTTGGGGGTCTGAAGGAGGCAGTTGGATGTAGGGGAGACTGAAAGGGCATCTGGGGAGGAGCCTGGGGGCAGGGGAAAGTTGAGGGGCCAATGAGGGAAGGGGACCGGGGCAGTTGTGGGAGGAAGAAGGGGTGATGGGGAGTTGGGGAGGTTGAAGGGGGCAAGGGGTTGAAGGAGGCCGGGGCAGGGAGGCAGTTGGGGGGCTGCTCATCCCCACGGGAGGAGGAGGAAGAGGAGCTGCCCGTCTTTCACAAGCTGTTTCCTGTTAGAACTTGCAACTTCACTGTTCCTGAGCAGGATCCTGTGATCAAAGGGAACTAGAGAGATTCGTGGTCCTGCTTTCAGCGGGGGGGTAGGCTAGATGATCTCCTGAGGTCTCTTCCAACCCTCATTTTCTAGGATTCTGTGTTTCTATGGAGGACAGGTCCATCAATGGCTATTGGCCAGGGTGGGCAAGGATGGTGTTCCTGGGATTTTCTAGCTGCCAAAAACCAGGTCCTGTGACGCTCAGCACTGCCCCCCCTCAGTCCCGTCACGGGGTGTAGCCAGTCAGGTCTCTGCAGAGCCCAGCTGAGCAATGCCTGATTGACATGGGTGTGCACAGGACAAGAGACAGAGCACAGGCTGGAAAGTGACACATCTCAGCAAAGCCCAAACGCTCCTCCTAGGGGCACGATATTCCCTGTGGGAGCTGGGGGGACACACTGTGATGGGATCTTCTGTGCCCCCTGAACCCTCTCCAGCCTGGGCTGTCTCTCACAATGCCCTGCATGCGACCAGCAGCAACCCCTCCAGGCACTGTTATCCCGCAGCACAATGGCATGTGGAGCGGCTTGATTGCATGGATGCTCCCGGAGCCACTTGTGAATCCCACAGTGAGGCGCCAGCCAGATCCCCCCAGCTCCCAGCACTGCGCCGCAGGAATATGCTGTGGGGATTAGTAATTGGTTCACCACTTTACCACTGGAAGGTGGAGCTACACCAGCCTTTGATAACTGGGCAATTTACCAGTCACTTGGTAAAGTTAAACAGGACAACAAGTTTATTGGCTACAAAACGTAGATTTTAATTGGTATTAAGTGATAGGCAAAAAGTCCGAGTTAGTTACCACAGAACTAAAACATGAGCCCGCGGTCTGAACTCTCATCCCTGATAGACCGGGCGACAACCAGACTAAGCAGTTTGTCTCCCCCTCCTGGATTTTTCAGTCCGTAGCATCCAGATTTCTCCCTTGAAATCTGGGCCAGTCCCCGCCGCTGGAGGCTCAAGTCTTCAGTGTCCTTGGTGCTGGCAGTGGAGGTGGGTGAAGGAGAAGTGCCAAGCCTGGGCCCTGGGTTTGGTTTTGATACCCTCCATCCATGTTCTTGGGAAGCACCATTTCCGGCATGTCGGGGGGGCGGGGGGCATTGCTGAATCTCCCAGCGAGGCTGAGCAGTTCCCTTGCTGTGGCCTCATGCAGGTGACTCATTGAATGGTGGCTTCCTTGCTGGACAATGGCTGGTGATAGGTTGTTTCACACCCGCCCGGGTGCTGGTTACCTTCCTTGGTGTTACCGCTGGGAAGCTCATATTTGGCTGAGTCCACAACTTACAGCATGTTTCCATGAAAACCAGCCAATCCTTGTAATTTCACATGCACTGATGATACACATAGCTAGGCAGAGAGAACAATGACTTTTGGCAGCTCCTAACCTTTCCCTGATACCTTACAGGGCATGGTTTACACGGAGCATCACAATTCTATACAAGATGAGGAATATGGGGTTACTGGGCACTTACAGTAGTAGGATTTTATGTTTGCATTTATCATAATGAAGGAAAAGGGATATGTGACGGTGCTGCCCGTGGGAGCCAACTGAGGTCACTCAATTAGGGTGAACTGCAACCAAAATGGGGCAGACAAACCCCAAATGCTGGTGGATATTCCAATACTTAAGTTTACCAAGCCAGCACAGAACAGCTTCTGAAGTACCTCACTGGTTACTCAGAAGTTTAAACAATGCAATTCCCTTAAGGTACCCAGTCTCAGGCCTCTATCCAGACACACATGTCAGATATGATGATGATTACTGAAAGTCTTATCTCATCATATAAAAGAAAAGGTTCTCCTGATCCCAAAGGACTAAGCCCCAGACCCAGGTCTGATGATAACTTAGATCTTACCCAGAATACAATCTTATAGCCAATTCTTATTAACTAAACTAAAATTTATTAAAAAAGAAAAAGAGAGAGTGTTAGTTAAAAGATCAATATACATACAGACAAACAGATTTGTTTTTCTCCAGGAAACAATTTTGGTGCTTTTATTATGCCAGATAATTACAAAAAATGTACTATCTTAAAAATATTGGTGATTGGCAGCAGTAGCCCTGGAAACGAAAATGGGTGAGATTTTCAAAAGAGAGTAAGTGATTTAGGAACATAAGTCTCATTAACTTTTAATGGGACTGGCATTTCTAAGTCATGCAGTTTTCAATGTCTCACCCATCATGTAAAATAGGGCTTGAATTTTCTATGATTTAGTTGACCACTGGCATGTACTTTCAGTATTTTCAAAAGCATATACCAAATGGTAAATTAGAACATGCTGTAGCATGGCTAGTGCTGAATTATCAGACAAATAGTTTCAAAACTTCCAATTTTTTATGCAGTATGTAGCTATTTATTTGTTCTAAAATCCATACTCTTACTGGCAGACTATTCTCAGACCTTGTAACCTTGTATGACTCTTACATAAACAAAGTTGTAGCTTCTAGTAGAGACTTAACTGATTTGCTCCGCTCTTTGTGTTATAGAGGAAAATTTTGTTCTCAGATGCCGATTCTTGAAATGATGAGGGTTTGTCGATCCCATAAATCACCTTCTTTCAAGGCCGGATCAGATATTCAAACAAGGTTATGAACCTCCTTACTTGTACAGTCATAATTCCAAAACAGGTCGATCAAGAGGAGTTAAGTCCCTGCCCTGTATAATTTATAAACATGAAGCTGAGTAACCTTGGATGACTAAATTAAACTCTAAAATAATAATGAAAAGCTTAGCTTTATTTTAGCAAACTGGTATTACAAGTTTCATGACATAAATGTTAATTATCAATATCTTTGGCACTAGAAAATGGATTTTTCTCTGCACAAAGTCCATTTCTTGGCAGAGGATACATTGGGAACTATCAATATAAAAGGATTCCTTATTTATTTTCGTGGCCCAGGGTTGTCTCCCTGGTTTCCCTGTTTATATATTATATAATAAGCATGTTAATCAAGGGTGATCATGTTAGGTTCTTTTCATCCATGGTTTAAAACAATTAGAGAAACTCTTTCTTTTCCCCCCCTTAGCTTAGTCTGAAGAAAAATTCACAAGATGAAATAAGCTCTGTGTGGGTTTTTCCCCATGTAGAGCAGTGAAATTGTCCTATTTGTTTTTCTATTTCATATTTCTGTACATGTTAATTTATATTTATTCCTAATCCATTCCACAAGTTCCTATGTTTAAATATAATTTGAAAGTCAGAGTCACTCTAGGCAAAAATTAGAATTAAATTCTTTATTAGAAGTACATCATTAAGCATAAAGAATGAGGAGTACTTGTGGCACCTTAGAGACTAACAAATTTAATAGCTCTGTAAAGGCAAAAAGGGGAAGGGCATGGGTGGAAATGAAAAAGTGCAGGCATTTGAAGAGGGATTTCACTGGAGAGAGGATGAGGCTTGGAGATGGTAGCATACATTTTAAAAAAAATTCATATTGCTTGTGTTTCAGGCAAAGATTAGGCATTTATTTACCTTTAAAATACATTTTTAACTGGATTTTCAAAACAGTTGCTCTCAGAAACCACTGTGTAACTTAACCCCCTTAATTTAATTGTCGAGTAATTGATAGAATTAGAAACCACAGATATTAAGAAAGATTACACCAGAGGTTATCAAGGTAATTCACTGGACTGCATTTCTGGCATCTTTTGGATGATGCTGCAGAATATTTGGGGCACGGGACCATTGTTTTGTTAGACAGTGCCTAGAACAATGAGGCCCCGAACCCTGATTGGTACAAATCATAATAGAAAGAACTGGGTGGAAATTGCTGAAGGGCCCGATCTTGCTCTAATTGAAGTCAATGGAAAAAATTCCATTGATTTCAATGGTGTAGAATTGAACCACAAAGGAGGCAGTTGGGGGAGGGATACCGCTGGGATAGGTTTACAGAAGCACAAGTGGCATTTGGGACTTCAGACACCTTGCAGAGCCAGAATGAAGTGACATACACAGAAGCAAAGACAGAGGGTGGTTGGTGAAGCTATTAACAGCTGGGAGGTCCAGATATGTGAGCCACACTCAACAAAGTGAACATGTACAAGCACCGGGGCCAGAGTTTATTGTTTCCTGGATACTTTAAACAGGATCATTACATGCTGAAATAGATGAGTATTGCTAGAGTTATGAAGGCAAAATTGTCCTGTTAGATTGCACCTGGGAAATCTGGGTTTTGTTTTATCTGTTGGTTTTATGGTTACTGTATATTTTGTTCCTGTCCTCTTTATAAAGTGCTGCTGATTTTTATATTGTTCCTTATTCATTTGATGCCAGGGCCTTATTATATCCCGTTGTTGTTTTTAGGCTACTCTTGTGGAGTATGAAATATAATTAAAAGGCCACATTTTCAAAGGATCCTCCTCTATTCAGGCGTGTAGAAGTTTTCATGCAAATAGCAGCATGTGCATGTTTCAGGTAACAGCAGATGCATGCACAGGTGATAGATTCAGACTTGCAGTGCTCAGAAAGTGTGCATACAGATATTTGCATGGATTTAAATAGAGGCCACTTTTTGAAAACATGTCAAAAAATATCAGTAAGTTAGGCCACCTTATAACTAGGTTACATTTAAATAGCTACATAAGTGGGATCAGGGAGATCTACTTTGTCCTGAGCTGTTACAATTGAAAAGTGCTGGGTCACTTTAATAATTTCAAACCCCTATAAAGAACCCCTTGTTATGGCAGGAGTCTTGTAGGTGATGTATGTGATGATGAATATGCCAGAAAAATTCCAAGATATCGTGTGTAATTGAGCAAAACCCCAGGTTTAATGGAATTGAAAAGTACTTGTGTCACAGATGTAGGCAATTATTGTTCATAAAGGGGCACCCACAACTTGAAAATCATTTCAATCAGAAAATGCTGCATCTACTATTGTTACAATTAGCCACGGAGGTTGCTGTCACTGAAAGGGATTAATGAAAAAATAACATTTTCATCTCTTGTTTTCATTTGTTTGCTGTGTGCATTTGGCAGGTCTCTGTGTAATAGTCCTTGTGTGATGGTGCCTGCCCTTCCCTATGCTACTGAAGAATGTGCTGATCAGTACTGTGGTAGCAGAACTGAAACTGAAAAGGGAGCAGGCAGGACTATGCACAAAGAGAAAAGGGATGTAGACCTGCCCTTTGTACCCTGCAGGACCTGTGGTCACAGGCCCTTCCTAATTTGGGGGGAACCAAGGAATATAAAAAGTAATCTCTTGTAAATTGAACCAATGTTGTCTGACTGCTAGAGATGGAATCTTGATACTAATTTTTCCTAATGATTGTAAGTTATTTACAGTCACCTGGCTGGCCTTTGAGGACTGACAAATCACAGCCAGAAGCCCCCTCGAGGTTTGAAACCTGTTCAGTCTCAGTCATCTGGTGAGAGTTGAATTCTAGGCATGGAAAAAACGAGCTTAAGGAGGCAGAATTTTATTGTGTACCTGGGATTTTGTCCCTTAGATTCACTGGGGACATTGGGGTTTGTCCTTTGTTTCACGTTTTCATCCATCCCTCCCTCCCCCCTTTCTCTTTGTTTCTTGCTTCTTTTATCGTTTCTTCTGTTCCCCTCCCAAAACCAGGAGAGGGTTGTGTGTGTGTGTGTGTGTTGCGGGGCAGTGATCCCCACCAGTGACCTGGGCCATCCTCTGGGCTCTCTGGTGAGAACTCTCAGCCTCCCATCCTCAGTTTCTACCCTGATTGGCTGAGCAGGGGGTTATTGCCAGAGAGGAGACTCAGGTCTTGTTGTTCTTTTTTAAGACCAAGTAAATAAGTCATAAGCAGTTGTATGTTTGATGAATTTTGCTGCTTCTCTGCACTAATTGTCTCTGAGCAGTTCATGATTCTCTCTGACATTCCAGTTCTCCTAAAATACTGGCTGAATATTTACTGTGCACTGTTGCTGGTCTGGAGCTCATCTGAGAGCACTTTACTCAGATCATTCAATGTAGGAAATTTAAGATCCGATGCTTAGTTTGAAAATCAGGGCTCTTGGATCTTATTCCCAACTCTGCCACTGATTATGCGACCTAAGACAAGTCAATTATCCTTTCTCAGCCTTATCTTCTCCCTCTTTCAAGTAGGGATAATAATGATCCGCTCCTACCTACCTCACGGTGGGTGGAGATAGGGCCAACTCTAGGTGTTTTGCTGTCCCAAGCAAAAAAAAAATTCACTGCCCCCACCCCAGCCCTGGGCTCCTCCCTGAATCTCCCTGCTGCCCCAGCACTGGGCTCTGCCCCCTCCACCCACACCCCCTGCTGCCCCTGTTCTGGGCCTCCCCCCCCAACCTGTACCCCCCTGCTGCCAGCCCTGGGCTCTCCCCCACACACCCGCACCCCATGCCATCCCAGCCCTGGGCTCTCCCCACACACACCAGCACCCTCTGCCACCCCAGCCTTGGGATCTTCCCACACATGCACCCCGTGCTGCCCCAGCTCTGGGCTCCCCCTGCCCACTTGCACCCTCCTTCCACCCCAGCCCTGGGTCACTGGTAACTTGCTCCCAGAGTGGGTCATTCAGCAGGAATTTTGGATGTGCACAGAACACAGACAGGATTGGTTCCCATATGGTTACAGAACTGCAGTAACATGGAACAATTTCCAGCTTGTGTGATTAAAGGATATCTGGATGCATATTATAAGACTGTCCTACAGAAATGAGGAAACGTTGAGGTGCCTTTATTATTCTTATGTTCCATTCTTTGTTTCTAGGGGCAATTTGCCAATGCAATATCACTGTCTTCCTTTTAAACAAATAAAACTATAAAACAAACAAACAAAGGCAATGGCTGTTGAAAATAGCAATTCCAGTCCTAAAAACCACTGGGAAGCATTTCTTGCTCAAGTTTATCCTACTTTTTCTACAGCAAATTACAGTGAATCAGTATATTTGATTTGGGAGAAATGAAGTAACAGCTGCCCAAATTGAGCTTCAGCACTCCTGAATTTTGTGTGTGTTCAAATCTGGAAGGCAGGTGCTAGATTCCCTTTCTGAATATTAGCTAAATCTGGAAAGGAAAAGTCAATTTCTGCTTCGATGGCTCAGAAGTGGAAATCCCTGCCCCTGCAAATGGGCTGCTCCAAGCACGTGCTTGCTTTGCTGGTGCCTAGAGTCGCCCCTGCCTCCACCCATCCTGCACTCCCACCCTGTGCCCCAGCCTGGAGCCTGCACCCAGCACCCAAACTCCATTCCAGAGCCCAACCTCTCAACCATCCCACACTCCAAACCCCTGCCCCAACCCAGGGCCTGCACCCCAGACCTCCTCGCCCGACCCAAACTCCCTTGCAGAGCCTGAGGCAGGTAAGGGGCAGAGTTCGTCGGGGAGGGGGGGAGGGCTCTGTGCAGTAATATAGTGACTCCTTGGGTCTTTGAATGAGGCTTTATACTTGGGGTGGGGGGGTGAGGAGGCAAGCAGTGAGTCGGTGGATGGAGAGGGGCAAATCTCCCAGATTCAAAATCTGTGACTGTGTCTGTTGGTCCTTCTAGCTGCTTTTCTCTGGGCTGGGGGTTGTTCCCACAGGAAGGTGTTTGCTTCTTATCCCCGAGGCCATCAGTATGTCTGCTCTTCTCTAGTCAGCCCACTTGCCAAGCTTGATTGTCCTTGGTTGGGCTGCCAGCCCCTCTCCAAGGATTGCAGCTGTCTGGAGGTACTGCCCTCCACGCCTTCCTCAGTCACACCTCATTCATGCAACAGGGCAGTTGATTACAAAGTGGGGGGGGAGATCTTATTCTACTTCCAGCAAAAAGACACTTTTCTTTTACCTTAATTACACTACCTTAGGGGCCCGCTATAACATATTACCAAGGTTCAATACAAAGTCATATACAAGTTATACAAAAATGCATAATGCAGAGATTTATCTACAACTGCATTAATTGACTGCATTGATTGACTGTGCAGTAATATAGTGACCCCTGGTCTTTGAATGAGGCTTCATACTTGCCTCATTACTGCAGAGAAGCAGCAAAATCCATCAAACATATAAGTGGTTATGACTTATTTACTTGGTCTTAAAAGAGAACAAAAAGGCCTTGAGTCTCCTCCCTGTCATTAACCCCCTGCACTGTACAAAGACTGAATGGCCCATCCCAGTTGTGGATGTACTCAAGAGACTTGATTTGAACCTGCAGTTTATTCCATCACTGCTACAAGCCTGAACCAAGAACTTTGCCAAAGTACAAGTTTTGCCCAGGGCACCATTTCCCCTAACACTGATTTTCATATTAACCATCAGATCTTGAATTTCATACATTGAATGACCTCAATAAAGTGCTCTCACATGAGCTCCAGACCAACGAGTATGCACAGTAATTATTCAGCCAGTGTTTTAGGAGAACTGCAATGTTAGAGAGAATCATGAACTGCTCAGAGACAATTAATGCGGAGAAGCAGCAAAATCCATCAAACATATAAGTGGTTATGACTTATTTACTTGGTCTTAAAAGAGAACAAAAAGGCCTTGAGTCTCCTCCCTGTCATTAAGGCCCTGCTCAGACAATCAGGGTAGAGACTGAGGATGGGAGGCTGAGGGGTCTCACCAGAGAGCTCAAAGGATGGCCCAGGTCACTGGCGGGGATCACTGCCCCAGCACTACTGCAGCTCCACAGTTTGGGGTGGACCTCCCACAGTGAGAGCTGCCGAGCACTCCCCCGCAACAGGGTCGGCTGTTTTCAAGTAAAATCACTAAAAGGGAAGGAGAAAACTCGAAAGAGGTTCCTCCTGGCGCTCAGGTACGTGAACCCCAATACTCCCCCAGTCCTCAAAGAGAGACCTGGAGAAGGAGACTTGCTGAAGCAAAGCCACAGGGTCTCTGAGGTTTCCCTGGCCTCTCGCCCCTGTCCTGCCTGGCTGATGTCAGCATCTCTCTGTGAGGTCACCACCTCCCCACCACCTTTGGCCAATAGTCTGAGCCCCTGCAAAAGGCCTTGTGATGCCACTGCCACACCCCTCCCTTGCTGGGCTAATGTCCTGCCCCTGGCCAGGCACTTTGGAGGTTTGAGCTACTCCCTGTGGATCACCCCACTCAAGGAGCATTCGTTCTAGGAAGCAAGCCAGCTAGACAGTAAAACATCAGACGCTGCTCCCAATGCTACACTTAGTTTTTCAGAAATTAGTTGACTTGATGGCCAGAAGAGACCATTAGAGCATCTAATCTGACCCCCTGCATATCACAGGCCTCCTGTATGACACAATAGCTTCTTTTGGGGCAAACACATTCCAGAATTCTCCGGTTCTCCATATGAACCCAACAACCAGCGCACACAGGTCCAGAAGTGGGCAATCTCTCCTATGGTCACTAGATGGCGATGCAGCCTGGCACTTTCCCATTCATGCGATGATCCGACCTTTTGGTTAACTAATCTGGCCCTGGTCCCAATTCGATGGGATAAAGGGGGTTCCTCTCTCCTTGTGAGCGATCGTTTGATGCAGGATCTTCTGCTGGTGTTATTCCTTGTGGAAAAGTACAAATTGCAAAACTGATGGGAGGGGCCTTCTGAGGTGGTAGGGAGGGGTCATGCTGTTACCTGCAATGTACACAGGCCCCGCAGCAGGGACGCACCTCGGAATGTGCATAGAAACAGGTTAAAAGTGCATCACAACAGTGAAGCCGTTGTCAAGATGCTATTCTGTGCAGAGGACTTTAAGACAGCCCCTGCTCCTGATCTGAGGCCTGAATTGATTTCAATGGGAATTAGGAACTGAAATCCCTTTAAAAATCTGGCCCTAAGTGATTTGCTCAAGGTCACAAAGGAAGTCTGCAGTGAAGGCAGAACTTAAACTCAGACCCCTCAAGTGTTAGTCGAGTGCGATAACCTCTGGACCATCCTTCCTTTCTCCTGTGTCTGTCTAATGACGTGCTTCTGTCTATCTAACCCCAGACGTAACCATGTCTCTCTCTATCTAGCCCCATAGAAAAATAATCCGTCTGTCTAGTGTCTACCTACTTTTCCATAACTAAGCCAGGAGCTAGACTATTTATAAGAAGTCAATTAAAACCACAAACTAGGAATAAACTCTGATTACGTTCAAGAACCAGCATTCTTGTTGAAATCAGTAAGATTATGTTCACACTGGTTCACTGTATATTAACTGAGGAGATATGAATGAAGAGCAAAGTTAAGCAGCGGGAGCTCTATTAAAACTATGGGTGAAACCCTCATGCCTGCTCTGGCTTCTTGCACAGCCTAAAACTGGAGTTCTGCAGTGGGGAAGCATAATAGTAATAATTCTCTGCTACATTAAAGAGCCCTTTAATACCCAATATGTTCTCTCCATTAAGGCACTTCAACACTTCAATGAAGTTATCTTTCAATCTTCTTTTGATAAGTTAAACAGGTTGAGCTCTTTCAATAGCTCACTAGAAGGCATTTTTCTCCAGCCCTCAGAACATTTGGTGGCTCTTTGCTGCCCCAGCTCCAATTTCACAACTTCTTGTTCAAACGAGGACACCAAAACTGGAGGCTGTATTCCAATATCAGGCTCACTGATGCCGTGTTACCTCCTGTGATGTTATTGACATAAACTGTAACTGTATAGATCACCGTTGCGACCACTATTCTAGATTTGCAGCCAATATTGCATAAAGGTCGTCGTGTAAGGGGTCTATGGAGAGGTTATGATTGGCTGATTAGAATTATGCTCAGGGCCGGCTTTAGGAAGTGCGAGGCCCAATTCGAACAGTTTCGATGGGGCCCCGCCAGCAGGGGCGGCTCTAGGCACCAGCGGGCCAAGCGCCCGCTTGGGGCGGCATCCTGGGGAGGGCGTCATTTGGCTCCGGTTGAGCTCCCGCCGGCATGCCTGCGGCAGGTCCACCGGAGCCCGGGACCAGCGGACCTGCCGCAGTCATGCCTGCGGCGGGTCCCGTCTTCCCGCGGCTCCGGTTGAGCTCCCGCAGGCATGACTGCGGCAGGTCCGCTCGTCCCGGGCTCCGGTGGACCTGCCGCAGGCATGCCGGCGGGAGCTCCACCGGAGCCAAATGACGCCCTCCCCAGGATGCCGGAGCCGCGGGAAGAGGGGACCCGCCGCGGGACTGGGGAAGGGCGGCGCAGCGCTCCGCGCTGCTTGGGGCAGCCTACTTTGTAGAGCCGCCCCTGCCCGCCAGGGATGACTAAAACAAAAAAACCACGTTAAAAAAACACGTGGGGCTTGTGCTCACCGGGCGGTGCTCCGAGTCTTTGGTGGCACTTCGGTGGTGGGTTCTTCACTCACTCCAGGTCTTCGGCGGCACTGAAGGACCCGCCGCCAAAGTGCCGCCGAAGACTCGGAGCGGGTGAAGGACCCGCCGACGACATGCCCCTGAAGACCCAGAGTGCCGCCGGGTGAGTAAAAATTAAAAAGGCGCCTCTAGCCAGGGAAGGGATTCTTACTGGGTACGGGGCCCTCTTAGGCGTGGGTCCCAATTCGGGGGAATTGGTGGAATAGCCCTAAAGCTGGCCTGCAGCTACGGATTAAAACTCCGCAGCGTTTGTTGGGGCAACTGGAGCCGTGGGACCTACCTGGAGATGCTGAAATCTCACCCTTGTCTCTCTCCTCCTGTCTCTACCTCCGAGCCAGGCACTGGGCAGTTCAGTGGGGAAGGGATGAACTGATGATCATCAGTTTGTTTTATGATGGTGGGGGAGTGGTTTAAACTATTTCCCTCAATCACGTCTCCCTTGCAGGGGCGGCTCTAGGGATTTTGTCGCCCCAAGCACGGCAGGCAGGCTGCCTTCAGCAGCTTGCCTGTGGAGGGTCCACTGAAGCTGCGGGACCAGCGGAGATCCCCCTGGCTTGCTTCCCCAAGCACGCGCTTGGCGTGCTGGGGCCTGGAGCTGCTCCTGCTCCCTTGGCAGCTCAGTCACCATTTTAGATAGAGCACTGCTGTGGTGCCTGGGCACTGGGCCATGCGGGGCCTTTAACACCACAGCCATGGGGAGGGGGGGCTGAGAGGGACCATCGTGCGAGGAACACGAGTCCTTCTACCATCCACCACACCCTAGTTTGGAACTGCTGCTGCCGGCTCACCCCATCAGTGGGGACTTTTATCCCCTCTGCCTCCCTCTAGCTGGGGGTTTTCCCTTCTGCACCTACCTGGCATGGCAGCCCCCGTCTGAACCCCTGATCCTGTCCCAGTTTTGTCCCTCTGCCCATCCCGCCCCTCCGATTCCCCCCTTCAGGGGGATTTTCCGGCCTTTGATTGCAGGGAGCAGATTCTGATGGTGCGTGAGGGCAGCAGCTTGCAGCTGTTACTGAGCATGTGAGAAGAGCATTAGAAGAGAAGACCGGCCAGACTGGGTCACACCAAAGCTCCATCTAGCCCAGTGTCCTGTCGGCCGATAGCGGCCGGTGCCAGGTGCCCCAGAGGGAATGAACAGACAGGAATCATCCAGGGAGCCATCCCCTGTGGCCCAATTCCCAGCTTCTGACAGATAGAGGTTAGGGGCACCATCCCTGCCCACCCTGGCCAACAGCCATTGATGGACCTGTCCTCCATAGAAACACAGAATCATAGACAATTAGGGTTGGAAGAGACCCCAGGAGGTCATCCAGCCTAACCCCCTGCTGAAAGCAGGACCACGAATCTCTCTAGTTTCCTTTTCATCACAGGACCCTGCTCAGGAACAGTGAAGTTGCAAGATCTAACAGGAAACCGCTTCAGAAAGAAGGGCAGCTCCTCTTCCTCCTCCCCTCCCGTGGGGACGAGCAGCCCCCCAACAGCCTCTCTGCCCCGGCCTCCTTCAACACATTGCCCCCTTCAGCCTCCCCCAACTTCCCCCATTGCCCCCTTCAGCCTCCCCCAACTGCCCCCATTGCCCCCTTCAGCCTCCCCCAACTCCCCCCCCCCACTGCCCCGGCTCCACCGCTCTCAGGTTCCCTTCCCCACAACCATCTGCTTCCTCACCATGGGGAACAGGAGCAGAAAATGCTTTTGAAAAAACCTTCTGCGAAGTAAAAAGTAAAACGAGCCAAGCAACCACTTCCCTGGCTTTGTGCTGGGTGCCCAGATGTGGGCTTGTGTGTGTGTGTGTGTGCGGGGGAAGGTGGGGCTGTTCTGAGCACACTCCGGTCAGGGAAGGGGCAGAGTTGGCCAAAGGGGCTAGTTGAATCTTTAGCAGAGAATTCCTTTCTCCATGGTGTTAGCTAAGCGTTGCTGTTAAATGTCAGCCGACGAATGCCCCATTTGAAACAATCTGCCTCTAACCCCACTGCCATCTCTGTTGCTGTAGTTCTCACATCCTCTGCTCTTGTGATGTCACCACATGACATAGTGTCTTATTCCCATAGTGTCCTGTAGGTTAGACAGGAATAAGGTTATGAGGTAAAAACTGAAGCATAACTCCATCCCTTCCTCCTTTTGACTTTGGAAAAATAAATCCTGTCGCCTCCCTCAGTCCCAACCCAGCCCCACTGGCGCTGCTGCGGCTTGGAGACAGGTGCCCTCTCATCTGGCCCTGAGCTGCTGTGGGGAGAGAGGGCTGGAGGGGGCAGTTCTTTCTCCCTGGGGCAACCTGCTCCCCAATCTCCTCATTCCCAGCCCCACCCCAGAGCCCTCACCCCCTGCGCCCCTACCCTCTGCTCCAACGCTGAGACCCTCATCGCTAGCCCCACTCCAGAGCCTGCACCCCCAGCCGGAGCCCTCACATCACTGTGCCCCAATCCCCCCCCCCGGGCCCCAACCACACGCCCAACCATTCAGCCACACCCCAGCCACACACCATCCATGTGCAGAATGAATTTTGTAAGGAGCGCAATATGCAGGTGATGTGTCACACCTCACCTCCATATTTGTGCCCAAAACAAAATTCATTCCACACATGGACATAACAAATTAGAGGAAACACTGCTCGTGACTTTCAGCCTCTCTCTCACATCTTGAATTTCACACATTGAGTGATCAGAATAAAGTGCCCTCAAGTGAGCTAGAGACCAACAGTGGTTCATAGTAATTATTCAGCAAGTATTTTAGAAGACCTAGGACATTATTGAAAATCATGACCTGCCAAGAGACAATTAATGGAGAGAAGCAGCAAGATTAATTCCATACATTGGATTGGTTGTGACTTATTTGCCTGATTTGAAAAGAGACCAAACTGACCTGAGTCTCCTTGGTGTCGATAGCCCCCTGCTCAGCCAATCAGCACTGAGACTCTGAGGGGCAGGAGGCTGAGGGGTCTCACCAGATGTCCCAAAGGACGGCCCAGGACACCATCAGAGGGGATCACTCTCAGACCCAGACCCACCTCTTGGTGAGGACCTCCCGCAATGAGAGCAATACCCTTCCCCTGCCCGCACTCCAGACCCGTCCCTCCTAGGTAGAGGGAGGGAAGCTGGAAAAGGGAAAAAAGAAGCAAGAGAAGAGGAGAAAGGAGGGAGGAAAGAGGAAAAGGGAAACCAAAAAGGATACACCCCAATGTCCCCAGGGATTCCAATCATCAAAACCTAGGGAGGAAATCAAATTCTGCCACCTGAAGCCAGTGTTTCCTGGGCCTAGAATGCTGCCTGCGCCAGGTGGATCAGACTGAACAGGTTCCAAACCTCTCTGAGCCTCTTACCTTGTCAAAGGGAAGTTTGTTTTCGGCACAATCAGTGGTAGGAAAGGAGAAAACTCCACAGAGGTTCCTCCTCATGCTCACATCCGTGAATCCTAATTCTCTCTCAGCCCTCGAGGAGAGACCTCGCGAAGGTGACTTGCGGCAGCAAAGCCGGGAGGTCTCAGAGACTGGCCTGGCCCTGCACCTCTGTCCTGCCCGGCTGATGTCGGGGTCTCTCTGTGAGGTCACCCCCTCCCCACCACCTTTGCCCAATAGGCCGAGTTCCTGCAAAAGGCCTTTGTGATGTCACTGCCACACCCACCCCTCCCCTCAAGGCTGATGTCCTGCCCCTGGCCAGACTCGTTGAGTGTTTGAGTTGTTTCCCCTGGATCTGGGGTTGCCAACTTTCTGACCCCACAAAACTGAACACCCTCATCCCGCCCCTTCAGCGAGGTCCTGGCTCGCTCAGTTGCAGAGCGGGAGGTTTAGGTTGGACATTAGGAAAAACTTTTTCACTAGGAGGGTGGTGAAGAACTGGAATGGGTTCCCTAGGGAGGTGGTGGAATCTCCTTCCTTAGAGGTTTTTAAGGTCTGGCTTGACAAAGCTCTGACTGGGATGATTTAGTTGGGGTTGGTCCTGCTTTGAGCAGGGGGTTGGACTAGATACCTCCTGAGGTCCCTTCCAACCCTGAGGTTCTATGATTCTATGATCTCCCTCCATCACTTGCTCTCCCCCACGCTCACTCAGTCGCTCGTTTTCACCGGGCTGAGGAGGGCTGGGGAGAGTCCCTTTTCAACTGGGTGTTGTCGGGACAGACCTGGGAAGGAGGCTGCCTGCCAAACCCCTTTAAGAGGAGCAGTCCCTCCTGTCAGAAAATCATCTCCCTCCTTCACTTCAGTGACGGCCTCAATTGTTCCTTATCCCGGCCGAGCTGGAGGATTGAAAGCAGCAACGTCAAACCCCTGTGCAGCTAGCAGGAATGGACACACACACTCCCTTGTATCTCAACAGATATTTAGTTTCACTCTTGGTAAACTACAAGGCTAAAGGGACAGGCGGTGGCACCACATCTCTTGATTCTTCCTTTGTCTCACTCTGACCACCGTCGCCCTCTGTCGGTTCACTGAGAGTGCCACACTCACTGCTTCCGACACACAAAGACACACACACACACACACACACACATCTTGCATGCAAAACCTCACCAAGGAGTCAGATGCACCTGCTGGTTCCCTGCACCCCTGTTCTACAGAATCCAATCCCAGGGAAAGCTTGTCGGGCCCACAGCTGGTGGGGAGTCCTGGGCTGGAGGATTTAACCTACAGTGACGGCACTCGCAGGAAAGATGCTGAACGAGTGCAAGTTAAACATTGGGAGCTCCGCTTCCAGTCCCCTCACAGCTCAGTCCATCTCTCCAGGAAAGGGGCACATCTGAATTCCCAGCTGGCTCAGTCTATCTGCGTAGTTCTTGTTTACACCCAGTCAACTCTGAGGCCTGTTTCTCACCCTGGGTTTGAGGAGACCGTCAGAACCGACTCTCTGCAATAGCAAAAGCAGGAGGCCGTGTTATTGCTCCTGCCCCAGCACAGACAGACAACGAGGGAAATGCTCTATGTTGGAGGATGGGGCTCCCTGCCCTTGGCTAAAGATCAGCACCTCCCTTTGCCTTTTGTCACTCGTGAAGCTTTTCTTTCAGCAGCGAGCCCTAGAGCTCAGTTGCTGGAGCGCTGCGTTTGTCACGGACGGTCGGGGAGCTCCAACATCACTGGGCTCTTCTACCAGAAAGTCCAACGAAAGGACTGATTTCCTCATGTAGCCTGCTCCGGGACCGTCAAAAGGATCTTGTCCCATTCTTCTTCATGGAAGGCCATTTTGTAGCCTGCAACAACATCCATGGTGTGATGGCAGCCCTCAACATCGTTCACAATCCACATGAGTGGAGACTGTTCGTTGATTCATCGAAGACGAGTCTTAAAGATGTTTTACTGCATAATGGCAATGTTTTGCCATCAATTCCACTTGGTCATGCAGTCCATATGAAGGAAACCTATGACAACATGAAACAACAACATGAAACCTCTCTGAGGCTCTTCTCTGCTCCACAGGGACGTCTGTCTTCTCACTCAATTAGCAGTGGGAAAGGGGAAAACCCCAAGGAGGCTCCTCCTCGCGCTCACAGGCGTGACCCTGTATTCTCTCTCACTCCTCAAGGGGAGACCTTGAGAAGGAGACTCCCTGCAGCAAAGCCATTTCCCCCACCCTGCAGCCTCTTTACCTGCCCCTGCTCATAGACTCTCTGTGAGGTCACCGCTTCCCAACCTCCTTTGACCAATCAGCCCAGCTCCTGTAAAAGGCTAGTGTGATGTCACCGCCCTGGACAGCCCCTTTGCATCTTTGAGCTGCTCCTGCTGTGTCACACCCACACCCCCACTCACTCAGTGTTACTTCTGGACACGAAGCAGGCGACACATGAAAACATCACAGGCTGCTCAATGGCCCATACTTAGTTTTGCAGAGATTTGTAGACGTTAAGGCAAGTAGAGACCTTTGGATCATAGAATCATAGGACTGGAAGGACCCCAAGAGGTCATCGAGTCCAGTCGCCTGCACTCAAGGCCAGACTAAGTATTATATAGATCATCTCTGACAGGGCTTTGTCTAACCTGCTCTTAAAAATCTCCAAGGATGGAGATTCAACAACCTCCCTAGGCAATTTATTCCACGGCTTAACCACCCTGACTCTTAGCAAGTTTTTCCTAATGTCTAACCTAAACCTCCCTTGCTGTAATTTAAGCCTCTTGATTCTTGTCCTATCATGAGAGGTTAAGGAGAATATTTTTTCTCCCGCCTCCTTGTAATAACCTTTTAGGTACTTGAAAACTGTAATGTCCCCTCTCAGTCTTCTCTTCTCCAGACTTAACAAATCCAATTCTTTCAATCTTCCCTCATAGGTCATGTTACTAGACTTTCATCATTCTTGTTGCTCTTCTCTGGACTTTCTCCAATTTGTCCACATCTTTCCAAAAATGTGATGCCCAGAACTGTACACAAGAATCCAGTTGAGGCCTAATCAGGACGGAGTAGAGTGGAAGAATGACTTCTCGTGTCTTGATTTCAACACTCCTACCAATACATCCCAGAATGATATTGGCTTTTTTGCAACAGCATTACACTGTTGACTCTTATTTAGTTTGTGGTCCACTAGGATCCTTGGATCCTTTTCCGCAGTGCTCCTTCCTAGGCAGTTATTTCCCATTCTGTATGTGTGCAACTCATTGTTCCTTCCTACGTGGAACACTTTGCATTTCTTCTTATTGAATTTCATCCTATTTACCTCAGACCATTTCTCCAGTTTGTCCAGATCAGTTTGAGAGTTCATCCTATACTCCAAAGCACTGGCAACCCCTCCCACTTCATGTCATCTGCAAACTAGGCCACGATCTAAATCACTGAGGAAGATATTGAACAAAACTGGACCCAGAACTGAGCCCTGTGCAACCCCACTCGTTATGCCCTTCCAGCCTGACTGCGAACCACTGATAACTACTCTCGGAGAACAGTTTTCCAACCAGTTATGCACCCACCTTAAAGTAGCTATCAAGGGCTGGTTTGACACGATTTGTTCTTGATAAATCCATGCTGGCTATTGCTTAGCACCTCATAGATTCACAGATTCTACGACTGGAAGGGACCTCGAGAGGTCATCGAGTCCAGTCCCCTGCCCTCATGGCAGGACAAAATACTGTCTAGACCATCCTGCATAGACATTTATCTAACCTATTCTTAAATATCACCTGAGGTGGAGATTCCACAACCTCCCTAGGCCAATTATTCCACTGTTTCATCACCCTGACAGTTAGGAACTTTTTCCTAATGTCCAACCTAAACCTCCCTTGCAGCAGTTTAAGCCTATTGCTTCTTGTTCTTTCCTTAGAGGCTACGGTGAACAAGTTTCTCTCTCCTCCTTAGGACACCCTTTGAGATACCTGAAAACTGCTATCATGTCCCCTCTCAATCTTCTCTTTTCCAAACTAAACAAACCCAATTCTTGCAGCCTTCCTTCATAGGTCATGTTCTCTAGACCTTTAATCATTCTTGTTGCTCTTCTCTGGATCCTCTCCAATTTCTCCATATCTTTCTTGAAATGCGGTGCCCACAACTGGACACAATACTCCACTTGGGGCCTAACCAGCCCAGAGTAGGGCGGAAGAATGATTTCTCGTGTCTTGCTCACAACACATCTGTTAATGCATCCCAGAATCACGTTTGCTTTTTTTGCAACAGCATCACACTGTTCACTCACATTTAGCTTGTTTCCACTATAACCCCTAGATCCCTTTCTGCCGTACTCCTTCCTAGACAGTCTCTTCCCATTCTGTAGGTGTGAAACTGATTGTTCCTTCCTAAATGGAGCACTTTGCATTTGTCTTTATTAAACTGCATTCTGTTAACTTCAGACCGCTTCTCCAGTTTGTCCAGATCATTTTGAATTATGACGCTATCATCCAAAGCAGTTGCAATCCCTCCCAGTTTGTTATCATCTGCAAACTTCATAAGCGTACTTTCTAGGCCAATATCTAAGTCGTTGATGAAGATATTGAACAGAGCCAGTCCCAAAACAGACCCGTGTGGAACCACACTTGGTCTACCTTTCCAGCAGGATTGGAAACCATTCATAACTACTCTCTGAGTACGGTTATCCAGCCACTTATGCACCCACCTTAGAGTAGCCCCATCTAAATTGTATTTGCCTAGTTCACTGATAAGAATATCATGCGAGACCGTATCAAATGCCTCACTAAACTCTAGGTATACCACATCCTTCGCTTCTCCCTTATCCACAAGACTCGTTATCCTATCAAAGAAATCTCTCAGATTGCTCTGACATGATTTGTTCTTTACAAATCCATGCTGGCTATTCCTTATCACCTTACCACCTTCCAAGTGTTTGCAGATGATTTCCTTAATTACTTGCTCCATTCTCTTCCCTGGCACAGAAGTTAAACTAACTGCTCTGTACTTTCCTGGCTTGTTTTTATTTCCCTTTTTAGAGATGGGCACTATGTTTGCCCTTTTCCAGTCTTCTGGAATCTCTCCCGTCTCCCATGATTTTCCAAAGAGAATAGCTAGAGGCTCACATACCTCCTCTATCAGCTCCTTGAGTATTCTAGGAGGCATTTCAGCAGGCCCTGGTGACTTGCAGGCATCTAACTTTTCTAAGTGATTTTTAACTTCTTTTTTTATTTGATCTTCTAAGCCTGCCCCTTCCCATTAGCATTCACTCTCTTAGGTATTCCTTCAGACTTCTCGGTGAAGACCGAAACAAAGAAGTCATTAAGCATCTCTGCCAATTCCAACTTTCCTCTTACTGTTTCTCCCTCCTCACTGAGCAGTGGGCCTACCCTCTCCTTGGTCTTCCTCTTGCTTCTAATGTACTGATAAGAAGTCTTCTTGTTTCCCTTTATTCCCATAGCTAGTTTGAGCTCATTTGTGCCTTTGCCTTTCTAATCTTGCCCCTGCATTCCTGTGTTGTTTGCCTATATTCATCCTTTGTACTCTGTCCTAGTTTCCATTTTTTATATGACTCCTTTTTATTTTTTAGATCATGCAAGATCTCGTGGTTAAGCCCAGCTGGTCTTTTGCCACATTTTTTATCTTTCCTACCCAGCAGAATAGCTTGCTTTTGGGCCCTTAATAGTGTCCCTTTGAAAAAGTGCCAACTCTCCTCAGTTGTTTTCCCCCTCAGTCTTGAGTCCCATGGGACTGGACCTATCAGCTCTCTGAGCTTACCAAAATCCACCTTCCTGAAATCCATTGTCTCTAGTTTGCTGTACTCCCTTCTACCCTTCCTTAGAATTGCAAACTCTAGGATTTCATGATCACTTTCACCCAAGCGGCCTTCTACTTTCAAATTCTCAATGAGTTCCTCCCTATTTGTTAAAATCAACTCTAGAACAGCTTCCCCTCTAGTAGCTTTTTCAACCTTCTGGATGGCCCAGTGGGATCCCAGCTAGGCGGACAGGCTGGAAAATGGATCTTCCAGTCACTCCGTTCCAGGTCTCCCCAGCATTAAGATCAAATTCCCTTCTCCCGCCCCCGCCCCCCGCACATTGGGCTCACCACCAAGAGGTATTGGGGCCTGTCTATATGTGGGGATTCTGGAGCAGCTCCCAGCATGGCACCCGAGAGGTTGGCCAAGACCTTGTGCAGAGCCTATACCGCAAGGGAGAGCCATGGGTCAGGGGCTACACCTGCCACAGGACAGCAAGGGGTGGGAAGCACTGGTGAGACCCCAAACACATACCCTGGCCTCTCTGATTCATATCCTCCTGCAAGCTTTGTCCCCAACCATTTCTTCTTTCTCTACACAAGACATTTTCACAAATGTCACAATGCCTTGGCACTCAACACCATGAAACAACCCTTTCTCCTCCCCAAAGTGCTTTAATGTCCATTCTCTCGCCCAGCCTTGCTCCTGCCAGGCATTACAGACGTGTCTCATTTCCCATTACACAGATTGGGATGCTGAGGTACAGAGAGAGGAAATGACCAATCCCAGCTCACACAGCAAAGCGATGGCACAGCTAGAGAGAAAAGCCAACAGCTCTCACTCTTGCTGTCATCAGCAGACACCAAGACCCCCGGGGGAGGGACAGAGGCCAGCAATTGAAGGGATGTGCGTGCAATTTTCATCGACACAGTTTTCTGTTAGAAAATACCAGGAACATTAATCAAGGTTGATTTGTGGAATCATGAATCAATTTGGATGAAAAATCATTGCAAAAATATTTTGCTTTCCAAAGCAAAATCATCTCCCGTTTGTGGCGTCCCCTTAAACTGTCTCTTCGCACACAAAGAGGAGACACTTTAATTTGGAAACGAGATAAGATGCTTCAGTCAGGTTAAGCAGTTGCTCCCCTTCATGATTGAAAGATCATAAAATGCCAGTAAAATTGACTTTCAGCCCTTATACAGCAGACCCCACTGACGGCAACTAACCGGGGCCGGGTGGGGCCAGGTCACCTTCTCAAACCTTCCCATACCCGGGGGAATGGGACAGTGCGAGGCTGCAGCGCCACCTAGCGGCCACAGGACAAATCGCCGGCTGCTGCACCTGTGGGCACTGGGAGTTCGCTTAACATGGAAAGCTGCCTAATGCAAGGTTGGCAAAACGGGGGTCTGCTGCACTACATCATCATCTGCAATGACTCAACCCGATAGGACACCTCCTGTGCTACGCTGCTACTAGTGACCCTCTCAAACAGGTCCCCACAGCTCCCCAGCCTCCCCCCACCAGGAGCAGCTAGGAGAGGCTTGTTACACTCCTCTACAGCCAAAATGCTTCTGAAATTAATATAGTCAAACTTTACTAATTCTGGGTCACTCAGAACGAAAATGATGCTTAAAATTCTTGATTGGCTCTAGTTTTCAAGATATGCTATTGGGTCAGTATTTATGACCCTTGACTTGGGAATGGCGGAGGAGAAGTGAGTTATAAAGGGACGGGATCTCAATTTAAACCAGTAATGACCAAAATCCATCTTTGACTGGATCTATGAATAAATCTATGAATGGGTTTGGACAGTACTTGCTTTTTAGGCAAAACAATGAAGGATGCAATCTGAAGCTGGTATTGCCTCATACATGATATGAATTGCATCATGTTATTCCTAGAAGTCATGGATGATGCAATCATAAGGAAGCTGAATCAATTGCCCTATATCAGCTCTAGAAATCAGACAGTGTCGTGCTGTCTTATTTGTCAGTGTTTGATTTTGCAAAGGGACCCATTTCTCTTTAGCCAAAGTGAGCAGAGATGCCTTGTACTTGTGTGAACAGTGCAGATAACTTCTGCTATGTTTGTGGTGAAGTGACTTTTGCATCACCAAAGTGCAGTAGAACCACTATGGTTAAGAAAGCCTATCACTTTTCTTTTGGCTGCATAATTGGAGATCAGGACAAGAGGTGGGCCCCACACATATGCTACAACACTTGTGCAACAAATCTTCGCCAGTGTTTGAACAGGAAAAGGAAATTTATGCCTTTTGCAGTGCCAATGATGTGGAGAGAGCCAACAGATCATACCAGCAATTGTTACTTCTACATGGTGCCTCCAGTTGGGAAAGGTGTGACAAAGAAGAAAAAGTGGACGCTGCATTCTCCAAACATTCCATCAGCTCTATGCCCAGTACCCCACGGAGAAGGACAGCTGGTTGCTGATGCACCACAATCATTCTCACTTGAGTCAGACGAGGAAGAGGAAGAGGACGAAACTTCTGGTCCTGAACCATCAATGTCACAGGACCCACATTTTCTCCCATCCTCCTCCTCTGAACGACACCTCATAACACAAGGTGAAGGGAATGACCTTGTCAGGGATTCGGAACTACCCAAGAGTAAGGCAGAGCTGTTGGGCTCCGCACTACAGCAGTGGAATCTCCTGGCAGGTGATGTTAAGGTTTCCATGCTCCCTGGCCGTCAAAAGGATCTTGAACCATTCTTCTTCATGGAAGGCCATCTTGTAGCGTGCAACAAAACCGATGGTGTGATGGCAGCCCTCAACATCATTCACAATCCACATGAGTGGAGACTGTTCATTCATTCATCGAAGACGAGTCTTAAAGCTGTTTTACTGCATAATGGCAATGTTTTGCCATCAATTCCACTTGGTCATGCAGTCCATATGAAGAAAACCTATGACAACATGAAAAAACAATATGAAACCTCTCTGATTGGGATCAGTTTATTACCCAGTCTGCTCCTCCCTCCAAGTGGAGAGGATCATGCACCAGTCTCTGGTCCTGAGCAGGTGCCCCAACCACATCTAGCAAAACACAGAGTTTTAGGGGGAAATAGAACACACATTGATTAACTACGCAAAGATAGGCTTGAAGGGATTGTATGCAATGAGCGTACAGCTCAATGCAGGTTAGCCAAGAACTGAACCAAAAGAACCCTCTGCTTTGGCCTCAGCGGCAGATCTGGGGTGGTGAGAGCTGCAGCTCCAGACTCACTTTCCTGCTCAGCCCCAGCTCTTTCCCCCAGGTCTCTCCCCTCGCCGGCAGGCTCCGGCTCAGCGGCTGGCTCCAGCCACCGCAAAGAGTCCGAACCCTCCCTGCCCCCCAGAGCTGGGCACAAAGGGGGCTAATGCAGATCTCTCCCCCATACAGACCCGGCTGGGGCAGCAGCAGCAGCCCAGGCACCCACCGGCCCCCCAGCAGCCCCCACACTCCAAATGCCCTGCACCACACACACCCGCCGGCCTCACAGCTCCTCCCCACCCTCCCATGGTCTCATGGTCTCATAGACTCTAAGGTCAGAAGGGACCATAATGATCATCTAGTCCCACCTCCTTCACAATGCAGGCCACACAAACTCACCCATCCACTTCTAGATCAAACCCCTAACCTATGTCTCACTTACTGAACTCCTCAAATTGTGCTTCGAAGACCTCAAGCTGCAGAGAATCCTCCAGCAAGTGATCAGTGCCCCATGCTGCAGAGGAAGGTGAGAAACCTCCAGGGCCTCTGCCAATCTGCCCTGGAGGAAAATTCCTTCCCGACCCCAGAGATGCTGATCACTTAAACCCTTAGCATGTGGGCAAGACTCACCAGCCAGCACCCACGAGAGAATTCTCTGCAGGAACTCACATCCCAACCCATCTAACATCCCATCCAGACCACTGGGCATACTTACCTGCTGAGAATCAAAGATCAATTGCCAAATTCATTGCCAAAATTAGCCTATCCCATCATACCATCCCCTCCATAAACGCATTAAGCTTATTCTTGAAGCCAGATATGGCTTTTGTCCCCATTACTCCCCTTGGAAGGCAAGTCTAAACACCCTAGTGTCCACTTTATAGCCACTGGTTCTTCTTCTTCTGCACAGCATCACTCGTGGAGAACAAGGTCCTGCAAATCTACAGTCGTACTCTATCTTTGTTTCAAGAATAAAAACAAACTAGCGCCTCAGATGACTGGAACAGATTTCAGCTGATGGACAGCTTTGCTCAGTGTTTGTACATTTTAACAGGAAAATGTTGAATGGTGAAATTAATTTCACCTCCCCATTCAGCGGAACTCCTGAACATACAGGAGATGGATATGAAAATATAGATCAATTAAAAAAAGAGGACATGTAAGAGAGCAGCTGGACTTGAACCAGAAACCTCTCGATCCGCCCTCAAATGCACCACCACTGAGTTCCCTGAGGCAGCTGAGTGTTGGAGCCAGTGATCTTGAAGAGTATGAAGGGGACACTTATTTCAAAGAGCTTCTCTTCCATTCCCAGACATGAGTGGTTTTAAAAATGGAGTTTCATTACATTTTCTATGTGCATGTAAACACCACAGCTTGCACAATCCCCACAACTGCTCAGTCTCACCAGAGCACAATAACTTTGGAGGCCCCACCCCCAGCTACCCAGCTCTGCGGCCTTTAACCTCTTCAGCAGTTCTCTAATGCCTTACAGCCACAGGGCACAGCATGGAATTTGACCCCATTAATCCTAAATCAATTTGGATGAAAAATCTTTGCAAAAATAGTTCGTTTTCCAAACCAAAAGCATCTCCCGTTTGTGGCGTCCCCTTAAACTGTCTCTTTGCACACAAAGAGGAGACACTTTAATTTAGAAACGCGATAAGATGCTTCAGTCAGGGTAAGCAGTTGCTCCCCTTCATGATTGAAAGATCATAAAATGCCAGTCAAATTGACTCTTTCAGCCCTTACACAGCAGACCCCACTGACGGCATCTCCCCGGGGCCGGGTGGGGCCAGGTCACCTTCTCAAACCTTCCCATACCCGGGGGAACGGGAAAGTGCGAGGCTGCAGCGCCACCTAGCGGCCACAGGACAAATCGCCGGCTGCTGCACCTGTGGGCACTGGGAGTTCGCTTAACATGGAAAGCTGCCTAATGCACGGTTGGCAAAACGGGGGTCTGCTGCACGACATCATCATCTGCAATGACTCAACCCGATAGGACACCTCCTGTGCTACGCTGCTACTAGTGACCCTCTCAAACAGGTCCCCACAGCTCCCCAGCCTACCCCCACCAGGAGGCAGCTAGTAGAGGCTTGTTACACTGCTCTACAGCCAAAATGCTTCTGAAATAAATGGAGTCCAATTTTACTAATTCTGGGTCACTGAGAACGAAAATGATGCTTAAAATTCTTGATTGGCTCTAGTTTTCAAGATATGCTATTGGGTCAGTATTTATGACCCTTGACTTGGGAATGGCGGAGGAGAAGTGAGTTATAAAGGGACGGGATCTCAGTTTAAACCAGTAATGACTGAAATCCATCTTTGACTGGACCTATGAATAAATCTATGAATGGGTTTGGACAGTACTTGCTTTTTAGGCAAAACAATGAAGGATACAATCTGATGCTGGTATTGCATCATACATGATATGAATTGCATCATGTTATTCCTAGAAGTCATGGATGATGCAATCATAATGAAGCTGAACCAATTGCCCTTTATCAGCTCTAGAAATCATACAGTGTCGTGCTGTCTTATTTGTCAGTGTTTGATTTTGCAAAGGGACCCCTTTCTTTTTAGCCAAAGTGAGCAGAGATGCCTCGTACTTGTGTGAACAGTGCAGATAACTTCGGCTATGTTTGTGGTGAAGTGACTTTTGCATCACAAAAGTGCAGTAGAACCACTATGGTTAAGAAAGCCTATCACTTTTCTTTTGGCTGCAAAATTGGAGATCAGGACAAGAGGTGGGCCCCACACTTATGCTGCAACACTTGTGCAACAAATCTTCGCCAGTGGTTGAACAGCAAAAGGAAATCTATGCCTTTTGCAGTGCCAATGATGTGGAGAGAGCCAACAGATCATACCAGCAAATGTTACTTCTACATGGTGCCTCCAGTTGGGAAAGGAGTGACAAAGAAGAAAACGTGGATGCTGCATTATCCAAACATTCCATCAGCTCTATGCCCAGTACCCTACGGAGAAGGACTGACACTTCCTGATGCACCAGAATCATTCTCACTTGAGTCAGACGAGGAAGAGGAAGAGGACGAAACTTCTGGTCCTGAACCATCAATGTCACAGGACCCACATTTTCTCCCATCCTCCTCCTCTGAACCACACCTCATAACACAAGGTGAACGGAATGACCTTATCAGGGATTCGGAACTACCCAAGAGTAAAGCAGAGCTGTTGGGCTCCACACTACAGCAGTGGACTCTCCTGGCAGGTGATGTTAGGGTTTCCATGCTCCGTGACCGTCAAAAGGATCTAGTCCCATCTTCTTCACGGAAGGCCATCTTGTATTGTGTAACAACATTGATGGTGTGATGGCAGCCCTCAACATCATTCACAATGCACATGAGTGGAGACTGTTCATTGATTCATCGAAGACGAGCCTTAAAGCTGTTTTATTGTATAATGGCAATGTTTTGCCATCAATTCCACTTGGTCATGCAGTCCATATGAAGGAAACCTAGGACAACATGAAACAACTTTTGAGGTGCATAAAGCAGCTTTGTGGCGATTTGAAGGTTCTTGCTCTCTTGCTTGGTCTGCAGACTGGATACACAAAGTACTGCTGTTTTCTCTGCGAATGGGAAAGTCGTGCAACAGATTCCCACTACATCAAGAAAGGTTGGCCACTCCGACAGTCATTGGAGCCTGGGAGGAACAGTGTTCAGCATGCACCACTTGTTGAATCAAGGAAGATTTTGTTAACACCCTTACACATAAAGCTGGGGCTGATGAAGAACTTTGTCAAAGCCATTGACAAAACACAAGCAGCTTTCAAGTACCTCCGTGGAAAATTCCCAAGGTTAAGTGAAGCTAAGATAAAGGAAGGTGACTTTGTTGGTCCTCAGATTCATGAACTTCGAGATGATGCATTTGACCATGCACTGCGTGGCAAGGAAAAGACGGCATGGAAAGCCTTCCACTTAGTGGCAATACATTTTCTCGGAAACAACAAGGCAGACAACTACAGGTTGTTGGTGGAAAACCTCCTCAAGGCTTACAAAAGCCTTGGTTGCAACATGTCACTAAAGAGACATTTTTTGCACTCTCATCTAGATTTTTTTCCACCGAACTGCGGAGCAGTGAGTGACGAGCACGGTGAGCGATTTCACCAGGACATTGCAACAATGGAGAACCGCTATCAGGTCAATTGGAGCCCATCAATGCTGGCAGACTATTGCTGGACAGTGACAGGAGATGCTCCATTTAATGAATACAAGAGACAAGCCAAGAAGTGCCGAGTAGAGACTGAATAGGACTAAACTATGTACAGAATAGTATTTGCCTTTTGTTTCATAATACATTTTAGCTAGATAACCCTTTTGCTGATTTTTAAATTGTTACATAAACAGGAGAGGTGAAATACTATCATGTAAAGCAACCATAAACACACAAAAAGACCTAGGTTTAAAATTGATGATTAAAACTCTGCTATCTACACAATATACATAGACATAAAATGTAAAAACTTAAATATCTTAGAAACAGAAGCCAATCAGTTGTTTTGTCATATTTGAATTGAGCACATCAAAATACATTCTAAATAGCACATTTGATCTCTGAAGCAGACGACCTCTGAAAAATTGTAGCCCAGTGTAAGCCAAGCAACCCCCTCCCTTGCTTTGTGCTGGGTGCCCAGCTGTGGGCTTGTGTGTGTGTGTGTGTGTGTGTTGGAGGGGGGGGGTGTTGTGAGCACACTCCAGTCAGGGAAGGGGTGGAGTTGTCCAAAGGGGCAGGTTGAATCTTTAGCAGAGAATTCCTTTCTCCTTTGTGTTAGCTAAGCGTTGCTGTTAAATGTCAGTAGACGAATGCAGCATTTGAAACAATCTGACTCTAACCCCCCTCCCATCTCTGTTGCTGTAGTTCTCACACCCTCTGCTCTTGTCATGTCACCACAAAACATGGTGTCTTATTCCCATAGCGTCCTGTAGGTTAGACAGGACTTAAGTTTAGAAGGGGAAAACTGAAGCATAACTTCCCAAACCCCTCATTCCCAGCCCCAACCCAGAGCCCGCATCCCTAGCCAGAGCCCTCACACCCCTGCACCCCAACCCTTTACTCCAGCTCTCAGCCTCTCATCCCCAACCCCACCCCACACACTGCTCCCCCAGACAGAGCCCTTTCACCCCACCCTCTGCTCTACCTCAGACCCCTCCACACTCCTAACCCTTCAGCCTCACCCCGTCACACACGATCCATCTGCAGAATGAAGTTTGGAATGATCACCAATAGACAGGTGAGGTGTCACACCTCACCTCCGTATTGGTGCACTCAGCAAAATTCATTCCGCACACGGACATAGCAAATTAGAGGAAACACTGCTCCTGACTTTCAGCCTCTCTCTCAGATCTTGAATTTCATACATTGACTCATCAGAAGAAAGTGCTCTCAAGTGAGCTACAGACCAACAGTGGTTCAGTGGAATTATTCAGCAAGTATTTTAGAAGACCTAGAACATTAGAGGAAATCATCACCTGCTAAGAGACAATTAATGGAGAGAAGCAGCAAGATTAATCCCGTACATTGGATTGGTTGTGACTTCTTTGCCTGATTTGAAAAAAGACCAAAAGGACCTGAGTCTCCTCACTCTCAATAGCCCCCTGCTCGGCCAATCACCACTGAGACTCTGAGGGGCAGGAGGCTGAGGGGTCTCACCAGATGTCCCAAAGGACGGCCCAGGTCACCATCACAGGGGATCACTCTCAGATCCAGCCCCACCTCTTGGTGAGGACCACTGCAATGAGAGCAATACCCCTCCCCTGCCCGCACTCCACACACATCCCTCTTCGGTAGAGGGAGGGAAGCTGGGAAAAGGGAAAAAAGAAGCAAGAGAAGAGGGGAAAGGAGGGAGGAAAGAGGAAAAGAGAAACCAAAAAGGATACACCCCAATGTCCCCAGGGATTCCAATCATCAAAACCTAGGGAGGAAATCAAATTCTGCCACCTGAAGCCAGTGCTGTCTGTGCCTAGAATGCTGCCTGCGCCAGGTGGATCAGACTGAACAGGTTCCAAACCTCTCTGAGCCTCTTACCTTCTCAAAGGGAAGTTTGTTTTCGGCACAATCCATGGTAGGAAAGGAGAAAACTCCAGTGTTTCCTCCTCATGCTCACATCCATGAATCTGAATTCTCTCTCAGCCCTCGAGGAGAGACCTCCCGAAGGAGACTTGCGGCAGCAGAGCCGGGGGCTCTCAGAGACAGACCTGGCCCTGCACCTCTGTCCTGCCCGGCTGATGTCGGGGTCTCTCTGTGAGGTCACCCCCTCCCAACACCTTTGCCCAATAGGCCGCGGTCCTGCAAAAGGCCTTTGTGATGTCACTGCCACACCCACCCCTCCCCTCAAAGCTGATGTCCTGCCCCTGGCCAGACTCGTTGGGTGTTTGAGTTGTTTCCCCTGGATCCGAGGTTGCCAACTTTCTGACCCAACAAAACTTAACACCCTCATCCTGCCCCTTCACCGAATTCCCGGCCCCCTCAATCCATCTCCCTCCGTCGCTCGCTCTCCCCCACGCTCACTCACTCGCTCCTTTTCATCGGGCTGAGGAGCGCTGGGGAGGGTCCCTTTTCAACTGGGTGTTGTTGGGACAGACCTGGGAAGGAGGCTGCCTGCCAAACACCTTTGAGAGGTGCCGTCCCTCCCTGTCAGAAAATCATCTCCCTCCTTCACTTCAGTGACGGCCTCAATTGTTCCTTATCCCGGCAGTGAGGGGTATGGGGTTGTTAAGGTAGACAATTGGGGAGGGGTTTCTTTTTTGGTGAACAGTAAGGGGGTTTCAATAGTGGGGTACAACACAGTAGGATACAATACAGTGGGTAATCAGTTAACACTGAGGTATAAATGTAACAGGTAGCTAGCGATTTCTATGTAAAAAGGTGTGTCACAGCAGCATATAACCAACTAACAGTTATGGGTAAAATGTGTTAAATAACAAACAATTTTAGGTAAAAATGTGTCACAGTGGTGTAAATGTAGAATGTGAGGGGTATCAGAGAGGAAGAAAGTAACCAATGGGGTTTTATGCTAGAGATTTAAACTTAGTGAGACAGAACAAACAGGCTGCAAGCTTAAGCAGCAGAGAGAGTGTAACAAGGTAAAAAGACACAGAGAAGCTGGGCGGGGGGGATGTTTGCAGTGGGAAGACAGACAATTACAATTATACAGAACACAGCAAAATCTGATCTATGAGCTAACTTAACCAAGACTACACAAATTAAAACACAATGCAACAATTCTCTAAGCCTAACTTACAAAGTATAATGCTAAACTTAACTTAATGGGTGCACCTTATGCTAAGGATAGTTCCAGAGGGCTGAGTGGTGTGTGTCCAGGACACAGCTCCAAAGAGGGGGGGCGGTGACTGCAGCAGTGGATACAGCTGAAAACAGTCCAAGGCAAAGCCCACAGGAGCAGAACTTAGCAGCAGCACAAACTTATTTTCAGTGGCAGAGTGCCACGGGGTTTAAGAGAGAGGTTTTAAAACACAGACCAAGGTTTAGCTTGAGTCTGTGTGCTGGGGAGACAGAGCCAGCAGCCAGGATGCGGGGGGGTTGTTTGTAAGAGAGGTTTTAGGACACAGACCAAGGTTTAGCTTGAGTCTGTGTGCTGGGGAGACAGAGCCAGCAGCTAAAATAATAAAATAAAAGTATAGAAAGTCTCACAGAGGGATTCTTACCATCCCCCAAGGCAGCAGCAGAGGCAGAAACAGCAAGCACATCAGAAGGCTCGGTACAGTCTTGATAATCAGGAGATCTCTCAGGCAGCAATTTGTTCTTCGTGGGGGGGGGGTTAAAAACGGGGATACGCTCAAAAATAAAACGAGAGCGGAGAAAGGACCCCCAGAACCCTGGTTGATCAGACCAGGCAGCAATGCAAGAACCTTTCTGAAGTCTGTTCAAAAAATGTCTGTTTTTAAAGGCAAACCCTGGCAGCTTCCCGCCAGTAACTCTGATTGGCTCCCCCTCTTACAGGGAGGAGGGAGGCAGAGAAACTGCAGGCAGCCACAGAGGCATGTTTGGACTAGCCCTGAGCCCAGAGGTATGACTCATGCCCAGGATCCTAAAAACACAATAGGTCTTGCAGCTCTGGACAGTGGCCACCCTACACCAAGCCCAGGTTTTAACAAGGTGATACCAGGACTAACCCTTTGAACAGGGCAGTGGTCCCACTTAGCATAAGTGGCCATCCCTTTGAGAAGGGCAATGGCTCTGGTTAGACAACTTAAGGGGCCCTCCTTTGAGAAGGGCAGAGGCCCTGGTAAACAACTTAACAGCCAGGAGGGGCGGCCATATAGGAGAACAAGAACAAAATGGAGTAAGGGGACAGCTTTAAGAAACAAAATGGAGCTGTAACAGACAGGATATATTACAGGGGTAACAGTGTAATGGAGGACATGGCAGGGGCAGTGGCAACAAGGTGCCTTTGGTACTTGTCATTTAAAATCAAATAAGGAGGGCAATACATGCTGAAGGATTTATCCAAAACACAGGGCACAGCCTGTAAAATAAACCCCAACATCCAATCAATACCACATTCCCAAGCACGGGTCCCACAAATTTCTTCCTGCTAGTGTATAATTCTTTGTTTCTTCACCAGGCTGAGTTCTTAATGTCCTTTCTAGTCAGGAATTCCTGGACTTTGGCAATTTCGGTGGAGCAAGTGTCCCTTCTTTTCCCGAAACAATCGTGGTAGGGCATCCTACAGGGGAGAGGTTACCAGCACATCACCCTGTCATGGTTTTGCTTCTTCTAGAAAAATCCAAAGGCACAGTAGGTCTGTCAGTGGACAAGGGAGAGGTTACTAGCACTTCACCTTGTCCTTTTCCCTGCTGTCCAGAAGGCACAGCAAAGCTAGAAGGAGAAATCGGCCAATCATCAGTAGGAGAATCCTCCCAAGGTGGAGGGTCTTTTGCAGTGAGAATCATGGGTCCAGGCAGGTAGTCCTTGGCACTTCATGGAAGTGTTGGTGGTTAACAGGACTCAGAAAGGGCCTTTCCAGTGTGGAGCCAGAGCAGTCTTTCGCTGATGGACCTTTACATAGATCCAGGCTCCTGGTTCCAAGGAGTGGCAGGGCTGCTAGGGTCTTTGGGCAGCGCTTCTTTACTTGTGAGAAAAGAAACCTAACTCATTTCATTGATGCCTGGCAGTGTTTTGCAGATCTCATAGCTGCTTGGGCACATTCAAGCCCCCCCCTTTTCTTGGTTTTCAGCTAAGTCTTAGCTGCGAGCAGTGTCCTTGAATGGGGCCAATGTCTTATCTTTAGACTGAGCATACTAGCTATTTTTTCCCCAGTTAATTCGTTCTGTTCTTTTCCTTCTCCCCTTCTTGGCTTCTTTTAACCTACAAAGGAAACTTCCACTCTTCACTCATACACCTTTTCCCAACAATGAACACATAAACATTGCCACTATACAGTACATTAGTCTTATTATTCAATGTATGCCACATATACCCTTCCAGTAAAATAACTTTATTACAGAGCTTTGGAGCAACAAGCCAGGACAAGCACACCCACTTTGAGGAGTCCACTCAGTACAACCTCTTGTGTCCAATGGCTTCCCACCCTCCCCAGCCTTCTGGCTAGAAATCTGAGGTAGCCAGAAGGATCCCATGTGCAATATGGGGAGTGGGTTAACTTTTCATGTCCTTGCTTCCAACGACTGTTGGTATGCAAATTTTAACAAGAATTTTTCCAGTTAAAAGATCTGGCCAATGAAGTTTCTTTTTCTTACTTAAGTAAATGTATTAGACTTTAGTATATCACGTTCTCCTGATTTATCCAAACACTTTGTATTCCAAGTTGAATAAAACAAGTATCTGCTTTTTTTAAATTTAACCTTCCTGTTTGATTTTAAACTAGACTATTTGATGAAAATATTAAACACAGCAATTCTGGCCACGAGACAAACCCCACAAGACAGGACATAGAACACAGAACATAATTCCTATTGTGCCAGTAAATGCATGGTACGTTGAATGCTGTTCAGCTGGCAGCAGTTTTCTCTGATTATCTGAAAGACAAAAAAAACAGAGGTCTACCCTTCTGGGCAGTCAGTCATTGCTTAAAAGATACAAATACCCTTGTTGATTTCAGGCAAAAGAGGGGAATTACCCTGTATTTTCTTGTATATGTTTCATAGGCAGCCCAGGTTTCAGTGGCTTCTACCTTATCAGTTAGCTAATTTGCATTAATGGAGATGCTTTCTGGCTTGCTTCTGGATCCAAAGCTATTCACAGCTTAAAGATTCTTACCTTAAAAGGGACATAATTAACTTTACCAGAATTTTGATTGCTTTTTACTTTTAACTCCTGCTTTCAAACACTGAAAGAAAATATCACTACTTATAGTGGCCCCTTAGAGCCTAATAGGGTTTTAATTACATAGCACTATATACATTTCTTTAGCTAATTCGACTACATTGTTCATAGCCAAATAATTGCAATCAAATAATTTCTTGCCTGGATTTATTTACAAACATTTCAAAGACACCTCTTTAGCATTTTTACAAAGTTCAACTGCTGTTCCCTCTAGCAACTACAGAGTTAACTTCTCACTTCTTCCTTAAATCACTTGCTTGTCTCCCAACAGCCAATTTTATCAACTCACATCACCATTTCAAGTATCATTTTCAAGTATTTCTCTTCCATTTTGGTGGCAAAGCCCACCAAACATCTCATTGAGATGGACGTGTTCCCAGGGAATGTCTCAATTACAAAGAATCAACATTTCCCAGCTGAAATAAATGTTCTGCTGGAAAACTTTCTTCTTTTTTTTCTTTCGAAAGGACTTTTGGCTTCAAATTTTATTTTATTTTTAGACTGTGGCTTTTATGTTTTGTGGCACACAAGCAGACAAGTTAGAGAAAATATAAAATACTGTTGCTGAAAGTTTGCAATATCTTGTCAATTTGTTTATTAAGACCAGAACAACAGTACATAGCAACCCCAAAATCAGAGGGAGAGAACATAGGCTACTGTCTATAACAGAGAGGCACAACTCACTGGGTACCTGCTGATTGACTGCTGCTAAGTCCCAATTTTGTTCTGCCTTACTGAGCTGCCTAGCATGCAAGCACGTACAGAAACGCTGCCCAACATGTAAAGTCACAGTATTCAATTTTAACACAACTGCAAATACACCAGAGCATCAATGGAATAAAATTGTCAGACACATAGAAAAACATAAACTCTTGAGCAATAGTCAACATGGTTTCTGTAAAGGGAAATCGTGTCTTACTAATCTATTAGAGTTCTTTGAAGGGGTCAACAAATGTGGACAAGGGGGATCCGGTGGACATAGTGTACTTAGATTTCCAGAAAGCCTTTGACAAGGTCCCTCACCAAAGGCTCTTATGTAAATTAAGCTGTCATGGGATAAAAGGAAAGGTCCTTTCATGGATTGAGAGCTAGGTAATAATTGGAGATATACCAATCTCCTAGAACTGGAAGGCACCTTGAAAGGTCATCAAGTCCAGCCTCCTGCCTTCACTAGCAGGACCAATTTTTGCCCTAGATTCCTAAGTGGCCTCCTCAAGGATTGAACTCACAACCCTGAGTTTAGCAGGCCAATGCTCAAACCACGGAGCTATCCCTCCCCTGGTTAAAGGACAGGGAACAAAGGGTAGGAATTAATGGTCAATTCTCAGAATGGAGAGGGGTAACTAGTGGTGTTCCCCAAGGGTCAGTCCTAGGACCAATCCTATTCAATTTATTCATAAATGATCTGGAGAAAGGGGTAAACAGTGAGGTGGCAAAGTTTGCAGATGATACTAAACTACTCAAGATAGTTAAGACCAAAGCAGATTGTGAAGAACTTCAAAAAGATCTCACAAAACTAAGAGATTGGGCAACAAAATGGCAAATGAAATTTAATGTGGATAAATGTAAAGTAATGCACATTGGAAAAAATAACCCCAACTATACATACAACATGATGGGGGCTAATTTAGCTACAACGAGTCAGGAAAAAGATCTTGGAGTTATCGTGGATAGTTCTCTGAAGATGTCCACGCAGTGTGCAGAGGTGGTCAAAAAAGCAAACAGGATGTTAGGAATCATTAAAAAGGGGATAGAGAATAAGACTGAGAATATATTATTGCCCTTATATAAATCCATGGTATGACCACACCTCGAATACTGTGTACAGATGTGGTCTCCTCACCTCAAAAAAGATATTCTAGCACTAGAAAAGGTTCAGAAAAGAGCAACTAAAATGATTAGGGGTTTAGAGAGGGTCCCATATGAGGAAAGATTAAAGAGGCTAGGACTCTTCAGTTTGGAAAAGAGAAGACTAAGGGGGGACATGATAGAGTTATATAAAATCATGAGTGATGTTGAGAAAGTGGATAAGGAAAAGTTATTTACTTATTCCCATAATACAAGAACTAGGGGGTCACCAAATGAAATTAATAGGCAGCAGGTTTAAAACAAATAAAAGGAAGTTCTTCTTCACGCAGTGTACAGTCAACTTGTGGAACTCCTTACCTGAGGAGGTTGTGAAGGCTAGGACTATAACAATGTTTAAAAGGGGACTGGATAAATTCATGGTGGCTAAGTCCATAAATGGCTATTAGCCAGGATGGGTAAGAATGGTGTCCCTAGCCTCTGTTCGTCAGAGGATGGAGATGGATGGCAGGAGAGAGATCACTTGATCATTGCCTGTTAGGTTCACTCCCTCAGGGGCACCTGGCATTGGCCACTGTCGGTAGACAGATACTGGGCTAGATGGACCTTTGGTCTGACCTGCACGGCCTTTCTTATGTTCTTAACATTTTCTGTTGTACAAGGTCTCTCCTTTTTTGGAACCCTTGTTTCTAAAAAAGCCATGCGAGACTTGAATCAAATTTCAGTGACTAATTATCATGTGTGTGGCATCATCATTAATGCATGTTCTATGTAGTTAGGTTATTGTCTTCTTTAGGAAATTTGGGGAAACAGGAGCCCTGGGAAACCCTGTTCCCCACCTCCCCTCATACACACTGCACATTTGCTGCTACCTGGTGCTGGCTGAGCAGTAGCATTGTGACATCAGAGAGGATCCACCACTCAGCACCCCGTCCCTCCCGTTCATTTGCAGCCCAGCTCAGCCCCGGTCACTTTCGCCAGGTGGGGCCGGGCAGCTCCCCTGCGCTGCGATCCAGCACCGGGCACCGCGGAGCACCGGGCAGGCTGTGCAGGGTGGGGAGGGATACTCGCATTGCTGACACCTGCCTGCCTCAGGGCTTTCTCCCTGCCCGCCGCGAGGATCGCGAGGGAGGGCAGCAGCGTGCCGCTGAGAGCCGTGTCCAATTGGCCGGGTGGCTGCCTGCAGACAGCACGGGGGAGAGAACCAGACAGCCCTGTAACGCCGCCGCTGCTCGGGACCCGGATCCACGCTGCTGTGCCACCGAGACCCATCAAGTGCCACGGGAGCGGGGGACACCCCCCCCACCCCATGGAAGTGTCAGGGGCTGCTCGGGCTGGGAGCCCGGCGGAGAGTCCAGCTGGGGAGAGGCTCAAAGGGGGGGGGGGGGCAAAACGTTGCACCAAAAATATGAAAAAGTTGCCAGACAAAAACCCTTTAATTACAGCTCGGACGGGCCCCTCCGGAGCAGGGGGGCGGGGCCAGCCGCGTCCCGCCGCCGGGCAGCAGCAGCAGCAGCAGCAGCAGCAGGAGGGGGCGGCGCGAGACGGCTCCCGGGGATTCCCTGCTCGCGCCGCTGCCGGGGGGAGCCGCTGCTGCTGCGAGCTGGTGCGCAGGGGGGTGTCCTCGCGGGCGGGGCTCGCGCCCAGAGCGCTGACACTGTCCGTTCGGAACTGTGACACCGCCCCACCTGTGACGTCACCGCCCTCTGCCCCCGCCCAACTAGCGTGTTCACCCGGGCTCCGCCCACTGTCGCCGCGGCAACCACCAAAACAAACGTTCTCGGAACACGTGGGGCAGGGAGGGGGGTAAGGGATGGGCCGTGACGCAGGCAAAGCAGCTGGCGGGGCGGGGCTGGGTGGATGCAGGGACGGGACCGAGGGGACGGATGGAGACGGGACGGGACAGAGGACAGGGCTGGGCGGATGCAGGGACGGGACGGAGGGGACGGAGGGGCAGGGACGGATGGAGACGGGATGGGACAGAGGACAGGGCTGGGGGGATGCAGGGATGGGACGGAGGGGACGGAGGGGGCAGGGACGGATGGAGACCGGGGCCGGGACAGAGGACAGGGCTGGGGGACGCAGGGAAGGGAGTGAAGGATGGAGGGAGCGGGAGGGTGACCAGATCGCAAGCGTGAACTATCAGGCCACGTTGGTGGAGCTGGGGGGGAGACAGACAGACACAGGTGCGCAGCCCCGTTGGGAGGCAGAGGCACACTGGTCCGCCTGGCCGTGTGCTACCAGCGTGCCCTTTCCTATTGGGGTGCGCCCATGCTGTGCCACAGAGCTCCCTGCCCAGCACCCCTACAACTCTTCCACCACAAATGCACAGTGCTGTGCACACACACCTCGCCCAGCACACCCCTGCCCACAGCCCCACCACAGCTGCCCAGCACCCCACACAGAAACCCCACTCTCTACTTTCCCAATACACACAGATTTCCTCCCTTCCTTCCTCCCTCCCAGTGCCCTTCCCACAGCCCCACACCATAACTGCACAATGCCCCACACAGACCCACAGTGCCCTGACACACACAGATCTCCCCATAGCCCAGCACCCTGTTTTTCACTCTTGTTTTTCAAGACCCAAAGGGAGAAATCCTCCCTCCTCCTACTCCATGGGAGGAGGGAAGCGGGATTGAGCTTCTCTATGAATAGCTCCAGTGCCTGATTCTGCTTGAACTTACTTTTCCTGAAAGAGGCACCATTTTTCTCAGTTTTACCGTCACCCCTGGGGTTCTGAATAACAGCAGTGAAACTGACCAAAGCTGCTAGTGCTTGGCAGCATTGTGAGGCGGAATAGAAGCTCTGGAACTGCCAGTTTGCAGACTCAGGAAGACAGGTCTGCACTGGTTTACATTTGGAAGGTTATCTTCAGATAATGAAAGCTGGGCATGTGCTTTCTTCAATCCCTGACAATGCATGGCAGAGAATACAATTATTAAAGAAAAACAGTTTTAGCCCCTTTTTGCACAGTTACCTGCACTTATACAGGTTGCAACCTGATATTTCTTGCACAATCTACAAGTTTGGGTGCATCGGTAATGCCCTAATTGTATTACCGTTGCACCGTGATTTTGCTTGGTTCTTTTTAACCAAGGTGAAGTATTCCTAGAAAATAGGTGAAACATTTGGATTTGTAACAGTAATGTAAATACTGTGATAAATTCAGTGCCCCTGGCTTCCCATGGTTCCACAGTCATAGAAATGGCACTGGAATTTACTTTTATCTTCAGAATTCTTCCCCCCTCCCTACGCAGATCACCATAAGAACTTTAGGAAGGGCATTTGAAATTACACATAAAAGTGATTCCATGCACAAGTATGGAGTGTTTTCTGTTTCTCTGGAATTTGGCAGTCTATGGTGCTTAATATGGGCATATATGTTTGATTACTATAGAAATTTTTCAGATCCTGTAAAAAAAAAGTCTGTCTTCACAGAATCCTCTCATCATTGGTACAGAAAGTGAAACAGAAGTGCTGCAGTATTTTAGGGTTTCTGGATTTGTTTTTCTCCAGGAAACAATTTTGGTGCTTTTATTATGCCAGATAATTACAAAAAATGTACTATCTTAAAAATATTGGTGATTGGCAGCAGTAGCCCTGGAAACGAAAATGGGTGAGATTTTCAAAAGAGAGTAAGTGATTTAGGAACATAAGTCTCATTAACTTTTAATGGGACTGGCATTTCTAAGTCATGCAGTTTTCAATGTCTCACCCATCATGTAAAATAGGGCTTGAATTTTCTATGATTTAGTTGACCACTGGCATGTACTTTCAGTATTTTCAAAAAGCATATACCAAATGGTAAATTAGAACATGCTGTAGCATGGCTAGTGCTGAATTATCAGAGAAGTAGTTTCAAAACTTCCAAATTTTTATGCAGTATGTAGCTATTTATTTGTTCTAAAATCCATACTCTTACTAGCAGACTATTCTCAGACCTTGTAACCTTGTATGACTCTTACATAAACAAAGTTGTAGCTTCTAGTAGAGACTTAACTGATTTGCTCTGCTCTTTGTGTTATAGAGGAAAATCTTGTTCTCAGATGCCGATTCTTGAAATGATGAGGGTTTGTCGATCCCATAAATCACCTTCTTTCAAGGCTGGATCAGATATTCAAACAAGGTTATGAACCTCCTTACTTGTACAGTCATAATTCCAAAACAGGTTGATCAAGAGGAGTTAAGTCCCTGCCCTGTATAATTTATAAACATAAAGCTGAGTAACCTTGGATGACTAAATTAAACTCTAAAATAATAATGAAAAGCTTAGCTTTATTTTAGCAAACTGGTATTACAAGTTTCATGACATAAATGTTAATTATCAATATCTTTGGCACTAGAAAATGGATTTTTCTCTGCACAAAGTCCATTTCTTGGCAGAGGATACATTGGGAACTATCAATATAAAAGGATTAATGTGGAGACATGAAGAATAATAAAACATTAAGGATGTTATCTAACTATTTCAAATACAGAGAAAGAGGTACATGTCTACCTATAATACGAGTTTTAGGATCAGCGGGCTCAGTTGTTTACAGACTCTGAATGATGCTTTGTTTTGATTCTCGTGAAAGCTTCCTTATTTATTTTCGTGGCCCAGGGTTGTCTCCCTGGTTTCCCTGTTTATATATTATATAATAAGCATGTTAATCAAGGGTGATCATGTTAGGTTCTTTACATCCATGGTTTAAAACAATTAGAGAAACTCTTTCTTTCCCCCCCCTTAGCTTAGTCTGCAGAAAAATTCACAAGATGAAATAAGCTCTGTGTGGGTTTTTCCCATGTAGAGCAGTGAAATTGTCCTATTTGTTTTTCTATTTCATATTTCTGTACATGTTAATTTATTTTTATTCCTAAACCATTCCATAAGTTCCTATATTTAAATATAATTTGAAAGTCAGAGTCACTCTAGGCAAAAATTAGAATTAAATTCTTTATTAGAAGTACATCATTAAGCATAAAGAATGAGGAGTACTTGTGGCACCTTAGAGACTAACAAATTTAATAGCTCTGTAAAGGCAAAAAGGGAAAGGGCATGGGTGGAAATGAAAAAGTGCAGGCATTTGAAGAGGGATTTCACTGGAGAGAGGATGAGGCTTGGAGATGGTAGCACACATTTTAAAAAAATCCATATTGCTTGTGTTTCAGGCAAAGATTAGGCATTTATTTACCTTTAAAATACATTTTTAACTGGATTTTCAAAACAGTTGCTCTCAGAAACCACTGTGTAACTTAACCCCCTTAATTTAATTGTCTAGTAATTGATAGAATTAGAAACCACAGATATTAAGAAAGATTACACCAGAGGTTATCAAGGTAATTCACTGGACTGCATTTCTGGCATCTTTTGGATGATGCTGCAGAATATTTGGGGCACGGGGCCATTGTTTTGTTAGACAGTGCCTAGAACAATGAGGCCCCGAACCCTGATTGGTACAAATCATAATAGAAAGAACTGGGTGGAAATTGCTGGAGGGCCCGATCTTGCTCTAATTGAAGTCAATGGAAAAAATTCCATTGATTTCAATGGTGTAGAATTGAACCCCAAAGGAGGCAGTTGGAGGAGGGATACAGCTGGGATAGGTTTACAGAAGGACAAGTGGCATTTGGGACTTCAGACACCTTGCAGAGCCAGAATGAAGTGACATACACAGAAGCAAAGACAGAGGGGTGGTTGGTGAAGCTGTTAACAGCTGGGAGGTCCAGATATGTGAGCCACACTCAACAAAGTGAACATGTGCAAGCACTGGGGCCAGAGTGTATTGTCTCCTGAATACTTTAAACAGGATCATTACATGCTGAAATAGATGAGTATTGCTAGAGTTATGAATGCAAAATTGTCCTGTTAGATTGCACCTGGGGAAATCTGGGTTTTGTTTTATCTGTTGGTTTTACGGTTACTGTATATTTTGTTCCTGTCCTCTTTATAAAGTGCTGCTGATTTTTTATATTGTTCCTTATTCATTTGATGCCAGGGCCTTATTATATCCCGTTGTTGTTTTTAGGCTACTCTTGTGGAGTATGAAATATAATTAAAAGGCCACATTTTCAAAGGATCCTCCTCTATTCAGGCGTGTAGAAGTTTTCATGCAAATAGCAGCATGTGCATGTTTCAGGTAACAGCAGATGCATGCACAGGTGATAGATTCAGACTTGCAGTGCTCAGAAAGTGTGCATACAGATATTTGCATGGATTTAAATAGAGGCCACTTTTTGAAAACGTGTCAAAAATATCAGTAAGTTAGGCCACCTTAAAACTAGGTTACATTTAAATAGCTACATAAGTGGGATCAGGAGATCTACTTTGTCCTGAGCTGTTACAATTGAAAAGTGCTGGGTCACTTTAATAATTTCAAACCCTATAAAGAACCCCTTGTTATGGCAGGAGTCTTGTAGGTGATGTATGTGATGATGAATATGCCAGAAAAATTCCAAGATATCGTGTGTAATTGAGCAAAACCCCAGGTTTAATGGAATTGAAAAGTACTTGTGTCACAGATGTAGGCAATTACTGTTCATAAAGGGGCACCCGCAACTTGAAAATCATTTCAATCAGAAAATGCTGCATCTACTATTGTTACAATTAGCCACGGAGGTTGCTGTCACTGAAAGGGATTAATGAAAAAATAACATTTTCATCTCTTGTTTTCATTTGTTTGCTGTGTGCATTTGGCAGGTCTCTGTGTAATAGTCCTTGTGTGATGGTGCCTGCCCTTCCCTATGCTACTGAAGAATGTGCTGATCAGTACTGTGGTAGCAGAACTGAAACTGAAAAGGTAGCAGGCAGGACTATGCACAAAGAGAAAAGGGATGTAGACCTGCCCTTTGTACCCTGCAGTACCTGTGGTCACAGGCCCTTCCTGATTTGGGGGGAACCAAGGAATATAAAAAGTAATCTCTTGAAAATTGAACCAATGTTGTCTGACTGCTAGAGTTGGAATCTTGACACTGATTTTTCCTAATGATTGTGAGTTATTTACAGTCACCTGGCTGGCCTTTGAGGACTGACAAATCACAGCCAGAAGCTCTTTGATTTTTGGGAAGGCCCCAGATCATTTTGCAGCTGGAGTGGGCAGCACCACTCAGGCTACCGTTGATACACTAGGACCATCACAAGTTCTTCTGCTGAGCATCCAGCATGACGTTTGACCACAAAAAGGGGCAGACAAATAGAAGAGGCAATATAGTATGTAGTGGGCTCAGGGATGAAAACAAGGGACTAATCCTAGCGTTGACACTGGCTCCCACTGTGGCCCTGGTCAAGTCACATAGGCCAAAATTTCCATACTTGAGTGCCTATAGTTATGTACCTAAATCATTGACTTCAATAGGGTATTAGAGCAGTGGAAGCTACTCCAGCCATTGATCTTTTCCCATTTTGCATACTGAGGAGGGAGAGTGCTTGTTGCATCGCAGGAGCAGGAACAAAGTCTGACCAACCAGTTTGATCACAAGCAGAGCTCTGTTTATTCCATCCCAGCATGCTCTTATATACAGTTATCAAGCAATCAGGCAATAACAAATTGGTTAATTAGATTCACTCAAGCACAGCTGTGACCTCATAGGGTAATTATCATCCTATACACCTGTCTAAATTTCCCAGCACACTCAACTCATCCCAGAAGCCTAAACATCTCACATTCCTTTTCCCACACCTCCCCCCTTTATTCAAAATCAAAAGGAGAGGGGAGAAAAAAGAAAAAAGAAGAGAAAAAAATAATAAAGGTATTAACAAAACATTTCCAACTCATAACAACATAACACTATAATCTATCACAAACCAAAATTAACAAACAATATTTTCTGAGAAGTTACTCTCACTTTGTTCAGGAGAAATATGTTCTTCTATACTTCTAACTACCACTTGATATAACCTGGATAGCAATGTCTGCTGGCATAATTTCCAATATTTTTTCAAGGTCTATAGTACCACAGCGTGCAATAAAACTTAACAAATTGATATTTAAAAACATTGTAAAGCCATTTAAGGCTTTTAATTCTGAACCTTATAAAACCAACCTATATGATCATGCAATCCTTAACATATAACCCCCAAAACACCAAACAAACAAAAGAGAAACAAAACACAACAACAAATAGTCAGGATTCCCCCCTCTCTGTTAACATCCCTCAGATGTCAGGTGATCAAACTGACACTGAGGGTGGGGGGAGGTCCTAAAGAAAACACATCATACTTAACACCACAACAACAATTCTGGCCAGAACAAACAACACAAAACACAACAACAAACACAAAACATACTCTTAACATCAATTATCCCTTATAGTATGCATACTTTTAGTTAACTCATGGGTTATACTCTATGTGTACTCTAAATAATAATTGCATAATACATTAAATGCTACAGCCAACACAAAATTTCTTTCAAACACAGCTCAAACAAATAACTCATTCACAAAAGATCAAACAAGAAAAGTCCTGGCAAAGTTAACAAACAGTTCTCCTCTGAGGGCTCTGGTTCCGCGGCGATCTTTGCATCTCAGCCAGTCTCACGTCCTCTGTCTTCCAGCAGGTGTGCACTCCCTGCTCCAGGAGCAGCACCTGCACCTCATCGTTCAGCTGATTGTGCTGCTCTACCAGACCAGCGCACTCCCGCCCATTATAGATGATGTAAACTCTTTGTCCTGAGTAAAACTGTAAGCGGTTCAAGTCTAGAAAACTGAGCATCATGCTGCTCTCCTCTTCCTGCTTCTTACACCAATCACCCTCATACAAAGCCAGGTGAAAAAACACTCTGCTGAGCTCCGCCTACAATGTGGGGATTTGAACTGTCCCCAATATCCTGTCTGCCAAAGAACTGGGCATGGAAACGCGAACACCCAGCAGAAAGCGCTTCCCCAAGCGCCCAGACAGCACACTCGCCATCTTAACACTCTCCTGCTCCGCTGACACAACGACTCCCATATAGCTGCTCACTTCTAGGTTCGGGTGTGCCTCCCTTTTCAGGCGTCCTACGGCTCCCAGCCGCTTAGCACTGAGCTCAGGTACGCCCCTCTTTTCGGGCGTCCTGCGCCTCCCTTTTCGGGCGTCCTGCGCCTCCCTTTTCGGGCGTCCTGCGCCTCCCAGCCGCTTAGCACTATGCTCAAATGCGCCCCTCTTTTCGGGCGTCCTGCGCCTCCCTTTTTGGGCGTCCTGCGCCTCCCTTTTTGGGCGTCCTGCGCTTTGGGCGTCCTGCGCCTCCCAGCCGCTTAATACAGAGACTTAGGCACACCTCCTCTCTCAGACACCTCCTTTCTCTGACGCCCCGCGGCTCCCAGCCGCTAGAGACTTAGGCACGCCTCCTCTCTCGGACGCCCTGTCACTGAGACCCAGGTGCGTCTCCCCTTTTTTTTTTTTTTTTTCTCTTCTTTCTTTCTTTTCAGGCAACCGATACTATAGCCCGCAGCTTCTCCGCCATTTGTTGCATCACATCGGGGTCACCATTTGTTGCATCGCAGGAGCAGGAACAAAGTCTGACCAACCAGTTTGATCACAAGCAGAGCTCTGTTTATTCCATCCCAGCATGCTCTTATATACAGTTATCAAGCAATCAGGCAATAACAAATTGGTTAATTAGATTCACTCAAGCACAGCTGTGACCTCATAGGGTAATTATCATCCTATACACCTGTCTAAATTTCCCAGCACACTCAACTCATCCCAGAAGCCTAAACATCTCACATTCCTTTTCCCACAAGTGCTTCCTTGTGTCCCCCCTTGCAAGGATTCCCAGCACCCATGAGTTACTCATGTGGGTATTGAACATAAAATTTTCCCCATGCAAAAATACATTTTGTTTTCAAACAATCCAAGGACTTAGTTGACACGGATAATTTTTTTAGAAAAAGGGCAAAATAGCTTGACATTTCAAAAGAAATGACTGTTTAATTTTCTTTATAGTTCAAACATTATTTTAAAGGAGTTGAACTCAGATGTTCCTGGGGTTTAACAATGACTTGTATACATAGCTCCCAGAATGGAACCTGTGCAAACAAAAAATAAACAATAATAGTGTCTTTTAAATTCACTGTATTTTTAAAGACACACAGAGGAGAATCAGCCAGGCTGATTCATTGTATTTTCCCTGTGCTGATGGAGTAATTAGAGACAATAACAGAGCTTGACAAAACCAGCTAAAGCCACTAAACTAACTGGAGGGTTAAATCTATCAATCAGCAGTAAATATGAAATATAGGAGGGTGGGATCAGGGCGATGCCCAGGGGAGAAGCCCAGAGAACTCCTCTTCCCCAAATGTCAGAAGAGGGAAGGTGCTGGGATTTTTATCAGAATGCCCTCCCTGAGTCCTGTTTAGAGATTCAGGTTCTTTAAGTGTTAGGTGTCTGAAATGTTTAAAACATTGCCCTCCTATAGCTGCTGGAAGGAAAAAGGAGCTGTCTCTTCTCCTCCTGCAATACCTGCTGTTTGCTGTGTGAGGGGGTTTCCAATATTCTTTCACTCTCCCAGACGCCTTGGCTGTTATGAAGAGGATGGTGGAAAAGATGTCTCTTCCCCCCAGCCTCTCCTCTTCAGTCTTCCTCCCCTTTTCAGAACTCTAGTGCCTGCTTTTGAGGCCTCTCATAGCTTTCCCCAGCAGCAGCATGAAATCTAAATGTTACACTGTTGTCCACAATGTTCTGAATAGGAACTATGAGGCTGACCAATCTTCTTAATTTCCTTTTCCTGGCAAATTTGTAAGCAGCAGAAGCTGAGGCACTGGAGCTGCCTGCAGACTCAGGACAATATCATTTTACATTTAGGTCACAGATTGAAGGTTCTTTACATACACAAGAGTTAAAGATATTTTTAAAATATAATCTTAAATTCTGCAGAAATTGTTGCTTTAAGTCCTCACACTCAGCCTGGAAAACTTCTCACTCATCGGTCAGGAATGGCTGAGTGGGCTTTTCATGTTCTATTTGGATCAGGCCTGATGTTTTTATTTTTTAAATGACAGCAATGTTTTTAAGTAACACAATTTATATTGATTTGATATTTTGAGAAAACAAACAAACAAAACATTATAGCTGTCCCAAGTTTGCATAGTGCAATGCTTGAATTTACATGAAGAGAAAGTAGAGAGTAAGTAGTAAAGTTCTTCCAATTTTAAACCAGATGTATATTAAATTAAATCTGTGCTAATTAATCAGATGCATAAAGAGTATTTAAGACAACAGCTCAGCCCCTCTCACCCACCCTCTCCCCATCACCATTGTCAACTTTCTCTGCATGTGTTTTTATGGATAAACTGAACTGATCTGACTGGCTGAATCAAACAATAAGTTGTTCTAAACGAATCACGATGCTTCAGGTCAATAACTGTTTGGGAAACATCTGTTACTTTACTGCTTCAACATTCAGCTGAGAAAATTATTAGATATATATTCTGATAATTTGAACAGAAACAAAGTCATCGTAACAGAACATTGAGAGAGGATCAATGCCTTCTGTTTTGAAAATAAATATCACATGTCAACATTTTTTCCATAAATGCTTCGGCAGCGGGAGACCATTATCCTAAGATAACATTATCCAGCAGAGAGATGATCTCTTAATTAGAGCAATATGTAAACTACTTTAGGATGCTTGATATAAATCCTGCAAACTGATTCATTGATACTTTTACTAAGATGAATTTTGATATCATGGGATGAAATCCTGGCCCTATTGTAGTTTATAGAACGAGGAGTACTTGTATCACCTTAGAGACTAACAAATTTATTTGGGCATAAGCTTTCGTGGGCTAAAACCCACTTCATCAGATGCATGCAGTGGAAAATACAGTAGGAAAATATATATACAAAGAACATGAAAAAATGGGAGTTGCCATACCAACTCTAACAAGATTAATCAATTAAGGTGGGATATTATCAGCAGGAGAAAAAAAAACTTTTTGTAATGATAATCGGGATAGCAAACAGTTGACAAGAAGGTGTGAGTAACACTAGGGGAAAAATTAGCATGGGGAAATTTTTTTGGAAAAGTTATTTTGTTGAAGAATTGCGACTTTTAGGTCTGTAATCGAGTGTCCAGGGAGGTTGAAGTTTTCTCCGACTGGTTTTAATTCTTATAATATAATACTTGACGTCTGATTTGTGTCCTTTTATTCTTTTCTGTAGAGACTGTCTGGGTTGGCCAATGTATATGGCAGAGGGGCATTGCTGGCACATGATGGCATATATCACGTTGGTAGATGTGCAGGTGTATGAGCCCCTGATGGCGTGTCTGATGTGATTAGGTCCTATGATGGTGTCACTTGAATGTATATGTGGACAGAGCTGGCATCGGGCTTTGTTGCAAGGATAGGTTCCTGGGTTAGTGTTTATGTTGTATGCTGTGTGCTTGCTTCAGGTTGGGGGGCTGTCTGTAAGCGAGGACTGTCCTGTCTCCCAAGGTCTGTGAGAGTGAGGGATCATCCTTCAGGATAGGTTGTAGATCCTTGATGATGCGCTGAAGAGGTTTTAGTTGGGGGCTGAAGGTGACGGCTAGTGGAGTTCTGTTATTTTCTTTGTTGGGCCTGTCCTGTGGTAGGTGACTTCAGGGTACTCTTCTGGATCTGTCAATCCATTTTTGTCACTTCAGCAGGTGGGTATTGTAGTTTTAAGAATGCTTGATGGAGATCTTGTAGGCACAGCACCAATTTTTTGTTGCTTGCACCTCCCAACCCCTGCCCCCAGCCCCGCCCCCATTGGACCCCTCCCCAAATCCCCGCTCCAGCCCTTCCTCTTCCCAAAGCACGCCGCATTCCTCCTCCTCCCCGCTCCCTCCCAGCGCTTGCCGCGTGAAACAGCTATTTCATGGCGCAAGCACTGGAAGGGAGTGGGGAGAAGCAGGACGTGGAGGCATGCTCTGGGGAGGAGGCAGAGCAGAAGTGGAGGTGAGCTGGGATGTGGGGACGGGGCAGGGAGCTGCTGGTGGGTGCAGAGCACCTATCAATTTTTCCTCATGGCTGCTCCAGCCCCAGAGCCCACGGAGTCGGTGCCTATGCTTGTAGGTGTTTGTCTCTGTTTGAGGGATTGGAGCTTAGCTGTAGACAGTGGATTGTGTGGTGTGTCCTGGATGAAAGCTGGAGGCATGTAGGTAAGTATAGTGGTCAGTAGGTTTCCGGTATAGGGTGGAGTTTATGTGACCATTGCTTATTAGCACTATAGTGTCCAGGAAGTGGATCTCTTGTGTGGATTGGTCGAGGCTGAGGTTGATGGTGGGATGGAAATAGTTGAAATCATGGTGGAATTCCTCAAGGGCTTCTTTTCTATGGGTCCAGATGATGAAGATGTCATCAATGTAGCACAAGTAGAGTAGAGGCGTTAGGGGACGAGAGCTGAGGAAGCATTGCTCTAAGTTAGCCATAAAGATGTTGGCATACTGTGGGGCCATGCGGGTACCCATAGCAGTGCTGCTGACTTGAAGGTATATATTGTCCCCAAATGTGAACTAGTTGTGGGTGAGGACAAAGTCACGAAGTTCAGCCACCAGGTTTGCCATGACATTATTGGGGATACTGTTCCTGACGGCTTGTAGTCCATCAGTTTCCGTGAAAGGTTCAGAAAAGGGCAACTAAAATGATTAGGCGTTTGGAGAAGGTCTCATACGAGGAAAGATTAAAGAGGCTAGGACTCTTCAGCTTGGAAAAGAGGAGACTAAGGGGGGATATGATAGAGGTATATAAAATCATGAGTGATGTTGAGAAAGTGGATAAGGAGAAGTTATTTACTTATTCCCATAATACAAGAACTAGGGGTCACCAAATGAAATTAATAGGCAGCAGGTTTAAAACAAATAAAAGGAAGTTCTTCTTCATGCAGCGCACAGTCAACTTGTGGAACTCCTTACCTGAGGAGGTTGTGAAGGCTAGGACTATAACAATGTTTAAAAGGGGACTGGATAAATTCATGGTGGCTAAGTCCATAAATGGCTATTAGCCAGGATGGTTAAGAATGGTGTCCCTAGCCTCTGTTTGTCAGAGGATGGAGATGGATGGCAGGAGGAAGATCACTTGATCATTGCCTGTTAGATTCACTCTCTCAGGGGCACCTGGCATTGGCCACTGTCGGTAGACAGATACTGGGCTAGATGGACCTTTGGTCTGACCTGGTACGGCCTTTCTTATGTTCTTATGTTATGTAACCCCAGCCAAAATCTATCACTTGGACAACACAGCTCTGTTTGCTGGATCCCTAGGTAGATTAGGTGTGAATGTAAATATAATCTGGCTCTGAAGCCTTAGCCCCCAGCTCATCACTAGCTGTCGGGGAGAACTCATTTAGACTTTGCTTACAAATCATCATTTGAAATTATTAGGTTGGCCAACATCACCGAAATGAATGCACTGACATCATAAAAAACAGCTGCATAAGGAAGCAAGGAAGCTAGTCTATGTTCATACTTTTCAAATCTATTATACTTTTTCAGATACACATATTTTATCATACACTGTATAAGCTTTTAAAGTGTGTATTAATGTTTCGGTTTAAATTCAGATTTCCAAACAGTCACTAAATTGGTATGTAAGGGAAATGGGCAGGAATTCTTGCTGTTCAGCCATGGCCACACAACCAGAGATGCACAGCAGTGAGGGTGCTGGGCAAGCTGGTCTGAGCGAACAATTGGAAATGATCCTTCATTGAGAACAGAACCAGAGTGTAGAAAGGCCCCTGTGTTAAGTGGTTGAGGCTGAGGCCTTAGGAAGCTGGCCTACGATACCACAGGGATCTTTCTGTGGAGGTGTGATACTTGCCAGCTAGGGGAAGCTGGTGTGTGGTGTCTTTGTGGCTGCACTTTCAGTGATGCAGGTTTCTCTATCCCATTGTTCCAGGGTCATCCTACTAGATTGCCAGCTGCTTTTCAGCTGCAGTGTGGAGACTATTTGTGTGTGGGGAGAGACAGTGTGTGTCTGTGTTGGGGAAGAGTGTGTGTGTTGAGGTAGGTAGGAGCGGATCATTATTAACCCTACTTGAAAGAGGGAGATGCTCAGGCTGAGAAAGGAGAACTGACTTGTCTTAGGTCACACAGCCAGTCAATGGCAGAATTGGGAATAGGACCCAGAGCCCTGATTGTCAAATTAACCATCGGATTTTGAATTACATACATTGAATGACCTCAAGAAAGTGCTCTCAGATGAGCTCCAGAGGAACAAGTATGCACAGTAATTATTCAGCCAGTATTTTAGGAGAACTGCAATGTTAGAGAGAATCATGAACTGCTCAGAGACAATTAATGCAGAGAAGCAGCAAAATCCATCAAACATATAAGTGGTTATGACTTATTTACTTGGTCTTAAAAGAGAACAACAAGGACCTGAGTCTCCTCCCTGTCAATAACCTCCTGCTCAGCCAATCAGGGTAGAGACTGAGGAGGGGAGGCTGAGGGGTCTCACCAGAGACCTCAAAGGATGGCCCAGGTCACTGGCGGGGATCACTGCCCCAGCACTACTGCAGCTCCACAGTTTTGGGTGGACCTCCCACAGTGAGAGCTGCCGAGCACTCCCCCGCAACACACACACACACACACACACACAGACACACACACACACACCCCTCCTGGTGTTGGGAGGGGAACAGGAGAAAGGACAAAAAAAGCAAGAGAGGAAGAGAAAGGGGGGGGGGATGGAGGAAAAGTTGAAACAAAAAGGACAAACCCTAATGTCCCCAGTGATTCTAAGGGACAAAATCCCAGGTGTGGAATAAAATTCTGCCTCCTTTAGATCATGTTTTCCATGAATTCAACTGTCACCAGAATGATCAGACCGAACAGTTTCAAACCTCGAGGAGGCTCTAACCCTCTAAACAGGGACATCTGTTTTCTAGTAAAATCACTAAAAGGAAGGAGAAAACTCAAAAGAGGTTCCTCCTGGTGCTCACGTCCGTGAACCCGAATACTCTCAGTCCTCAAAGAGAGACCTGGAGAAGGAGACTTGCTGAAGCAAAGCCACAGGGTCTCTGAGGTTTCCCTGGCCCCTCGCCCCTGTCCTGCCTGGCTGATGTCAGCATCTCTCTGTGAGGTCACCACCTCCCCACCACCTTTGGCCAATAGTCTGAGCCCCTGCAAAAGGCCTTTGTGATGTCACTGCCACACCCCTCCCTTGCTGGGCTAATGTCCTGCCCCTGGCCAGGCACTTTGGAGGTTTGAGCTACTCCCTGTGGATCACCCCACTCAAGGAGCGTTCGTTCTAGGAAGCAAGCCAGCTAGACAGTAAAACATCAGATGCTGCTCCCAATGCTACACTTAGTTTTTCAGAAATTAGTTGACTTTATGGCCAGAAGAGACCATTAGAGCATCTAATCTGACCCCTGCATATCACAGGCCTCCTGTATGACACAAGAGCTACTTTTGGGGTAAACACATTCCAGAAAGGCATCTAGTCTTCATGAAATGACATCACGAGATGGAGAATGCACCAATTTCCTTGGTAGCTTGTTCCTGTGGTGAATCATCCTCACTGTTGAATATTTGTGCCTTAATTGTAATATGAATTTGTCTCTTTTCACCTTCCAGCCATTGGGTTTTTTAATGCCTTTCTCTGCTACATTAAAGAGCCCTTTAATAGCCAATCTTTTCTCTCCATTAAGGCACTTCAACGTTTCAATGAAGTCACCTTTCAATCTTCTTTTGAGAAGCTAAACAGGTTGAGCTCTTTCAATAGCTCACTAGAAGGCATTTTTCTCCAGCCCTCAGAACATTTGGTGGCTCTTTGCTGCCTCAACTCCAATTTCACACCATCTTTTTCAAATGAGGACACCAAAACTGGAGGCAGTATTCCAGTATCAGTCTCACTGATACCATGTCACCTCCTGTGACGTTCTTGACATAATCTGTAACTGTATAGATCACCGTTGCCACCACTGTTCTATATTTGCAGCCAATATTGTATAAAGGTGGTCACATAAAGGGTCTATGGAGAGGTTATGATTGGCTGATTATAATTTTGCTATCTCTAGATATGTATCATTTTTGTAGTTGACATTATAAATATTGGCTCTATGCTGCCTGTATTTCAAACTTGTGCTATGCTTCTGGGGAACACCCCAGCCAGACAAATTGGTGTCAGCTCTGCCTAGCCTGCTTGATGGCCCATTAAGGACCATCAGCTATACAATTGAGCCATTGAGAGAAGGCAGATATGCCTTGTGGCTCAGCAAGGTGTGCAGGGACCTGCCTATGGACAGAACTCTAAGGTTTTTCTATGTCGCGTGCTGGATAGAGTGTCCTTGGGACAAAGAAAGCAAAGATCACATGGCAAGAGACTATAAAAGACTGATGCCTCATCTCCATCTGGTCTTCAGTCCTGCTTCCTACCTCTGGAGGGACTTGTCTACAAACTGAAGCTCTGTACAAAGGACTGAATGGCCCATCCTAGTTGTGGATGTACTCCAGAGACTTGATTTGAACCTGCAATTTATTCCATCACTGCTACAAGCCTGAACCAAGAACTTTGCCAAAGTACAAGTTTTGCCCAGGGCTCCGTTTCCCCTAACGCTGGTCCTTGGTAACACCCTGCCCGGCCCCGCGTTCCTCCCCGGCCGCCCGGCTCGGGCTCGGGCTCGGGCACCCTGCCCGGCCCCGCATTCCTCCCCGGCCGCCCGGCTCGGGGTCGGGCTCCAGCGCGCTGGCCGGCCCCGCGTTCCTCCCTGGCCGCCCGGCTCAGGCTCGGGCTCCCGCTGCGGCGCCCTGGCTGGCCCCGCGTCCCTCCCCGGCCACCCGGCTCGGGCTCGGGCTCCAGCTGCGGCGCCCTGCCCGGCCCCGCAGCCCTCCCTGACCGCCGCAGCCCGGCTCCGGGCACGGGGGCAGGAATCGCGACCGATACTTACCCAGATGCTGGGGTCCGGGCGCAGTGGCGGCCTTGGCTGCCCGGCTCCGGCTCCGGCTCCGGGCTCTGGCAGTGTTGGAGGTGGTGGGAGGATACTGGATCTTTATAAATGGAGAGCCTGCTCTTCCTTTCAGCAGCACAGACCTGGGTTGACTGTCCTGTGATAAATCAGCCATTCTTTCTCATTCTATGAGCAGAACACAGCAGATGACAGCCTGTTGCTTATTCTGCTTACAGCAAAGGGGGACACAGGTCGCTTCAATTCCCAGACTCTGCCTCTCATTCATCTACCCAGTTGGGTGTGTGAAAGCTAAATGAGCTGGTATTCCAAATTCCCAGAAAGGCAGTGGAGGAAAAGAAAGTGACCCTTTATAGGCAGCTCAGTTCAGTCCTCGCTGCTGAAGGCAGTACTAATGAAGTGACTTGCACACAGAGAGTCAAAGCAAGGGCTTGGTTAAGGGCAGCTTCACCCCAGATTCCCCCTGAAGTTATGTAGGAGGGAAACAAGTGAAGGGTTTTAACACAGTGGGCAGTACCAGACAGCAGGCCACTGTGGGATTAGGGGACGTGAGTGCAGGAGTGAGGAGGTCATAAACAGAGCCAGCAAAGAGTTGATTAACACAGGATAAATTAGTCCAAATTTGCGAAATATATCCCCAAAATGTACAAATGAGCCTGTGAAATCCAGAGACCACGTTTCTGTGGCACTTTCCTTTAGAACTCTTGACAGACACCATTCCCATCTCCTTTGGGCTTTTTTTTTGGTATAAATGTGTGGCTCAGGAAACGCAAGGAGCCAAGTGCAGGACTGAGGTTCAGTCTCTCTGTTGGCCCTGGATATGATGCTTTGGGAGGTGTAAGAGGCTAGGGAGACTGTAATAGGCAGGAGAAGATTAGGGGAGATTAGTCTGAGTGAAAAGGAGAGGAAAGGACGGGGCTGGCTTATCAGTACCAAATTATTCTCTGATTTTCAATTTAGTACCATGCACATTCTTCTCAGTTACAACAGACACACTGAATAAACTATGCAAATACACAATAGCTGCATGGACACGAGGTTCTCCTTTGAATTTTATGTATAAAAGGAAGTTACGATCAATGACATGGCTGGAGAAACTTGTCCTCCTAAAACAAAGGAAAGGTCTGCTCCATTTTTTCCTGACACAGGAACAGAACATACTACCAGCTCAGCCCCCTCCCACCCGAATCTTACCACTGATCTGCGGATCAAAGACAGCCTGCTTTTTGCTTTGTTCTCAGCAAACTCCAGGCTGTTGATGTCCGTGAGACGAGCCCTGTATTTATTCATCTGCTCTACGACAATCAACTCCACACAGCTGCAAAAAGGAAAAAAGAAAGTGGTAAAACGGGAGGATAAAACTCTGGCTGTGTTTGAGCTGGCCATGTCGCCTAAGTGCTGCGCCAATTCTCTTGCTTCGTGGGCTGGAAACGAACAGTGTGGTTGAAATGCCCAAAATGGTACTAGGCAGGGGAGCTAAACTAGAGGACTAAAGGGAGGGCTCCCCAAGGGCTCCATCAGGGAAACAGGTCCTTCCCCTGGAAAGGCAAATACCCACCAAGGTTAGGAAAGCACAGCATGTTCAAATGAAAGGCTGAAAGAATGGCCATTTCGGATATGCTGCGCTATCTAGCTATATCTATTTGTAGACACACACACTTGTGCTTGTTTGCATCCAAGCTGGACAGGCAGTCGCAGGGCAATGACAGTGATTAGGTGTCTGGGGCAGATATTTTGTTTAATACCATCAGTATTGTTTTCTGGAAGAAATCCTTTTAGAGCAGTAATGATACAAGGCGGCGTATATAAGTCAAGTTACAAAGAGACTTCTTCTTACAAGGAACCTTTAGAAGAGTGATTCAAAGTAATTTTCACATCTGTAGGCAGAAGAATTGCTTCTAGGAGAGATTTGAAGGCCAGGCAGGTTCATGTAGTCTGGTCTCCTGCATAGAATTTCATCAAATGATTCCTGCATCCACTATCCATCCTAGGTACTTATCTAACCCCAGTGCCCTATTATCTGAGCTTCTCACAATCTAACATGTTTATTCTTAAAATTCCAGTTGAAGTCAAAAACATCCCCGAGGGGCTCCATTACAAACCCTTCCCACCCACTGGATGATGATTCCCTATTTACAATTACTTTGGAGATATCAATTAGCCAATTTTCAATCCATTTAATATTTGCTGCACTGAATCTGTATAGTGTTAATTTTTAATCAGGATGACCCAACTGGAATCTAAGTCAACGATGTCAACGTGGTTACCTCTGCCAACCAAACCTGGCATCCAATCAATTTTGACAAGACCTATTTTCCATAAAAAACTGTGTTGACTGGCACTAATTACACTGCCATCCTTCAATTCTTTACTGATTACCTTCCACGTCAGCTTTCCCATGATTTTGCCTGAGACTGATATTGAGCTAACTGGCCTGTAGTTACCCAGATCATCCTGTTAATCCTTTTTAGATACTGGCACATTAGCTATTTGTACAGTCCTCTGGAACTTCCCCATTACTCCAGGATTTGTTAAATATCAACATCAATGGCGGAGAGAGCTCACTGTCCCGTTCTTTAAAAACTCCTGGGTGCAGGTTATCCAATCCTGCAGTTTTTAAAAGGTTTAACTTTAGCAGCTGCTAGTTACTGATAGAATAGACAGTATTTCATTAAGGCAATTCATTTGCAAACCAGTGATGTGTTTGTAGCTGTCATTCTACAGCACATTAAAGTGCATTACTCAGTGATCATTTGACTGTCCTGACATGACCTCATTACAGGATTTACCCTGGAAGTTGTAATGCTATATTCTTACGTGGTTGTTTTACTGATGTCCTGAACGCTCTGCAGTGGGTCAGTTGTGTCAGGACAGCGGAGAATACAGGGAGCAAACACAATGGCCAGGGCATTAGCTGACATTCGATTGGTCTCTTCCTGCAGGGCAATCCTAAACAATAAACAACAAAGCAGCAAGGGTTAAAGGTAGCTCCAATTCACATAACACTGGCAGGAAATACCCCTGTAGAGAAACAGAAAGAGGACAAAATACAAATTCAGAGCAGGGCAGGGAGAGGAGGGCTGTACATGCACATGAGATCTGGAGGTCATTGCCAGGGGAAGATTTTCCACAATATTATATAGCTTTGAAGTGAAGAGCTTCAATTTGTTGTATCTGGTAAAGAACTAGACCAACAGGATGTAAATATTATACCAGACAAGGGCAAAAAGGTAAGACAATGGATACTGAGTGAACCACGCAACATGCCATGACACTCTTTAGGAAATCTTTTGTTTTGACCTACTTAACCTATTTTCCAAAAAGGAATAGATACAGTGCATATTTATTACAGTAGCAAGCAACTCACTTAGCCATCATTAAGCTATGCCTTAGAAACAGAGCACAGATGTGTCTAAATGCATGTAGATGGCAGGAAACTTCGCAGATTGTAACACAGTGACTATAGCCTGAACTAGATATTGTCTAAGCTCATGCAAAAGCATCACACATGATCCCTAGACCCTCAATGTTCAAACTAAAGGGTGCAATACATGGCAGTACTGTGATCCACTGCAATCTTACTGCACTCCTCAGTGGGTTAGCTCTATGGCTAGTGATGAGCTGGCAAAATCATAACAACCGGTTCCCTCCTCACCCCAGGAGGAATCATGCCTCCCCCACCCAGGGACCCCTGCCCCGTCCACCCCCCTCCCTGTTCCCTACCCTCTAACACCTCCCAAACCCTATCCACTCCCCCACCCCGAACTCCCCAGCCCCGACCCGGGAGGGACGCGGGGCCAGCCAGGCGCAGCAGCGGGAGCCCGAGCCCGAGCCGGGCGGCCGGGGAGGAACGCGGGGCCGGGCAGGGTGCCCGAGCCCGAGCCGGGCGGCCGGGGAGGAACGCGGGGCCGGCCAGGGTGCCCGAGCCTGAGCCGGGCGGCCGGGGAGGAACGCGGGGCCGGGCAGGGTGCCCGAGCCCGAGCCGGGCGGCCGGGGAGGAACGCGGGGCCGGGCAGGGTGCCCGAGCCCGAGCCGGGCGGCCGGGGAGGAACGCGGGGCCGGGCAGGGTGCCCGAGCCCGAGCCGGGCGGCCGGGGAGGAACGCGGGGCCGGGCAGGGTGCCCGAGCCCGAGCCGGGCGGCCGGGGAGGAACGTGGGGCCGGCCAGGGTGCCGCGGCTGGAGCCGGAGCCGGAGCCCGAGCCGGGCGGCCGGGGAGGAACGTGGGGCCGGGCAGGGCGCTCGAGCCTGAGCCTGAGCCAGGCAGCCGGGGAGGAACGCGGGGCCGGAGGGGGGGGTGCCGCGGCCGGGACCTGCTGGCTGTGGAGGGTCGGGGCCGGGCGGGGACCCGGGGACAGGGGGGGCCGTGGTCGGGGCTGGAGACCGGCGGGGGCACACGGCCCCTCCTGGTTTCCTACCTCAGCGTCGTCTTCCTGGACCGGGGAAGCCTGCTTGCTTCTCAGCCCTCCCAGGCTTCCCGCGCTAACAGCTGATTCACGGGAAGCAGGGTGGGAGGAGAAGCAAGAAGGAGCATTCATGGCAGGAGGTGGAGGCAGAGCTGAGGTGAGCCGGGCCGGGCAGCAGGGAGCACTTGTTAAATTTAAATGCCCTTTTAGAACCAGTTTGTCCCACTGGGAACGACCGGTTCTAAAAGAGCATCTAAATTTAACAACCGGTTCGCGCGATCCGGTGCGAACCGGCTGCAGCTCACCCGTCTATGGCATGGAACCATGTGTTTGTAACCAGCTGAGACCTACAGTGGTTGTCTTCTCAGCAAGTCTGAAACATTTGTTGCTATTACGAAAGAAGAACATTATTGGCATTAGCTGTCAATGAGAGCATTGTCTGGAAAAAGAGCCCTTGGGTCCAGAGCGTTAAAGCCATTTCAGAATTTAAAGCACTCCCTTGCAAAGTTTCACTCCCCTTTTTCCCGACAAAAGTACTTGGATCACATAGGCCCGTGTTCAGGTACTCTTACTCACGGAGAACAGTACCTTGTTCCAGTGGAACTACTCATGGAGTACGGTGGTACTCATGGGGAGTAAGTGTATCAGAATCAGGCCCCTAGTGAGGAAGGAGAAGAGAAAGAGTGGCTGCAGTATGACGATCCCACGCTGTGGTCTGCCATTACCTCACAAGGTGAAAGATGAGGTGTTCCAGGGTACGGAGGTGGGTGCGAGAGAGCTGATCAATGACAGAGTACACGCCTCGGATGGTCTCCTTCCTTTCCTGCAGGCCTGGAGAGAGCACTCACAGTTACACATATTACAGGCAACTTCCCCATGGTGTCTTCTGCCATCTTTACTTGTGAAGGTGGTGTGAATGGCCCAGTACAGGGGAGCTGTGCAGGAGGCTAGTGCACAGAGACAGGGATGACAACTCCCTCCTCTCCCTGCCTATACAAGCAGGCCCCCTTTGCAGGTCCCTCGGGTAGCAGTACCCTATGCAAAAAACATGAGCATAAGACACTGATTTCTTTTAAACAGATTCCAAAAGAGTTGGGAGCTGAATAATAACTATGTCTCCTGGGGCATGTCTATGCTGCACACTCTGCTCTGCTCACCATCAAAATCATATGCTACATACCACTCTAGCACGGGCAGAAATAGCAATGTAGATGGCGAGGCACTGCTTAGGTGAGTAAAGACATGCATGAAGGCTGTGGGGATATACCCTACACACACTGCTTAATTTGTAACGAAAGAGGTGCCGGGGCTCAAGCTTTTTTTTTTTTTTAAAACTTTCACAAAGCAAGCCCAGTGGTACCAGGGCTCTGAACGGCAAAGGCTTTGACTACTATAACAGTGTAAGGGATTAGTTTGTGTCACAGTGCTGTCTGTGGCTACATGGCACAGTGAAAAGCAGGCTGTGTCCACATTGCAGTGCCTACCTACACGTCAGTGAAAGGCTCTGGCAGAAGGAGGCTGCAAGGAAAGACTTCAACAGCAGAGAGCTGCTGGAGCAGATGTGCCGGAGCTCAGCCCTGGCAAGCCTTGGCACAAATTAAGCATCACCTACGTGGCTCCCACCTACACTGCCTATTTTTAGCAGTGTCATCACCCCCGATGGAGTCTTTCCCTGTTGCAGGAAAGACCCCGGCAGTGGGAAAAGGCTCTAAGAGGGAGGCAGATGGGAGAGGCTCCAGCACTGTCTTGCCAGTTACGTCATAAAAGATGACAGATCACCAAAATGACTTTTTGGATTCAAACACTCCATACAATTGGCGCTTGTACAATCGTACAAGCACACAATCTACTTGCTTGCTGCTTGTCATGACAATGGTGATGATAAAACTAAAGTAAAAAGACTGCTTGTTCTGGGCAAGCAGAAACTGGGTTTGGTACCTGCAGCTAATTGTACCTTCCCTGTCTTGGGTTTTGTGTGTGATTGTATAGGATTTGTATGGACCTTCCTTACCCATAGCTCGCAGAAATTCCTCGTAGAGTTCGAAGGTCATGAGGGATTGGGCAAATCTCTCAGCCACCGTTTGAACACACTGGCAATGACATGAATATTGTAGTCATCTAGATTCACATTGTCAATATCTGTTCACCGAGGCAAGTGAGTGGAGGAGTGGAAAAGAAACCAAAGAAAAAGCAAATGATCAGTTTTGATCCAGTAAACAAGCCAGTGTTTTCCTGTCAGTCCTAGCACTGGCAATGACCTAACCACTGCTGTTGGACCAACTTCTGTGGGTGAGAGAGGTCCTGAGGAAGAGCTCTGTGTAGCTCGAAAGCTTGTCTCTTGCCAACAGACGTCAGTCCTACAGAAGCTATTACCTCACTCACCGTCTCTCCACTATCATGGGTGTGGTCAGATGTTCGGCTGCCTGTGTGTGTTCCCTCTGTGTGCCACCCCAGCCTGGCACAGACAACTGACATGGCACACCTCGAGCGAACCGCCCAATGACCACAAGATCCATTAAGGCATGAAGGCACCCAGCCAGGCTTATTTTGATGAAGCACAGTACTAGTATCCTGCACTAATACATGTATACCCATAACAATGGACCAGCTCAGCAAATGGCGGGACTTTCCGTTCCTCCCTAGGCTAGATAAAGACACTGCCCCAAGATACATTTTTATACAGAGATACAAACAAGTTACATATTGCTCCTCTGATAGTTGACATCCTCTGATATCACAACCCACCACCTTGTACATTTCTATCCATCATATTGTCATCCTGACCATATCTTTAGGCAGGGTCAATAGGTTCCTGTTGTCTTTGGGAATGTGTTTGTACCATTCTTGGTATGGGGTGTTCTGGTACCACCCTTCTGGAATGTGTCTGTGTGTGTGTGTTTTGTGCTTAGCACTCAGCAACGTGTGTTTCTGCAATATCAGCCCTGTTCTTGCCAGATTCTGTGAGAAGGGCCTGCCTCTAGCTCACAGCCGGATTTTGTTTTATATCAGCAAAGTTTTGACCGCTACTTTAGCCCAGCCCTCAGGCCTCTGATACAAGGGCTTATGTCTCAGGCTCTTCTACAGTGAGCAGAGCTACAACAACACTGCATAGAAAAACAGGTATCAATACTGTAGCAACCTCAGATCACACAGTGCACAACCTTGGCACCTACTTTTTTAATATGACCATGTTAAAATTCTTGTCGTGAAAGGAGCCAGTTTTCCAGGGTGAAAGTCTTTAGAGAGAGTTTGTAAAGCACTTTGGAAGTCTAGGTGATGTTGATAAATATGAAGCCTGGCTAATGAAGCTTTTTCTCCCAATTTCTTTTTTGCACACTTGTGCACAAGAGGAGGAATAAAACAAGGAAGAATTAAACAGTTCCACAAGACAGGAGGGCTCTAACACAGTGCAGACTTTTGGTGAAGGCTGGTATTAGAGAAATGTCTGTAGTTTCATGGTACCAAAAGCCAGAGTCTACGGTGGGGAAGGAAAACGGTTCCTTTGCTCTGGCCCCCTTTAGATGACATGAATTCCCTGTTCACAGAGGTTCTCGGCTGTCCTTTTGCTCCCCCTCTGAGACTCTCTCTTTTTCATCTTACCTGTATCAAGACCCTGTCGGAGCTCCTTTATCTTATTGGTTGAGCCTGCCTTCCTGTAAATGCCCTCGGTGTACAATCCATGCATTTCAATGTAGTTTATGAGCTTCTCCACCACCAGTGGCACCGCTCGCTCCTCATTGGTCAGTCAGGAGAGCTCAACCCCAAACTGCCGTGACGAAAGCTCGGGATCATACTGATGTGGAGAAAGAGATTGATTTCTTAATTCCTTTTCAAAGGTCTCAATGCAATGCTGCTCACAGCGTGGTAAACCTAGGGATGTCTTGAGACTGAATCTCTCAATGTATGCAATGTAATTTGACTGTCGTTCAAGATGCAGTTCACATTTTTAAACAAAGTTAACTGGATTATTTGCAAATTAATCTAGTAAATCTAACTGAGCACAAGGGAAGAGAGGAAAGGTCTGTACACTGCCCTGCAAATCCAATCTTTCCTAAGAGCTTTCTTGGTCATTGTAACTATCCCTGTGTTCACTCTGCTATGTCTGCAGCACTGCACATTGCTACAAAGACTAACAAATGTTCATAGTTAAGGCTTGCAACAGGACTGTGCTCAGAAAAATGGCTCTGTAAAATGGCCCACCGGTACTCTCCTTGGGTCTTCAGAGTCATCATTTGCTTCATGTACTGACATTTTTACTGTAGAGCCAACACAGCTGTGCGACAGTGAGCTATATTCTAGTCTGCTTCATGCCTCACTGACAAAATTGCCTGGTGAGGATACATGAAGGAGAACACACTTGGGCTTGATTCTGAGATCCTAGATGAACTTACAGTGCTGAAAGTTAAAAATGGTTTTGAGCAAGTGTGACATAGAAGCCACTGAAAGAGAAATAGAATCAGTAAAAGACGCTGACATTCTCTATTTTTACAGAGTCACTTTCCTGACTGGAACTGCACTTTAGAGACTCAACATTCAGCAAACAATTCAAGCTGAATATGAGATTCTGGTTGGATAAAGTCAAAAGACTGAGAAAAACTTTTCACACAATAATGCACAGATCCACGTAGGAGGCTTTGAACATATGGACTGTATGTTCAAACCCAGCATGGGTAGTGATCCAACCAGAACAATAAATGAGAAAGTAGGTGTGCGGCTTGGTTAGACCTCTGACCAGTGCCACTCTTCCATGTCTGCTTCTTCTCATTCACTGTTACCACAGCACAAATGAAAACAACATGAAGGGAATGTCCAGGGGAGGTTTCCACACTGGATAGACCTCCATGCAAGAACACACCGGGAAGAAATGGTGACAGCAACTGGTTTTGATCTCATTTAAAATTCACAAGTTATTGTACTATCATCTCTTAATCTTTTAGTGCCAGGATTGGGCTGCTCCTAGAGCTAACATCAAGTGCTATAACAAAAACTCTAACCTTTGCTGTCACTGTGTTCAACTGCCAACATTGGCATAAAATGCATTAGTGCAAACTACAAGGTCCATCAAAGCAAATACACTGCTAAGATAAGCTTGATGCTCTATTAGTTCCATCATAAGCCTAAATGAAAAGTCACCAGGTTCTGCATAAAGTTAAAAAGCAACGAGGAAATCTGCTGTTACTTTTGGATAAAGGGCACCTTCTCAAAATATACCAAATGGCACCAACTCTCTCAGCCAGGGGCAGCTCTAGACACCCGGGCGCCAAGCAGGCGCTTGGGGCAGCCGTTTCCGGGGCGGCATTTGGCTCGGTTGAGCTCCGCCCGGCATGCCTGCGGCAGGTCCACGGAGCCGGGACGAGCGGACCTGCCGCAGGCATGACTGCGGCGGGTCCCGTCTTCCCGCGGCTCCGGTTGAGCTCCCGCAGGCATGACTGCGGCAGGTCCGCTCGTCCCCGGCTCAGGTGGACCTGCCGCAGGCATGCCGGCAGGAGCTCAACCGGAGCCGCGGGAAGAGGGGACCCGCCGCGGGACCGGGGAAGGGCGGCGCAGCGCTCCGCGCTGCTTGGGGCAGCCTACTTTCTAGAGCCGCCCCTGCTCTCAGCTGATGCAATGTGAAAATGTAACCCTTAGCAGCCTGAATCCATCCAGCAGCAACAAATTAATAAATGCAAATGATCTAACCATTTCTGATCAGTACCTTGGACTAGTATTTATTTTTCAGACTCCAAATTTTCCTGAGCATTAGCAAGCCAGATTTTTAAAGATGAACTTGGAGAATACATTAATGTCACTTCACTAGAGCTCAGGAAATGAATTCACACCAAGTAGTTATTTTATTTCAGCTGGCTGCTTGGGGCGGCTCAAACTGTAGAGCCGGCCTTGGGCAGTAAATATCATTATGCCACTATAGAAATCTACAGTACCTCCACACCTTGAATACTGCATGCAGTTTTGCTCATCTCACCTCAAAAAAGATATGTTAGAACTGGAAGAAATACAGAGAAGAGTAACAAAAATTATTAGGCATATGGGACAACTTCTCATATAAGGAGAGATTAAAAGACAGGGACTTTTCAGCTAGGAAAAGAGACGACTAAGAGGGACTATGATAGAGATCTATCAAATCTTGATTGGTGTAGAGAAAGTCAATAAGGAAGTGTTATTTAGCCCTTCACATATCACAGGAACAAGGGGTCACCCAATGAAATTAATAGGCAGCAGGTTTAAAACAAAAACAAGGAAGCATTTCTTCACACAATGCAGTCAACCTGTGGTACTCATTGCCACGGAGAGATTGTGAAGGCCAAAAGTATAACTGGGTTCAAAAAAGAATGAGATGAGTTCACGGAGGATAGGTCCATCTCTGGCTACTAGCTAACATGGTCAGGGATGCAACCCTATGATCTGGATGTCTCTAAACCTCTGACTGCCAGATGCCGGGGCTGGGACTGTCCAGCAGGGGATGGTTCACTTGACAATTGCCTTGTTCTGTTCATTCCCTCTGATGCATCTGGCACCCACCACTGTCAGAAGACAGGATACTGGGTAGATGAACCATTCTTCTGGGGGATCCAGGATAGCCACTCTTATGGTTTATGTTCTTAGCTGATTACATAGAAATTCAGCTTTAGCATCCTGGGAGCATAAGAACCAAGAATGCATTTGTGACACTGGCAGACCAGTCAACCTGTGTATGACCCATAATAATTTAACAAGAGGCACTTCTACTGTGTCAAGACAGTCCACGTGCATGTGAATTTCAAAGAGATGTATTAGACTAGCAATCATCAACTCATTCAAAATGAACAATAGATGCTAAGTGTATTTGTCTGTGGTTATCTATACCGGGTTAGAAGTTTCACAATGTAACTAAATTAGCTTGTAGATGCTAATTCCCTTTCGTGGCTTAATTGCCTTAATTATGTGTGCAAGGTGTTCAGTTAGCCTTAAAATCAAAGATGTAAGACACTTCAGGAAACCAATCATTTCTACATTATCTTCAGCTTAACTATCTGTGTTATAATGGAAGAACGGCTAATTACCTTATGTGAATGAATGTAACTAGTTTACTGGGTATGCACAGGAAATAGAAGATTATCTTCAAAGCAAAGTACAACAGGCCATCCGCATTGGGGGAAGGGCCTTCTGTGACAATTTCTGTGAGGTAGGCTTGTCAGCCTGGTAGAATAGCTATAAAAGAGAAGGCTCGGGCCTGATCCTATCATCTCTAGACTGCTTAAATGTTGAACAGGGACAGTGTAAGCCATAGGACAGAGATCTTCCAAATAATCATTTGGAAGAACCTGGAAAATGCCTGGAAAAACTAACAGACTTTACATCTAAGCTGCCTTTGGATTCTGATCTGTTGGGATGATTCCAGAGAGACTTTTACAAACCAGCAGTTTATTCCATCACTGTTGTGATCCTGAACTATGAACATGGAAAGTCACTTGTCTGGATATTGATCTTTTAACCATTTGTAACTCTTCTTTCTTTTAACAATAAATCTTAGATTTAGTTAAGGATTGGCTGACAGCGTGATATTTGGGGAAGACCTGAGATTCACATTGACCTGGGGATAAGCATCTGGGCCTTTATGATCAGTGAACCCCACATATGGTGAATCAGGTTTCCAGTAACCACTCACTATATTAGACATAGAATATCAGGGTTAGAAAGGACCTCAGGAGGTATCTAGTCCAACCCCTGGCTCAAAGCAGGACCAATCCCCAGACAGATTTTTACCCCAGTTCCCTAAATGGCCCCCTCAAATACTGAACTCACAACCTGGGGTTTAGCAGGCCACTGCTCAAACCACTGAGCTATCCCTCCCCCCTCTTCCAAGACAGAGATGTTTAGATGGGAGCCAAGGTCTGGAATGCCAAAAAGGGGACCATGTTTGGCATCTTGTTAACTACGGTGGAAGCTCTTTTGTTGTCGACTTGGTGAATCTAATGATAGAATAAGCCATCAGTTTGGTGGTTGTCTCCCTCTACTTCTTGCAGTCTGCCCGCAGTGTGGTCACAGCATTGTTGTGTAAACCTCTCACTCACGGAAGCAGAGGGATGTTAGTCACCTTGAGATCCCAGCTGCTGTCCTGGAAGAGTTTTCATGCATTTGCGTTGAGTGTCGGATCTGATGTAAGCAGGGAAGTCAGCTCAAGGAAGAGTAAGGCTATACTCACTGTGCTATGAACTACCTCTTGATAGGCAGTCTGCAGCTGGGTGCTGGCCTGCAAGGCCCGTTCTCTCTCCCACTCCTTCCCCGAACTGAACCATGTCCTGAGGAGCTGTTGGTAGAGCAGGGGAATGGACAGAGTTAGTACCAGAAAATCCCTCCCAAAAGTTCCTCTTAAACAGGTTTAATTGTCACTAAAATCCCTCTCCAAAGCATCTGACCTCCATGTAGCAAAGGAATTACATGTCTAATGGAAGAGCCCCTTAGATATACAAGTCCCAGGGGCCAGATTCACCTCTGGTGATTGAAGCCAAAGGAGTTACATGAGAGATGAATCTGGGCCCGTGTATGTGATGTCTGCTGTAGACTGTCTGATGGGAGCTGTCTAGCACATTGCATGCTGTTTGATGTCTGCTGCTGTGGTCTATTTCCTGGGCAACTTCTCCCACATTGATTGGCAAAATGACAGAGAGGAGCATTTCTTTTTATTAATTTGAATAAGAGCAGAGAAGTCCCCCCAGCCCAGCTCCTTTTATAACTTCATTTTTATACTGAACGTGCATCAAACTCCCCACCCCTCAGCCCTTCACAATATTCTGTTCATGTCTGAGGAACAGGAAGTTTCCTCTGAATGAGTTTCCATACACAGGGCTTAACTCAATATTCATGAATTTCTCTTAGAAGAAGTGATTAGTTTCAACTGGTTCTCTTCGATTTGGCTACTGCAGTGGTGATTTTCTTGCCGCTCCAAGTAGTGTCAACGACATTGTAAGAACTTGGTCCCAATCCAGCCCTGGCATAAAATGGCATAGCTTCCGTGGATTTCAGTGGGGCACATGCCCGCTTATCCCAGGAAGAATTGGGTGCTTTCTCCTAAAATTCACTCCATTGTTGAAAATTCCTCCACAACTGAAGCTTGACCCCCTAAATCTCTGACTCTTCCCTGCTGTAACACAAGAAACAATCTCCACCACGGTTCAATGGTCTCCTCACATCAGACATTTCCTGGAACCAGTCTCGGCTGGTTCTTCCTCCAGCAAAGTCTCTACTGTTGTGTTTTTGGTTGTCATGGTTTTGTTACTATGGCAACTGAGTTAGAATAATAGGGGATAGCTCAGCCGGTTTCAGCCGGCTGAGTGAGCTCTCTGTATCTGTAAATAAAATGGCAGTTTTGTAAGCTGTCTGCTCTCTGGCCTCAAGTGATTGCTTCCTAAACCGGCTGCCCCAAGGATATAACAACCACTAGCTTGCCAAGGGCTTCCAAGGACCTCATGTAGAGTGACTGAAACCAGAAAAGAAGGAGTGAGGCTCAGCACAGATCATTTGTGTGTGTGGGCTGGGGAAAGCTAACCATAACCTTGCCAGAGAGGCCATGTGTGACTGCCATCACCCAGTGCCTGCTGGGCAGAAATACAGTGGATGGTGCCGGAGGAGAACTGTTGTCACGTACTTGTATATGCAGAGCATCCTTTGCTGTCCCGTCTTCCTCTTTCATCTTCTCCAAGGGAGGAAGGGGAAATAAACTTTTGAAGCACTGACCAAGGAGCTCACAGTTTTCCTCCACGGTCAGAGATGGTTTGAGCTTGCTGGCAGAAGAAAGATAGAGAGAAAAGTCATGTATTAGACTCAGTACCACCTCCAAGTAAAAGAAATGGGTCCAATGACTAGAGATTGTCCCAATCTAGAACCCCAAGTGCAAACAACCCTTCACTTTGCACCTCTATTAAGTATTGGCTCCTCTAGAAGTAAAGCTAAAACTTCAAATCTCCTTTTAGAGAAACCCACAAGCTTTCTCCCCCCTGCCAGCTAGCCAGACACCTCCCTCCCCATCTGAACTCTGCTCCATTGTACTGCATGCTCCACAACCTCCAATCTTGTGTCTTTCGAGCACAAACCCCCAAATGGACACATTCAAATCCTTAAGAACTGAAGTCCTGCTGGTGAGCAGCATGTGAGCCACAGGGCCACCCAGAGGATTCAGGGGGCCTGGGGTCTTCGGCACGGGGAATTGCCGCCGAAGGCCCAGCACTTCGGCGGTGGGTCCCGGGGCGAAAGTTCCCCCCGCCGCCGAATTGCTGCCGAAGACTGGACCCCCGTGAGAGTTTTCCAGGGCCCCTGGAGTGAAGGACCCCACTCCAGGGGCCCTGAAAAAACTCTCGTGGGGGCCCCTGCAGGGCCCGGGACCTGGGGCAAATTGCCCCATTTGCTCCCCCCGGGCGGCCCTGGTGAGCCAAACCCTGCAGGCATTAGACTGCTCCCAACCTGACTTTCATGAATTAACAAATAAGAAGGCATCACAGTGCCAGGAAATATGGCAGAAAATAGCCTACCTCAGATGTCCAATGGCAAGAACTGCCTGGTAGCGAACTGGAGATGTCAGGGAATCCAGTGGTTCCGTCAGTGATTTCCCTACACCCCCCTGAATTTTCCCAACCCCCCCTCCCTAGTTTTGTGAGCTAGTTACATACCAATTTAGTGACTGTTTGGAAATCTGGCTGGGGCGGAGGGTTTGGGGCTTTGGAGAGGCTCAGGGTAAGGGCCGGGGCCCGATCCAGGCAGGGCCGGGGGAGAGACCCAGCTCCAAATATTGCTGGAGCAGAGCACCCGGCCCCTGAATATTCCTGGAGCCCGGGCACCTCAGGTGTATATAACCTGCCGCCTATGCACGGGTTAACCTAAAGGCGCAAACCCCAATGGTATTGAGACAAAGGTGTGGCATGATGACAAAAATGATTGTAGGTGGACCCTTGCAATGAATTTGTTGTTATCGCTAATGGTAATTTTGTAACTATTGTGTTGCTATTACCAAGAACTGTAAAAATGTTCCAGCTAAGGTGACCAGATGTCCCCATTTTATAGGGACAGTCCCGATATTTGGGGCTTTTTCTTATATAGGCTCCTATTACGCCCCACGCCCTGTCCTGATTTTTCACACTTGCCGTCTGGTCACCCACATGTGTGGGTCCCAGCTGCTCCTGCTCCCCTCACTGAAGCAGGTGTGCAGGGTTACTGCCCTGGGAACTGCAGGGCATCAGTGGACATGGGGCTGGCTGGAGGCAGGGCAGGGGCTGACTGGAGGTAGGGTCTGGCTGCAGGCAGGGCAACGGGTGCAGGGCTGGTGCGGGCAGGACAGGGTGTGCGGCAGGGGTGGGCAGGAGACAGGCTGGCTGAGGGCAGGGAGTGCGGGGCTGGCTGGAGACCGGGGCTGGAGGCAGGGCAGGGAATGCGGGGCTGGCTGGAGACGGGCTGGTCAGGCAGGGCTGGTGCAGGCAGGGGCTGGCTGCGGACAGGGGCTGGCTGCGGACAGGGGGTGCAGCCCACCCTGTACGGTGGTTGCCCCCTCTTCCTCCCTCCCCCACCAGGGTAGCAGCAGCAGCCCAGGCTCAGGGGCTATTTAAAGGGCCCAGGGCTCCCCTGCTTCTACCGCCCCAGCCCTTTAAATAGCCGCCAAAGCTGCACCACTTCCCCAGAGCTCCCCAGGCCCTTTAAATACCCCCGCCCGGGGAAGCCGTGTTATACCAATATAATAAAACCAACAGGATCTAATTAAGAGGATAAGGCAAAGATGCCACATTTATTGTAAATACCATAACAAAACAAAAGACAACAGTAAACAACGTTGTTTTACTACTTATTTCTATCACTACTTATTCCTTATACACACACACACACACACACACACACATATATTCATTCACACAATCATTCATTCAGGTTCTGTACAGATGTTATAGTTACCAGCCTAGACATTGCTCATGCCAAGTTACTGGCCAGGTATCTTGGTCATGAGGATGGAGCCAAGTCTGTGTCAGATGCATTTGATGCTCCTGGAGGCTGGCAGCAGAACCATAGACTCAGGCTGTGGCTACACTTAGCGCTTCAAAGCGCTGCTGTGGTAGTGCTGCCGCGGCAGCGCTTTGAAGCGCTAAGTGTAGTCAAAGCACCAGCGCTGGGAGAAAGCTCTCCCTGCGCTGTCCATACTCCACCTCCCTGTGGGGAATAACGGACAGCGCTGGGAGCCGCGCTCCCAGCGCTGGGGCTTTGACCACACTGGCGCTTTGCAGCGCCGCAATTTGCAGCGCTGGAGAGGGTGTGTTTTCACACCCTGCTGCAGCGCTGCAAATTTGTAAGTGTAGCCAAGCCCTCAAAGTCCTCAGTCTTTAGAGTCCAGTTTGATAGGAATTTATTCCTATGTCAGTCCATGAGAGTTGCTTCATTTTGCTGTTGCTAAATCAATCAGCAGGTGGCTGGCTCCATTCTGTCAGATGCTTGTTTTTCCTTCCTTTGAGGTAGTGGGGGTCATCTGGTTGATCCCACTTGACACCTTCTTCAGCCGACACTGAATTCTTCAGGCTGGTAACTTCCTAACCATTCATTCATTGTTTAAACTAGGCATGCATTCACATACATTCTCTATCTTAATTACATCTAGTTCACTGTCTTTTTACCTTTAGGGGTGTTACCAATTTATGTGACCCTCCCTGTCTTTTAACAAGCAAAGATAAAGTGAGATGAAAACTTACAGAGGGTGGGGATCTCTATTTATACACTATAACAGCTGTTTTGGCTTACTTAGAGATAATTAATGTTTAACAAGTTTTATACAAAGTATTTCTTTGAGCTTAACAAGTTTTATACCAAGTATCTCTTTGAGCAGGCTTCACACAGATACAGCTGGTGGCTTGCAGGTTAGAGGCTAAATGTTGGGAATCACAAATTTACTTCTAACATAAACCTTACATTATAAAGTATTAATTAACAATAAATTAATAAATCATTTCTTTTATAAACCATGTTTAATATAAACCTTCTTTAATATCCCTACAGCCGGGCCACCCCGGTACAGCGCACCGGCTCTTGCCAGTACACTGTACTGGGGCTTGGGCACAGGGCCCTCTAGGGGCGGGGCCCGATTCAGGGGAATTGGTTGAATTGGCCTAAAGCTGGCCCTGCTGGCAGCTCCAGCCTTTTATAGGCAGAGGCTGGCTGGTGTGTCACACAATCTCTATATTACTCGCCTGAGATGGGTCACCTGTTACTTGTGGCTCTGAATATGCATATAAGGAAAAATCCCAACAGGTCTGACCATCTATGGCCATCAGGTACCAGTGATATGGAAGTGCCATCACCACAGCGGTGACCATAAAGTCAGGTGTTTTGACCACCTATGGCCTGTGATGTTATGGGCGTAATATAATATCTTATTCAGCCAATCACTCAGACAAAGAAGTTGTTTATATCTGCAGAAGATAATGCTGCCTGCTTCTTGTTTACACTTCTCTGCACGAGATGTCACTATTGTTTCATTGGCAATGGAGTGTGATGTCACAGACTGTGTACATCATCATGTAATGACTGACTGAACCCACCACTTTTAAACCACTTGGTTTGCACCCATGCCCTTAATCCTGTCCTAAAATTACCTTTTCATGTCACTAAGCTCTCTTGTTGCTGTGGGGTACTGTAGGTGTGAGGCAGGGCGGGTTGGGAGAAGAAATATTCTTTATCTGAAGAAGTGATCTGTATGAGGAAAACATTTGAAAACTTGTTTACTGAGTAATGTGAGTTCTTCACTCTACTTGATAGCATTTCTCTGCTTGTAACATGAACTTGTGAACACCACATCCAAGCAATTCCAAAATTCCAGGAATATTCTAGGCATCAGTGAGCAGAACCGTATTGGTTTTGGTGAAAATTGGAATGGGAAATAGACCAGTCGTGCTTAAGTTAGGTTTGGCGCCTAACTCCTATTGAAATCAGTGGGTGTTATGCACCTAATCTGCTGGTGCAATTTTCAAAAGCACCTTTAAGCATCTGTTTGCATCTTAAGCACCTAAATATCTTTGAAAATCTGGTCCTTCATCTCTGCCTCAGTTCCCCATCTATAAATGGAGGTTAATAATACTTTATCCTACTGTTTGCCTATCTTGTCTATTTGTTTAGATTGTATTTGAGGCACAGGACAATCTCTTACTATGTTTTTGTAATGGGACCCTGAATTTTGGTTGGCACATCTAAACACTACCATAAAACAAAAAATGATCAGCCCCATAATATAAAGGCCCACCAATGATCTAGTTTTCAGGGCAAGTCACAGGCCCAGCTGCCTCAGAGGAAAGTCTGAGAAACACAATATCAAACAATTATGGATTAACCTGCCCATAGGAGAAGTTTCTTCCTGACCCCTATCAGTTGGTGGTAGGCTTATATCCTGAAGCATAAGGATTTATATCCCTTCTACATTTTGTATACCAGTGAAGTTTGGATGATATGGTCCATATAAATGTCTAATCCTTTTCTGAATCAGCAGCGTCTCACCCAGGAAACTCAACGCCAATCTCCTGAGGAGAGAGAGAGACACACACAATCAGACAGAGACTGAGGGCTTCCCCCACCTTTAGCAACAACTGAAACCCCCTCCCCATAGGGACATGTCCTGATTTTATTTGCCCCCATGTTAACCCAGCCCAGAGCCTGCCCCCCCCCCCGCCTGGTGACAGTGAGTGAGGGTGGGGGAGGGAGGGGGCCGGCGTGAGCAGGGCAGGGCCTCGGGGAGGGGCCACGGCTGATCCGGGGCTGCTCTGAGGGTCACGAAGTGCCCGTGGGCGCGAAGAGGCTGCAGCCCCGGAACTGCCGGACAACGCACAGCTTGACTCTGCCCCTCGGTCCCTGCGCACATGGGACGGGACCTCGCCCGGCCCCGCGGCCCCAGGCCGCCGCTCGTGGGGCTGCTCCCCGGCAGCTCAGCCCCTGCCCCACCTGCTGCTGCCCCCCAGGCCCCGCGGGGGGGGGGTGAAGCCCTTTCACTCCGCGCTGCCTCTGCCCTATGCCCCCCCGCCCCAGCCCGGCTCCCGGGGCAGGGGCGCGGCAGGGGCTGGGCCTGACGCCTGGCACTGGGGGTCTGAGCCCCCAGCCCGTGCGGAGCCGCCACTCACCGTCCCGCCTCAGCGCTCCTCGGACCTGCCCCGCCCCGGCCGCCGGCTGCCCCCGCGCCCCCCCGCTTCGAGCCCCCCAGCAGCGCCGGGGCGGGAGTCCCACTGGTGCCGCCCGCGGGGACTGAGCCGCGCAACCCCCCCCCCCCGCGCGGCTCCCCGGGGCTGGGGCCGCCCCTGGCCGCGAGCGGGATTCGAATCCCAACGGCCGCAGCGCGCCGGGGCGGGCGGGCGGGGCGGCGGCCTCGGGGCGAGAAGCGGGGCCTGACCCCTCGCCCCGAGGCTCTGTACCGCTCTCTCTCCGCCAATCACGGAGCGGGAGGGTGCGCGAAGTGACGGGATAGGGCCCCTCCTCCACTAGAGGCCGCCTGCCAGAGGAGAACTACACGCCCCAGTGTGCACTGGGAGGGGGCGCGTTGTCTGAGCAACCAGGCCGTCCCTGCCGCTCTGAGAAGAGCCAGGAACTACAACTCCCAGCCTGCCCCGGGCGCCCCGTCCTCTCGAGCCCAGGGAAGGGCGGGTCCCTGGGTCAACCTGACACCTCTCCCCCCCACCCCCGTGCAGTGTATTGACCTGCCCCGCGTAGGAACGTGCCGCGCTGCTTCGCCCCCTGCACAGAGCAGCTGAGCGGGGCGGGGGGAGGGGCGAGGACCGGGGCCGCCGAAGCTCCCGCCCCCCAAACCTGGCGGGGGGGGGGGCAGGTCTGTGCGGGGCAGGTGAGTGCCGGGTCTGTCTCCGTCCGGTGACTTTACACCTGTGTCTGCACCGCGGGGATGGTCCCAGCGCCCCTTGTTTGCTGGGGCTTTAACGCCCCCCGGGGGTGAGCTGGTTTCTGTGCGTGTCTGAGGAGCCTTGTACCCGGCTACTGGTCAGCGCCCCTCACTCCCGCTGTCCCTCCCCAGCCACCCCCCCTTCCTCCTCCCTCGGGTGAGCCCGGCTTTGAACACCCCCTGCAGTAACAGTGTCACCCACAGACAAAGCTGCCACTGAACTGAATTAACCCTCCTCATCCCCGAGCCCCCCCGCGCGCCCCCCCGTCCCCCAAAACCCAGCCCCCGCCCCTGAGGTCCTGCCCTCACGCTGCCCCTGCCCCCGAGGTCCCTGCCTCACATCACCTGTCCCTTCCTCCAATGCCCCACCCTCACTCTGCCCCTTCCCCCGAATCCCCACTCCCGCACTGCCCCTCCCCAATACACCCCTCCTCTGCCCTCACATTGCCCCTTCCCCCAAGCTCCCGCCCCTGCACCACCCAGTGACCCAGGAGCAGGCCAGACCCGGGACGGGGGAGGCATAAACATGCTTTGCTCTGCCACAGACTTCTGAGTGTCCTTGGGCACATCACTCAGCCTCTCTGGGCCTCAGTTCTCCCATGCAGGAAATGGGGCTGGTGGTGCTTCCCGCCTTCGCACGAGCCTGGGAGGAGAACTACCCTACAAATTAGGAAGATGCTGGGATCCTGGAGTCATGGGGGAGGGTTCAGGGGGAGCATATTAGCACCATCATTTGGTATATGGAGTCTGTTTGGAAACAAAATATTTCCCTGAAGTCATTCCAAACCCTGTATTCAGCCATAACCTTGGGAAATACGTAATGGAGCAGTGTGGTTTTTCCCTGTGTAGCCAGCAACGACCTGGCACCACCCCCAGCTCTGCCCCCTTCCTGCCACTGCGACCCCATCTCACCTCCTGACCCTGGCTGGGCACCCCGCAGCCCCTCGTAGCAGGGGGTGTGTAGGGGGGTCTCCTTGCAGCCCTCAGTAGGTGTCTGGTGGGTGCTGTCACCTCTGCCAGAGACCCCCAAGAAACTCACTAGCTTCCTCCTCATGTGGGGAAGGGCTCCTACTTTCTGACGTGGGAGGGAGATTCCGTGATGGCAGAGCCCGTGGGAGGAGGGGTTCTAATCACAAGTCTGGAGTGGCAGGGCAACCCCCTCCCCCAGTCAGATTCTGCTAGGGGGCTGGGCAGGGATCTCTAGGGAGGGAGACACAGGAAAAAACAGTTGCCACTATGGAACCCAGGAGTCCTGGCTCCCAGTCCCCCGCTCTCACCTCTAGACCCCACTCAGCTCCCAGAGCTAGGGATAGAACACAACCCCCACCCTGCTCTGACCATTAGACCCCACTCCCCTTTTAGGCTCACTGCCTCCTCTATCCACCCAGCCCACCTGTCCATCCCTTTGCTGCAGGTTTCTGGGGTCACCCCTGCTCTGCACTCCCCCAGTGCAGCCCAAGACCTTTCCTCCCCCCAGCCACATTTCCTCTCCCCCCTCGTTCTGGATCATCTGCTTGGCCCCCCCACCGCCTCTTGAGGTGTGCTGTGCGGCGTGACTGGGGATTGTGCAATGGCTCAGCACCAGGCAATGCAGAATGTAAACCACAGACGCTGCCCTGCCCGACCCCACCAGGAGAGGGTGTGTGTGTGTGTGTGTGTGTGTGTGTGTGTGTGTGTGTGTGTGTGTGTTGCGGGGGAGTGCTCGGCAGCTCTCACTGTGGGAGGTCCACCCAAAACTGTGGAGCTGCAGGAGTGCTGGGGCAGTGATCCCCGCCAGTGACCTGGGCCATCCTTTGAGCTTTCTGGTGAGACCCCTCAGCCTCCCATCCTCAGTCTCTACCCTGATTGGCTGAGCAGGAGGTTAATGACAGGGAGGAGACTCAAGGCCTTTTTGTTCTCTTTGAAGACCAAGTAAATAAGTCATAACCACTTATATGTTTGATGGATTTTGCTGCTTCTCTGCATTAATTGTCTCTGAGCAGTTCATGATTCTCTCTAACATTGCAGTTCTCCTAAAATACTGGCTGAATAATTACTGTGCATACTTGTTGGTCTGGAGCTCATCTGAGAGCACTTTAAAATCTCAGTCTGCCTGTGTATGGGTCTTCTCTCACTAGGATAGTCTGTGGCCTTTTTCTTAGGCTAAGGACTTTGGCTAAGCAGCAGGGGCAGCCATTAGCTGGGAAGTGAAGGGTCACATCCTCTCATCCCAAACCAGTCACACTGAAATAAGGTGCTATTAGGCTGTTAGGAAGACGATACTGTCTGTATGATGCCCATCACCACCAGATAAAGAAACAGATCTTAAGATGGATAAAAGAAACTTAGTTTGACAGCATCCTGTCTGGCAAGAAATCACTTATCAATGGCTCTGACTGCGAAACTCTCATTTCTGTATTGTTCTATCTTTATGGCCCTCACTTTTCTGTTGTTTATCTGTTTGGTTCTCTAATTGTTTCTCTCTTCTGTACAATCAATCGTGCTAGGTGTAGCTGGCAATATGACTATATAAACTGGGGTCAAACAGGAGGGGGAAGGGAAATTGGAATCATGTTTATTAAGTGGGGGGAACAGGAACCGGGACACAGGCAAGGCTGGGAAGGAGGACGGGGGTAAATGCTCTGCAGCATCAGAGCTGGGAAGGGAACACTGGGGAACAGACTGTATGGGTGTATAGAGATAAGCCCGAGTGGTGTGAAGGGCTTCGGAATATGTAATCTTATAGGTGTAACAACTGTATGGGCTACAAACCCAGTGACATCATCAACAAAGTGCCCATTTGTGTCTGGGTAGCGGCCCTGCTATGGGAGGGAGTGTGACGTTATTGGTATAAACTGGGACCATATAGAACATGGTTTGTAACCAAGGTCCTGTAGTGCCACCAAATGTTAGATAAAGGGGGTCATATAAGATGTCTAAGACCAGGTTATGGGTTGCTGGTTATGACTATGCTGTCTGTGTGCATGTGTCATTTTTAGTTGAAGTTATGTATATTGGCTCTATACTGTCTTTATTTCAAGTTGGTGCTGTGCTTCTGGGAAACATCCCAGACAAGTTGGTGTTAGCTCTGCCCAGCTTGCTTTATGGCCCATTAAGGACCATCAGCTACACAATTGACCCATGGAGAGAAGGCAGACACGCCTTGTGACTCAGCAAAGTATGCAGGGACTGGCCCATGTGACTCCAGACTCCATTTTGCTGTAATTTTCCACAGTAAGGACAAAGAGGTTCTTACACCTGGAAAAGCCTATCTAAGGCTGATGCCTCATCTCCATCTGGTCTACAATCCTGCTTCTTACCTCTGGAGGACTTTGCTACAAACTGAAGCTCTGCACAAAGGACTGATGACCCATCCCAGCGGGGGATGTACTCCAGAGACTTGATTTGAACCTGCAGTTTATGCCATCACTGCTACAAGCCTGAACTAAGAACTTTGCCATTACTGAATGTAATTGATTCCATTTAACCAATTCTAGCTCTCATCTCTACCTTTTTCCTTTATGAATAAACCTTTAGATTTTAGATTCTAAAGGATTGGCAACAGTGTGATTTGTGGGTAAGATCTGATGTGTATATTGACCTGGGTCTGGGGCTTGGTCCTTTGGGATCGAGAGAACCGTTTTCTTTTATTGGGGTGTTGGTTTTCATAACCATTCATCCCCAGGACGAGTGGCACTGGTGGTGATACTGGGAGACTGGAGTGTCTAAGGGAATTGCTTGTGTGACTTGTGGTTAGCCACTGGGGTGAAACCAAAGTCCTCTTTGTCTGGCTGGTTTGGTTTGCCTTAGAGGTGGAAAAACCCCAGCCTAGGGCTGTGACTGCCCTGTTTGAGCAATTGGTCCTGATTTGACACTCTCAGTTGGGTCCCGCCAGAACCGCATCGTCACAGGGAGGAATGCAGCAAGGACTCAGGATCAGTGGCCAGGGTCACTGAGCATAGACATGGGGAGGTTATATGGGGAGAGGGGTTATGAGTGGGAGAGGGAGGTCAAATGTTAAAATAATGATATTTGGGGGAAAAAATGTAAAAGAAGTGAAACTGAACAGAAATAAAACTGGAGTGTAGGCTCTAAAGCAACAAGGCTTCAGTAGGGATTGAGGGTTAAAGGTCTGGGATCCCCCACACCTCTAGATTTTCAAACCTCTCCTCCCTCCCAATGACCCACCCAGCCCACTTCCCGGGTGCCCTTCCTCCACACTCCCCTCCCCTTCTTCCCATTACTCTCAGCCAGCACCACTTCCCGGCACCTTGGGAGCTTCTTGTATTTTCTCCTCATCTCTCACTACCTCCTACCTCCCTGCTGCTTCTTAGCTCTAACCCTGCACACACCCTCCCCATGTCCTGGCACCCCAGAATTATCTACTCCCCCCACTTCTCCGCCCCTCCCATGGCTCTCTTATCCCTTCACCCATGGGATCCTGAATGGCAACATTACACGCTCTCCTAAAAGAGCTCATCTCACTGTCACACAAACCATGCATGAGTCATACACATATTTACTCAATTTTGAATTCTACAGGAGGCATATTTTCCTCTTAAAATGAGGAAAAGGCATGAAAGCTACAGTGATTAATATAGCCAATAAGGATATATTAAATCCAATTTTAAAATGACTGACGGCACCAAAAAGGCACATGTCCAAAAATGATACTAGCGTGTGGGAGATAAGGCAAAAAAAGGGGGGCAAGAAAACCTGCAAAACTTGTATGATGAATAAAGGTATACAGTTATTACTACTCAGGTTCTTTAGAGACCCCACAGCTTCTAATAACCCAGGTGACAGGACTCCTTACCCAGCAAGACCACCGTCTCATAGTTCTCCTGCATGACATCCCTGTAGAGGGCTCTCTGAGTGGGGTCCAGCAGAACCCACTCTTCCCTGGTGAAATACACAGCCACCTCCTCGAAGGTCACCGGCCCCTGAAAGAGCAAGAGTCCAACACTCAGTACCTGCTGCCCCACTCACAACCCCACTATTCACAGAATAGCAGCACCAGGTAAATGGGAGCTCCAGGAGGCACATGTTAACAGAGTCCCACCCCACCTTGCTTAGAGCAGCCAGGAGGCATCAGAGGGTGGAAAGAGAGAACCTTTGTGTCTCCCAGCTGACAGACAGAGGCAGAGTCATCACATTTATCACATAGCTACTAGCCAGGGCTTGATATAGGAGATGGGGCTGTCTCTGGACCCTGCTGGTGGCTCCTGGTAGGAATCTCCAAATAAAATATATGGAAGAAAGGGAAGTCAACAGTAAAGAATATAAGTTAGAAAGTCAGAATTGTAGAAAATTGGTAAGGGAAGCTATCAGAAATCAATGACCACTTAATGAAAATAAGAAGGAAGTTTAAAAAAAGTATATTAAGTACAAAATTAATCCCTAACAATGGTAGTGGTAAATTACTAGATGGAAATGGCAGTATTATCAAAAATAATACAGAAGAGGTAAAAGTGTTCAATAAATATTTCACTCCTGGAGTTGGAGAAAAACAGATGATTTAATCATATAAGACGTTGACAACGACAGTCTTTCCATCCCAACAATAACTCACGAGGATGTTAAGAGCAGCTATTACAGTTAGACATATTTAAATAAGCAGGTCCAGATAACTTGTATTAAGAGTTTTGAAAGACCTGGTGGAGGACTGTTAATGTTGATTTTAATTAGGACTTGGACCAATGGGGAAATTCCAGAAGAATGGAATAAAGCTAATGCTGTGCCAATATTTAAAAAGTGTAAAAGAGATGACCCAGCTAATTACAAGAGTGTTAGTCCGATACTGGGCAAGATAATAGAGCAGCGAATATGGATTTAATTAATAAAGAGCTAAAGGAGGGTAATATAATTAGTACCAATTAACAAAGGTTCAGAGACAACAGATCCAATCAATCTAACTGGATATCCTTATTGGGTGAGATCAAAAGTTTGGTTGCAGCTAATAGTATTGATGAGCTGAGAGGTGAAAACATTACCTAGGCTTCTGTAAGGCATATGACTTGGTTCAGCACAATATTTTGACTAGAAAACTAGAAAGATACAAAATAAACACAGCATACATTAAACAGATTAAAAACTATGATTGTAAATGGGAACCATGCTTGAGTAGATTTCTTTCTAGGGGGTTCCCACAAGGATTGGTTCTTGGCCCTGTGCTATTTAACATTCTTATCAATGACCTGGAAGAGAATATAAAATCATCATTGATAAAGTTTGCAGTTGCCACAAAGATTGGGGTTCGTGGTAACTAATGAAGTGTCAGAAGATTCAGGCTCCAGCACTGGGAGTCCGGGAAGTTTTCCCAGCCCTGGCTGGAGGGTTATTTCCTGTTCCACAAAGAGTGGAAGTTCCATTCCCAACTCCTGTGCCTTGAAATTAGGCCCTGACACTACACCACACATTCAGCATAGTGGTATGATTATAAAATGATTAGGACATAATTATGTTGCATTTTGTGCAAGATGCGTCATGTTCAGTGTCATTGGAAAAGTTATGATTTGCTGAATATGACTGTCCTATTTGTGCGCATGTATCATGTTCATAACTGAAGTTATGGATATTGACTCTGTATCTGTATTTCAAATGTGTTTACTCTGGGTAACACTCACAAAAAGCCTTTCAGGTACAACAAAGAAGCCAGACAGTGTTCATGGCTCATCAAGAAAGACAATGGACCGTGGAAGAGCTTAGCCCTCTTGTGAATTTTTCAGCTAGCCTATGAGCCATGGCTACTATGACTCAGCAGGGCATGCTAGGGCATGTGAGCAGACCACATGACAACAAACTCCATTTTGGTACCTGTATTTTTCCACAAACTGGACTGGGAAACAAGTTTGGAACAAATGGTTCCATAATATGGAAAAGCTACATAAGGTGGAGTGTGACATCATTTCTTGGCCTCATTCCCCACACAAGAGAACTCCTGGAAACACCTGAGGAAGAAAGACTGAACTGGGGGAACTGCTGGTCCCAGGGTAAAGGGATTTTTAGCTTGTGTATGGAAACTTGGTGGACTGCTTGTATCATCAGTCAGGGTGAGAAACTGGTATTCAAATTCTATCCAGATAGTATGTTAAGCTTAGTTTGAGTTTTTGGTTATTTGTTAAGTAATCTGCTTTGATCTGTTTGCTACCACTTATGGCTGGGAAATTGGCTTTTGTCTTCTATCTGTCTTTGAGTGGCTTAGGTAACGCACTCAGGTAGCTTAGTTGGATGCGTGATGCCACCTGCTGTCCTGTTGGGTAATAACAGGGCCTGGAGGCTGGCAGTGTGAGAAGGGCCAACCCAGTTTGAGGGTTAGAGGGACAGTGTTTCCCAGAAGCCCCCCAGACTGCACCCCCAGGGTGACAGCCCATCACACCCTAGAGTACACAAGTCTCAGCAGGTTTGTCACATCCTTTCCCCTCCCATTCCACACCCTAGACAGTTCCTGCCTCCCACTACCTCTAGCAGCTCCCACCCTCCTATTCATTTACTTCTCCTCTCCCTCCAAGCAGAACCCACCACCAGCTCCCTGATAATCCCTTACCTGAGCCAGCTCCATTGCAGCCGTTTCCTTCCTACTGGGAGGAGGGGATGATTTAGGGTGAAAGGTGGACATTATTCTGTAGCCTGCCAGGGCAAGAAGGGCAAAATGAGAGAATTCAGACAGGGTTTCTGTCCTTTCCATATGTCAATTCCCCCCAGCATTTTTCCCTGGTAATGGACATTCTAGGTTCTGCCACACTGTGTAGCACAAAATGACCTTATTCCAGTATCAGAGGGGTAGCCGTGTTAGTCTGGTTCTGTAGAAGCAGCAAAGAATCCTGTGGCACCTTATAGACTAACAGATGTTTTGCAGCATGAGCTTTCGTGGGTGAATACCCACTTCTTCGGATGCAAGCAGTGGAAATTTCCAGGGGCAGGTGTGTATATATAAGCAAGCAAGAAGCAGGCTAGAGATAACGAGGTTAGATCAATCAGGGAGGATGGGGCCCTGTTCCAGCAGCTGAGGTGTGAAAACCAAGGGAGGAGAAACTGGTTCTGTAATTGGCAAGCCATTCACAGTCTTTGTTTAGTCCTAAACTGATGGTGTTAAATTTGCAAATGAATTGGAGCTCAGCAGTTTCTCTCTGGAGTCTGGTCCTAAAGTTTTTGCTGGAGGATGGCCACCTTAAAATCTGCTATTGTGTGGCCAGGAGGTTGAAGTGTTCTCCTACAGGTTTTGTATATTGCCATTCCTAATGTCTGATTTGTGTCCATTTATCCTTTTCCTTAGAGACTGTCCAGTTTGGCCGATGTACATAGCAGAGGGCATTGCTGGCATATGATGGCATATATTACATTGGTGGACGTGCAGGTGAATGAACCGGTGATGGTGTGGCTGATCTGGTTAGGTCCTGTGATGGTGTTGCTGGTGTAGATATGTGGGCAGAGTTGGCATCGAGGTTTGTTGCATGGGTTGGTTCCTGAGCTAGAGTTACTATGGTGCGGTGTGCAGTTGCTGGTGAGAATATGCTTCAGGTTGGCAGGTTGTCTGTGGGCGAGGACTGGCCTGCCACCCAAGGCCTGTGAAAGTGTGGGATCATTGTCCAGGATGGGTTGTAGATCCCTGATGATGCGGTGGAGGGGTTTGAGCTGGGGACTGTATGTGATGGCCAGTGGAGTCCTGTTGGTTTCTTTCTTGGGCTTGTCTTGCAGTAGGAGGCTTCTGGGTACACATCTGGCTCTGTTGATCTGTTTCCTTATTTCCTCATGTGGGTACTGTAGTCTTGAGAATGCTTGGTGGAGATTTTCTAAGTGTTGGTCTCTGTCTGCGGGGTTAGAGCAGATACGGTTGTACCTCAGTGCTTGGCTGTAGACAATGGATCTTGTGGTGTGCCCGGGATGGAAGCTGGAGGCATGAAGGTAGGCATAGCGGTCGGTAGGTTTTCGGTATAGGGTGGTGTTAATGTGACCACCACTTATTTGCACCGTGGTGTCTAGGAAGTGGACCTCCCGTGTAGATAGGTCCAGGCTGAGGTTGATGGAGGGGTGGAAGCTGTTGAAATCATGGTGGAATTTTTCTAGAGTCTCCTTCCCATGGGTCCAGATGATGAAGATGTCATCAATGTAGCGTCATCAATGTACAATGCATTGGTGACCTTCCAGAGAACACCATCCTAGCCACCATGGATGTAGAGGCTCTCTACACAAACATCCCACACACTGATGTAATACAAGCTGTCAGGAACAGTATCCCTGATGATGCCACAGCACAACTGGTTGCTGAGCTCTGTGCCTTTATCCTCACACACAACTATTTCAAATTTAATGACAATATATATCTCCAGATCAGTGGCACCGCTATGGGCACCCGCATGGCCCCACAATATGCCAATATTTTTATGGCTGACCTGGAACAACGCTTCCTCAGCTCCTGTCCACTCACGCCCCTTCTCTACCTACGCTACATTGATGACATCTTCATCATCTGGACCCATGGGAAGGAGACTCTAGAAAAATTCCACCATGATTTCAACAGCTTCCACTCCTCCATCAACCTCAGCCTGGACCTATCTACACGGGAGGTCCACTTCCTAGACACCACGGTGCAAATAAGTGGTGGTCACATTAACACCACCCTATACCGAAAACCTACCGACCGCTATGCCTACCTTCATGCCTCCAGCTTCCATCCCGGGCACACCACAAGATCCATTGTCTACAGCCAAGCACTGAGGTACAACCGTATCTGCTCTAACCCCGCAGACAGAGACCAACACTTAGAAAATCTCCACCAAGCATTCTCAAGACTACAGTACCCACATGAGGAAATAAGGAAACAGATCAACAGAGCCAGATGTGTACCCAGAAGCCTCCTACTGCAAGACAAGCCCAAGAAAGAAACCAACAGGACTCCACTGGCCATCACATACAGTCCCCAGCTCAAACCCCTCCACTGCATCATCAGGGATCTACAACCCATCCTGGACAATGATCCCACACTTTCACAGGCCTTGGGTGGCAGGCCAGTCCTCGCCCACAGACAACCTGCCAACCTGAAGCATATTCTCACCAGCAACTGCACACCGCACCATAGTAACTCTAGCTCAGGAACCAACCCATGCAACAAACCTCGATGCCAACTCTGCCCACATATCTACACCAGCAACACCATCACAGGACCTAACCAGATCAGCCACACCATCACCGGTTCATTCACCTGCACGTCCACCAATGTAATATATGCCATCATATGCCAGCAATGCCCCTCTGCTATGTACATCGGCCAAACTGGACAGTCTCTAAGGAAAAGGATAAATGGACACAAATCAGACATTAGGAATGGCAATATACAAAAACCTGTAGGAGAACACTTCAACCTCCCTGGCCACACAATAGCAGATTTTAAGGTGGCCATCCTCCAGCAAAAAAACTTTAGGACCAGACTCCAGAGAGAAACTGCTGAGCTCCAATTCATTTGCAAATTTAACACCATCAGTTTAGGACTAAACAAAGACTGTGAATGGCTTGCCAATTACAGAACCAGTTTCTCCTCCCTTGGTTTTCACACCTCAGCTGCTGGAACAGGGCCCCATCCTCCCTGATTGATCTAACCTCGTTATCTCTAGCCTGCTTCTTGCTTGCTTATATATACACACCTGCCCCTGGAAATTTCCACTGCTTGCATCCGAAGAAGTGGGTATTCACCCACGAAAGCTCATGCTGCAAAACATCTGTTAGTCTATAAGGTGCCACAGGATTCTTTGCTGCTTATTCCAGTACAGGCTTAGCCCCCTCCCACCAGGGTGTAACCCTCCTAGACATAGTGAAACCCTCCCAGTAGCAGAGTCTCTCTGTTACACTTATACAGTTTGTAGATGATACCAAGCTGGGGGGGGGCTGCAAGTGCTTTGGAGGCTAGAATTACAATTCAAAATGATCTGGACAAACTGGAGAATATAGGATGAAATTCAATGAGGACAAATCCAAAGTAGTCCACTTAGGAAGGAACAATCAGTTGCACACATACAAGACAGGAAATGACTGCCTAGGAAGGAGCACAGCAGAAACGGATCTGGGAGTCACAGTGGATCACAAGCTAAATATGAATCAACAGTGTTACACTGTTGGAAAAAACCCAAGTATAATCCTGAGATGTATTAGCAGGAGTATTGTAAGCAAGACATGAGAAGTAATTCTTCCGCTCTACTCTGCACTGATTAGGCCTCAACTGGAGTAATGTGTCCAGTTCTGGGTGCCACATTTCAGGAAAGATGTGGAAAAATTGGAGAAAGTCCAGAGAAGAGCAATAAAAATGATTAAAGGTCTAGAAAACATCACCTATGAGGGAAGACTGAAAAAATTGTGTTTGTTTAGTCAGGAGAAGATATGATCAGCTTTCAAGTACATAAAAGTTCATTTCAAGGAGGAAGGAGAAACATTGTTCTTAACCTCTAAGGACAGGACAAGAAGCAATGGGCTTAAATTGCAGCAAGGAAGGTTTAGGTTGGACATTAGGAAAAACTCCCTGTCAGGGTGGTTAAGCACTGGAATAAATTGCCTAGGGAGGTTGTGGAATCTCCATCATTGGGGATTTTTAAGAGCAGGCTGGACAAATACCTCTCAGGGATGGTCTAGATCAGGGGTGGCCAACATGTGGCTCTTTAGAATTTAATACGCGGCTCCTTGTACAGGCACCAACGCCGGGGCTGGTGCTACAGGCACCAACTTTCCAATGTGCTGGGTGTGCTCACTACTCAGCTACAGGCCCTGCCCCCACTCCACCCCTTCCCACCTCCTTCCCTGAGCCTGCAGTGCCCACGCTCCATCCCCCCCATCCCCGCCCCGAGTGTCTTGCATAGCATGAACAGCTGATCGGGAGTGCGAGGAGGGGGGGGGGTGCTGATTAGTGTGGCTTCCCATGGGTGGGAGCCACTGGGAGCAGGGGGTGGGAGCTGATGATTCTTTAGCAATGTATATTGGTAAATTCTGGCTCTTTCTCAGGCTCAGGTTGGCCACTCCTGGTCTAGATAATACTTCATCCTGCCTTGAGTGCAGGGGACTGGACTAGCTACCTCTCATGGTCCCTTCCAGTTCTGTGATTCTATGAACCAAAGGCCAGAGATGAGCAGAATCAAAGAAGTCACTCTGGGGAGTCTCCCTGTCATTGTCCCCAAGGCAGCTCTCTCAGATTAACTAAGTTATTTGACGCTCCAGCCTTTACACAGTCTCTCCTGGGAGTGCCCCTTTCATGGGCTGGGCCTAGTTTTAGCTTTTGGGAAGCGTGACCCTGGGGGCTCTGAGATTGGGCCTTCTTGCCTCAGCACACCTTGTTTCTTTCTGTGGCTCCCCAGTGAGTCGAAATGAGTAGATACTCCTCATACAGACTGTGAACATAAGAATGTGTTTTGTGTTTAGACTTTATTGAATGCTTGTAAGTTGCTGCCTGAGTTAACATCTGACTAGTTGCATTGTGAGCCTCTGTGGCTCTGTAAATCACCAGACAGGAGAGAGACTTTACCTATGTGAAGTGCTGATTGGCAACAGAAGGCCTGGCAGGAAAGGTCCATCAACACCAGAGAGACTATTATGGGATGTTAACAAGGACACAAGACTGTTGTTGTGCTCTTCACTTCCCATTAGCTGAGTTTCCTGCTCAGAGCACATGGTAGGAAGGGGATGAAAAACCCCATAGAGAAGGAACTGATTGTCTGTATGCTGCCTGGACTCGGCGGGGCACAGTTTCTAGGCATAAGCAAGAGATCCCCAGCTGCTTAGCCTGGGTTAGTCCTAAAGAATATGTAGAGCTTGCTTATTACAGAAGCTTCTATTACCTTTGAAATTTAAGACTGCAACTCATCTGCATCTATAGGATTACCTGCTTTAACTTTGTTAACAACTCTCGTTTCCTTTTAAATAAGTCTTAATACAGGTTATGACAGGGCTGGCTACAAGTGTCTTTGTTGGAAGATCTAAGATTTAATTGACCTAAGGAAGTGACGGGACTGGCAGTAACTTGAACATTGCTGTGATTCGTGCTGTAAGGCAGTGGTTCTCAACCAGGGCCCCCCTGGGGGGCCGTGAGCAGCTTTCAGGGGGCTGCCAAGCAAAGCCGGCATTAGACTCACTGAGTCCCAGGGCAGAAAGCTGAAGTCCCAGCGCAGGGGGCTGAAGTCCAGGGCCCTGAGCCCCATCACCAGGGCTGAAGCCAAAGCCTAAGCAATGTAGCTTTGGGGGGCCCCTGTGGCATGGGGCCGCAGGCAGTTGCCCTGCTTGCTACCCCTAACGCCAGCCCTGGATTTTATATGCAGAAAACCAGTTATTGTGGCCCACATGGGCAGTGGAGTTTTTATAGCGTGTGTGGGGGTGGGGAGTGGGGAGGCTCAGAAAGAAAAAATTGGGAACCCCTGGAGTAAGGGACCACCTGTCACAAAGGTGAGCTCACCTGCGTGGTGAGATATATGGGATGACCCAAGAGGACTGTCTGTGATTCCATGTTAATGCTGTTACAATGCTGTTACAATGCCTGAAGCGTTTACACTGGGACATGGTGCACCAGTGCCAGAGTGCACTAATGTAAATTCTGTCTATACTAAGGGTTTGCACCAGTGCCTAAAACAGCAGTGTGGCAGAGACCTTCAGAAACAGCAGTACAGTGGCACTAGAACCTATTTCTAGCTCGGTCACAGACAGCCTGGGTGACCTTGGACACGTCAATGTTTCTCCTCCCAACTTTAGTCTCTTTATCCAACTGCCCACTCACTGGGGTCTCCTCTCTCTCCAGAGCTGCTCACCACTAAAATCTGTGTGGGTGTCCCCAGAGATAAGGCAGTTCAGCTCTGGAACAGTCTTACAAGGGGGCTGGGGAGTCTCTTTCCCTGGAAGTTTTTAAGAACAAATAGGACAAAGCTCTGTCAGAGATAATCTACATATACTTGGTCCTGCCTCAGCAGAGAAAGCTGGACTTGATGACATCTTGAGGTCCTATCTAGCCCTACATTTCTAGGATGCTATGCAATATATACATATAAAAACACAACATACAGAATAAAACTCACCACAACATAATGTCAGGCAAATCCAGGGGGAAAAAAACCACAACCTACACTCCACAGCATAAAATGACAATACAAAGGAAAAGAAAGCAACACGATGCGAACTATGACATCCTAGGACAAAAGTACACAATGGAAAACAAGCTGAGGCAAAACAATTCACCATAAAACTGCTACACGACATGGTGCGGTCACAGTTCCAAATGGCACCATGCAAAACAGCTCAGCGTAGAACATGACGCAGCACAAAAGAGAATTATTTCAATGTAGGTCTGGAAGGGATCTTGAGAAGTCATCTACTCCAGCCCGCTGTGCTAAGGCAGGACCAAGTATCCCTAGACATTCGCAGACTGGCGTATCTCTAACCTGGTCTTAAAAACCCCCAATGAAGGAAATTCCACAGCCTCCCTTGGAAGCCAATACAAGGCAAACACAGACCAAAACAATGCTGTACACACACACGCTGGGCTTGCGGTTAAGGGGGGAGGCAAGAATTGAAACAATCTGGGTTCAGTTCCCAGTTTTGCCGCAAATTCTCCACGCAAACTTGTTACACACCGGTGGCTGGCCCGTACCACTGACTTGGGCTCACACGGCTCAGGCTGTGGGGCTGTTTAATTGTCATGTAGAAGTTCCGGCTTGGGCTGCAGCCCAAGGTCTGGCACACTCCCACCTCGCAGGGTCCGAAGGTGAAAAGAGACAAATTCATATTACAATTAAGGCACAAATATTCAACAGCGAGGATGATTCACCACAGGAACAAGTTACCAAGGAAAGTGGTGGATTCTCCGTCTCGTGACGTCATTTCATGAAGACTAGATGCCTTTCTGGAATGTGTTTACCCCAAAAGTACCTAGTGTGTCATACAGGAGGCCTGTGATATGTAGGGGTCAGATTAGATGCTCTAATGGTCTCTTCTGGCAATAAAGTCGACACATTTCTTTAGAACTGAATGTAGCATTGGGAGCAGCAGCGTCCGATGTTTTCCTGTCTAGCCGGCTTGCTTCCTAGAACGAATGCTCCTTGAGTGGGGTGATCCACAGGGAGTAGCTCAAACCTCCAAAGTGCCTGGCCAGGGGCAGGACATTAGCCCAGCAAGGGAGGGGTGTGGCAGTGACATCACAAAGGCCTTTTGCAGGGGCTCAGACTATTGGTCAAAGGTGGTGGGGAGGTGGTGACCTCACAGAGAGATGCTGACATCAGCCAGGCAGGACAGGGGCGAGGGGCCAGGGAAACCTCAGAGACCCTGTGGCTTTGCTTCAGCAAGTCTCCTTCTCCAGGTCTCTCTTTGAGGACTGGGGGAATATTGGGGTTCACGTACCTGAGCGCCAGGAGGAACCTCTTTCGAGTTTTCTCCTTCCCTTTTAGTGATTTTACTTGAAAACAGCCGACCCTGTTTAGAAGGTAAGAGCCTCCTCGAGGTTTGAAACTGTTCAGTCTGATCCATCTGGTGACAGTTGAATTCATGGAAAACATGATCTTAGGGAGGCAGAATTTTATTCCAAACCTGGGATCTTGTCCCTTAGAATCACTGAGGACATTAGGGTTTGTCCTTTTTGTTTCACCTTTTCCTCCATCCATCCCTCCTTTCTCTTCCTCTCTTGCTTCTTTTGTCCTTTCTCCAGTTCCCCTCCAGTTCCCTTCCAGTTCCCCAAGAAAAAGATCTTGGAGTTATCGTGGATAGTTCTCTAAAGATGTCCACGCAGTGTGCAGAGGTGGTCAAAAAAGCAAACAGGATGTTAGGAATCATTAAAAAGGGATTAGAGAATAAGACTGAGAATATATTATTGCCCTTATATAAGTCCATGGTACGCCCACATCTCGAATACTGTGTACAGATATGGTCTCCTCACCTCAAAAAAGATATTCTAGCACTAGAAAAGGTTCAGAAAAGAGCAACTAAAATGATTAGGGGTTTAGAGAGGGTCCCATATGAGGAAAGATTAAAGAGGCTAGGACTCTTCAGCTTGGAAAAGAGAAGACTAAGGGGGGACATGATAGAGGTATATAAAATCATGAGTGATGTTGAGAAAGTGGATAAGGAAAAGTTATTTACTTATTCCCATAATACAAGAACTAGGGGTCACCAAATGAAATTAATAGGCAGCAGGTTTAAAACAAATAAAAGGAAGTTCTTCTTCATGCAGCGCACAGTCAACTTGTGGAACTCCTTGCCTGAGGAGGTTGTGAAGGCTAGGACTATGACAATGTTTAAAGGGAACTGGATAAATTCATGGTGGCTAAGTCCATAAATGGCTATTAGCGAGGATGGGTAAGAATGGTGTCCCTAGCCTCTGTTTGTCAGAGGATGGAGATGGATGGCAGGAGGAAGATCACTTGATCATTGCCTGTTAGGTTCACTCCCTCTGGGGCACCTGGCATTGGCCACTGTCGGTAGACAGATACTGGGCTAGATGGACCTTTGATCTGACCCGGTACGGCCTTTCTTATGTTCTTATGTTTTCCACTGCCCAGGAGACCCAGCCAGGGACTGATGTGCTGGAGATATGTTGGGAAAAGGAACTGTCTGAATTGCCAAGGCAGGAAGCCAACAATCTACAGCAACATCATTAACCACAAACTCACTCTAAGCATGCTCCAGCCAGAAGGGAAATGGGCAGGAATTCTTGCTGTTCAGCCATGGCCACACATACACAGATGCACAGCAGTGAGGGTGCTGGGCAAGCTGGTCTGAGCGAACAATTGGAAATGATCCTTCCGTTAGAACAGAACCAGAATGTAGAAAGGCCCCTGTGTTAAGTGGTTGAGGCTGAGGCCTTAGGAAGCTGGCCTACGATACCACAGGAATCTTTCTGTGGAGGTTTGATTCTTGCCAGCTAGGGGAAGCTGGTGTGTGGTGTCTTTGTGGCTGCACTTTCAGTGATGCAGGTTTCTCTATCCCGTTGTTCCAGGGTCATCCTACTAGATTGCCAGCTGCTTTTCAGCTGCAGTGTGGAGACTGATTGTGTGTGGGGAGAGACAGTGTGTGTGTGCTGGGGAAGAGTGAGTGTGTTGAGGTAGGTAGGAGCGGATCATTATTATCCCTACTTGAAAGAGGGAGATGCTCAGACTGAAAAAGGAGAATTGACTTGCCTTAGGTCACAAAGCCAGTCAATGGCTGAATTGGGAATAGGACCCCCAGAGACCTGATTTTTAAATTAACCATCGGATCTTGAAATTCATACATTGAATGACCTCAATAAAGTGCTCTTAGATGAGCTCCAGTCCAACAAGTGTGCACAGTAATTATTCAGCCAGTATTTGAGGAGAACTGCAATGTTAGAGAGAAGCATGAACTGCTCAGAGACCACTAATGCAGAGAAGCAGCAAAATTTGTCAAACATATAACTGGTTATGACTTATTTACTTGGTCTTAAAGAGAACAACAAGGACCTGAGTCTCCTCCTGTCAATAACCCCCTGCTCAGGCAATCAGGGTAGAGACTGAGGAGGGGAGACTGAGACTCTCACCAGAGAGCTCAAAGCATGGCCCAGGTCACTGGCGGGAATCACTGCCCCAGCACTACTGCAGCTCCACAGTTTTGGGTGGACCTCCCACAGTGAGAGCTGCCGAGCACTCCCCATAACACACACACACACACAGACACACACACACACACCCCTCCTGGTGTTGGGAGGGGAACAGGAGAAAGGACAAAAGAAGCAAGAGAGGAAGAGAAAGGGGGGCGGGAATGGAGGAAAAGTTGAAACAAAAAGGACAAACCCTAATGCCCCAGTGATTCTAAGGGACAAAATCCCAGGTGTGGAATAAAATTCTGCATCCTTAAGATCATGTTTTGCATGAATTCAACTGTCACCAGAATGATCAGACCGAACAGTTTCAAACCTCGAGGAGGCTCTAACCCTCTAAACAGGGACATCTGTTTTCTAGTAAAATCACTAAAAGGAAGGAGAAAACTCAAGAGAGGTTCCTCCTGGCGCTCACGTCCGTGAACCCGAATACTCTCAGTCCTCATAGAGACCTGGAGAAGGAGACTTGCTGAAGCAAAGCCACAGGGTCTCTGAGGTTTCCCTGGCCCCTCGCCCCTGTCCTGCCTGGCTGATGTCAGCATCTCTCTGTGAGGTCACCACCTCCCCACCACCTTTGGCCAATAGTCTGAGGTCCTGCAAAAGGCCTTTGTGATGTCACTGCCACACCCCTCCCTTGCTGGGCTAATGTCCTGCCCCTGGCCAGGCACTTTGGAGGTTTGAGCTACTCCCTGTGGATCACCCCACTCAAGGAGCGTTCGTTCTAGGAAGCAAGCCGGCTAGACAGGAAAACATCTGACGCTGCTGCTCCCAATTCTACATTCAGTTTTTTAGGAATTAGTTGACTTTATTGCCAGAAGAGACCATTAGAGCATCTAATCTGACCCCTGCATATCACAGGCCTCCTGTATGACACACTAGCTACTTTTGGGGTAAACACATTCCAGAAAGGCATCTAGTCTTCATGAAATGACGTCACGAGACGGAGAATCCACCACTTTCCTTGGTAGCTTGTTCCTGTGGTGAATCAACCTCGCTGTTGAATATTTGTGCCTTAATTGTAATATGAATTTGTCTCTTTTCACCTTCCAGCCATTGGGATTTTAATGCCTTTCTCTGCTACATTAAAGAGCCCTTTAATAGCCAATCTTTTCTCTCCATTAAGGCATTTCAACGTTTCAATGAAGTCACCTTTCAATCTTCTTTTGAGAAGCTAAACAGGTTGAGCTCTTTCAATAGCTCACTAGAAGGCATTTTTCTCCAGCCCTCAGAACATTTGGTGGCTCTTTGCTGCCTCAACTCCAATTTCACACCATCTTTTTCAAATGAGGACACCAAAACTGGAGGCAGTATTCCAGTATCAGTCTCACTGATACCATGTCACCTCCTGTGACGTTCTTGACATAATCTGTAACTGTATAGATCACCGTTGCCACCACTGTTCTATATTTGCAGCCAATATTGTATAAAGGTGGTCACATAAAGGGTCTATGGAGAGGTTATGATTGGCTGATTATAATTATGCTATCTCTAGATATGTATCATTTTTGCAGTTGACATTATGAATATTGGCTCTATGCTGCCTGTATTTCAAACTTGTGCTATGCTTCTGGGGAACACCCCAGCCAGACAAATTGGTGTCAGCTCTGCCTAGCCTGCTTGATGGCCCATTAAGGACCATCAGCTATACAACTGACCCATTGAGAGAAGGCAGATATGCCTTGTGGCTCAGCAAGGTGTGCAGGGACCTGCCTATGGACAGAACTCTAAGGTTTGTCTATGTCACGTGCTGGATAGAGTGTCCTTGGGACAAAGAAAGCAAAGACCACATGGCAAGAGACTATAAAAGACTGATGCTTCATCTCCATCTGGTCTTCAGTCCTGCTTCATACTTCTGGAGGGACTTGTCTACAAACTGAAGCTCTGTACAAAGGACTGAATGGCCCATCCCAGTTGTGGATGTACTCCAGAGACTTGATTTGAACCTGCAGTTTATTCCATCACTGCTACAAGCCTGAACCAAGAACTTTGCCAAAGTACAAGTTTTGCCCAGGGCTCCGTTTCCCCTAACGCTGGTCCTTGGTAACATTTCCTGATTGGGGCAGGGGGGAAGGGGAGAGAGACGAGGCGTTTTCTCTCTTTTTCTTTCCTCTCCATTTTCTGCTCCTTCCTTCAATTCCAGAAACTTCTCTTGTGTTTCAGACTGTGCAGTGACACCCTCCCCACCCCAGGACTATGGAGCCTTTGGAGCAGAAAGATCCTAGGAGCTAAGGATGAATCCAGGGGTGAGTAGCTGGCAGGAAGGAGTCCTAGCAACTCTTCTGGGAGTGCAGGGAAGGAATGACTCCCCCTTCTCTACATTCTCCCCATGGGGCTCTGCGGAGCAGGGAGGGTTGTGTGATAAATTCCATCCAACATTCCCCTTTGATCCAAGCCGAGAGACATCTCAGCTCTGCACGATCCCCTTGGCAGCACCAAACAAGGGATGTTTTCCACTGCCCAGGAGACTCAGCCAGGGACTGATGTGCTGGAGATATGTTGGGAAAAGGGACTGTCTGAATTGCCAAAGCAGGAAGCCAACGATCTACAGCAAAATCATTAACCACAAACACACTCTAACCATGCTCCAGCCAGAAGGAAATGGGCAGGAATTCTTGCTGTTCAGCCATGGCCACACATACAGAGATGCACAGCAGTGAGGGTGCTGGGCAAGCTGGTCTGAGCGAACACTTGGAAATGATCCTTCCGTTAGAACAGAACCAGAGTGTAGAAAGGCCCCTGTGTTAAGTGGTTGAGGCTGAGGCCTTAGGAAGCTGGCCTACGATACCATAGGGATCTTTCTGTGGAGGTTTGATTCTTACCAGCTAGGGGAAGCTGGTGTGTGGTGTCTTTGTGGCTGCACTTTCAGTGATGCAGGTTTCTCTATCCCATTGTTCCAGGGTCATCCTACTAGATTGCCAGCTGCTTTTCAGCTGCAGTGTGGAGACTGTTTGTGTGTGGGGAGAGAGAGTGTGTGTGTGCTGGGGAAGAGTGAGTGTGTTGAGGTAGGTAGGAGCGGATCATTATTATCCCTACTTGAAAGAGGGAGATGCTCAGACTGAAAAAGGAGAATTGACTTGCCTTAGGTCACAAAGTCAGTCAATGGCTGAATTGGGAATAGGACCCCCAGAGACCTGATTTTTAAATTAACCATCGGATCTTGAAATTCATACATTGAATGACCTCAAGAAAGTGCTCTTAGATGAGCTCCAGTCCAACAAGTGTGCACAGTAATTATTCAGCCAGTATTTTAGGAGAACTGCAATGTTAGAGAGAATCATGAACTGCTCAGAGACAATTAATGCAGAGAAGCAGCACAATCCATGAAACATATAACTGGTTACGACTTATTTACTTGGTCTTAAAAGAGAACAAAAAGGCCTTGAGTCTCCTCCCTGTCATTAATGCCCTGCTCAGCCAATCAGGGTAGAGACTGAGGATGGAAGGCTGAGGGGTCTCACCAGAGAGCTCAAAGGATGGCCCAGGTCACTGGTGGGGATCACTGCCCCAGCACTACTGCAGCTCCACAGTTTTGGGCGAGCGATTTCACCAGGACATTGCAACATCGTTCACAATCCACATGAGTGGAGACTGTTCATTGATTCATCAAAGACGAAGTCTTAAAGATGTTTTACTGCGTAATTGCAATGGTTTGCCATGAATTCCACTTGGTGATGCAGTCCATAGGAAGGAAACCTAGGACAACATGAAACAACAACATGAAACCTCTCGGAGGCTCTTATCTGCTCCACAGGAACGTCTGTCTTCTCATTCAATTAGCAGTGGGAAAGGGGATGCAATGTCTGCCCCCAGCCAGACCACCAACCCCATCAGACACCCTCCCCCGCTGGTGCACCAGGGTCTCCCCCAGACCGACAACAGCTATGAATTAAAACCCCACAGTGTTTGTTGGGGCTACTGGAGATGCTGAAATCTCACTCTTGTCTCTCTCCTCCTGCCTCCACCTCCAAGCCAGGCACTGGGCAGTTCAGTGGGAAGGGATGAACTGATGACAGTGGAGGAAAAAAATCAAAAACCAAAAGTGAAGCCAAAAGCGCAAGCCGGGCAGGCAAGGCAAATCGCAGGCTTCTGCCATAGACTAGTCCTCCCCGCTCTTCCAATAACCCACCCAAACCACGACACCACAGACCCCACATTCCTGGTGTAGCTCCACCTTCCAGTGGGGAAGTGGGGAACCAATTACTAACACACACAGCATATTCCTGAGGCGCAGTGCTGGGAGCTGGGGGGATCTGGTGGGCACCTCACTGTGGGATTCACGAGTGGCTCCGGCAGCATCCATGCAATCAAGCCGCTCCACATGCCGTTGTGCCGAGGGATAATAGCGCCTGGAGGGGTTGCTGCTGGTCACTAGCAGGGCATTGTGGGAGACAGCCCAGGCTGGAGAGGGTTCGGGGGCACAGCGGATCCCATCACAGCGTGTCCCCCCAGCACCCACAGGGAATATCGTGCCCCTAGGAGGAGCGTTTGGGCTTTGCTGTGATGTGTCACTTTCCAGCCTGTGCTCTGTCTTTTCTCCTGTGCACACCCATGTCAATCAGGCATTGCTCAGCTGGGCTCTGCAGAGACCGGACTGGCTACACCCCGTGACGGGACTGAGGGGGGGCAGTGCTGAGCGTCACAGGACCTGGTTTCAGCAGCGAGAAAATCCAGGAACAACCGAATTGTTGTTTCACCCACGAAAGCTCATGCTGCAAAAACGTCTGTTAGTCTATAAGGTGCCACAGGATTCTTTGCTGCTTTTACAGGAACAACCCAGTGATCCACTAAGCGGAGTTAGGGGCCTGAACTCCCTGTACGATGCACGGGCGACACAGGCACCTTACAACACAACTCACAACCACCAGCTCCCCAGGCAGGGAGCCAGCCAAGCCCGCCCAGGGAGACACTGACAACGGGGAGGTGTCCTAGCCCTGCCCCTCTCTCACAGATAGGTCCTGTGCTCCCAGCACCCACCTGCCATGTGGGAGATCCAGGTTCAATTCCCTCTGTCCAGCTGCAGAGAGTAGCTCAGGGACGTGAGTACCAAGCTCAGGGCAGACTGTTACACACCAGGGCACTCCCCATGGGGACTGGGAGCTTCCACCCCCCGAGAGCGAACTCCCCAGGCACACGAACAGCCTGAGCAGGGAGTCACAGACAGTCCCCTTGGGCACTCGGGGCTATCCTGCCACCTAGGCAAGTCTGCCTTTGGGCTAGATCTGTGCCTCAGGGAGGCCTGAGGCCACAGGCATGAGCTTGGGCTGCCAGCATCACCCCCGCCCCCCGCCACTGTCCACAAGGGAGAAAGGATTTGAACCAGGGTCCCCCATGTTTCAGGTCAGTGCACGAAGCAGTGTGCCGTGGTGGGGCTCTGTCCAGCTCTCCCTTTGAAGGGGGTTCATTGGGGCTAACTAATGAGAGCGAGTGGGGCAGGGGGATCAGCTCCCCGGTGTGTCCTAATTCCTGCCTCTCAGCTGGGTGCCTGAACTACTGGACACTGTCATCCAAATACCATTGCTAGAAATAAACAATGAAAAGGTGCAGAACTCCAGGGAGCTCAGGACAGGGAGACTAACTCAGGCAATCAGAGCAGCAGATAAGACAAACCTTGAGCTACTCTGAGGCTCCAAGCAGACATGTTACCGAGACGGAAACTGGCCAGGAATTCTCTGAAACGGCGTAAACACGTCTAAAAGTATCAGTTTGCTTTATGATGAGGGGATGGGGGGAGGGAGGTTTAAACTATTTCCCTGAATCACATCTCCCTTGGCAGCTCAGTCACCATTTCAGCTAGAGCAGAGCGGTGGAGCCTGGGCACTGGGCCACTCGGGGCCTTTAACACCACAGCCCTGGGGAGGGGGGGCTGAGATGGACCATCCTGCAAGGAACATGAGTCCTTCTACCATCCACCACACCCTAGTGTGGAACTGCTGCTGCCGGCTCACCCCATCTGTGGGAACTTCTATCCCCTCTGCCTCCCTCTAGCTGGGGGTTTTCCCTTCTGCACCTACCTGGCATGGCAGCCCCCGTCTGAACCCCAGATCCTGTCCCAGTTTTGTCCCTCTGCCCATCCCGCCCCTCCGATTTCCCCCCTTCAGGGGGATTTTCTGGCCTTTGATTGCAGGGAGCAGATTCTGATGGCGCGTGAGGGCAGCAGCTTGCAGCTGTTACTGAGCATGTGAGAAGAGCATTAGAAGAGAAGACCGGCCAGACTGGGTCAAACCAAAGCTCCATCTAGCCCAGTGTCCTGTCGGCCGATAGCGGCCGGTGCCAGGTGCCCCAGAGGGAATGAACAGACAGGAATCATCCAGGGAGCCATCCCCTGTCGCCCAATTCCCAGCTTCTGACAGACAGAGGTTAGGGGCACCATCCCTGCCCACCCTGGCCAACAGCCATTGATGGACCTGTCCTCCACAGAAACACAGAATCCTAGACAATGAGGGTTGGAAGAGACCCCAGGAGGTCATCCAGCCTAAGCCCCTGCTGAAAGCAGGACCACGAATCTCTCTAGTTTCCTTTTCATCACAGGACCCTGCTCAGGAACAGTGAAGTTGCAAGATCTAACAGGAAACAGCTTCAGAAAGAAGGGCAGCTCCTCTTCCTCCTCCCCTCCCGTGGGGACGAGCAGCCCCCCAACAGCCTCTCTGCCCCGGCCTCCTTCAACCCATTGCCCCCTTCAGCCTCCCCCAACTGCCCCCATCACCCCCTTTATCCTCCCTCAACTTCCCCCATTACCCCCTTCAGCCTCCCTCAACTGCCCCAATTGCCCCCTTCTGCCTCCCACAACTGCCCCGGTCCCTTCCCCTCATTGTCCCCCTCAGCTTTCCCCTGCCCCCCAGGCTCCTCCCCAGCTGCCCTTTCAGTCTCCCCCCTACATCCAACTGCCTCCTTCAGCCTCCCCCCAAACCCCGCACCCAGCTGCCTGACCTGACCCCCGTTAGCCTCCCTTCACCCCGACTGCCCCGTCCCCCCACACACACACCCCACCCACAGCCTCGCCCCAAGTTCCCGACTCCACCACTCGCAGATCCCCTTCTCCACAACCATCTGCTTCTCCATCATGGGGAACAGGAGCAGAAAATGCTTTTTAAAAAACCTTTTGCAAAGTAAAAAGTAAAATAAGCCAAGCAACTCCCTCCCTTGCTTTGTGCTGGGTTCCCAGCTGTGGGCTTGTGTGGGGGGTGATGGTGTGAGTGTGGGGGGGAGGGGTGTTCTGAGCACACTCCGGTCAGGGAAGGGGTGGAGTTGGCCAAAGGGGCAGGTTGAATCTTTAGCAGAGAATTCCTTTCTCCATTGTGTTAGCTAAGCGTTGCTGTTAAATGTCAGCCGACGGATGCAGCATTTGAAACAATCTGATTCTAACCCCCCCACCCTCTCAGTTGCTGTAGTTCTCACATCCTCTGCTCTTGTGATGTCACCACATGACATGGTGTCTTATTCCCATAGTGTCCTGTAGGTTAGACAGGACTTAAGTTTATAAGGTAAAAACTGAAGCATAACTCCATCCCTTCCTCCTTTTGACTTAGGAAAAATAAATCCTGTTCCCTCCCCCTGCCCCAGCCCGACCCAGCCAAGCCCCACCAGCGCTGCTGTGGCCAGGAGACAGGTGCCCTCTCACCTGACCCTGATCTGCGTGGTGAGAGAGAGCTGTGGGGGAGTCCTCTCTCCCTGGGGCAACCTGCACTCCAAGCCCCTTATTCTCAGCCCCACCCCAGAGGCCGCATCCCTAGCCGGAGCCCTCACACCCCTGCACCCCAACCCTTTGCTCCAGCTCTCAGCCTCTCATCCCCAACCCCACCCCGGAGACTGCACCCCCAGCCGGAGCCCTGGCACCCCAACCTCTGCCCTTCCTGAGCCCCCCTCCACACTCCTAACCCTTCAGTCTCACCACGTCACACACCATCCATGTGCAGAATGAAGTTTGGAATGAGCACCAATAGACAGGTGAGGTGTCACACCTCACCTCCGTATTGGTGCACTCAGCAAAATTCATTCCGCACACGGACATAACAAATTAGAGGAAACACTGCTCCTGACTTTCAACCTCTCTCTCAGATCTTCAATTTCATACGCTGACTGATCAGAATAAAGTGCTCTCAAGTGAGCTACAGACCAACAGGGGTTCATAGTAATTATTCAGCAAGGATTTTAGAAGACCTAGAACATTAGAGGAAATCATCACCTGCTAAGAGACAATTAATGGAGAGAAGCAGCAAGATTAATCCCGTACATTGGATTGGTTGTGACTTCTTTGCCTGATTTGAAAAAAGACCAAAAGGACCTGAGTCTCCTCGCTCACGATAGCCCCCTGCTCGGCCAATCACCACTGAGACTCTGAGGGCCGGGAGGCCGAGAGGTCTCACCAGATGTCCCAAAGGACAGCCCAGGTCACCATCAGACGGGATCACTCTCAGATCCAGCCCCACCTCTTGGTGAGGACCTCTGCAATGAGAGCAACCCCCTCCCCCGCCCACACTCCAGACACGTCCCTCCTTGTTAGAAGGAGGGAAGCTGGGAAAAGGGAAAAAAGAAGCAAGAGGAGAAAGGAGGGAGGAAAGAGGAAAAGGGAAACCAAAAAGGATACACCCCAATGTCCCCAGGGATTCCAATCATCAAAACCTAGGGAGGAAATCAAATTCTGCCACCTGAAGCCAGCGCTGTCTGTGCCTAGAATGCTGCCTGCGCCAGGTGGATCAGACTGAACAGGTTCCAAACGTCTCTGAGCCTCTTACCTTCTCAAAGGGAAGTTTCTTTTCGGCACAGTCAGTGGGAGGAAAGGAGAAAACTCCACAGAGGTTCCTCCTCATGCTCACATCCGTGAATCCTAATTCTCTCTCAGCCCTCGAGGAGAGACCTCGCGAAGGAGACTTGCGGCAGCAAAGCCGGGAGGTCTCAGAGACTGGCCTGGCCCTTCACCTCTGTCCTGCCCGGCTGATGTCGGGGTCTCTCTGTGAGGTCACCCGCTCCCCACCACCTTTGCCCAATAGGCCGAGTTCCTGCAAAAGGCCTTTGTGATGTCACTGCCACACCCACCCCTCCCCTCAAAGCTGATGTCCTGCCCCTGGCCAGACTTGTTGGGTGTTTGAGTTGTTTCCCCTGGATCTGGGGTTGCCAACTTTCTGACCCAACAAAACTGAACACCCTCATCCTGCCCCTTCACCGAGGTCCCGGCCCGCTCAATCCATCTCCCTCCGTCGCTCGCTCTCCCCCACGCTCACTCACTCGCTCGTTTTCACCGGGCTGAGAAGGGCTGAGGAGAGTCCCTTTTCAACTGGGTGTTGTCGGGACAGACCTGGGAAGGAGGCTGCCTGCCAAACACCTTTAAGAGGAGCCGTCCCTCCCTGTCAGAAAATCATCTCCCTCCTTCAGTTCAGTGACCGCCTGAATTGTTCCTTGTCTCGGCAGGGCCGGAGGATTGAAAGCAGCAACGTCAAACCCCTGTGCAGCTAGCAGGAATGGACACAGACTCTCCCTTGTATCTCAACAGATATTTAGTTTTACTCTTGGTAAACTACAAGGCTAAAGAGACGGGCACTGGCACCAGATCTAAGGAATGAAATACAACACAATCATCATCACTATGCCCATCGTTGCCCCTTTAATCTTCCGTTGTCTCTCTCTGACCACCATCACCCTCCGTCGGTTCACTGAGATTGCCACACTCATTGCTTCCAACACACACCTGATCTCCAATTTTGCAGCCAAAAGAAAAGTGATAGGCTTTCTTTACCATAGTGTTTATACTGCACTTTTGTGATGCAAAAGTCACTTCACCACAAACATAGCACAAGTTATCTGCACTGTTCACACAAGTACGAGGCATCTCTGCTCACTTTGGCTAAAGAGAAATGGGTCCCTTTGCAAAATCAAACACTGACAAATAAGAGAGCAAGACACTGTATGATTTCTAGAGCTGATATAGGGCAATTGGTTCAGCTTCATTATGATTGCATCATCCATGACTTCTAGGAATAACATGATGCAATTCATATCATGTATGAGGCAATACCAGCTTCAGATTGTATCCTTCATTGTTTTGCCTAAAAAGCAAGTACTGTCCAAAGCCATTCATAGATTTATTCATAGATCCAGTCAAAGATGGATTTCAGTCATTACTGGTTTAAATTGAGATCCCGTCCCTTTATAACTCACTTATCCTCCGCCATTCCCAAGTCAAGGGTCATAAATACTGACCCAATAGCATATCTTGAAAACTAGAGCCAATCAAGAATTTTAAGCATCATTTTCGTTCTCAGTGACCCAGAATTAGTAAAGTTGGACTCCATTTATTTCAGAAGCATTTTGGCTGTAGAGCAGTGTAACAAGCCTCTCCTAGCTGCCTCCTGGTGGGGGGAGGCTGGGGAGCTGTGGGGACCTGTTTGAGAGGGTCACTAGTAGCAGCGTAGCACAGGAGGTGTCCTATCGGGTTGAGTCATTGCAGATGATGATGTAGTGCAGCAGACCCCCGTTTTGCCAACCTTGCATTAGGCAGCTTTCCATGTTAAGCGAACTCCCAGTGCCCACAGGTGCAGCAGCCGGCGATTTGTCCTGTGGCCGCTAGGTGGCGCTGCAGCCTGGCACTTTCCCGTTCCCCCGGGTATGGGAAGGTTTGATAAGGTGAGCTGGCTCCACCCGGCCCCCGTTAGTTGCCGTCAGTGGGGTCTGCTGTGTAAGGGCTGAAAGAGTCAATTTGACTGGCATTTTATGATCTTTCAATCATGAAGGAAGCAACTGCTTACCCTGACTGAAGCATCTTATCTCGTTTCCAAATTAAAGTGTCTCCTCTTTGTGTGCAAAGAGACACTTTAAGGGGACGCCACAAACGGGAGATGCTTTTGGTTTGGAAAACGAACTATTTTTGCAAAGATTTTTCATCCAAATTGATTTAGGATTAATGGGGTCAAATTCCATGCTGTGCCCTGTGGCTTTAAGGCATTGGAGAACTGCTGAAGAGGTTAAAGGCCGCAGAGCTGGGTAGCTGGGGGTGGGGCCTCCAAAGTTATTGTGCTCTGGTGAGACTGAGCAGTTGTGGGGATTGTGCAAGCTGTGGTGTTTACATGCACATAGAAAATGTAATGAAACTCCATTTTTAAAACCACTTATGTCTGGGAATGGAAGAGAAGCTCTTTGAAATAAGTGTCCCCTTCATACTCTTCAAGATCACTGGCTCCAACACTGCCTCAGGGAACTCAGTGGTGGTGCATTTGAGGGTGGATCGAGAGGTTTTTGGTTCAAGTCCACCTGCTCTCTTACATGTCCTCTTTTTTAAGTGATCTATATTTTCATATCCATCTCCTGTATGTTCAGGAGTTCCGCTGAACGGGGACGTGAAATGAATTTCATCATTCAATATATTCCTGTTAAAATGTACAAACACTGAGGAAAGCTGTCCATCAGCTGAAATCCGTTCAGTCCTCTGAGGCGCTAGTTTGTTTTCATTCTTGAAACAAAGATAGAGTACGACTGTAGATTTGCAGGTCCTTGTTCTCCACGAGCGATGCCGTGGAGAAGAAGAAGAACCAGTGGCTATCAAGTGGACACTAGGGAGTTTAGTGCCTTCCAAGGGGAGTATTGGGGGCAAAAGACATATCTGGCTTCAAGACTACGCTTAATACTTTTATGGAGGGGATTTTTTTAACAGCAGCCTGGCTCAAGAGCATTGGCCAATATGGACTATATTGTCTTCTTTGCTTCTCTGTCCTAATCTAAAGCCTTTCTAATGCTGTGTTTCAGTTGACTAATAAACCCTGCTATATTTTAACAGTCTGCCCAGTGTCACAGCAAAAACTTGCTGAGGTGCATTGAAGCATGAATGAGGAGCAGTCTCTGAACAGGAGTGTCATTCAGCTGGACCTGCTGGCAGAGCTCACAGGTTGAAATAGGAGTGTTGAATCCAGAGGCTCAGTCTCAAGTGTTGAAGCTACATGGTCTCTCCTTGTGGAAGAGTGGGACCCCTTGGGGGTCCAGCGCACTCAAGGGGCACCTCCCAAGGACTGTTTAAAAGCCAGGGCATTGCACAGATCCTGTGCATCCATGACACTGCGCCAGATGTTAAGCCTTATGGGAAAAAGAGATAAAACAAGAAAAGGATCTAAATGTGTATTTACCATTGCACCCTCATCAGTCCTCGTGGGAATCCCTCATCAGTTACAAAGTGTATTAAAACCTTCCCCTAAGGCTCACCTCTTGGTTATCAGGTCGTGTCAGTTTTGTTAGAGGGCTTTCCCTCCCCCCGCCCACTTCCCTGGTTCTTGTCACGCAGACAGCAAGCAGCAAAAGACCAGAAGTCCGAAGGGCAGATAGTGCAATGTTTATTGGGGTTATTTCCAAGCAAGCAGATTCCGAAGCCCTTCACACCAGTCGGGCTCATCGCTGTACGCCCAGAGAGTCTGCTCCCCAGTGTGCCGTTCCCAGCTCTGAGGCCGCAGAGCGTTTAGCCTGCATCCCCCTTCCCAGCTCTGAGGCCACAGAGCCTTGTCTGTGTCCCTGTTCCCATTTCCCCCATTAATAAACCTGATTCCAATTTCCCTTCCCCCTCCTGTTTGACCCCACTTTATATAGTCATATTCCCAGCTACACCTTAACCAATCATTTTACTGAAATGTAACTAACCAGTCCTAACGTATTGCAACATAATTACCTAACCAATTATATCCTACTATCCTAATTAACTTACACCCAGCAAAATTAATTATACCGCTGGCAGAAAAATTACAGAACCAGAAAAGTGGTGGACATAAAGATAAAACAATACAGAAATGAGGGTACCACAACTGTTGATAAGTGATTTCTTGCCAGACAGGATGCTATCAAACTAAATTTTCTTTAAGCATTTTAATATCTATTTCGTTATCGGGTGGTTCTACCCCTTCCCCCATTCTGTGGTTGTCTTGTCTAGTTAGATTGTAAATCGTTTAGGGCATGGGCCATCTACTATTCTGTGTTTGTACTTTGCCTAGCACAATGGGGACCCACTGTTAGCTGGTCCTTAGGCACTAAGGTAATACATATGATTTATAATAATAATAACTCTCCTGCCACTTTGAGCCAAGGAAGCTGGCCTTGGGACGTTACTGCTTAAAAATGAGCTGCGGTTAAAACCGTGGACTATTCTTTGTGACAAGTATCCCACAAATTCCACTGACCTCCCTTGTTTTCTTTGCCTGGCGTAGGGTTTCTAAATTCCAAACCTGATGTGATCTCGCAGCTGGAACGAGGGGAAGAGCCGTGGGTCCCAGACCGCCAGGGCTCTGAGAAAGAAGTGCTCCCGAGCTGCCTGCACAGGTGAGGGATTGGTTAAACCAACTCAAAAACTCTCCATGAATACAGGAAACATTTGGGATGCCCTACAAAGACCTTGTGAGCTCTGCAAGTTCAGGATTGTTCCCTTCAGATGTGGAATCATTAGGCAGATGTCACTCATGGCTTCCCACCTACCCTAACTGACAACTGGCAGCAGGTCCCTCCCAATCTCACTTTCCCTGAGTGTTGTGGTGAGATGCACACCCAGAACTGATCCCTTCCTCTCTCATCTGGGGAAGGGTTTGAGAAAATGAGCTCCTGATAGGTTTGATCTCTCCCACACGTATTTTGGTTTGTTCATCCCTTTTCCCTTCTTGTCTCTGAGATTTCCTTTCTCTCCAGCGCAGGGAGTGACCTATGTCTGGATTCTCTCTGTCTCCCATCAGGTGTTGGGATGGTGAGTGAGAATGAGGAGAATCCCCAGTAGGAAGATGCTGAGCAAGTAGAACCACATAGGACATTATCAGGAAGACCCAAAGGGAATGTTTCCGAGAGTTGTGCACTCCCAGAAAAAGCAAAAGCCTGTGAGTCTCAGCAGAGGCCAGAGGAAAACCTGAGTAGCCTCTCAGACCTTATTACACACGAGAGAATCAACTTGGAAGAGACACACTACACATGGCATGAGTGTGGGAAAAGCATCAATGGGAGTTCAGACCTTTTCACACATCAGGGGATCCACAGAGGAGAGAGACCCTACATGTGCTCTGAGTGTGGGAAAAGCTTCAGTCAGAGCTCCTACCTTATCACACATAGGAGAATCCACACGGGTGAGAAACCTTATGGATGCTCTGAGTGTGGGAAACGCTTCAGTTGGAGATATGCCCTTGTCGCGCATCAGAGAATCCACACAGGAGAGAAACCCTACACGTGCTCTGAGTGTGGGAAATGCTTCAGTCGGTCGTCAGCCCTTATCACACCTCAGATAATCCACACAGGTGAGAAACCTTATGGATGCTCTGAGTGCGGGAAAAAGCTTCAAACAGAGCCCTAGCCTGATCAGACATCGTAGAATCCACACAGGAGAGAGACCCTACACATGCTCTGAGTGTGGGAAAACCTTCATTGACAGCTCAAACCTTGTCAGACATCGTAGAATCCACAGTGGAGAGAGACCCTACACATGCTCTGCATTTGGGAAAAGCTTCAATCAGAGGACGTTCCTATTAGACATCAGACAAGCCACATGGGAGAGAATGTGAGAAATGCCTTGATTAGGGCTGGCCAAAGCCTGAGCGTCACGGTTTGACTGTTCCCCATTTCAAAGCAATTGTTAGTCATCAAGTTCCCCTTCGGGAACAAATTGTTTCATTCCCGTTGCTCTGATGTTGCTTCAAGTTTTGCTGGAGAGCAGATATTTTTATTATCATTTTCCTCAGTTAAAATATATTGAACTATAACAAAGAGCAGGAACAGGGCAGGGATAGGGGAAATGTCATTTCATCCACTGTAACAACAAAAGTAGTTAGGGTAAATCAGAGAGATTCCCTTATTCCCTGTATTGTCAGAGTGGGGAATGAACAACAATCTACAGCAATGCCATTAACACAAACACACTCTCAGCCTGCTCCAGCCAGAAGGGAAATGGGCAGGAATTCTCACTGTTCAGCCCAGGACACACTTACACTGATGCGCAGCCGTGAGTGTGCTGGGGAAGCTGGTCTGAGCAAACAATTTGAAGTGATAATTCAGTGAGAACTGAATCATCATGCAGTGGAACAGCTGTACATCAAGTAGGTGTGGCCGAGTGGTTAAGGCGATGGACTAGAAATCCCTTGGGGTCACCTCATGCAGGTTTAAATCCTGCCAACTACGCAAGCACTGTGCTGTTGTTGTTATTATTGTAGTCTTAGTGCCTGAGCATCCACAGTGCAAATTGGAGCCAGATCTAGCTTCACTCTGTCTACACTTAAAATGCTGCTGTGGCATTGCTATAGCACTTTGGAGTAGACAGTGACTGGAGGGTTTGCCCATCCCTGTAATAGCTGCATTGACAGAACAATTCTTCCTTTTCTTTAGCACTATCTAACCAGGGCTTAGGTCACCTTAACTCTATGGGTTTGGGGGGAGGGGGGATTCACACCCTGAGAGACGTCGCTCTGTCAGTTCAGTGCCCAGCGTACACCAGCCCTTAGATCCCTCTTGGTATTTCAATGCAGGCACTGACCTGTGAGAGGAAAACATCAGCTCACAAACACACAGACTGAATTCCCACATTTCATCTCGCTGCACTTTCCAGAAAGTCATGAAATTCAATTCATTCTTGCTAGGACAGAGAACAAATAAGTGACACTAAGTTTTTGGCTTGGGTAAATAAAATTAAGTGTTTAATTAATATAGTAAAAACCTGTCCTGATGCCTCTAACTAACACCATTGCGTGAAATAGGAACAGAGACAAAGCTTGTCAGTGACGACTAATTTCACAAATGATCTTCCCAATATTAATTTCTACGCTGCCCCCATTGGAGGTCTGGGCATCTCCAGTGTCACTGCTCTGCGTTCACCTTCCCCTTAGAATTGTTCTCGGACATTCGCCTTCCTCTGCAGCGTGGGGCACGGGTCACTTGCTGGAGGATTCCCTGCACATTGAAGTCTTTAAGCCACGATTTGAGGATTTCAGTAACTCAGACATAGGTTAGGGGTTTGTTACAGGAGTGGGTGGGTGAGATTCTGTGGCCTGCATTGTGCAGGAGGTCAGACTAGATGATCATAATGGTCCCTTCTGACCTTAAGTCTATGAATCTATTCCCAAATTTGGAAAATTGTGCAGTTCAGAATGTGAATAGTGACCCCGTCTCCTTCCTGCACCTGCTCTACCTTGCTCCACAGCAGCTTCTCCCCCTGCAGAGTCACTCCAGCACGGCAGTGCAGCCGCCCAGGGTTCAGCAGGGCCCCGGCAAGGACAGTGGGTGCAGCTAACTGCCCGGTGTGCCTGGCAGTGATTCAGCTGTAAAAAAGCAACCCCCCCTCCACAGAAGTACAGAGACCTGATTTCCCCAACTTTAACATCATGACCCCCTGTAGAAAGCCACACGTGTCAGTTGTATTTTCACAGGGAGATGCAAAAATCAAGTGACATCAATTTTTAAGTTGAGTAAATAAAGTTGAGGAGATAGTTGTTAACCTCACAAAAATATATTAAAGATCCCTCAACATAACACCTGAAGGTGAAATATGAACAGAGACAAACCTTGTCAGCAAAGGCTCATTTCCCAAACGATCTTCAAAATGTTACTAATTCCCACCCCTCCTCCACAGGAGCTCTGTGCACTGTAACTGTTCTGCAGGCAGCTTCCCATTCAATGCTGTTGTGGGACATTCCCAGACTTGGAAATGTATGAACGACAGAATTTGAAGAGCAAACCTGGCTCCCCGCACCAGGCGGGATTTGAGTGTTTTGTCCCTGTCACTTAGAGTTTGTCAATAGTACAGACGCCAGGGGCAGGACTCCAGGCTCTGCTTGTGGTATCCTGGCACTGGGGCTGGGGTGGGGGGGGAGAAAGGATTGTAGATTCTGACCTGTGCTCTAGAGAGGAGGTAATAATTGAAGGGAGCGTGTTTGTCTCCTCTCCTCCGTGTCCCAGGGCTGGAATTCTACATTCCACAGGACCAAATGAGGGGGTGATGCCACTTGGTTAATGGAAACCAGTGCTCCAGGTGCAGCTTGAACTCACAACCTCAGCATAGCTCCTCAGCACTGCTCTATAAGTACTGTGCACTAACTAATTGCACCACTGGAGAACATGCTTGCTATGATTTTCTGAGCCCCAGGTTGATAAAGGCACGGAGTGACCCCAAAACTGAGCTGAGAGCGGATAGCAACAAGTGTTGGTACTTGGTGGGGTGGATTCTTCTTAAGGGTTCCAGGCACCATTTCACCCTTTTGTTCTTCCCTGTGTAATAACAGAGCTGGTTAAGACTCAATGGAGAGTCTTGCTGCAGACCAACAGATCTGAAATCACTGATAACCAGCTCTAAGCATTAGTCCTGCTTTGGGAGAGTGTCTCTCATGCAAGAAACTGCCCAGTCTGCGCTAGCAGTGAGGCTCCCTCACTAACAGCTGAAATCAGGGAGAGCTGTGTGAAGTGCAGGGCCCCAGGGGGGCCTGAACAGGGGGGAACACCACCCCAGGACTTTTAAAAATGGGAGGGCTCTGCCTTGCCACTTTGTAATGACCGTAAGGGCAAGTGAGGGAGGAGAGCAGTGAGCAGGAGGAAGGGGCAGCATAGGAGTCTATCCAGCTCTGAATCTTGTTTTCTCACAGTAGCCAATACCAGGTCTCCCAAAGCCACTCCTCAAGGCAGCACTGGGAGTTGAACCCAGGATCTTCTGTTTACAAAACAGGCACTTTAACCAGCTAAGCCATGGTACCTGCTGTTATTTAAAGCATCGTGTCTGCCCACACCTGACTCTCTGCCAATCCCCACTGGGACCTGACAAGTGTTGCTCCTGTTTGGATTGTGTAAAGCAGAGGAGCAGCTGAAGTTTTGCTCCCAAGGTGTGTGTGTGATTCTTTGGACAGGTCTACACTACAAAATTTGGTTGGTGTAATTACATTACTTAGGCTGGCAATGCAGTTATATCAACCTAATCCCAGTGTAGAATCATAGAATATCAGAGTTGGAAAGGACCTCAAGAAATCATCTAGTCCAACCCCCTGCTCAAAGCAGGACCACTCCCCAGACAGTTTTTGCCCCAATCCTAAATGGCCCCTCAAGGATTGAACTCATAACCTGAGGTTTAGCAAGCCAATGTACAAACCATTGAGCTAGTCCTCCCTCCAGATGGTGACTCAACTGTCAGAACTTTCTGGAGCAATGAAATGGGAGCGGCCCAGCCTCTGTAGCAGGAATGCAGGGCAGGCGAGTTCACGGCAGGCATGGTGGGATACTGGTGGAGGCCAGTCATGGTGATATAATGACCAGCAGCATTTACACTGACAATTTGTCTTTTTAAGTTTGCTGCAAAAGCTCTAGACCTCTCGTCAAGGTGTTTTTATTTTGTCACCAAAACAGGGCAGTTTTGTCGCCAGACGTGGTATTGCAGTGTGTGTACCAGCCACAAGCTGCCAACCGAGGAGCATTGTGTGTTTTCACACACCTGAGCAATATAATGATGCTGAAATAACTTTGTAGTGCAGACATGGCCAAAGATTCACACACACACACACACACACACACACACACACACACACACAAGGAAAAGCTCACCTGCTTCTCTGCTTTGCAGAATCCAAACACATGCAAAGCGTGTCAGGCCCTGGTGGAGCTGTCAGGAGTCAGCTGTGGGCATCACTGTGCCTTAGCTCTAGGTAGGCACCATGGCTTAGCTGGCTAAAGCACCTACCTTCTAAACAAGAGATCCTGAGTTCAACTCCCAGTGGTGCCTTGTTGAGTAACTCTTTGGGTACCTGATATTAGCTGCTGTCAGAGGACAAAATACAGCATTAGGTGGGCCTTTGGTCCAGCCCAGGGTAGCTGTTTTTATGGTTTAAATTACACTCACAGGCACTGATAACAGAGTTACTGAAAGTTTGGGAGTTAAGAGCTGATAGGTCAGTGTTCCAGCCCATCACAGATGACCCCCCTCCCTCTGGGACAGGGGCAGGTCTGGGATCTCACACCAAATGCTCATTGTGGCTGCCAGAATCTGTGGGCAGCTCATTTAGTTTCCACCCAGGATTGAGTCCTGCTTCGTGCACCGTGTGTGAGAATGAAAATCCTAAACCGCCCTTTGAAATAACGAAAGCAGCAGGACATGTTATTGTCCCTGTCCCAAAGCAGACAGACCAATGGAGAAATGCCATTGACTCCAGGCAATACTCCACTGCCATTTTACCTTTTCACTTTGCTAAACTCCTCCCAACTTTGAGGGCTCCCAGAACCTGATATTGAGCTTGAGCTGAGATGTCTACAGTGCAAATTTACCACCCCATGGCCCTAGCCTGGGAGCCTGCACTGGCACGGGACAGCCCTGGGTGTTTCATTGCAGTGTGGACATAGCCTAGCATTATGTCTACACTGCCATTAACACACCCAAGTCACTATTCTCAAACCCTGGGTCAGTTGATTCAGGCTTGTGGGGCTTGTGCTGCAGGGTTATAAAATTACAGTGTAGACACTTGGGCTTCAGCCCAGCCTCCAAGACCCCACGAGGGGTGAGGGTCTCCGAGCCTGGGCTCCAGTCTGAGCCCCAGGAGCCCAAATCAGATCATCCAGGCCAGCCGGGCCACAGGGATTTTATCACAGTCTAGATGCCCTCTCAGGGTATGTCTACACTGCAATGTAAGCCCAGGGTTAGCAGAAGTCATGTCAGCAGCCCCAACACATAAACATAAACCATGAGGAAAGACCCACCCCAAATAAGCTAGGCAGTGTCCTTCTCCCTACGGTTCATAAGTCCAGCAACCAAAAGTCCTTTAACATGAGCCATCCCCTCTCCCACCCCACTCACAGCTGTTGTCCTTAGTCAGTGCAAGCCCAGAGGTGCCTCTGTAGAGTTCACCTGCCTGCCTGGGTGGAAAAGGGGAAAATAAGAAGGCACCGTACTCACTGTGTTGTCTAGGGACTCACTCATCCCTCCACTGCCACCCTGTCCTAACATTGATCTAACCCCTAAATTTTAGTATTGGGACCCAGTCCCCAGCCTCACTCCCAACCAGAGCCTGCTCCTCTTCACCCTTCTCCTCTGTCCCAACCCACAGCCCCCTCCTATTCCCAGTGCCCCTCAATCCCAACCCACAGGCCCCTTCTATTCCCAGTGCCCCTCAATCCCAATCCACAGGCCCCCCGCTCCTCACGCTGCTCCTCAATCCCAACCCACAGCTCCCTCCTTCCCTCCAGCAGCAGGTGCTTCAGACCCCCTCAGGAAGATTTTCTTGCAAGGTTTCGTGTATGAGTCTGCATGTGGATTTACAGTATGTTGGAAATAGGTTGGGTTGCTTGCCGAAATGATCACTTGTGGCTGGTGTTGCATTCCCAGTCTCCATGTTATTGGGGCAGGAGAAACAAAGGGTTGTTATCCTCGATGTGTGAACCAGGGACTCAACCCTGGGTGGAAACTAAATGAGCTGCCCACAGATTCTGGCAGCCACAATGAGCATTTGGTGCGAGAGCCCAAACCTGCCTCTGTCCCAGAGGGAGGGGTTCATCCACGAGGGCTTGGCCCACTGACCTATCAGCTCTTAAATCCCAAACTTTCAGTAATTCTATTATCAGTGCCTGTGAGTGTAATTTAAACCATAAGAAAAACCACACTGGGCTAGACCAAAGGTCCATCTAGCTCTGTATTTTGTCTTCTGACAGTAGCCAATACCAGGTGCTCTCAAAACATCTCAACAAGGCACCACTGGGAGTTGAACCCAGGATCTCTTGTTTACAAAACAGGTACTTTAACCAGCTAAACCATAGAGCCTGCCTGTGACTAAGGTACAGTGTCTGCTCACACCTGACTCCTGGGCCCCATCTGGCCCCACAAAGCAGAGGAGCAGGTGAGGTTTTCCTTGCAAGCTGTGTGTGTGTGAATCTTTGGCCAGATCTGCACTACAAAGTTATTTCAGCAGAATTATATTGCTCTGGTGTGTGAAAAACACACAACGCTCCTCGGTCAGCAGCTTTTGGCTGGTGTACACACTGCAATGCCACGTTTGGCGACAAAACTGCCCTGTTTTGGTGGCAAAATAAAACCACTTCAATGAGAACAGTAGAGCTTTTGCAGCAAACTTAAAGTGACAGAGTGTCAGTGTAGACACTGCTGTTCATTATATCACCATAACTGGCCTCTGCCAGTATCCACAATACCCTCTGTGAACTCGCCTGCCCTGCAGTCCTGCTACAGAGCCATGGGCCTCTCCCCTTTCATAGCTCCAGGAAGTTCTGACAGCTGAGCCTGCTGCTCTGCTCCAGCAGCCAGGAGCAAATCACTGCTGTGGATGCTGCTCTCTCCCACCCTGCGAATACAGATCAGGGTGGCGGGAACTTCCTTGAACGGGGGAGCACCGGCATCTGAACTGTGACACCCCCAGGACACCCCTTCCCTCGAGGAGGCTCTTACCGTCTAAACAGGGTCGGCTGTTTTCAAGTAAAATCACTAAAAGGGAAGGAGAAAACTCGAAAGAGGTTCCTCCTGGCGCTCAGGTACGTGAACCCCAATACTCCCCCAGTCCTCAAAGAGAGACCTGGAGAGGGAGACTTGCTGAAGCAAAGCCACAGGGTCTCTGAGGTTTCCCTGGCCCCTCGCCCCTGTCCTGCCTGGCTGATGTCAGCATCTCTCTGTGAGGTCACCACCTCCCCACCACCTTTGGCCAATAGTCTGAGGTCCTGCAAAAGGCCTTTGTGATGTCACTGCCTGTCACGGACTCACAGATCGTGCCCACTCTTGGCCCCGTGCGGTCCATGGGGGGTGCCCCTTTCAGTGCGACAGCCCTTCTCGGGGGTCCACTCTCTCTTGGGGTCAGGCCCCTCCACCTCCTGGAGCTGCCCCTCTCTGAGCCTTAGCACGTCTGTCTCTCGCCGTGGGCCCCTCAGGGAGTCCACGCGCTCTGGACCCCCTGGACCTCCTCACCCCCAAAGGGGTTGATGCCCCCTGTTCTCTAGCCCAGAGCGACTCTCAGCCAGCGTAAAACAGGAGGGTTTATTGAGAGTTGAACACAGCACAGGAAACTCTCAGGGCCTCAGGCCTGGCCTCTCACAATAACAGCACATCCCAGTCCCCCTGCAGCCAGGTGGGCTCTGCCTGCTTCCCTCGCCAGCCCCAAGCCCCCCGCTTCCCAGCTAGGCCTCCGATATCTCCGGCCCCAAGCCCCACCGCTGTCCATTGTCTTTTCTCCAGGTAAACAGGGTTGCCTGGGCCTCCTCTCCTCTCCGCCCTCCTCTGGCTGGAACAGGTTGGTCACGGGGTCCTCTCCCCGCAGCCCATTGTCCTCCCACTGGCCAGAACCGCCTGTGACTCCTGAGCTGGGTCTCCGGGTCACCAGGTCACCAGTCGCTGGGGTCTCCATCCTCCAGGCCATCAGCCGGGGTCCCAAGTCCCTCTCCGGTCTTCTGTAGCAACAAACTCCCTTTCCCCTCACCTCGTTAAACCAGTAACACCTGGGAACACTGAGTCCCACTCCCTGTGCATGCAAACCACTGGAAAACACAGCAAACCCTAAGAAAATCCCCCACTTTGTCACAGAGACAAGCACCTCTCCTCCTCTGGGCACCTAGAGCAGAGGCGGCTGGTGCTGATGGCTCAAGGGAAGGCTTAAAAGCCACAGAACAATTGAGGTCAGGGCTAGAGGAGGGCAGGACCATGCCTAGGTGTGGCCTTCAGACAGGCACAAAAGCACCCAGCCAGGCTGCTCCTGCCATGCCAAACCCCCACTGCAGGCCACCCGCAGACAAGCATGCGGGGCGGCTGCTGATGCTCTGTGGCCATTATCGAAGACGGTAGGAAAGCAGGGCCAGCCCCCCTGGTGGGGCCTCTTACCGTTCCCACTCAAGGTGCTCGCTTTTGCCATGGGGCAGGAGATTTTACCCCAAGAGGCTTTTCCCCAGCTGGCGAGAAGCAGAGAAACACCCAGGCTCCCAAGGCGCTATGTAGCAACCCCCCTCAAGCACAGGGACAGATGCACATTTGGAAGAGGGAAACTGCTCTACACCCTAGCCGGGCAGCCGCCCATTTTCTTTGGCAAGTCAGGAATGGCAAAGGCGAGACTGGAAGCACCTGGGGCTCATGCCCCAGCCTTTGTGACGCCCACCCCCCAACTCCTTCCCGGGGCTCTAGCTGAAGCCAGAGCATTGGCCTGAGTGGCCAAGAAGAGGTTCAGGCCCTGAAGGGAGCAGGACTTTCAGCACAAAGGTAAAACCGGACAAGCACAACCACGAAGGGACTCAAACCCTCAATTGTCTAATCTAAAGTCAGACGCCTTATCCATTAGGCCACATGGTAAAAGTCCCTCTAGGTACTTCTTTGGAAAAGGCAGACACTGATGCGTCCGACGAAGTGGGGATTCCCCACAGCTCATGCTCCAGTACGTCTGTTAGTCTATAAGGTGCCACAGGACTCTTTGCTGCTTTTGCAGACACTGTGTTTCTCAGGTCAGCTACTGAGGGGGGCCGAGACTCTCTGGGCACAAGAAGTGGAGTTCCCAGCGACACGTGAGACTTAATTGTCTGGAGCCAGGTGCAGGGCTTTGGCAGGGAGGCTCGGGCATGGGGGCTGGGGTGCAGCGGATGGACCGGCTGTCTAGGTGGGGAGATTTAGTCTCACCGAGGAGGAATCCTGATGATAGGCAGTGGCCAGGGCCGGTGCAACCACTAGGCGAACTAGTCGGCCGTCCAGGGTGCCAAGTGGTTGGGGGCACCAAAAATCGCACTCAGGGGAGGCAGTGGAGTGGAGGTGAGCTGGGGCAGGGGGCTGGGAGGTTTGCGGGAGGGCTGCCTGCAGCAAGCAATGGGGGCATGCAGGGGAACCACTCCCTGTCCCAGCTCACCTCTGCTCCGTCTTCTGCCTGAGCACGCCGCCCCGCTCTAATTCTCCTCCTTCCAGGCTTGCGGCACTAAACAGCTGATTGGCACCGCAAGCCTGGGAGGCGGGAGAAGTGGAGCGGTGCCGGCGAGCTCAGGGAGAAGGCGGAGTGGAGGTGAGCTGGGGTGAGAGCTGCTGCAGGGGCTGCCCGGCTCTTCCCCATGGCCCCAGCCCCCTCCCTGCACTCCCTGCATGGTAAGTGGGTGACCCAGCCCCAGCCTGGTCCACTTCCTGGCTCCCAGCCACGCCGCCGGCGAGTGCTGTGGGGCGGTTCCCCCTCCCCTCAAGCTTGAGAGCCAGGGAGCAGAGCAGGCTGGAGCCCCAGGCCTCCATGGGGGCAAGCAGAGGGGGGGCTGGTCCCAGGCCTCCGTGGGGGATGGGGGGCTGGCTACCTCCTGCGGGAAGTGGAGTTACCCGGCCCCAGCCTGCTCTGCTCCCCTGGCTCTCAGGCTTGTGTTGGTGTTGGCTAGATTTGTGCGGGTGTTTGTGTATATTAGCAATTGTGTGTGTGTGTGTCAGGATTCATGCATGTGTCTGTGTATGTTTGCAATTGTGTGTGTGTGTATGCGCTCTGCCGCCCTCTGCCGGCACGACAACTATTTCTCTGTATGTCGCAGCCCCATACCGTCGACCCCAGTGGAGATTTCCCCATCTTACAAGGGCTGGCTGGCCTGACCCTTCTCCCCTCTGCGGAATGTGGCGGGGGCTGCAGCTCTCCCCCTGTGGGGCAGGAGTGCCACGGTGTGGGGTGCTGGTCTCCAATGCACCAGGAGAGTAGCTCAGTTGAGGCAGGGCAGGGCGTGTGGTGTCCGTTCTGCGTTGCCTGGTGCTGGGCCATTGCACAATCCCCAGCCACGCTGCACAGCGCACCCCAAGAGGGGACAAGGGTCCAAGCACATGATCCTGCATGAGGATCATTCTCATTGGTAGCCATCCAGTGGCAGTGAGTTCCGCAGGCCTTGGCACATGCTGTGTGGGGCAGGAGGTCCTTGTATTGGGAGCTGTGGGAGTGAACTGCGTGCAGTTGTATCTCTGAGCACGATTGTGAATATTATGGTGTGTGTGGGGGGGTGATTGTGAGTGTGGCTGGGGGCGGTGATTGTTGCTCTCTTTGGGGGTTGGGCTAGCATGTCCCTCTGGGTGTGTGGTGTCTGAGTGTTCTTGCGATTGTGTGAGTCTCTTTGTGCGTCAGAGTGTGTGTATGTATGTGTGTGTGTGTGACTTGCTGCAGAATACAAAATCCTGCAAAGCCATTTCCTAGTGGTTAGCCCAGCAACACACTGATACAAACAGTGTCACAGATGCACACACACACAGAGTAGGGCTCAGCCCCACCAGCAGGGGCAGCAGGGACACACACGTCTCTCCTGGGCCAGCTTGGACAATTTCCCATCACGACCCGGCACAGTGCTGGTGCCCCCACACGGGGTTGGGCAGTGACTGGGCAGGGGGGGCAGATGTGCCGGATCTGTAAAAGCAGCAAAGAGTCCTGTGGCTCCTCATAGAATAACAGCCGTGTTGGAGCATGAGCTTTCATGGGTGAATCCCCACTTCGTCGGATGGATTCAGAAGGAAGCACTTTGGGAAAATCAGTCAAGGCCCTTAGCTGAGCTGAGACACAGACCCAGTGACCCCTGCACCACCCTGGGAGGAGTGGGGTTGAGTGGTCAGAGCAGGGAGGGCTGGGCACCAGGACCCCTGGGTTCTATCCCTGGCTCTGGGGTGGAGTGAACTGGGATCCAGGACTCCTGGGTTCCATAGGGAAACTGTTTTTCCCTGTGCTTCCCTCCCTAGTGATCCCAGCCCAGCCCCTAGTGGAGACTGAGCACAAGTGGGGAGTTGGTCTCCCACTTTGGACTTATGATTCAAACCCCTCCCCCAGGGGCTATGATATCATGAAATCTGCCCCCCACCCCCAACACAGAGAAAACTGGTGGGATTCTGTCCACACGCAGAGAATTTTCTCCGCCGGGCTCCTTCGGTTCATCTCGCTGCTCTCCCTACTGCCGCCAGACACTGCTCATCTGCATAGCCCCGCCCATGGACACATGACACCTTCTGTCCTGCTGGTTTCAAGTGAGTGAGTTGCCCTCGGGAGTGAGCAGGTCCCAGCACGTCACAGCCCCAGCCAGGGCCGGCTCCAGGCACCAGCTCAGCAAGCAGGTGCTTGGGGCAGCCAGGGGAAGGGGCGGCATGTCGGGGTCTTTGGCAGCAATTCGGCAGCGGGTCCCTCGGTTCCTCTTGGAGGGAAGGACCTGCCACTGAATTGCTGCTGAAGAAGAAAGTGGTGCAGTGGAGCTGCCGCCGATTGTGATCACAGATTTTTTTTTCCTGCCGGCAGGAGGCAAAACCCTGGGCCGGCCCTGGCCCCAGCACACGGCACAGCCCCAGCACACGTCATAGCACGTCACAGCCTGGGGCAGGGAGATATTGGGAAGGGGATGAGGAGAGACCCAGCCCCATAGACCCATAGGGGCAGCGGGATATGGGGGCAGGAGAGGGGATGGCGGGGAGAGACCCATCTCCATAGACCCCCAGAGGCAGGAACTGAGGGGAGAAGGGGAGGGAGGATCCAGCCCTATAGACCTGTAGGGGCAGGGAGATATTGGGGCAGGAGGGGAGAAGGGGTTGGCAGAGACCCAGCCCGGGGTGCAGGGGAAATGGGGTGGTTTGGAAGGAACTGGGGAGGAGAAGAGACACATGGCAGGACAGGAAACCGACTCACTCCGAATACATGCAGAGCAGGGCAGGGCGGAGGCAGATCATGCTGGTCCCAGCGTAAATTCGTGGGGTACTGATTCCCCACTCAGCTGGTGGGCTAACCACTGGTCTGAGGAGGATGCAGGGGCTGTGTGTGTGTGTCAGGCTTGGGGAGCTGCCTGGGCAGAGGTGCTGGAACTGGGGGTGCTGAGCCACGTAAATTATCCCGATCTAAACGCCATTGTAGAGAACACTATGTTGGCACACCGCTTCCTGGCAGCCAGAGACTGTGCTTTCTAGACCTGCTCCTGTGGATGTGACCTCTCTCCTGATTGCTAAGGAAAGGAGCCTTTCCAGGAAATGGCCACAGCTTCTGGGAATCCGCATGTGGCTGTGAACAGAATTTGGCTCCTGGAACACAAGGCAACTTAAAAGCTGAGCACGCAGACAGGGGCTTGAACCCTGGCCCCTCAGATTGAAAGCCTGATGCTCTACCACCTGAGCTACCTGGGCTTGTTAAGAGCATCTTCACCGTTCACCACAGGAGTGAGCAGGCAGGCAAAAGAGAGGCAAAAGAAAGTCCCCAGAACTCCTCCTCTTTCTGCACAGCCACTGCCTGTCAGCAGGATTCCTCCTCCTCCTCCCTCCTGTGCCTCAGTGCGACTAAATCTCCACAGCTAGACAGCCGGTCCGTCCGCTGCACCCCAATCCCCCATGCCTGAGCCTCCCTGTCAAAGCCCTGAACCTGGCCCCGTATAATTAAGTCTCACATCTCACTGGGAACTCGACTTCTTGTGCCAGAGAGTCTCGCCCCCCCTCAATAGGTGACCCAAGAAACACAGTGTCCACCTTTTCCAAAGAAGCGCATGCAGAAGGCACCCGCATGGCTTAATGGATAAGGTGCCTGACTTTGAATTAAGAACTTGAGGGGTCAAGTCCCTTTGTGGTTGTGTTGATGCAGTTTTACCTTCGTGCTGAAAGTCCTGCTCCTTTCAAATCTGGAACCTCTTCTTGGCCGCTCAGGCCAATGCTCTGCCTTCAGCTAGAGTCCCGGGAAGGAGTTGGGGGTTGGATGTCACAAAGGCTGGGGCATGAGCCCCAGGTGCTTCCAGTCTAGCCTTTGCTATTCCTGAATTCCCAAAGGAAATGGACGGCTGCCGGGCTAGCGTGTGGAGCAGTTTCCCTCTGTCCCTGTGCTTGAGGGGGGTTGCTACATAGCGCCTTGGGAGCCTGGATGTTTCTCTGCTTCTCACCAGCTGGAGAAAAGCCTCTTGGGATAACATCTCCTGCCCCACTGCAAAAGTGAGCATGGAGTATGGGAACGGTAAGAGGCCCCACCAGGGGGGCTGGCCCTGCTTTCCTACCGTCTACTGATGTTGGACACAGAGCATCAGCAGCCACCCCGCATGGTGGTCTGCGGGTGGCCTTCAGTGGGGGTTTGGCATGGCAGGGAGCAGGCTGGCCGGGAGTCTTGTTGCCTGTCTGCTGGCCACACATAGGCATGGTCCTGTCCTCGTCTAGCCCCGCCCTCAGTCGCTCTGTGGCTTATAAGCCTTCCCTCAGAGCTGTCAGCACCAGCCGCCTCTGCTCCAGGTGCCCAGAGGAGGAGAGGTGTGCTGGGCTCCAGCCTGGGACTCTGCCTCCCTCCTGCCTATCAAGCCTGGCCCTGGCACTGCTTTCTTCAAGTGCCATGTGAGCAAGAGGAAAAGTGTGGCTACAAGCACCAGACTTGTGGGCATCAGGTGAAGCAGTGAGAATCCCAACCACTAGAGCCACTTCTAAACCCCCACCAAATACCTGGCTCTGGTGAGGAAAGGAGTTAACCAGCAGGAGGGAAATGACCCACTTTTGTATAGCTGGAGACAGGAAAGCACTTTGAGCACCAGATCTTTACCACCAGCTAACACAAGGTCCCACTGAGATTTGAACTCAGATTGCAGGATTCAGAGTCCTGAGTGCTGCCCTTTACACCATGGGACCAGCTTGTATTGGTCTCTCGGGACATTGGAGACTCTCACAGGGCTGGCTTGTGTAAGGGACTGTTGGCCCTTTACTAAAACTTAGTGGGGTTTGGTTGGCTAGTTCCCAGTCCCAATAGAAGGGGGAAGGGCCAATGGGAAATCAGGACCCTGAGACTGACAGGCCCCTGGGGCAATGGTCACCAACGGGTAGGGAACAACCAACGGGTAGGGAACAAGTGAGAATTTGTTAATGGAGAAAAATTCCTGGTGAAAATTGGCAAAGCTGTGCAGATTTTGAAAAGTTCCAGTGAATTTACACATGAAGATACAAACAGAGAGACAAACACGCACACAGAGAATGAGAAAATCACACACTGCACAGGCCCACACAGACATAACAAAAACCAAACCCACACAGCACACAGAGCCATATACACAAAAAGGAAAACCTCACAAAATATAGAAAGAACAAATCCACACCAAAAATACAGCAAAAGCCCACAACAGGAAACACAAAACCCACATATCAAAAGAATACAAAGCAAAAAACAATATTAATGCAAAAATCATACACACATCCATGCACACAGAACTATGCAAGACATCCACCAAAATCACACAGGACCCACATGCACATCAACGTGACAGATGAAAACCACACCAGCATACCGCAAGCCAGGCAGGGTTTGAGTCTCACAGCGAAGAGGGTGAGCACACAGGTGGTTTGGGGAGCAAAGACTGAGGGGGAGTCAGGGGCAGTGCTCTGGGTTCTGCCTGACCCCTCCTGACACAGGCAGCTGGTGGAGGGCAGAGCCTGGTAGATCTGTGGAATCTGCCCTGCTCTCTGTAAAGCAAGGGGACCTCAGTGTCTTCTGAGCAGGAACTGTATTTTCTGCAGAGCAAACTGATTGGCAGAAGCCATTTGCTTAAAGGAAACTAGGGCTGCAGGTGAGGTTTGAACTCACAACCTCAGCATCACTCCACTCAGCACTGCTCTGTAAGTACTGGGCACTAACCCATTGCACCACTGGGCCCTGCTTTCAGGAGCTTGTCTCCATGTTTCATGGCTGGATTAGAGGAGTGGGGGGGTTGCATTAGCTAATACAAATCCATATGAAAGGCTGCAGAATGGCAGCAGCAGAGTGGGAGCCTCCTTCCATGTGAAAGAGCTGGTTCCCCCTTCCGTTGCTCAGGGAAGGTTGGTGCTTTGAGCCCACCTGGTGCTGGAGCATCTGAGGGGTGAGATTAACGGGACTCAGGGAGGGGAAGGAAAGGGAGGCGAAGCCTTTCCTATCCCTGCCTAGCTCCACTGGTCTCCTGTGGCCCTTTCGGCTCCCTGCTCCCCTGTTGGGAGATGCAGAGACAAGCCCCCATCGGGGTGAATCACCGAGAGGCTGTGTCCCGTGGCGTGTGTGGGGGAGGGTTGGATGGGGCTCACGGGGAGAAGGTTGTGTGTGACAGTGCGTGGGGGAGGGGGAGGGTGTGTTCCTTAGGATAGAAACAGAGGTGAAAGTAAGCTGGTACAAGCTGGTACGGCATAGCGGCAAGAGCCAATCGCCGTGCCGGACTGCACCGGCTTTTGCTGTGGGGATTGAAAGGGCTCTAGGCTCCCCGCCACAGCTGGCAGCCCAGAGCCCTTTAAACCCCCACCCGCGGCTCCGGCCAGGCTGGGGCCAGATTTAAAGGGCTCTGGGCTGCTGCGGCTGCGGTCAGCCCAGAGCCCTTTGAATCCCGGCCGCGGCTCTGGTGGCTGGGCTGGGGCCAGAATTTAAAGGGCTACCTCTGCAGCTGGGAGGCCCTGGTTCATGTAAAGGCCCTTGGTCTCCCAGCCACAGCTGGTACTCCAGGGCCTTTAAATCTTGAGAGGCCACGCCCCTTCCAGATGAGGACACGCCCCTTCTGGATGAGGCCACGCCCCCTCGGGACTCCGGCAGTACCGGTAAGTCCTGTAAGTTACTTTCACCCCTGGATATAAATGATGGAAAACACAGGGGTAGTGACAGTGAAGCCCCGTGTCTGAGTGTTATGACTATGTGTGGTGTTGCCATTCACCTTCTCCTCCTATGGTCTCAGCTTTCATTGAATCCAGCATTTTTTCTCCTGTCATCATCCCAGAGGTGTCCCACATGCCTCAGCTACCGAGTGTCCCTCTTAGAGACGCTGAGGACTGGAACTGATTTCAGCTGCTGGGCAGCTCTGCTAGGTCTTTATTCATTTGCATAGGAAAATAGTGTTTAAATTCATTTCAAGCCCCCCTCAACTTCAGCGAACTCCTGAACATACTGGAGATGGGTGTGGAAATCGATTTTCATTTGAAAAAGTTTCTTTAAGGGACTCATTTGGAGTGGAACTAGGAACCCATTACCCTACAGGAAACATTCACCCACTGAGCTATACTCTCAACAGAGAACATCCTGTATAGCCCAGAGCAGGAACAGTTTTTAACCTGGGGGTTAGTAAACTTTATCTCTATACAAACACCACAGCTTACAAACTCCCCACCCCCGCTCTGTGTCACCAGAGCACAACAACTCTCCTTGGAGCACACACAGCTCCCCAGCTCCCTGCCCGTCAGTCTCTCCAGCATTGCTCCAATCCCTTAAAGCAGGGTCTCAACCTCAATTTACCTTAGGGCCAGGGCCAGTCCTCCAATCCTCCCAGTGGGCCAATAATGTCACTCATACCGCCCAGAACCAGCCCCCCAAAACTCCACCCCCCACCTACCTAAGGCTCTGGGAGGGAGTTTGGGTGAGGGGAGGAGGTCTAGGGTGCAGGCCCTGGGCTGGGGCTGGGGATTGGGGTGCAGGAGGGGTGCAGCCTCTGGGGGGAGTTTGGGTGCAGAAGGGGTGAGAGGCTGGTCTCTGGAAGGGAGTTTGGGTGGGGGTGGGGTTCTGGGGTGCAGGCTCTGGGATGGAGTTTGCAGCACCGTAACATGGGCGAGGCGAGTGAGGCACTTGCCTCGGATGCAGAAAGTGGAGGGGCGCAGCTCTACCACGATCAGAGGCGCTTCCGCTGCCACTTCTTCGGCGGCAGTTCGTCAGTGGGTCCTTCTCTCCGAGAGGGACTCAGGGACCCACTGCTGAATTGCCACCGAAGGATGAATGAAGCGGCGGTGGCAATTCAGTGGCAGGTCCTTCCCTCCGACAGGGATCAAGGACCCGCAGCCAAAGAGCCTGGAGCTGGCCCTTGCCTCGGGCACAAAAATTCCTTGTACGGCTCTGGGAGTTTGGGTGCTGGGTGCAGGCTCTGGGCTGGGGCCGGGGGTTGGTGGAACTGGCGGTGGGGGGGGGGTGCTGGCTCTGGGCGGGAGATTCGGGTGGGCAGGAGGGTGTGTGTGGAGGGAGAGGGTGCAGGCTGTGGGAGGGAGTTGGGGGCAGGTGTGTGTGGACCGGGCTGCAGGCTCTGGGAGGGAGTTTGCAGGGAGGAGGGGGTATGTGGGGAGGGGTGGCGGTGCAAGCTCTGGGAGGAGTCCGGGGTGTGGCGCTTACCGGAGTCTCCAAGGTGGGGTGGGCTGGGGGCCTCAACGTTCTGCTGCCCCCGGGCATCACCCCCGCAGTGTCCCATTGGCTGCAGGGGCTCGGGGTGGGGGCAGCGCATGGAGGCCCAGCCCCACCCTGCCCTGCCATGAGGAGGGGCCGGCAGCCATTGGAGTGAGCAGGCAGATGCTGCTCAGCTGTGCTGCACTGCTGGGGCCCCTGGGGAGGAGCGCCTGGAGGCAGCAGGTGGGGCCAAGGGAGAGATCCGGTCCCCAAACTGCTGGAGCCCCACGGGCGAGATCTGGGGATCAGGACTGCCAGCCAGCCAAACACCTTTAAGAGGAGGCGTCCCTCTCCCTGTCAAAAACTGATCTTCCTCCTTCAGTTCAGTGACAGCTTGAATTGTTCCTTATCCTGGCAGAGCCAGAGGATTGAAAGCAGCAACATCAAACCCCGGTGTAGCTCGCAGGAATGGACATAAACACTCCCTGGTATCTGAGGAGATGTTCAGCTTTGCCCTTGGTCAACTACAAGGCCAAAGGGAAAAGAGGTGGCACCAAACACAGGTACAAGTACTAACAACAGTGGCTGCCTTTTAGCCATAGATTTTAATCGGGGCAATAAGTTGAAACAAACCCCTGTTAAATCGAGGGCCGCCCAGAGGATTCCGGGGGTCCAGGGTCTTCGGTGGCGGGGGGCCCCCGCTTTGGCGGTAAGTTAGCGGCGGAGAGTCCTTCCGTTCCGGGACCCGCTGCCAAAGTGCCCCAAAGACCCACAGCGGGGGCCCCCCACCGCCGAATTACCGCCGAAGCGGGACCCGCCCCCGAAGTGCAGCCCCCACCACGGGCCTTTGGGGCACTTCAGTGGCGGGTCCCGGAACGGAAGGACCCCCTGCCGCCGAATTACCGCCGAAGACCCGGCTGCACTCCGGCGGCAGGTTCCGCTTCGGCGGTAATTCGGTGGCGGGGGGGGTGTCCTTCTGTCCCAGAGAGGAAGGACCCCTGGCAGGCAAAGACCGGGAGCGAAGAAGCTCTGGGGGCCCGGGTCCCATGAGAGTTTTCCGGGGCCCCGGGCGAGTGAAGGACCCTGCTCCAGGGCCCCGAAAAACTCTCGTGGGGGCCCCTGCTGGCCTGGGGCAATTGCCCCATTTGCCCCCTCTGGGCGGGCCTGCATACAGGAGGCCTGTGATATGCAGGGGGTCAGATTAGATGCTCTAATGGTCTCTTCTGTCCATAAAGTCAACTAATTTCTGAAAAACTGAGTGTAGCATTGGGAGCAGCAGCGTCTGATGTTTTCCTGTCTAGCCGGCTTGCTTCCTAGAACGAATGCTCCTTGAGTGGGGTGATCCACAGGGAGTAGCTCAAACCTCCAGAGTGCCTGGCCAGGGGCAGGACATTAGCCCAGCAAGGGAGGGGTGTGGCAGTGGGGCCAGGATTTCATCCCATGATATCAAAATTCATCTTAGTAAAAGTATCAATGAATCAGTTTGCAGGATTTATATCAAGCATCCTAAAGTAGTTTACATATTGCTCTAATTAAGAGATCATCTCTCTGCTGGAGAATGTTCTCTTAGGATAATGGTCTCCCGCTGCCGAAGCATTTATGGAAAAAATGTTGACGTGTGATATTTATTTTCAAAACCTAAGGCTTTGATCCTCTCTCAATGTTCTGTTACGATGACTTTGTTTCTGTTCAAATTATCAGAATATATATCTAATAATTTTCTCAGCTGAATGTTGAAGCAGTAAAGTAACAGATGTTTCCCAAACAGTTATTGACCTGAAGCATCGTGATTCGTTTAGAACAACTTATTGTTTGATTCAGCCAGTCAGATCAGTTCAGTTTATCCATAAAAACACATCCAGAGAAAGTTGACAATGGTGATGGAGAGAGGGTGGGTGAGAGGGGCTGAGCTGTTGTCTTAAATACTCTTTATGCATCTGATTAATTAGCACAGATTTAATTTAATATACATCTAGTTTAAAATTGGAAGAACTTTACTACTTACTCTCTACTTTCTCTTCATGTAAATTCAAGCATTGCACTATGCAAACTTGGGACAGCTATAATGTTAAAGAACCTGAATCTCTAAACAGGACTCAGGGAGGGCATTCGGATAAAAATCCCAGCACCTTCCCTCTTCTGACATTTGGGGAAGAGGAGTTCTCTGGGCTTCTCCCCAGGGCATCGCCCTGATCCCACCCCCCTATATTTCATATTTACTGCTGATTGATAGATTTAACCCTCCAGTTGGTTTGGTGGCTTTAGCTGGTTTTGTCAAGCTCTGTTATTGTCTCTAATTCCTTCATCAGCACAGGGAAAATACAATGAATCAGCCTGGCTGATTCTCCTCTGTGTGTCTTTAAAAATACAGTGAATTTAAAAGACACTATTATTGTTTATTTTTTGTTTGCACAGGTTCCATTCTGGGAGCTATGTATACAAGTCATTGTTAAACCTCAGGAACATCTGAGTTCAACTCCTTTAAAATAATGTTTGAACTATAAAGAAAATTAAACAGTGATTTCTTTTGAAATGTCAAGCTATTTTGCCCTTTTTCTAAAAAATTCTCCGTGTCAACTAAGTCCTTGGATTGTTTGAAAACAAAATGTATTTTTGCATGGGGAAAATTTTATGTTCAATACCCACATGAGTAACTCGTGGGTGCTGGGAATCCTTGCAAGGGGGGACACAAGGAAGCACTCTCCCTCCTCAGTATGCAAAATGGGAAAAGATCAATGGCTGGAGTAGCTTCCACTGCTCTAATACCCTATTAAAGTCAATGATTTAGGTACATAACTATAGGCACTCAAGTATGGAAATTTTGGCTTATGTGATTTGACCAGGGCCACAGTGGGAGCCAGTGTCAATGCTAGGATTAGTCCTTTGTTCTCATCCCTGAGCCCACTACATACTATATTGCCTCTTCTATTTGTCTGCCCCTTTTTGTGGTCAAACGTCATGCTGGATGCTCAGCAGAAGAACTTGTGATGGTCCTAGTGTATCAACGGTAGCCTGAGTGGTGCTGCCCACTCCAGCTGCAAAATGATCTGGGGCCTTCCCAAAAATCAAAGAGCTTCTGGCTGTGATTTGTCAGTCCTCAAAGGCCAGCCAGGTGACTGCAAACAGCTTACAATCATTAGGAAAAATTAGTATCAAGATTCCAACTCTAGCAGTCAGACAACATTGGTTCAATTTACAAGAGATTACTTTTTATATTCCTTGGTTCCCCCCAAATTAGGAAGGGCCTGTGACCACAGGTCCTGCAGGGTACAAAGGGCAGGTCTACATCCCTTTTCTCTTTGTGCATAGTCCTGCCTGCTACCTTTTCAGTTTCAGTTCTGCTACCACAGCACTGATCAGCACATAAGAATAGGAAAGGGCACACACACACCCCTCCTGGTGTTGGGAGGGGAACATAGGAATGTTATGTGCTCTTATTCAGCACATAAGAATGTTATGGCACATAGGAATGTTATGGAATAACATAGGAATGCCTTAGGGCACATAGGAAAGGGCACGCTGGTAGCACACGGCCAGGCGGACCAGTGTGCCTCTGCCTCCCAACGGGGCTGCGCACCTGTGTCTGTCTGTCTCCCCCCCAGCTCCACCAACGTGGCCTGATAGTTCACGCTTGCGATCTGGTCACCCTCCCGCTCCCTCCATCCTTCACTCCCTTCCCTGCGTCTCTCCATCCTTGTCCTCTGTCCCGTCCCGTCTCCATCCGTCCCTGCCCCCTTCGTCCCATCCCTGCATCCCCCCAGCCCTGTCCTCTGTCCCGTCCCCTGTCTCCATCCGTCCCTGCCCCCTTCGTCCCCTCCGTCCCGTCCCTGCGTCCCCCCAGCCCTGTCCTCCTGTTAGCCAAATAGGCTCGTTCCCCCTGGAGCGTTCCCAATTACCCCAAGGAGGCACGGAGAGACAGGGGGACGGTTACCAGATTCTTTATTCGGTCAGCTGAGCGGGTGTCTTTCTCGGCTCGTGCCTGAGAAGGAGCACACTATACAGGCACGAAGCATGTTCTTTTATACCTACGAACAAACGACTTAGCATGTCAAATTCTGCTAACCCATGCATTCTTTACATTTGTGTCTGGTAGAAATTAGGGACCACCTGTTCGCCTCCCCCCTTTCTTAACATCCTCTCCCATGGGCAGGCACATTTGTTTAACTCATTCCCATTTTTGGTATACAATACATATATATCTTGTGTCCATGTAATTTTGGACGGGGGTAGCAAATGGAAAAACAAGCGGGGAAAATGACAAATGCCTGAGGATATATTTGGCTTAAGCATATATCTGGCCTTATTTGGCTTAAGCATATATCTGGCCTTATTTGGCTTAAGCATATATCTGGCCCTTTTGTCTAACAATTCCCCCCTAAAAAGCAATTTGAGAGCCTTACGGCCCCCAGTCTTCAGCTTTTACTGGCTGATACATTGCCATCATCCGTTGATGTATCATTCGATTCACCACTCGTCGGACCAAGGTAACTACACAGGAGCGAAGCAAGCTAGGTTAATAGGGTTGTAATAAAGAATACAAAGAGAAGAAAACCTTCTCGGAGCCATCCTAGTTGCGGCAACCAGGATGTAAACCAATCTGTATTCCACCCACCCCAGGTTTGGACCGGGACGTGGGCTAACTTCCTCAATTCCTTTGTTATTTGTTTTACTGCTTTTCCATTGTCATCTATTTGTAAGCAGCAGTTAGACTCGTTTAACTTTGCACAGATTCCTCCTTCCTCTGCCAACAAATAATCAAGAGCTAGATGATGCTGATAGATCACATTTCTCATCTGAGTGGACTGATCGGCTAAGAGATCAAGAGCCTCAGCCGTCTGATTAGTTATTATTTCCAAGATAGCTTGCAGCCTGATTATCCGATTTAAGTTGTAAATGGGCTCTCTTGCCCTGCGATCCATTCATTTGGATTCCATGTAGCTGGCCCATAATGTTTTATAATTCTCTCAGGGGGCCATTCCTGAGCTCCCCACGTTTGGGAGCTTCCAACGGTCAATGAGGAATCCACAGACCGCCTCTCCCTAATCAGATCATCGTACACCTTGACTCCCAATTTGCCTCCCTGTACCTGGGGTAGCAGGAAGAACAAGGGCCTGATGTAGCCGACGTAACATATTCCTGACCAATTTGGGGGCAGTCTTCGATAAGCGTATTGCCCACATATCCAATAGTGACCCTTTAGGGCCCAATTTCCTTTGCAAAGGGGCCCTCCCAAGTCTCGGGTAGTCCTCGGGCCCGGCTCTTCATAGTATAAAGAGTTACCCATCTCTAGGGGACCCCTAGTACGATGGACGTACCTTCGGGATTGCAATATTCACATTTCCACGCCCCAGCCCCTTCCTCCAACCACAATTACAACCGAATTTAGGGCTATTGGTTGTAGACCAGAAATGGTTAAAATGGGTTACCCGAGTTCCATTAGAGTGTTGCCATGCCCACTGGTACCAGCGTACCACATGGTCCTTACTGATGGTGTTGTCACGCTGGCAACTTATAAAGAGGGCATCAAAGAACCCATCCAGTCCTACGGCCTTACAACCCTCGCCAGTATGCTGTTGGTAGGAACATTGTACCCAGCTATGATTAGTGAGTTGTACGTGGGTGTCGTTCCATCGCCCTTGATATTTAGAACAGTCATACGTGTGGCAACTAGGGTGATCGTGGCAGTCAAACCCTAGAGATAAGGTCCAGTCACATTGGCTTTCTCCCACATACACTCCCTCTTGTCGAGTCCGATTGAGACAGAGGATCCCTATTCCAGAAGAATAGAGGCGCCAAGGACTGCTATCCTCAGTCCAATGTCCCGTTCCATCATGGACTATACTCAAGTTACTGATCCACCATTTAGCTTGTACCGGCTGGGCTACCCAAGGCCACTCATTCCAATCCCCTGGACCCCCACAAACCCAGCAGCTGCTAAGATTAAAGGAATTAGCTATTGTCTCCCCTAGTTGCACAAACCTATTTTCCCAATCAGAGTAACAGTGCGAATATACAAACAATAGTATCAATAGTAAATGCATTCTCGTTTTCTCTTAAACAATCCTTTTAGTCCATCTAGTCCTTGATATTCCCAGACGGTGTCTTCGCCCGTGCCACCCCGGGCCTCCGGAGCCGGGGCGGACAGAGGGCTGATGTCCTCTTCTGTTGAGTCGGTTTCCAGGTTTGGGTTCAGGAACCGCTTAACCCGTGTGTGGTGTGTCCATTTGTCGCTCCCGAGGACTTTAACCGCGGCTTGGCTGATGAGCGAAACAGTGTGTGGACCGTCCCACCTCGGCGTGAGAGGGTCACGCTTCCACTTTTTGATAAGGACCTGGTCACCGATCCGGAATGGATGCACGGTCTGGTCCAAGGGAAGGGCCTGGAAAGGCGCCGCGTATCGATGCAGCTGTAACAAAACAGATTGCAACCCGGAAACCTGTTTCCATAGTAAGTCATTTCCCACTTCCCAGGTTACGTCCTCCCGGAACCCTGGGATGAGTACTCGGGGAGGAAACCCAAAGACCAGCTCAAAGGGTGAAAGTTTAAGACCCTTTCGCGGGGCCCTCCGAATGCGGGTGAGGGCGAGTGGCAAAGCATCGAGCCACTTTAAGTTAGATTCTGTGCATATTTTAGTAAGAGTATCTTTGAGAGTTCTATTCATCCTTTCCACTTGACCCGAGCTCTGCGGCCTCCAGGGTGTATGTAGTTTCCACTGTATGCCGAGAGCCTGGGACACCTGCTGGACCACTTGTGAAACAAAGTGGCTTCCCCTATCAGACTCAATTACTTCGGGAGATGGAAACGAGGAAGTATTTCTTGTACCAGGGCCTTGGTGACAGCCCGGGCCTGACAATGCCGGGTGGGGTAACATTCCACCCATCCGGTAAGTTGATCAACAAATACAAGCAGGTATTTATAGCCCCTGCAAGGGGGCACCTCAGCGAAGTCAACTTGCCACCTTTGAAAAGGGAACATAGCCCATGGTCGGCCTCCCATCGGGGCAGGAGGGCCACATCCCTTCTGGTTTGTTTGCTGACAGACGGCACAGTTATTAACAATTCTCTGGGCCTCCATGTGCATACCCAGCCCCTTGAGGATCTGGCGGCTAAATCAACCATTGCCCCAGACCCCAAATGTCCCTCTTTATGCAAGAGCCGGAAGATTTCCTGGAGTACTGGCCTGGGGACAAAAACCTCTCCCCCAGGCAGTCTCCACCATCCAGAGGAAACCTGCCGGCCTCCCGCAGCCTGGGCTTGACCTATCTCCTCGGCCATGTATTGGGAGGAGGGTTTTAGCCTCGGTATCCTGAACCATGAGAAGCCATAAGGCCCGTCTCAGGCGGCCTCCTTCGCGGCCTGATCAGCTAGCTGGTTATACCTCCGTTGTTCGGCCTCTGGGGCTTTCCCATGGGCACGCACATGTATCACGGCAACCTGGAGAGGGAGCATTAGGGCCTCGAGCAACATTTTAATGAGGCTCCCATGTGCAATCTTTTGGCCTGAGGCCGTAATGAATCCTCTTTCTCTCCACAGGGTCCCATGTGCATGCACTACCATATAGGCATACCGACTGTCAGTATACAAGTTAAGGGTTTTCCCGGCTCTGCCGGAGAGCTTCAATGAGAGCCACTAGTTCTGCTGCCTGAGCAGATAAGTTGGGGCTGAGTTTAAATTTGTGTATCCCTTTATCCTTAATCACTACTGCCGCCCCAGTAAATCGCTTGCCATTTACCACATAACTAGACCCGTCAACATATCCCTCAACATCGGGGTTGGGCCAGGGCAGGTCTGAGAGATCAGATCGGGGTTTGGTCTCTTGTTGTAAGACTTCAATACAGTCATGAATAGGACCGGCCTCAGAGGAGGCCTGAGGGTCGGGCAGTAGAGTGGCCGGGTTAAGGGAACTGACTGTCTTAAAGGTCAGATTGGGGGCCAACAGGAGCCCCACTTCATATCTAGTATGTCGACTGGGGTTTAGATGCTTTTCCCCAGCACCAGTTCCCAGTATCTGAGGCACCCCGTGGGGGACCACAACTTCAGTATCTCCACCCAGGGTTAATTTTTCGGCTTCCTGTACGAGGAGGGCGGTTGCCGCTCTGACCGTAAACAGGCAGGCCATCCCTTGGCGACGGGGTCCAAGACTTTTGAATAGTACCCAATGGGTCGCCAGGTTGGCCCTGACCTCTGGCACAGGACTCCAGCTGCCACCCCTCTCCTTTCATGAACGTATAGGGTGAATGGCTTTCGGGAATCTGGGAGAGCCAGAGCAGGAGGCTGAACCAAGGCTTCTTTAAGCTCTCGAAATGCTTTTTCCATTTCCTTGGTCCATACCCAGTGAAGCAAACCTTCCTTAGTTAGGGACTCATATAATGGTTTAGCTTTTCCCCCATAGTCAGGAATCCAGAGTCGACAAAAGCCGGTCAGTCCCAGAAATGCTCTTAATTCTCGGGGGTTCCGGGGCTGAGGGCTGTCGAGTATAACCTGAATTCTTTCTTTCCCCAAACTGCGACTCCCTTGGCAGAGGTGATACCCGAGGAAGGTGACCTGTTGCTTAACTAATTGAGCTTTCTCCCGTGAAACTTTATATCCTTGTTCCCCAAGGTAATTAAGGAGCTCTATTGTGTGTTCTTTACATGCTGCCTCTGTTTCAGTACTTAAGAGTAGATCATCACAATATTGAACTATGTTACATGCAGGGTGGTTAGCTAGGAATGGGGCCAGGTCCCTTTTTAGCTGGCTACCAAAAATCTCAGGCGCACAGGTAAGCCCCTGTGGGACAACGGTCCAGAGATATTGGGCCTTGTAGTGGGTGTCCGGATCCTCCCATTCAAAAGCAAACAACTTTTGAGATTCTAAATCAAGGGGAATGGAAAAGAAGGCGTCTTTTAAATCTATTACCGAGAACCAGCCGTGGTCTTTAGGTACTTGGCCTAAAATCGTATGGGGATTTGGGACAACTGGGTAGGGGGCTTCTATTAGTTTGTTAATCTGTCTCAGGTCCTGGACCAATCGATACTGTCCATTAGGCTTAGGCACTCCCATTATCGGAGTGTTGTATGGGGATGTGCCTTCTCTTAGCCATCCACACTGCAGGAATTTTTGAATCAGAGGTTTCAGCCCGATTCGAATGGTTAACTTAAGGGGGTATTGTCGAATTCGGGCCGGGCTACTTCCCGCCTTAAGGGAGATTCGCACTGGTGCAGCATTCTTAGCTCGGGCAGTCCCTCCCTCCTCCGCCCAAACCTCAGAGTTAACCCCCGGCAGCTGGCTCGTCACTCTCCTGACATTCCGAGGTGATTTCCAGCACTTATGAGAGCCATCTGGTAGTTAGAGGCTTGTTGCTTCGGGATTCTAACTTCCATTTTCCCGTTCTCGAACGAGATCTCCGCCTGTAATTTAGTGAGGATGTCTCGTCCGAGCAATGCTATGGGGCAAGAGGGACTGCAAACAAACTGGTGAGAGATTTGTTGATCCCCGACTTTTACTAGGAGAGGGAGAGTTTTTTCCAAAACTGTGATCTGCCCCTCAATCCCTTGAACAATTGCACTTCCCTGTGTTCTACCCCGGGGAGCCTTATTGAGGGGGAGTAGACTAAGGGTAGCCCCAGTATCGATTAGGGCTTCAATTGGGCGGCCCCCCTCCACTTTAATTTTTACCGTGGGATCCAAGCTGGCAGCTTGTGCTGCCAGGAGGGGCCGCTGGGTCCCCCGGCCCCCCTATGGGGAAGATCTCTCTCCTGAAAGTTCTGTACCGTTGTAGTAAACGGGGGAGGGAAAAACCCTGTCCGTGTACTCTTTTCCTTTGGCATGTCGCCGGGGGCATTCGTTTTTCCAATGTCCCTCCTCCTTACAGATAGCACATTGATTTCGCCCTAAACGGGGACCCTTTCCCCTACTCTTACTCGGTGGCCCCGGTCGTCCTTTAGCCTTGCCCCCCTTCTCCTCATTTCCCTCCCTTAGGGCCAGTGCCAAAACGCGGGCCCCTTTCTTTCGTTCCTCATCGTCTCTGCGATCATAAACCTTTATTGCAATCTCTAAAAGCTCCCTTATATTTTTACCCGATGCCCCCTCCAATTTTTGCAACTTTTTCCTGATGTCCTCATAAGATTGTCCAATGAAGAGGGGAATCAACACCTGCTTTCCATTAGCACTGTCCGGATCAATGTCTGTGTATTTCTTACAAGTGTTACACAGACGTTCATAAAAGGCAGCTGGATTCTCACTCTTTTCCTGTCGAACATTATACAGCTTAGCCCAATTTGGTGTTTTTCTAATACAGCGCTTCATGCCCTGTACTACAGCGGCATAGTTGCGGTGCTTATCTAAGTCACTGCTACCATGCCCCCAATCAGGAGGGCTTTCTGGCAATAGTTCTGCCAGCTTGGCTGCGTTTTTTTCTGTCTCTTCTAGCTGTTCACGGGCTTTTAAGAAGACTAAACGCCTTTCCTCGGCAGTGAGTAGGGTATTTAGAGCTACTCTCATATCGCCCCAGGTAGGATTATGGGCCGAGATCAAGGTCTCGAATACTGTTGTTAGCGGGGCTGGATCCTCCGAAAACGGGGGATTCTGGTGCTTCCAATTATATAAATCACTGCTAGTGAAGGGGACATAAAGCATAGTAAGTTGACCGTTTGAGGTCAAAGTCTCCCTTAAGGGCATCGTGTACGAGCGAGTAAGGGTTACTTGAGTGTCCCCAGATGTATAATTGGGTGCCATTTTCCGCACCCTCTTTTTGGGGGTCATTGTGGGACCAGGGTAAACCGTCACCTTGTTTTCAGGGTTACAATCGGGAGCTGAGCTCCCGTCCCTCTTCACCTGGATTTCTCCAGAGTCAGCTCCACTCTTAGGCTTGTTCCTAAGGCGGCTGGCAATTGGGGAGGGCTCCTGATCGGAAAAGTCCTGATCAGAGTTGGTATCCTCTCCTGTGTCTAGGGAATTACTCGCAGGGGGTGGGCTGTCTGCTATGACCGGGAGGCCAGGATACAAAGGGGGAGGAGGCATATAATCAGGGGCAGAAGGAATTATAGTTGGCGGACAAGATTTCTTAACGGGGGGACCGGGCTTTTTAACGGGGGCACGGGCCATCAGAGTTTTAAGATTTTGTGTTCTACATTTTTGCAACCATGGGGGAGGGTTGGCCACGAGATCCTGCCAAATATCTATATAAGGATATTGATCCCAATTGCCATTCCGGGTCACAGTGCTATGCACAGCTTGTACGATCTCTGGTTTGAGTGTTCCCCCCTCGGGCCATTCCACCCCGAGTGATGCCCATTCCAGAGTACAGAACTTTATAAGATTGTCCTTACATAATACAATGCCATAATCAGCCTGGCGTCTAAACGCTTTCCAATTATTCAACATACACCCTAGGGGTGTCCCAAGAAAGGTGCTTTGAGAGGACCCCATTATATTTTGACCTGATCTATTTGAGTGTAAGAAGAAGAGGAGTATCATTCATTCAGGGTTCCACTGGGTCACGAGGTTCGGCTGACCCCCCTTGCGATCAAGATTTTCTGGTCATCGAGTTTCCTCTCGCAGAAATCTTGGGGCGGCTAGGATCAGCTTAAGTCCCAGACCTGGTCAGCGGCATTCACTCCTTTCATACACACACAGGTTCCCTAACTGCCTACTCAAATGATTATAATTTCGGTTTCCAACAAAACATTAATAGAAAGAACAAGAAAACTGTTGTCAAAAACAGGATCAATCCCTGGGGTTGTTCCAAGTCCCAGTAATTGCCCAGAACAGCCCACGAACTGGTGGAGTTAGTCATTGGCAAGTAATCATTTAACAAGGAACATTACACATTTGATATAACAACATAGCATACTGCAGTCCACTATCCCATGCACGTGCTACCTAGAGGGTTCCCGTGTCCAACCTACACTGCAGGGGCGCTCCTGTTAGGTATTATACCTCAAACCCGACAGGCAAACGCACTTACCGCCTGGAGTGGCCGCGTCCGGCAGTTGGACTCCCCTCTGCTTCGTCCGCCCTGCTTCCGTGACCTGTGGAGTTCTCTATAGAGGGGGCGCAGCCGTCCCGGCCGATTGAGGCGACCTGGAGCTCGAGCAAACCACAGCCCGAGGTGGCCACTCTCCTAGGTCGTCCTCGGCCGCCGGTCAAGCGCCCCCTACAGGGAGAGAAGTCCCTTCGTGGTCGCCATTGTTAGCCAAATAGGCTCGTTCCCCCTGGAGCGTTCCCAATTACCCCAAGGAGGCACGGAGAGACAGGGGGACGGTTACCAGATTCTTTATTCGGTCAGCTGAGCGGGTGTCTTTCTCGGCTCGTGCCTGAGAAGGAGCACACTATACAGGCACGAAGCATGTTCTTTTATACCTACGAACAAACGACTTAGCATGTCAAATTCTGCTAACCCATGCATTCTTTACATTTGTGTCTGGTAGAAATTAGGGACCACCTGTTCGCCTCCCCCCTTTCTTAACATCCTCTCCCATGGGCAGGCACATTTGTTTAACTCATTCCCATTTTTGGTATACAATACATATATATCTTGTGTCCATGTAATTTTGGACGGGGGTAGCAAATGGAAAAACAAGCGGGGAAAATGACAAATGCCTGAGGATATATTTGGCTTAAGCATATATCTGGCCTTATTTGGCTTAAGCATATATCTGGCCCTTTTGTCTAACACTCCGTCCCGTCCTGTCTCCATCCGTCCCTGCCCCCTTCGTCCCCTCCGTCCCGTCCCTGCATCCCCCCAGCCCTGTCCTCCGTCCCGTCCCGTCTCCATCCGTCCCTGCCCCCTCCGTCCCCTCCGTCCCGTCCCTGCATCCCCCCAGCCCTGTCCTCCGTCCCGTCCCGCCTCCATCCGTCCCTGCCCCCTCCGTCCCCTTCGTCCCGTCCCTGCATCCCCCCAGCCCTGTCCTCCGTCCCGTCTCCATCCGTCCCTGCCCCCTTCGTCCCCTCCGTCCCGTCCCTGCATCCGCCGCCGCCTCCCCTCCAGCACAGGTGCGCGAGGCGCTGGGTCGCTGCCCGCGAGCGGGGGGGGCGGGGGGAGGAGCCACCCCTGCGTCGCGGACTCCTCCTCGGTGACGTCATTGCCGCGCGCTGCCAGCCAGCTGCTTTGTTTGCGTCACCGCCCATTTTTCCCCCCCTCCCTGCCCCACGTGTGCCGAGAACGTTTGTTTTGGTGGTTGCCGCGGTGACGGTGGGCGGATCCCCGGGTGACCACGCTGGTTGGGCAGGGGGCAGAGGGCGGTGACGTCACAAGTGGGGCGGGCCGGCCGAGCGGCGTGACAGTTCCCAACGGACAGTGTCAGCGCTCTGGGCGCGAGCCCCGCCCGCGAGGACACCCCCCCCCTCCACCCCTCGCGCACCAGCTCGCAGCAGCAGCAGCGGCTCCCCCTGGCAGCGGCGCGAGCAGGGAATCCCCGGGAGCCGTCTCGCGCCGCCCCCTCCTGCTGCCTCAATGCTGCTGCTGCCCGGCGGCGGGACCGCGGCTGGCCCCGCCCCCCCTGCTCCGGAGGGGCCCGTCCGAGCTGTAATTAAAGGGTTTTTGTCTTGCAACTTTTTCATATTTTTGGTGCAACGTTTTTACCCCCCCCCCCTTTGAGCCTCTCCCCAGCTGGACTCTCCGTCGGGCTCCCAGCCCGAGCAGCCCCTGACACTTCCATGGGGTGGGGGGTGTCCCCCGCTCCCGTGGCACTTGATGGGTCTCGGTGGCACAGCAGCGTGGATCCGGGTCCCGAGCAGCGGCGGCGTTACAGGGCTGTCTGGTTCTCTCCCCCGTGCTGTCTGCAGGCAGCCACCCGGCCAATTGGACACGGCTCTCAGCGGCACGCTGCTGCCCTCCCTCGCGATCCTCGCGGCGGGCAGGGAGAAAGCCCTGAGGCAGGCAGGTGTCAGCAATGCGAGTATCCCTCCCCACCCTGCACAGCCTGCCCGGTGCTCCGCGGTGCCCGGTGCTGGATCGCAGCGCAGGGGAGCTGCCCGGCCCCACCTGGCGAGAGTGACCGGGGCTGAGCTGGGCTGCAAATGAACTGGAGGGGACGGACGGAGACAGGGGACGGGACAGAGGACAGGGCTGGGGGGATGCAGGGACGGGATGGAGGGGACGAAGGGGGCAGGGACGGATGGAGACGGGACAGAGGACAGGGCTGGGGGGTGCAGGGATGGGACGGAGGGGACTGAGGGGGCAGGGACGGATGGAGACGGGACGGGACGGAGGACAAGGCTGGGGGGATGCAGGGACGGGACGGAGGGGGCAGGGACGGATGGAGACGGAACGGGACGGAGGTCAGGGCTGGGGGGATGCAGGTACGGGACGGAGGGGACGAAGGGGACAGGGACGGATGGAGACAGGGGACGGGACGGAGGACAGGGCTGGGGGGATGCAGGGATGGGACGGAGGGGACGAAGGGGCAGGGACGGGTGGAGACAGGGGACGGGACAGAGGACAGGGCTGGGGGGATGCAGGGACGGGACGGAGGGGATGAAGGGGGCAGGGACGGATGGAGACGGGACGGGACAGAGGACAGGGCTGGGGGGATGCAGGGACGGGACGGAGGGGGCAGGGACGGATGGAGACGGGACGGGATGGAGGACAGGGCTGGGGGGATGCAGGGACGGGACGGAGGGGATGAAGGGGGCAGGGACGGATGGAGACGGGACGGGACAGAGGACAGGGCTGGGGGGATGCAGGGATGGGGCGGAGGGGACGAAGGGGGCAGGGACGGATGGAGACAGGAGACGGGACAGAGGACAGGGCTGGGGGGACGCAGGGAAGGGAGTGAAGGATGGAGGGAGCGGGAGGGTGACCAGATCGCAAGCGTGAACTATCAGGCCACGTTGGTGGAGCTGGGGGGGAAAAAGACAGACACAGGTGCGCAGCCCCGTTGGGAGCCAGAGGCACACTGGTCCGCCTGGCCCTGTGCTACCAGCGTGCCCTTTCCTATTGGGGTGCGCCCATGCTGTGCCACAGAGCTCCCCTGCCCAGCACCCCCCTACAACTCTTCCACCACAAATGCACAGTGCTGTGCACACACACCTCGCCCAGCACACCCCTGCCCACAGCCCCACCACAGCTGCCCAGCACCCCACACAGAAACCTCCACTCTCTAGTTTCCCAATACACACAGATTTCCCCTCCCTTCCTTCCTCCCTCCCAGTGCTCTTCCCTACAGCCCCACACCATAACTGCACAATGCCCCACACAGACCCGCAGTGCCCTGACACACACAGATCTCCCCCATAGCCCAGCACCCTGTTTTCACTCTTGTTTTTTCAAGACCCAAAGGGAGAAATCCCCTCCCTCCTCCTACTCCATGGGAGGATGGAAGCGAGATTGAGCTTCTCTATGAATAGCTCCAGTGCCTGATTCTGCTTGAACTTACTTTTCCTGAAAGAGGCACCATTTTTCTCAGTTTTACCGTCACCCTGGGGTTCTGAATAACAGCAGTGAAACTGACCAAAGCTGCTAGTGCTTGGCAGCATTGTGAGGCGGAATAGAAGCTCTGGAACTGCCAGTTTGCAGACTCAGGAAGACAGGTCTGCACTGGTTTACATTTGGAAGGTTATCTTCAGATAATGAAAGCTGGGCATGTGCTTTCTTCAATCCCTGACAATGCATGGCAGAGAATACAATTATTAAAGAAAAACAGTTTTAGCCCGTTTTTGCACAGTTACCTGCACTTATACAGGTTGCAACCTGATATTCCTTGCACAATCTACAAGTTTGGGTGCATCGGTAATGCCCTAATTGTATTACCGTTGCACCGTGATTTTGCTTGGTTCTTTTTAACCAAGGTGAAGTATTCCTAGAAAATAGGTGAAACATTTGGATTTGTAACAGTAATGTAAATACTGTGATAAATTCAGTGCCCCTGGTTTCCCATGGTTCCACAATCATAGAAATGGCATTGGAATTTACTTTTATCTTCAGAATTCTTCCCCCCTCCCTCCGCAGATCACCATAAGAACTTCAGGAAGGGCATTTGAAATAACACATAAAAGTGATTCCATGCACAAGTATGGAGTGTTTTCTGTTTCTCTGGAATTTGGCAGTCTATGGTGCTTAATATGGGCATATATGTTTGATTACTATAGAAATTTTTCAGATCCTGTAAAAAAAAAGTCTGTCTTCACAGAATCCTCTCATCATTGGTACAGAAAGTGAAACAGAAGTGCTGCAGTATTTTAGGGTTTCTGGATTTGTTTTTCTCCAGGAAACAATTTTGGTGCTTTTATTATGCCAGATAATTACAAAAAATGTACTATCTTAAAAATATTGGTGATTGGCAGCAGTAGCCCTGGAAACGAAAATGGGTGAGATTTTCAAAAGAGTAAGTGATTTAGGAACATAAGTCTCATTAACTTTTAATGGGACTGGCATTTCTAAGTCATGCAGTTTTCAATGTCTCACCCATCATGTAAAATAGGGCTTGAATTTTCTATGATTTAGTTGACCACTGGCATGTACTTTCAGTATTTTCAAAAGCATACACCAAATGGTAAATTAGAACATGCTGTAGCATGGCTAGTGCTGAATTATCAGACAAGTAGTTTCAAAACTTCCAATTTTTATGCAGTATGTAGCTATTTATTTGTTCTAAAATCCATACTCTTACTGGCAGACTATTCTCAGACCTTGTAACCTTGTATGACTCTTACATAAACAAAGTTGTAGCTTCTAGTAGAGACTTAACTGATTTGCTCCGCTCTTTGTGTTATAGAGGAAAATCTTGTTCTCAGATGCCGATTCTTGAAATGATGAGGGTTTGTCGATCCCATAAATCACCTTCTTTCAAGGCCGGATCAGATATTCAAACAAGGTTATGAACCTCCTTACTTGTACAGTCATAATTCCAAAACAGGTCGATCAAGAGGAGTTAAGTCCCTGCCCTGTATAATTTATAAACATGAAGCTGAGTAACCTTGGATGACTAAATTAAACTCTAAAATAATAATGAAAAGCTTAGCTTTATTTTAGCAAACTGGTATTACAAGTTTCATGACATAAATGTTAATTATCAATATCTTTGGCACTAGACAATGGATTTTTCTCTGCACAAAGTCCATTTCTTGGCAGAGGATACATTGGGAACTATCAATATAAAAAGGATTAATGTGGAGACATGAAGAATAATAAAACATTAAGGATGTTATCTAAATATTTCAAATAGAGAGAAAGAGGTACATGTCTACCTATAATATGAGTTTTAGGATCAGCGGGCTCAGTTGTTTACAGATTCTGAATGATGCTTTGTTTTGATTCTTGTGAAAGCTTCCTTATTTATTTTCGTGGCCCAGGGTTGTCTCCCTGGTTTCCCTGTTTATATATTATATAATAAGCATGTTAATCAAGGGTGATCATGTTAGGTTCTTTTCATCCATGATTTAAAACAATTAGAGAAACTCTTTCTTTTCCCCCCCTTAGCTTAGTCTGCAGAAAAATTCACAAGATGAAATAAGCTCTGTGTGGGTTTTTCCCATGTAGAGCAGTGAAATTGTCCTATTTGTTTTTCTATTTCATATTTCTGTACATGTTAATTTATTTTTATTCCTAAACCAGTCCATAAGTTCCTATATTTAAATATAATTTGAAAGTCAGAGTCACTCTAGGCAAAAATTAGAATTAAATTCTTTATTAGAAGTACATCATTAAGCATAAAGAATGAGGAGTACTTGTGGCACCTTAGAGACTAACAAATTTAATAGCTCTGTAAAGGCAAAAAGGGAAAGGGCATGGGTGGAAATGAAAAAGTGCAGGCATTTGAAGAGGGATTTCACTGGAGAGAGGATGAGGCTTGGAGATGGTAGCACACATTTTAAAGAAAATTCATATTGCTTGTGTTTCAGGCAAAGATTAGGCATTTATTTACCTTTAAAATACATTTTTAACTGGATTTTCAAAACAGTTCTCTCAGAAACCACTGTGTAACTTAACCCCCTTAATTTAATTGTCTAGTAATTGATAGAATTAGAAACCACAGATATTAAGAAAGATTACACCAGAGGTTATCAAGGTAATTCACTGGACTGCATTTCTGGCATCTTTTCGATGATGCCGCAGAATATTTGGGGCACGGGACCATTCTTTTGTTAGACAGTGCCTAGAACAATGAGGCCCCAAACCCTGATTGGTACAAATCATAATAGAAAGAACTGGGTGGAAATTGCTGAAGGGCCCGATCTTGCTCTAATTGAAGTCAATGGAAAAAATTCCATTGATTTCAATGGTGTAGAATTGAACCACAAAGGAGGCAGTTGGGGGAGGGATACCGCTGGGATAGGTTTACAGAAGGACAAGTGGCATTTGGGACTTCAGACACCTTGCAGAGCCAGAATGAAGTGACATACACAGAAGCAAAGACAGAGGGGTGGTTGGTGAAGCTATTAACAGCTGGGAGGTCCAGATATGTGAGCCACACTCAACAAAGTGAACATGTACAAGCACCGGGGCCAGAGTTTATTGTTTCCTGGATACTTTAAACAGGATCATTACATGCTGAAATAGATGAGTATTGCTAGAGTTATGAAGGCAAAACTGTCCTGTTAGATTGCACCTGGGGAAATCTGGATTTTGTTTTATCTGTTGGTTTTATGGTTACTGTATATTTTGTTCCTGTCCTCTTTATAAAGTGCTGCTGATTTTGATATTGTTCCTTATTCATTTGATGCCAGGGCCTTATTATATCCCGTTGTTGTTTTTAGGCTACTCTTGTGGAGTATGAAATATAATTAAAAGGCCACATTTTCAAAGGATCCTCCTCTATTCAGGCGTGTAGAAGTTTTCATGCAAATAGCAGCATGTGCATGTTTCAGGTAACAGCAGATGCATGCACAGGTGATAGATTCAGACTTGCAGTGCTCAGAAAGTGTGCATACAGATATTTGCATGGATTTAAATAGAGGCCACTTTTTGAAAACGTGTCAAAAAATATCAGTAAGTTAGGCCACCTTATAACTAGGTTACATTTAAATAGCTACATAAGTGGGATCAGGGAGATCTACTTTGTCCTGAGCTGTTACAATTGAAAAGTGCTGGGTCACTTTAATAATTTCAAACCCCTATAAAGAACCCCTTGTTATGGCAGGAGTCTTGTAGGTGATGTATGTGATGATGAATATGCCAGAAAAATTCCAAGATATCGTGTGTAATTGAGCAAAACCCCAGGTTTAATGGAATTGAAAAGTACTTGTGTCACAGATGTAGGCAATTACTGTTCATAAAGGGGCACCGCAACTTGAAAATCATTTCAATCAGAAAATGCTGCATCTACTATTGTTACAATTAGCCACGGAGGTTGCTGTCACTGAAAGGGATTAATGAAAAATAACATTTTCATCTCTTGTTTTCATTTGTTTGCTGTGTGCATTTGGCAGGTCTCTGTGTAATAGTCCTTGTGTGATGGTGCCTGCCCTTCCCTATGCTACTGAAGAATGTGCTGATCAGTACTGTGGTAGCAGAACTGAAACTGAAAAGGTAGCAGGCAGGACTATGCACAAAGAGAAAAGGGATGTAGACCTGCCCTTTGTACCCTGCAGGACCTGTGGTCACAGGCCCTTCCTAATTTGGGGGGAACCAAGGAATATAAAAAGTAATCTCTTGTAAATTGAACCAATGTTGTCTGACTGCTAGAGTTGGAATCTTGATACTAATTTTTCCTAATGATTGTAAGTTATTTACAGTCACCTGGCTGGCCTTTGAGGACTGACAAATCACAGCCAGAAGCCCCCTCGAGGTTTGAAACCTGTTCAGTCTCAGTCATCTGGTGAGAGTTGAATTCTAGGCATGGAAAAAACAAGCTTAAGGAGGCAGAATTTTATTGTGTACCTGGGATTTTGTCCCTTAGATTCACTGGGGACATTGGGGTTTGTCCTTTGTTTCACCTTTTCATCCATCCCTCCCTCCCTCCTTTCTCTTCGTCTCTTGCTTCTTTTATCCTTTCTTCTATTCCCCTCCCAAAACCAGGAGAGGGGTGTGTGTATGTGTGTGTGTGTGTGTGTGTTGCGGGGCACTGATCCCCACCAGTGACCTGGGCCATCCTTTGGGCTCTCTGGTGGGAACTCTCAGCCTCCCATCCTCAGTTTCTTCCCTGATTGGCTGAGCAGGGGGTTATTGCCAGAGAAGAGACTCAGGTCTTGTTGTTCTTTTTTAAGACCAAGTAAATAAGTCATAAGCAGTTGTATGTTTGATGAATTTTGCTGCTTCTCTGCACTAATTGTCTCTGAGCAGTTCATGATTCTCTCTAACATTCCAGTTCTCCTAAAATACTGGCTGAATACTTACTGTGCACTGTTGCTGGTCTGGAGCTCATCTGAGAGCACTTTACTCAGATCATTCAATGTAGGAAATTTAAGATCCGATGCTTAGTTTGAAAATCAGGGCTCTTGGGTCTTATTCCCAACTCTGCCACTGATTATGCGACCTAAGACAAGTCAATTATCCTTTCTCAGCCTTATCTTCTCCCTCTTTCAAGTAGGGATAATTATGATCCACTCCTACCTACCTCACGGTGGGTGGAGATAGGGCCAACTCTAGGTTTTTTGCTGTCCCAAGCAACAAAAAAAAAAAATTGGCTGCCCCCACCCCAGCCCTGGGCTCCTCCCTGAATCTCCCTGCTGCTCCAGCCGTGGGCTCTGCCCCCTCCACCCACACCCCCTGCTTCCCCAGTTCTGGGCTCCCCCCTCCCACCTGTACCCCCCTACTGCCAGCCCTGGGCTCTCCCCCACACACCCGCACCCCATGCCATCCCAGCCCTGGGCTCTCCCCCACACACACCAGCACCCTCTGCCACCCCAGCCTTGGGATCTTCCCCACACATGCACCCCGTGCTGCCCCAGCTCTGGGCTCCCCCCTCCCACTTGCACCCTCCTTCCACCCCAGCCCTGGGTCACTGGTAACTTGCTCCCAGAGTGGGTCATTCAGCAGGAATTTTGGATGTGCACAGAACACAGACAGGATTGGTTCCCATATGGTTACAGAACTGCAGTAACATGGAACAATTTCCAGCTTGTGTGATTAAAGGATATCTGGATGCATATTATAAGACTGTCCTACAGAAATGAGGAAACGTTGAGGTGCCTTTATTATTCTTATGTTCCATTCTTTGTTTCTAGGGGCAATTTGCCAATGCAATATCACTGTCTTCCTTTTAAACAAATAAAACTATAAAACAAACAAACAAAGGCAATGGCTGTTGAAAATAGCAATTCCAGTCCTAAAAACCACTGGGAAGCATTTCTTGCTCAGGTTTATCCTACTTTTTCTACAGCAAACTACAGTGAATCAGTATATTTGATTTGGGAGAAATGAAGTAACAGCTGCCCAAATTGAGCTTCAGCACTCCTGAATTTTGAGGGTGTTCAAATCTGGAAGGCAGGTGCTAGATTCCCTTTCTGAATATTAGCTAAATCTGGAAAGGAAAAGTCAATTTCTGCTTCGATGGCTCAGAAGTGGAAATCCTCTATGTGCCTGGTACTGTATCTAAAGCTGCCCAGGTCCAGTGTTCACAGTGCCACCCCGCTCTAGCAGTGAGCTCTCCATTCACAGCAAGCTGAGGCTTGAGGTTTCAGCTACCGTACTCCCTCCCCCTCCCTTTCCTGTTGATAGCGGCCAAGGGAATGCTGAGAAATGTAGTTTTTTTCCTGCTCCAGAGCTGGCTCTATAGGCAGGGATCTAACCAAGGAACTACAGCTCCCAGTGCCCCCTGTTGGTTCTCAGCTCCCAGGCTGGATCCCTGCTGGCTGCCGCCCCTGCAAATGGGCTGCTCCAAGCACCTGCTTGCTTTGCTGGTGCCTAGAGTCGCCCCTGCCTCCACCCATCCTGCACCCCCACCCTGTGCCCCAGCCTGGAGCCTGCACCCAGCACCCAAACTCCATTCCAGAGCCCAACCTCTCAACCATCCCACACCCCAAACCCCTGCCCCAACCCAGGGCCTGCACCCCAGACCTCCTCGCCCGACCCAAACTCCCTTGCAGAGCCTGAGGCAGGTGAGGGGCAGAGTTCGTCGGGGGGGGGGAGGGCTCTGTGCAGTAATATAGTGACTCCTTGGGTCTTTGAATGAGGCTTTATACTTGGGGTGGGGGGGTGAGGAGGCAAGCAGCGAGTCGGTGGATGAAGAGGGGCAAATCTCCCAGATTCAAAATCTGTGACTGTGTCTGCTGGTCCTTCTAGCTTCTTTTCTCTGGGCTGGGGGTTGTTCCCACAGGAAGGTGTTTGCTTCTTATCCCCGAGGCCATCGGTATGTCTGCTCTTCTCTAGTCAGCCCACTTGCCAAACTTGATTGTCCTTGGTTGGGCTGCCAGCCCCTCTCCAAGGATTGCAGCTGTCTGGAGGTACTGCCCTCCACGCCTTGCTCAGTCACACCTCATTCATTCAACAGGGCAGTTGATTACCAAGTGGGGGGGGGGGGAGAGATCTTATTCTACTTCTAGCAAAAAGACACTTTTCTTTTACCTTAATTACACTACCTTAGGGGCCCGCTATAACATATTACCAAGGTTCAATACAAAGTCATATACAAGTTATACAAAAATGCATAATGCAGAGATTTATCTACAACCGCATTGACTGACTGCATTGATTGACTGTGCAGTAATATAGTGACCCCTGGTCTTTGAATGAGGCTTCATACTTGCCTCATTAATGCAGAGAAGCAGCAAAATCCATCAAACATATAAGTGGTTATGACTTATTTACTTGGTCTTAAAAGAGAACAAAAAGGCCTTGAGTCTCCTCCCTGTCATTAACCCCCTGCTCAGACAATCAGGATAGAGACTGAGGAGGGGAGGCTGAGGGGTCTCACCAGAGAGCTCAAAGGATGGCCCAGGTCACTGGCGGGGATCACTGCCCCAGCACTACTGCAGCTCCACAGTTTGGGGTGGACCTCCCACAGTGAGAGCTGCCGAGCACTCCCCCGCAACACACACACACACACCCTCTCCTGGTGTTAGGAGGGGAACAGGAGAAAGGAGAAAAGAAGCAAGAGAGGAAGAGAAAGGAGGGATGGATGGAGGAAAAGGTGAAACAAAAAGGACAAACCCTAATGTCCCCAGAGATTCTAAGGGACAAGATTCCAGGTTTGGAATAAAATTCTGCCTCCTTAAGATCAATTTTTCCATGAATTCAACTGTCACCAGATGGATCAGACTGAACAGTTTCAAACCTCGAGGAGGCTCTTACCTTCTAAATAGGGTCGGCTGTTTTCAAGTAAAATCACTAAAAGGGAAGGAGAAAACTCGAAAGAGGTTCCTCCTGGCGCTCAGGTACGTGAATCCCAATATTCCCCCAGTCCTCAAAGAGAGACCTGGAGAAGGAGACTTGCTGAAGCAAAGCCACAGGGTCTCTGAGGTTTCCCTGGCCCCTCGCCCCTGTCCTGCCTGGCTGATGTCAGCATCTCTCTGTGAGGTCACCACCTCCCCACCGCCTTTGGCCAATAGTCTGAGGTCCTACAAAAGGCCTTTGTGATGTCACTGCCACACCCCTCCCTTGCTGGGCTAATGTCCTGCCCCTGGCCAGGCACTTTGGAGGTTTGAGCTACTCCCTGTGGATCACCCCACTCGAGGAGCATTCGTTCTAGGAAGCAAGCCGGCTAGACAGGAAAACATCAGATGCTGCTGCTCCCAATGCTACACTCAGTTCTAAAGAAATTAGTCGACTTTATTGCCAGAAGAGACCATTAGAACATCTAATCTGACACCTGCATATCACAGGCCTCCTGTATGACACACTAGCTACTTTTGGGGTAAATACATTCAAGAAAGGCCTCTAGTCTTCATGAAATGACGTCACGAGACGGAGAATCCACCACTTTCCTTGGTAGCTTGTTCCTGTGGAGAATCATCCTCGCTGTTGAATATTTGTGCATTAATTGTAATATGAATTTGTCTCTTTTCACCTTCCAGCCATTCGGTTTTTTTATGTCTTTCTCTGCTACATTAAAGAGCCCTTTAATAGCCAATCTTTTCTCTCCAGTAAGGCACTTCAACATTTCAATGAAGTCACCTTTCAATCTTCTTTTGAGAAGCTAAACAGGTTGAGCTCTTTCAATACCTCACTAGAAGGCATTTTTCTCCAGCCCTCAGAACATTTGGTGGCTCTTTGCTGCCTCAACTCCAATTTCACACCATCATTTTCAAATGAGGACACCAAAACTGGAGGCAGTATTCCAGTATCAGTCTGACTGATACCATGTCACCTCCTGCGACGTTCTTGACATAATCTGTAACTGTATAGATCACCGTTGCCACCACTGTTCTATATTTGCAGCCAATATTGTATAAAGGTGGTCACATAAAGGGTCTATGGAGAGGTTATGATTGGCTGATTATAATTATGCTATCTCTAGATATGTATCATTTTGTAGTTGACATTATGAATATTGGCTCTATGCTGCCTGTATTTCAAACTTGTGCTATGCTTCTGGGGAACACACCAGCCAGACAAATTGGTGTCAGCTCTGCCTAGCCTGCTTGATGGCCCATTAAGGACCATCAGCTACACAATTGACCCATTTAGCGAAGGCAGATATGCCTTGTGGCTCAGCAAGGTGTGCAGGGACCTGCCTATGGACAGAAATCTAAGGTTTTTCGATGTCACGTGCTGGATAGAGTGTCCTTGGGACAAAGAAAGCAAAGACCACATGGCAAGAGACTATAAAAGACTGACGCCTCATCTCCATCTTGTCTTCAGTCCTGCTTCCTACCTCTGGAGGGACTTTGCTACAAACTGAAGCTCTGTACAAAGGACTGAATGGCCCATCCCAGTTGTGGATGTACTCCAGAGACTTGATTTGAACCTGTAGTTTATTCCATCACTGCCTACAAGCCTGAACCAAGAACAAATTACAGCATGGTTTTACAAAAGGTAGATCGTGCCAAACCAACCTGATCTCCTTCTTTGAGAAAGTAACAGATTTTTTAGACAAGGGAAATGCGGTTCTATCTAATATATCTTGATTTCAGTAAGGCGTTTGATACGGTACCGCATGGGGAATTACTGGTTAAATTAGAAAAGATGGGTATCGAAATGAAAATCCAGAGGTGGATAAGGAGCTGGTTAAAGGGGAGACTGCAGAGGGTCGTATTGAAGGGTGAACTGTCGGGTTGGAGGGGGGTTACCAGTGGAGTTCCTCAAGGTTCGGTTTTGGGTCCGATTTTATTCAATCTATTTATTGCTGACCTCGGAACCAAAGTAGGAGTGGGCTGATAAAGTTTGCGGATGACACAAAGTTGGGGGGTATTGCCAATTCGGAAAAGGATCGGGATATCCTCCAGGGAGATTTGGATGACCTTGTAAACTGGAGTATTAGTAACAGGATGAAATTCAATAGTGAGAAGTGTAAGGTTATGCATTTAGGGATGACTAACAAGAACTTTAGTTATAAGCTGGGGACGCACCAGTTGGAAGTAACGGAGGAGGAGAAGGACCTAGGAGTCCTGGTTGATCGTAGGATGACTATGAGTAGGCAATGTGATGTGGACGTTAAAAAGCTAATGCGGTCTTGGGATGCATTAGGCGAGGTATTTCTAGTAGAGATAAGGAGGTGCTAGTCCCATTATATAAGGCGTTGGTGAGACCTCATTTGGAGTATTGTGTGCAGTTTTGGTCTCCCATGTTTAAGAAGGATGAATTCAAACTGGAACGGGTACAAAGAAGGGCCACTAGAATGATCCGAGGAATGGAAAGCCTGTGGTACAAAAGGAGACTTGAGGAGCTCGGTTGATTTTCCTTAACCAAAAGAAGGATAAGAGGAGATATGATTGCACTCTTTAAATATATCAGAGGGATAAATACCAGGGAAGGAGAGGAATTAATTCAACTCAGTGCTAATGTGGACACGAGGACAAACGGATATAAATTGTCAGTCAGGAAATTTAGGCTTGAAATTATATGAAGGTTTCTAACCATGAGAGGAGTGCAATTCTGGAACAGCCTGCCGAAGGAAACAGTGGGGGCGAAGGACCTCCATGACTTTAAGATTAAGCTAGATAAGTTTATGGAGGAGATGGTATGATAGGATAACGGGCTTAGTCAATAGGTCAATTAAGTGACACGCTGGTAATTAGTACAATGGGTCAATGATAGGATATTGTTAGCCTTTTTCCAGAGGGTATGGCTGGAGAGTCTTGGCCGCATGCTCGGGGTTGAGCTGACCGCCATATTTGGGGTTGGGAAGGAATTTTCCTCCAGGGTAGATTGGCAGTGGCCCTGGAGGTTTTTTGCCTTCCTCCGAAGCATGGGGCAGGGGTCGCTTGCTTAAGGAGTGGGTGGATCGGCTTCTGTGGCCTGCATCTTGCAGGAGGTCAGACTAGATGATCATAATGGTCCCTTCTGATCTTGAATTCTATGATTCTATTATTCTATGAACTTTGCCAAAGTACAAGTCTTGCCCAGGGCACCATTTCCTCTAACGCTGGTCCTTGGTAACATTTCTTGATGTGGGGAGAGGAGAGAAATGAGGCGTTTTCTCTCTGTTTCTTTCCTCTCCATTTTCTGCTCCTTCCTTCAATTCCAGAAACCTCCCTTGTGTTTCAGACTGTGCAGCGACACCCTCCCACCCCAGGACTATGGAGCCTTTGGAGCAGAAAGATCCTAGGAGCTAAGGATGAAGCCAGGGTGAGTAGCTGGCAGGAAGGAGTCCTAGCAACTCTCCTGGGAGTGCAGGGAGGAATGACTCTACATTCTCCCCATGGGGCTCTGGGGAGCAGGGAGGGTTGTGTGATAAATTCCATCCAACATTCCCCTTTGATCCAAGCCGAGAGACATCTCAGCTATGCACGATCCCCTTGGCAGCACCAAACAAGGGATGTTTTCCACTGCCCAGGAGACCCAGCCAGGGACTGATGTGCTGGAGATATGTTGGGAAAAGGGACTGTCTGAATTGCCAAAGCAGGAAGCCAACAATCTACAGCAACATCATTAACCACAAACACACTCTAACCATGCTCCAGCCAGAAGGGAAATGGGCAGGAATTCTTGCTGTTCAGCCATGGCCACACATCCAGAGCTGCACAGCAGTGAGGGTGCTGGGCAAGCTGGTCTGAGCGAACAATTGGAAATGATCCTTCAGTGAGAACAGAACCAGAGTGTAGACAGGCCCCAGTGTTAAGTGGTTGAGGCTGAGGCTTTAGGAAGCTGGCCTACAATACCATAGGGATCTTTCTCTGGAGGTTTGATTCTTGCCAGCTAGGGGAATCTGGTGTGTGGTGTCTTTGTGGCTGCACTTTCAGTGATGCAGGTTTCTCTATCCCATTGTTCCAGGGTCATCCTACTAGATTGCCAGCTGCTTTTCAGCTGCAGTGTGGAGACTGTTTGTGTGTGGGGAGAGACAGTGTGTGTGTGCTGGGGAAGAGTGAGTGGGTTGAGGTAGGTAGGAGCGGATCATAATTATCCCTACTTGAAAGAGGGAGACGCTCAGGCTGAGAAAGGAAAATTGACTTGTCTTAGGTCACACAGCCAGTCAATGGCTGAATTGGGAATAGGACCCCAGAGCCCTGATTTTCATATTAACCATCAGATCTTGAATTTCATACATTGAATGACCTCAACAAAGTGCTCTCAGATGAGCTCCAGACCAACAAGTATGCACAGTAATTATTCAGCCAGTGTTTTAGGAGAACTGCAATGTTAGAGAGAATCATGAACTGCTCAGAGACAATTAATGCAGAGAAGCAGCAAAATCCATCAAACATATAAGTGGTTATGACTTATTTACTTGGTCTTAAAAGAGAACAAAAAGGCCTTGAGTCTCCTCCCTGTCATTAACCCCCTGCTCAGACAATCAGGATAGAGACTGAGGAGGGGAGGCTGAGGGGTCTCACCAGAGAGCTCAAAGGATGGCCCAGGTCACTGGCGGGGATCACTGCCCCAGCACTACTGCAGCTCCACAGTTTGGGGTGGACCTCCCACAGTGAGAGCTGCCGAGCACTCCCCCGCAACACACACACACACACCCTCTTCTGGTGTTAGGAGGGGAACAGGAGAAAGGAGAAAAGAAGCAAGAGAGGAAGAGAAAGGAGGGATGGATGGAGGAAAAGGTGAAACAAAAAGGACAAACCCTAATGTACTCAGTGATTCTAAGGGACAAGATGCCAGGTTTGGAATAAAATTCTGCCTCCTTAAGATCATGTTTCCCATGAATTCAACTGTCACCAGATGGATCAGACTGAACAGTTTCAAACCTCGAGGAGGCTCTTACCTTCTAAACAGGGTCGGCTGTTTTCAAGTAAAATCACTAAAAGGGAAGGAGAAAACTTGAAAGAGGTTCCTCCTGGCGCTCAGGTACGTGAACCCCAATATTCCCCCAGTCCTCAAAGAGAGACCTGGAGAAGGAGACTTGCTGAAGCAAAGCCACAGGGTCTCTGAGGTTTCCCTGGCCCCTCGCCCCTGTCCTGCCTGGCTGATGTCAGCATCTCTCTGTGAGGTCACCACCTCCCCACCACCTTTGACCAATAGTCTGAGGTCCTGCAAAGGCCTTTGTGATGTCACTGCCACACCTCCCTTGCTAGGCTAATGTCCTGCCCTGGCCAGGCACTTTGGAGGTTTGAGCTACTCCCTGTGGATCACCCCACTCAAGGAGCATTCGTTCTAGGAAGCAAGCCGGCTAGACAGAAAAACATCAGACGCTGCTGGTCCCAATGCTACATTCAGTTCTAAAGAAATTAGTCGACTTTATTGCCAGAAGAGACCATTAGAGCATCTAATCTGACATATCACAGGCCTCCTGTATGACACACTAGCTACTTTTGGGGTAAACACATTCCAGAAAGGCATCTAGTCTTCATGAAATGACGTCACGAGACGGAGAATCCACCACTTTCCTTGGTAGCTTGTTCCTGTGGTGAATCATCCTCGCTGTTGAATATTTGTGCCTTAATTGTAATATGAATTTGTCTCTTTTCACCTTAGGACCCTGGGAGGTGGGAGTGTGCCAGACCTTGGGCTGCAGCCCAAGCCGGAACTTCTACATGACAATTAAACAACCCCACAGCCTGAGCCGTGTGGGCCCAAGTCAGTGGTACGGGCCAGCCACCGGTGTCTAACAAGTTTGCGTGGAGAATTTGCGGCCAAACTGGGAATTGAACCCAGATTGTTTCAATTCTTGCCTCCCCCCTTAACCGCAAGCCCAGCGTGTGTGTGTACAGCATTGTTTTGGTCTGTGTTTGCCTTGTATTGGCTTCCAAGGGAGGCTGTGGAATTTCCTTCATTGGAGGTTTTTAAGACCAGGTTAGAGATACGCCAGTCTGCGAATGTCTAGGGATACTTGGTCCTGCCTCAACACAGCGGGCTGGAGTAGATGACTTCCCCACATCCCTTCCAGGCCTACATTGAAATAATTCTCTTTTGTGCTGCGTCATGTTCTACGCTGAGCTGTTTTGCATGGTGCCATTTGGAACTGTGATCGCATCATGTTGTGTAGCAGTGTTATGGTGAATTGTTTTGCCTCAGCTTATTTTCCATTGTGTACTTTTGTCCTAGGATGTCATAGTTTGCATCGTGTTGCTTTCTTTTCCTTTGTATTGTCATTTTATGCTGTGGAGTGTAGGTTGTGTTTTTTTTCCCCCTGAATTTGCCTGACATTATGTTGTGGTGAGTTTTATTCTGTATGTTGTGTTTTTATATGTATATATTGCATCGCATCCTAGAAATGTAGGGCTAGATAGGACCTCAAGATGTCATCAAGTCCAGCTTTCTCTGCTGAGGCAGGACCAAGTATATGTAGATTATCTCTGACAGAGCTTTGTCCTATTTGTTCTTAAAAACTTCCAGGGAAAGAGACTCCCAGCCCCTTGTAAGACTGTTCCAGAGCTGAACTGCCTTAGCTCTGGGGACACCCACACAGATTTTAGTGGTGAGCAGCTCTGGAGAGAGAGGAGACCCCAGTGAGTGGGCAGTTGGATAAAGAGACTAAAGTTGGGAGGAGAAACATTGACGTGTCCAAGGTCACCCAGGCTGTCTGTGACCGAGCTAGAAATAGGTTCTAGTGCCACCGTACTGCTGTTTCTGAAGGTCTCTGCCACACTGCTGTTTTAGGCACTGGTGCAAACCCTTGGTGTAGACAGAATTTACACTAGTGCACTCTGGCACTGGTGCACCATGTCCCAGTTTGAAGGTTAGGGGTGGGGAGAGGCTGTGACCTCCCTGAGGCCTGAGGCTGACTGAACGGTGCAGCTGGTAACGGAGGGGCAGCAGTGAGTGCTGGAGGTATGAGCCAGGAGCACAGCCCCACAGGACTGGACACTGACTTCTCCTGACCCAGGGGACACACCCCCAGCGAGGTGGTTTGTCCATGGATGTGCAGGCTGTCTTGGCAGAGCAGCTCATTTGCAATTTCTGCACAGCTCTTCCTACAGTGTGCACTGGGGACCTTTCCAAGCTGCGAGTGACGGGGCTCGGGAGTTAACAGGATCTGTTCCTGGCTCTGTCATGGACCTGTTTGGTGACCTTGGGGAAGTCACAGCTCCTCTCTCTGTAACACTGTCTTCAGTGACTCGAGAGCACTAGCACCAGCCTCAGGCAGACTGGTGAGAAGCAGGGCACAAACCCCAAATTTTTCATCCCCTTCGTACCATGTGCTCTGAGCAGGAAACTCAGCAAATGGGAAGTGAAGAGCACAACAACAGTCTTGTGTCTTTGTTAACATCCCATAATAGTCTCTCTGGTGTTGATGGACCTTTCCTGCCAGGCATTCTGTTGCCAATCAGCACTTCACATAGGTAAAGTCTCTCTCCTGTCTGGTGATTTACAGAGCCACAGAGGCTCACAATGCAACTAGTCAGATGTTAACTCAGGCAGCAACTTACAAGCATTCAATAAAGTCTAAACACAAAACACATTCTTATGTTCACAGTCTGTATGAGGAGTATCTACTCATTTCGACTCACTGGGGAGCCACAGAAAGAAACAAGGTGTGCTGAGGCAAGAAGGCCCAGTCTCAGAGCCCCCAGGGTCACGCTTCCCAAAAGCTAAAACTAGGCCCAGCCCATGAAAGGGGCACTCCCAGGAGAGACTGTGTAAAGGCTGGAGCGTCAAATAACTTAGTTAATCTGAGAGAGCTGCCTTGGGGACAATGACAGGGAGACTCCCCAGAGTGACTTCTTTGATTCTGCTCATCTCTGGCCTTTGGTTCATAGAATCACAGAACTGGAAGGGACCTTGAGAGGTAGCTAGTCCAGTCCCCTGCACACAAGGCAGGATGAAGTATTATCTAGACCAGGAGTGGCCAAACTGAGCCTGAGAATGAGCCAGAATTAACCAATATACATTGCTAAAGAATCATCAGCTCCCACCCCCTGCTCCCAGTGCCTCCCACCCATGGGAAGCCACACTAATCAGCACCCCCCCAACTCGCACTCCTGATCAGCTGTTCATGCTATGCAAGACTCTCGGGGGCGGGGACGGGGGGTATGGAGCGTGGGCACTGCAGGCTCAGGGAAGGCGTGGAGTGGGGGCAGGGCCTGTAGCTGAGTAGTGAGCACACCCAGCACATTGGAAAGTTGGTGCCTGTAGCACCAGCCCCGGAGTTGGTGCCTGTACAAGGAGCTGCGTATTAAATTCTAAAGAGCCACATGTTGGCCACCCCTGATCTAGATCATCCCTGAGAGGTATTTGTCCAGCCTGCTCTTAAAAATCCCCAATGATGGAGATTCCACAACCTCCCTAGGCAATTTATTCCAGTGCTTAACCACCATGACAGGGAGTTTTTCCTAATGTCCAACCTAAACCTTCCTTGCTGCAATTTAAGCCCATTGCTTCTTGTCCTGTCCTCAGAGGTTAAGAACAATGTTTCTCCTTCCTCCTTGAAATGAACTTTTATGTACTTGAAAGCTGATCATATCTTCTCCTGACTAAACAAACACAATATTTCAGTCTTCCCTCATAGGTGATGTTTTCTAGACCTTTAATCATTTTTATTGCTCTTCTCTGGACTTTCTCCAATTTTTCCACATCTTTCCTGAAATGTGGCACCCAGAACTGGACACATTACTCCAGTTGAGGCCTAATCAGTGCAGAGTAGAGCGGAAGAATTACTTCTCATGTCTTGCTTACAATACTCCTGCTAATACATCTCAGGATTATACTTGGGTTTTTTCCAACAGTGTAACACTGTTGATTCATATTTAGCTTGTGATCCACTGTGACTCCCAGATCCGTTTCTGCTGTGCTCCTTCCTAGGCAGTCATTTCCTGTCTTGTATGTGTGCAACTGATTGTTCCTTCCTAAGTGGACTACTTTGGATTTGTCCTCATTGAATTTCATCCTATATTCTCCAGTTTGTCCAGATCATTTTGAATTGTAATTCTAGCCTCCAAAGCACTTGCAGCCCCCCCCCCCCAGCTTGGTATCATCTACAAACTGTATAAGTGTAACAGAGAGACTCTGCTACTGGGAGGGTTTCACTATGTCTAGGAGGGTTACACCCTGGTGGGAGGGGGCTAAGCCTGTACTGGAATAAGGTCATTTTGTGCTACACAGTGTGGCAGAACCTAGAATGTCCATTACCAGGGAAAAATGCTGGGGGGAATTGACATGTGGAAAGGACAGAAACCCTGTCTGAATTCTCTCATTTTGCCCTTCTTGCCCTGGCAGGCTACAGAATAATGTCCACCTTTCACCCTAAATCATCCCCTCCTCCCAGTAGGAAGGAAACGGCTGCAATGGAGCTGGCTCAGGTAAGGGATTATCAGGGAGCTGGTGGTGGGTTCTGCTTGGAGGGAGAGGAGAAGTAAATGAATAGGAGGGTGGGAGCTGCTAGAGGTAGTGGGAGGCAGGAACTGTCTAGGGTGTGGAATGGGAGGGGAAATGATGTGACAAACCTGCTGAGACTTGTGTACTCTAGGGTGTGATGGGCTGTCACCCCGGGGGTGCAGTCTGGGGGGCTTCTGGGAAACACTGTCCCTCTAACCCTCAAACTGGGTTGGCCCTTCTCACACTGCCAGCCTCTCCAGGCCCTGTTATTACCCAACAGGACAGCAGGTGGCACCACGCATCCAACTAAGCTACCTGAGTGCGTTACCTAAGCCACTCAAAGACAGATAGAAGACAAAAGCCAATTTCCCAGCCATAAGTTGTAGCAAACAGATCAAAGCAGATTACTTAACAAATAACCAAAAACTCAAACTAAGCTTAACATACTATCTGGATAGAATTTGAATACCAGTTTCTCACCCTGACTGATGATACAAGCAGTCCACCAAGTTTCCATACACAAGCTAAAAATCCCTTTACCCTGGGACCAGCAGTTCCCCCAGTTCAGTCTTTCTTCCTCAGGTGTTTCCAGGAGTTCTCTTGTGTGGGGAATGAGGCCAAGAAATGATGTCACACTCCACCTTATGTAGCTTTTCCATATTGCGGGAACCATTTGTTCCAAACTTGTTTCCCAGTCCAGTTTGTGGAAAAATACAGGTACCAAAATGGAGTTTGTTGTCATGTGGTCTGCTCACATGCCCTAGCATGCCCTGCTGAGTCATAGTAGCCATGGCTCATAGGCTAGCTGAAAAATTCACAAGAGGGCTAAGCTCTTCCACGGTCCATTGTCTTTCTTGATGAGCCATGAACACTGTCTGGCTTCTTTGTTGTACCTGAAAGGCTTTTTGTGAGTGTTACCCAGAGTAAACACATTTGAAATACAGATACAGAGTCAATATCCATAACTTCAGTTACAAACATGATACATGCGCACAAATAGGACAGTCATATTCAGCAAATCATAACTTTTCCAATGACACTGAACATGACGCATCTTGCACAAAATGCAACATAATTATGTCCTAATCATTTTATAATCATACCACTATGCTGAATGTGTGGTGTATCATAGAATCATAGAATCATAGAATCATAGATCAGAAGGGACCAATATGATCATCTAGTCTGACCTCCTGCAAGATGCAGGCCACATTAGCCGATCTCCCCACTCCATTAGCAAGCGACCCCTGCCCCATGCTTCGGAGGAAGGCGAAAAACCTCCAGGGCCACAGCCAATCTACCCTGGAGGAAAATTCCTTCCCGACCCCAAATATGGCGGTCAGCTGAACCCCGAGCATGCGGGCAAGACTCTCCAGCCATACCCTCTGGAAAAAGGTTAAGAATAACATATCATTGACCCATTGTACTATTTACCAGTGTGGCACTTAATTAACCTATTGACTAAGCCCGGTATCCTATCATACCATCTCCTCCATAAACTTATCTAGCTTAGTCTTAAAGTCATGGAGGTCCTTCGCCCCCACTGTTTCCCTCGGTAGGCTGTTCCAGTATTGCACTCCCCTGATAGTTAGAAACCTTCGTCTAATTTCTAGCCTAAATTTCCTAACTGACAATTTATATCCGTTTGTCCTTGTGTCCACATTAGCACTGAGCTGAAATAATTCCTCTCCTTCCTGGTATTTATCCTCTGATATATTTAAAGAGTGTAATCATATCTCCTCTTATCCTTCTTTTGGTTAAGGAAAACAAACCAAGCTCCTCAAGTCTCCTTTCATATGACAGGCCTTCCATTCCTCGGACCATTCTAGTGGCCCTTCTTTGTACCTGTTCCAGTTTGAATTCATCCTTCTTAAACATGGGAGACCAAAACTGCACACAATACTCCAAATGAGGTCTCACCAACGCCTTATATAACGGGACTAGCACTTCCTTATCCCTACTAGAAATACCTCGCCTAATGCATCCCAATACCGCATTTGCTTTCTTAACGGCCACATCACATTGCCTGCTCATGGTCATCCTACGATCAACCAGGACTCCTAGGTCCTTCTCCTCCTCCGTTACTTGCAACTGGTGCGTCCCTAGCTTATAACTAAAATTCTTGTTAGTCATCCCTAAATGCATAACCTTACACTTCTCACTATTGAATTTCATCCTGTTACTAATACTCCAGCTTACAAGGTCATCCAAATCTCCTGGAGGATATCCCGATCCTTTTCCGAATTGGCAATACCTCCCAACTTGGTGTCGTCCGCAAACTTTATCAGCCCACTTCTACTCTTGGTTCCCAGGTCAGCAATAAATAGATTGAATAAAATTGGACCAAAAACCGAACCTTGAGGAACTCCACTAGTGACCCCCCTCCAACCTGACAGTTCCCCCTTCAATACTACCCTCTGCAGTCTCCCCTTTAACCAGCTCCTTATCCACCTCTGGATTTTCATTTCAATCCCCATCCTTTCCAATTTAACCAGTAATTCCTCATGCGGTACCGTATCAAACGCCTTACTGAAATCTAGATATATTAGATCCACTGCATTTCCCTTGTCTAAAAAATCTGTTACTTTCTCAAAGAAGGAGATCAGGTTGGTTTGGCACGATCTACCTTTCGTAAATCCATGCTGTAAACTATCCCAGTTGCCATCGGCCTCCTGCTCCGTAACCACTCTCTCTTTTAAAATTTTTTCCATGACTTTGCATACTACAGATGTTAAACTAACAGGCCTGTAGTTACCCGGGTCACTTTTTTTCCCCTTCTTGAATATAGGAACTACATTAGCTAATCTCCAGTCCAACGGTACAATCCCCGAATTTAGAGATTTATTAAAAATCATCGCTAACGGGCTAGCAATATCACTCGCTAGTTCCCTTAATATTCTAGGATGAAGATTATCCGGGCCCCCCGATTTACTTCCGTTAAGCTGTTCAAGTTTGGCTTTCACCTCCGATACCATAATGTCTACCCCCATATCCTCATTCCCATCGGTCCCTGTATCACTATTCCTTAGCCCTTCATTAGCCTCATTGAAGACCGAGGCAAAATATTCGTTCAGATATTGTGCCATTCCAAGATTATCCCTAATCTCCACTCCGTTCAAAGTTTTAAGCGGTCCCACTTCTTCTTTCTTGGTTTTCTTCCTATTTATATGGCTAAAAAACCTTTTGCTATTGGTTTTAATCCCCTTCGCTAAGTCCATCTCCACCCGTCGTTTTGCCTTTCTCACTGCTTCCTACACCCTCTGACCTCAATAAGGTAGGTTTCTTTGCTGATCCCTCCCATTTTCCAGTCCTTGTACGCTTTCTGTTTTTCTTAATGACCCTCTGAGACGCTTGCTCATCCAGCTCGGTCTAAAACTGCTACCTACGAGCCGTTTTCCCTTTCTTGGGATACATGCCTCTGACATCTCCTGCAACTTCAACCTGAAGTAACCCCAGGCGTCATCTGCCCTTAGATCCCTAAATATGTTAGGCCAGTCTACTTCCCTAACTAGTCGCCTTAGTTTAGTAAAGTTAGCCCTTTTGAAATCATAAACCCTAGTCTCAGATGCACTATTGATTATCCTCTCATTTATTTTGAAACGAATTAGCTCATGATCACTCGAGCCAAGGTTGTCCCCTACAACTATTTCCTCAACAAGGTCCTCGTTGCTCACCAAAACCAGATCTAAAATGGCATCCCCCCTCGTCGGTTCAGCAATCACTTGATGAAGGAATTCATCAGCTATCACGTCTAGGAAAAGCTGAGCCCTATTATTGTTACTAGCATTTGTTTCCCAATCTATATCCGGGAAGTTAAAATCCCCCATGATCAAGCAGTTCCTATTAGTGTTTACCTCCTTAAAAACATTAAAGAGCTCTCTATCCGTCTCTAGGGTAGATCCCGGCGGTCTATAGCACACCCCAATCACTATCCCGGGTGAGGCTCTAGTAGTTTTCTTCCCCAATGTGACCATTGCCCAGACAGACTCCGTATTATCCCGTAGTGTCAGGGCCTAATTTCAAGGCACAGGAGTTGGGAATGGAACTTCCACTCTTTGTGGAACAGGAAATAACCCTCCAGCCAGGGCTGGGAAAACTTCCCGGACTCCCAGTGCTGGAGCCTGAATCTTCTGACACTTCATTAGTTACCACGAACCCCAATCTTTGTGGCAACTGCAAACTTTATCAATGATGATTTTATATTCTCTTCCAGGTCATTGATAAGAATGTTAAATAGCACAGGGCCAAGAACCAATCCTTGTGGGAACCCCCTAGAAAGAAATCTACTCAAGCATGGTTCCCCATTTACAATCATAGTTTTTAATCTGTTTAATGTATGCTGTGTTTATTTTGTATCTTTCTAGTTTTCTAGTCAAAATATTGTGCTGAACCAAGTCATATGCCTTACAGAAGTCTAGGTAATGTTTTCACCTCTCAGCTCATCAATACTATTAGCTGCAACCAAACTTTTGATCTCACCCAATAAGGATATCCAGTTAGATTGATTGGATCTGTTGTCTCTGAACCTTTGTTAATTGGTACTAATTATATTACCCTCCTTTAGCTCTTTATTAATTAAATCCATATTCGCTGCTCTATTATCTTGCCCAGTATCGGACTAACACTCTTGTAATTAGCTGGGTCATCTCTTTTACACTTTTTAAATATTGGCACAGCATTAGCTTTATTCCATTCTTCTGGAATTTCCCCATTGGTCCAAGTCCTAATTAAAATCAACATTAACAGTCCTCCACCAGGTCTTTCAAAACTCTTAATACAAGTTATCTGGACCTGCTTATTTAAATATGTCTAACTGTAATAGCTGCTCTTAACATCCTCGTGAGTTATTGTTGGGATGGAAAGACTGTCGTTGTCAACGTCTTATATGATTACATCATCTGTTTTTCTCCAACTCCAGGAGTGAAATATTTATTGAACACTTTTACCTCTTCTGTATTATTTTTGATAATACTGCCATTTCCATCTAGTAATTTACCACTACCATTGTTAGGGATTAATTTTGTACTTAATATACTTTTTTTAAACTTCCTTCTTATTTTCATTAAGTGGTCATTGATTTCTGATAGCTTCCCTTACCAATTTTCTACAATTCTGACTTTCTAACTTATATTCTTTACTGTTGACTTCCCCTTTCTTCCATATATTTTATTTGGAGATTCCTACCAGGGAGCCACCAGCAGGGTCCAGAGACAGCCCCATCTCCTATATCAAGCCCTGGCTAGTAGCTATGTGATAAATGTGATGACTCTGCCTCTGTCTGTCAGCTGGGAGACACAAAGGTTCTCTCTTTCCACCCTCTGATGCCTCCTGGCTGCTCTAAGCAAGGTGGGGTGGGACTCTGTTAACATGTGGCTCCTGGAGCTCCCATATACCTGGTGCTGCTATTCCGTGAATAGTGGGGTTGTGAGTGGGGCAGCAGGTACTGAGTGTTGGACTCTTGCTCTTTCAGGGGCCGGTGACCTTCGAGGAGGTGGCTGTGTATTTCACCAGGGAAGAGTGGGTTCTGCTGGACCCCACTCAGAGAGCCCTCTACAGAGATGTCCTGCAGGAGAACTATGAGACGGTGGTCTTGCTGGGTAAGGAGTCCTGTCGCCTGGGTTATTAGAAGCTGTGGGGTCTCTAAAGAACCTGAGTAGTAATAACTGTATACCTTTATTCATCATACAAGTTTTGCAGGTTTTCTTGCCCCCCTTTTTTTGCCTTATCTCCCACACGCTAGTATCATTTTTGGACATGTGCCCTTTTGGTGCCGTCAGTCATTTTAAAATTGGATTTAATATATCCTTATTGGCTATATTAATCACTGTAGCTTTCATGCCTTTTCCTCATTTTAAGAGGAAAATATGCCTCCTGTAGAATTCTAAATTGAGTAAATATGTGTATGACTCATGCATGGTTTGTGTGACAGTGAGATGAGCTCTTTTAGGAGAGCGTGTAATGTTGCCATTCAGGATCCCATGGGTGAAGGGATAAGAGAGCCATGGGAGGGGCGGAGAAGAGGGGGGAGTAGATAATTCTGGGGTGCCAGGACATGGGGAGGGTGTGTGCAGGGTTAGAGCTAAGAAGCAGCAGGGAGGTAGGAGGTAGTGAGAGATGAGGAGAAAATACAAGAAGCTCCCATGGTGCCGGGAAGTGGTGCCGGCTGAGAGTAATGGGAAGAAGGGGAGGGGAGTGTGGAGGACGGGCACCCGGGAAGTGGGCTGGGTGGGTCATTGGGAGGGAGGAGAGGTTTGAAAATCTAGAGGTGTGGGAGATCCCAGACCTTTAACCCTCAATCCCTACTGAAGCCTTGTTGCTTTAGAGCCTACACTCCAGTTTTATTTCTGTTCAGTTTCACTTCTTTTTACATTTTCCCCCCCAAATATCATTATTTTAACATTTGACCTTCCTCTCCCACTCATAACCCCTCTCCCCATATAACCTCCCCATGTCTATGCTCAGTGACCCTGGCCACTGATCCTGAGTCCTTGCTGCATTCCTCCCTGTGACGATGCGGTTCTGGCGGGACCCAACTGAGAGTGTCAAATCAGGACCAATTGCTCAAACAGGGCAGTCACAGCCCTAGGCTGGGGTTTTTCCACCTCTAAGGCAAACCAAACCAGCCAGACAAAGAGGACTTTGGTTTCACCCCAGTGGCTAACCACAAGTCACACAAGCAATTCCCTTAGACACTCCAGTCTCCCAGTATCACCACCAGTGCCACTCGTCCTGGGGATGAATGGTTATGAAAACCAACACCCCAATAAAAGAAAACGGTTCTCTCGATCCCAAAGGACCAAGCCCCAGACCCAGGTCAATATACACATCAGATCTTACCCACAAATCACACTGTTGCCAATCCTTTAGAATCTAAAATCTAAAGGTTTATTCATAAAGGAAAAAAGGTAGAGATGAGAGCTAGAATTGGTTAAATGGAATCAATTACATTCAGTAATGGCAGAGTTCTTAGTTCAGGCTTGTAGCAGTGATGGCATAAACTGCAGGTTCAAATCAAGTCTCTGGAGTACATCCCCCGCTGGGATGGGTCATCAGTCCTTTGTGCAGAGCTTCAGTTTGTAGCAAAGTCCCTCCAGAGGTAAGAAGCAGGATTGTAGACCAGATGGAGATGAGGCATCAGCCTTAGATAGGCTTTTCCAGGTGTAAGAACCTCTTTGTCCTTACTGTGGAAAATTACAGCAAAATGGAGTCTGGAGTCACATGGGCCAGTCCCTGCATACTTTGCTGAGTCACAAGGCGTGTCTGCCTTCTCTCCATGGGTCAATTGTGTAGCTGATGGTCCTTAATGGGCCATCAAGCAAGCTGGGCAGAGCTAACACCAACTTGTCTGGGATGTTTCCCAGAAGCACAGCACCAACTTGAAATACAGACAGTATAGAGCCAATATACATAACTTCAACTAAAAATGACACATGCACACAGACAGCATAGTCATAACCAGCAACCCAGAACCTGGTCTTATACACCTTATATGACCCCCTTTACCTAAGATTTGGTGCCACTACAGGACCTTGGTTGCAAACCATGTTCTATATGGTCCCAGTTTATACCAATAACGTCACACTCCCTCCCATAGCAGGGCCGCTACCCAGACACAAATGGGCACTTTGTTGATGATGTCACTGGGTGGTTGTGTAGCCCGTGCAATTGTTACACCTATAAGATTACATATTCCGAAGCCCTTCACACCACTCGGGCTTATCTCTATACACCCATACAGTCTGTTCCCCAGTGTTCCCTTCCCAGCTCTGATGCTGCAGAGCATTTACCCCCGTCCTCCTTCCCAGCCTTGCCTGTGTCCCGGTTCCTGTTCCCCCCACTTAATAAACATGATTCCAATTTCCCTTCCCCCTCCTGTTTGACCCCAGTTTATATAGTCATATTGCCAGCTACACCTAGCACGATTGATTGTACAGAAGAGAGAAACAATTAGAGAACCAAACAGATAAACAACAGAAAAGTGAGGGCCATAAAGATAGAACAATACAGAAATGAGAGTTTCCCAGTCAGAGCCATTGATAAGTGATTTCTAGCCAGACAGGATGCTGTCAAACTAAGTTTCTTTTATCCATCTTAAGATCTGTTTCTTTATCTGGTGGTGATGGGCATCATACAGACAGTATCGTCTTCCTAACAGCCTAATAGCACCTTATTTCAGTGTGACTGGTTTGGGATGAGAGGATGTGACCCTTCACTTCCCAGCTAATGGCTGCCCCTGCTGCTTAGCCAAAGTCCTTAGCCTAAGAAAAAGGCCTCAGACTATCCTAGTGAGAGAAGACCCATACACAGGCAGACTGAGATTTTAAAGTGCTCTCAGATGAGCTCCAGACCAACAAGTATGCACAGTAATTATTCAGCCAGTATTTTAGGAGAACTGCAATGTTAGAGAGAATCATGAACTGCTCAGAGACAATTAATGCAGAGAAGCAGCAAAATCCATCAAACATATAAGTGGTTATGACTTATTTACTTGGTCTTCAAAGAGAACAAAAAGGCCTTGAGTCTCCTCCCTGTCATTAACCTCCTGCTCAGCCAATCAGGGTAGAGACTGAGGATGGGAGGCTGAGGGGTCTCACCAGAAAGCTCAAAGGATGGCCCAGGTCACTGGCGGGGATCACTGCCCCAGCACTCCTGCAGCTCCACAGTTTTGGGTGGACCTCCCACAGTGAGAGCTGCCGAGCACTCCCCCGCAACACACACACACACACACACCCTCTCCTGGTGGGGTCGGGCAGGGCAGCGTCTGTGGTTTACATTCTGCATTGCCTGGTGCTGAGCCATTGCACAATCCCCAGTCACGCCGCACAGCACACCTCAAGAGGCGGTGGGGGGGCCAAGCAGATGATCCAGAACGAGGGGGGAGAGGAAATGTGGCTGGGGGGAGGAAAGGTCTTGGGCTGCACTGGGGGAGTGCAGAGCAGGGGTGACCCCAGAAACCTGCAGCAAAGGGATGGACAGGTGGGCTGGGTGGATAGAGGAGGCAGTGAGCCTAAAAGGGGAGTGGGGTCTAATGGTCAGAGCAGGTGGGGGTTGTGTTCTATCCCTAGCTCTGGGAGCTGAGTGGGGTCTAGAGGTGAGAGCGGGGGACTGGGAGCCAGGACTCCTGGGTTCCATAGTGGCAACTGTTTTTTCCTGTGTCTCCCTCCCTAGAGATCCCTGCCCAGCCCCCTAGCAGAATCTGACTGGGGGAGGGGGTTGCCCTGCCACTCCAGACTCGTGATTAGAACCCCTTCCTCCCACGGGCTCTGCCATCACGGAATCTCCCTCCCACGTCAGAAAGTAGGAGCCCTTCCCCACATGAGGAGGAAGCTAGTGAGTTTCTTGGGAGTCTCTGGCAGAGGTGACAGCACCCACCAGACACCTACTGAGGGCTGCAAGGAGACCCCCCTACACACCCCCTGCTACGAGGGGCTGCGGGGTGCCCAGCCAGGGTCAGGAGGTGAGATGGGGTCGCAGTGGCAGGAAGGGGGCAGAGCTGGGGGTGGTGCCAGGTCGTTGCTGGCTACACAGGGAAAAACCACACTGCTCCATTACGTATTTCCCAAGGTTATGGCTGAATACAGGGTTTGGAATGACTTCAGGGAAATATTTTGTTTCCAAACAGACTCCATATACCAAATGATGGTGCTAATATGCTCCCCCTGAACCCTCCCCCATGACTCCAGGATCCCAGCATCTTCCTAATTTGTAGGGTAGTTCTCCTCCCAGGCTCGTGCGAAGGCGGGAAGCACCACCAGCCCCATTTCCTGCATGGGAGAACTGAGGCCCAGAGAGGCTGAGTGATGTGCCCAAGGACACTCAGAAGTCTGTGGCAGAGCAAAGCATGTTTATGCCTCCCCCGTCCCGGGTCTGGCCTGCTCCTGGGTCACTGGGTGGTGCAGGGGCGGGAGCTTGGGGGAAGGGGCAATGTGAGGGCAGAGGAGGGGTGTATTGGGGAGGGGCAGTGCGGGTGTGGGGATTCGGGGGAAGGGGCAGAGTGAGGGTGGGGCATTGGAGGAAGGGACAGGTGATGTGAGGCAGGGACCTCGGAGGCAGGGGCAGCGTGAGGGCAGGACCTCGAGGGCAGGGGCAGGGCTTTGGGGGAACGGGCAGAGCGAGTGGGGGCTCGGGGATGAGGAGGGTTAATTCAGTTCAGTGGCAGCTTTGTCTGTGGGTGACACTGTTACTGCAGGGGGTGTTCAAATCCGGGCTCGCCCGAGGGCGGAGGAAGGGGGGGTGGCTGGGGAGGGACAGCGGGAGTGAGGGGCGCTGACCAGTAGCCGGGTACAAGACTCCTCAGACACGCACAGAAACCAGCTCACCCCGGGGCGGGGTTAAAGCCCCAGCAAACAAGGGGCGCTGGGACCATCCCCGCGGTGCAGACACAGGTGTAAAGTCACCGGACGGAGACAGACCCGGCACTCACCTGCCCCGCACAGACCTGCCCCCGCCAGGTTTGGGGCGGGAGCTCGGCCGCCCGGTCCTCGCCCCTCCCCGCCCGCTCAGCTGCTTTGTGCAGGGGCGAAGCAGCGCGGCACGTTCCTACGCGGGCAGGTCAATACACTGCACAGGGGTGGGGAGAGGTGTCAGGTTGACCCAGGGACCCGCCCTTCCTGGGCTCGAGAGGACGGGCGCCCGGGGCAGGCTGGGAGTTGTAGTTCCTGGCTCTTCTCAGAGTGGCAGGGACGGCCTGGTTGCTCAGACAACGCGCCCCCTCCCAGTGCACACTGGGTAGTGTAGTTCTCCCTCTGGCAGGCGGCCTCTAGTGGAGGAGGGCCCTATCCCGTCACTTCGCGCACCCCTCCCGCTCCCGGATTGGCGGAGAGGCGCGGGACAGAGACTCGGCGCGAGGGTAATGCCCGCTTCCCTCGCCCGAGCCGCCGCCCCGCCCGCCCGGGCGCGCTGCGGCCGTTGGGATTCGAATCCCGCTCGCGGCCAGGGCGGCCCCAGCCCGGGAGCCGCGGGGTGCGCGGCTCAGTCCCCGCGGGCGGCACCAGTGGGACTCCGCCCGGCGCTGCTGGGGGCTCGAGCGGGGCGCGGGCAGCCGGCGGCCGGGCGGGCAGGTCCGAGGAGCGCTGAGGCGGGACGGTGAGTGGCGGCTCCGCACGGGCTGGGGGCTCAGACCCCCAGTGCCAGGCGTCAGGCCCAGCCCCTGCCGCGCCCCTGCCCCGGGAGCCGGGCTGGGGCGGGGGGGCATAGGGCAGAGGCAGCGCGGAGTGAAAGGGCTTCACCCCCCCCCGCGGGGCCTGGGGGGCAGCAGCAGGTGGGGCAGGGGCTGAGCTGCCGGGAGCAGCCCACGAGCGGCGGCCTGGGGCCGCGGGGCGGGCGAGTCCCGTCCATGTGCGCAGGGACCGAGGGGCAGAGTCAAGCTGTGCGTTGTCCGGCAGTTCCGGGGCTGCAGCCTCTTCGCGCCCACGGGCACTTCGTGACCCTCAGAGCAGCCCCGGATCTGCCGTGGCCCCTCCCCGAGGCCCTGCCCTGCTCACGCCGGCCCCCTCCCTCCCCCACCCTCACTCACTGTCACCAGGCGGGGGGGGGGGCAGGCTCTGGGCTGGGTTAACATGGGGGCAAATAAAATCAGGACATGTCCCTATGGGGAGGGGGTTTCAGTTGTTGCTAAAGGTGGGGGAAGCCCTCAGTCTCTGTCTGATTGTGTGTGTCTCTCTCTCCTCAGGAGATTGGCGTTGAGTTTCCTGGGTGAGACGCTGCTGATTCAGAAAAGGATTAGACATTTATATGGACCATATCATCCAAACTTCGCTGGTATACAAAATGTAGAAGGGATATAAATCCTTATGCTTCAGGATATAAGCCTACCACCAACTGATAGGGGTCAGGAAGAAACTTCTCCTATGGGCAGGTTAATCCATAATTGTTTGATATTGTGTTTCTCAGACTTTCCTCTGAGGCAGCTGGGCCTGTGACTTGCCCTGAAAACTAGATCATTGGTGGGCCTTTATATTATGGGGCTGATCATTTTTTGTTTTATGGTAGTGTTTAGATGTGCCAACCAAAATTCAGGGTCCCATTACAAAAACATAGTAAGAGATTGTCCCGTGCCTCAAATACAATCTAAACAAATAGACAAGATAGGCAAACAGTAGGATAAAGTATTATTAACCTCCATTTATAGATGGGGAACTGAGGCAGAGATGAAGGACCAGATTTTCAAAGATATTTAGGTGCTTAAGATGCAAACAGATGCTTAAAGGTGCTTTTGAAAATTGCACCAGCAGATTAGGTGCATAACACCCACTGATTTCAATAGGAGTTAGGCGCCAAACCTAACTTAAGCACGACTGGTCTATTTCCCATTCCAATTTTCACCAAAACCAATACGGTTCTGCTCACTGATGCCTAGAATATTCCTGGAATTTTGGAATTGCTTGGATGTGGTGTTCACAAGTTCATGTTACAAGCAGAGAAATGCTATCAAGTAGAGTGAAGAACTCACATTACCCAGTAAACAAGTTTTCAAATGTTTTCCTCATACAGATCACTTCTTCAGATAAAGAATATTTCTTCTCCCAACCCACCCTGCCTCACACCTACAGTACCCCACAGCAACAAGAGAGCTTAGTGACATGAAAAGGTAATTTTAGGACAGGATTAAGGGCATGGGTGCAAACCAAGTGGTTTAAAAGTGGTGGGTGCAGTCAGTCATTACATGATGATGTACACAGTCTGTGACATCACACTCCATTGCCAATGAAACAATAGTGACATCTCGTGCAGAGAAGTGTAAACAAGAAGCAGGCAGCATTATCTTCTGCAGATATAAACAACTTCTTTGTCTGAGTGATTGGCTGAATAAGATATTATATTACGCCCATAACATCACAGGCCATAGGTGGTCAAAACACCTGACTTTATGGTCACCGCTGTGGTGATGGCACTTCCATATCACTGGTACCTGATGGCCATAGATGGTCAGACCTTTTGGGATTTTTCCTTATATGCATATTCAGAGCCACAAGTAACAGGTGACCCATCTCAGGCGAGTAATATAGAGATTGTGTGACACACCAGCCAGCCTCTGCCTATAAAAAGGCTGGAGCTGCCAGCAGGGCCAGCTTTAGGCCAATTCAACCAATTCCCTGAATCGGGCCCCGCCCTAGAGGGCCCTGTGCCCAAGCCCCAGTACAGTGTACTGGCAAGAGCCGATGCGCTGTACCGGGTGGCCCGGCTGTAGGGATATTAAAGAAGGTTTATATTAAACATGGTTTATAAAAGAAATGATTTATTAATTTATTGTTAATTAATACTTTATAATGTAAGGTTTATGTTAGAAGTAAATTTGTGATTCCCAACATTTAGCCTCTAACCTGCAAGCCACCAGCTGTATCTGTGTGAAGCCTGCTCAAAGAGATACTTGGTATAAAACTTGTTAAGCTCAAAGAAATACTTTGTATAAAACTTGTTAAACATTAATTATCTCTAAGTAAGCCAAAACAGTAGCTGTTATAGTGTATAAATAGAGATCCCCACCCTCTGTAAGTTTTCATCTCACTTTATCTTTGCTTGTTAAAAGACAGGAGGGTCACATAAATTGGTAACACCCTAAAGGTAAAAAGACAGTGAACTAGATGTAATTAAGATAGAGAATGTATGTGAATGCATGCCTAGTTTAAACAATGAATGAATGGTTAGGAAGTTACCAGCCTGAAGAATTCAGTGTCGGCTGAAGAAGGTGTCAAGTGGGATCAACCAGATGACCCCCACTACCTCAAAGGAAGGAAAAACAAGCATCTGACAGAATGGAGCCAGCCACCTGCTGATTGATTTAGCAACAGCAAAATGAAGCAACTCTCATGGACTGACATAGGAATAAATTCCTATCAAACTGGACTCTAAAGACTGAGGACTTTGAGGGCTTGGCTACACTTACAAATTTGCAGCGCTGCAGCAGGGTGTGAAAACACACCCTCTCCAGCGCTGCAAATTGCGGCACTGCAAAGCGCCAGTGTGGTCAAAGCCCCAGCGCTGGGAGCGCGGCTCCCAGCGCTGTCCGTTATTCCCCACCGGGAGGTGGAGTATGGACAGCGCAGGGAGAGCTTTCTCCCAGCGCTGGTGCTTTGACTACACTTAGCGCTTCAAAGCGCTGCCGCGGCAGCACTACCACAGCAGCGCTTTGAAGCGCTAAGTGTAGCCACAGCCTGAGTCTATGGTTCTGCTGCCAGCCTCCAGGAGCATCAAATGCATCTGACACAGACTTGGCTCCATCCTCATGACCAAGATACCTGGCCAGTAACTTGGCATGAGCAATGTCTAGGCTGGTAACTATAACATCTGTACAGAACCTGAATGAATGATTGTGTGAATGAATATATATGTGTGTGTGTGAGTGTGTGTGTGTGTGTGTGTGTATAAGGAATAAGTAGTGATAGAAATAAGTAGTAAAACAACATTGTTTACTGTTGTCTTTTGTTTTGTTATGGTATTTACAATAAATGTGGCATCTTTGCCTTATCCCTCTTAATTAGATCCTGTTGGTTTTTATTATATTGGTATAACACGGCTTCCCCCGGGCGGGGGGTATTTAAAGGGCCTGGGGAGCTCTGGGGAAGTGGTGCAGCTTTGGCGGCTATTTAAAGGGCTGGGGCGGTAGAAGCAGGGGAGCCCTGGGCCCTTTAAATAGCCCCTGAGCCCGGGCTGCTGCTGCTACCCTGGTGGGGGAGGGAGGAAGAGGGGGCAACCACCGTACAGGGTGGGCTGCACCCCCTGTCCGCAGCCAGCCCCTGTCCGCAGCCAGCCCCTGCCTGCACCAGCCCTGCCTGACCGGCCCGTCTCCAGCCAGCCCCGCATTCCCTGCCCTGCCTCCAGCCCCGGTCTCCAGCCAGCCCCGCACTCCCTGCCCTCAGCCAGCCTGTCTCCTGCCCACCCCTGCCGCACACCCTGTCCTGCCCGCACCAGCCCTGCACCCGTTGCCCTGCCTGCAGCCAGACCCTACCTCCAGTCAGCCCCTGCCCTGCCTCCAGCCAGCCCCATGTCCACTGATGCCCTGCAGTTCCCAGGGCAGTAACCCTGCACACCTGCTTCAGTGAGGGGAGCAGGAGCAGCTGGGACCACACATGTGGGTGACCAGACGGCAAGTGTGAAAAATCAGGACAGGGCGTGGGGCGTAATAGGAGCCTATATAAGAAAAAGCCCCAAATATCGGGACTGTCCCTATAAAATGGGGACATCTGGTCACCTTAGCTGGAACATTTTTACAGTTCTTGGTAATAGCAACACAATAGTTACAAAAATTACCATTAGCAATAACAACAAATTCATTGCAAGGGTCCACCTACAATCATTTTTGTCATCATGCCACACCTTTGTCTCAATACCATTGGGGTTTGCGCCTTTTAGGGTTAACCCGTGCATAGGCGGCAGGTTATATACACCCGCGGTCCCGGGCTCCAGGAATATTCAGGGCCGGGTGCTCTGCTCCAGCAATATTTGGAGCTGGGTCTCTCCCCCGGCCCTGCCTGGATCGGGCCCCGGCCCTTACCTGAGCCTCTCCAAAGCCCCAAACCCTCCGCCCCAGCCAGATTTCCAAACAGTCACTAAATTGGTATGTAACTAGCTCACAAAACTAGGGGGGGGGGGGTTGGGAAAATTCAGGGGGGTGTATGGAAATCACTGACGGAACCACTGGATTCCCTGACATCTCCAGTTCGCTACCAGGCAGTTCTTGCCATTGGACATCTGAGGTAGGCTATTTTCTGCCATATTTCCTGGCACTGTGATGCCTTCTTATTTGTTAATTCATGAAAGTCAGGTTGGGAGCAGTCTAATGCCTGCAGGGTTTGGCTCACCAGGGCCGCCCGGGGGGAGCAAATGGGGCAATTTGCCCCAGGTCCCGGGCCCTGCAGGGGCCCCCACGAGAGTTTTCAGGGCCCCTGGGTGGGGTCCTTCACCCAGGGGCCCTGGAAAACTCTCATGGGGGCCAGTCTTCGGCAGCAATTCGGCGGCGGGGAACTTTCGCCCGGGACCCACCGCCCGAAGTGCTGGGCCTTCGCGGCAATTCCCGTGCCGAAGACCCCAGGCCCCTGAATCCTCTGGGTGGCCCTGTGGCTCACATGCTGCTCACCAGCAGGACTTCAGTTCTTAAGGATTTGAATGTGTCCATTTGGGGGTTTGTGCTCGAAAGACACAAGATTGGAGGTTGTGGAGCATGCAGTACAATGGAGCAGAGTTCAGATGGGGAGGGAGGTGTCTGGCTAGCTGGCAGGGGGGAGAAAGCTTGTGGGTTTCTCTAAAAGGAGATTTGAAGTTTTAGCTTTACTTCTAGAGGAGCCAATACTTAATAGAGGTGCAAAGTGAAGGGTTGTTTGCACTTGGGGTTCTAGATTGGGACAATCTCTAGTCATTGGACCCATTTCTTTTACTTGGAGGTGGTACTGAGTCTAATACATGACTTTTCTCTCTATCTTTCTTCTGCCAGCAAGCTCAAACCATCTCTGACCATGGAGGAAAACTGTGAGCTCCTTGGTCAGTGCTTCAAAAGTTTATTTCCCCTTCCTCCCTTGGAGAAGATGAAAGAGGAAGACGGGACAGCAAAGGATGCTCTGCATATACAAGTACGTGACAACAGTTCTCCTCCGGCACCATCCACTGTATTTCTGCCCAGCAGGCACTGGGTGATGGCAGTCACACATGGCCTCTCTGGCCAGGTTATGGTTAGCTTTCCCCAGCCCACACACACAAATGATCTGTGCTGAGCCTCACTCCTTCTTTTCTGGTTTCAGTCACTCTACATGAGGTCCTTGGAAGCCCTTGGCAAGCTAGTGGTTGTTATATCCTTGGGGCAGCCGGTTTAGGAAGCAATCACTTGAGGCCAGAGAGCAGACAGCTTACAAAACTGCCATTTTATTTACAGATACAGAGAGCTCACTCAGCCGGCTGAAACCGGCTGAGCTATCCCCTATTATTCTAACTCAGTTGCCATAGTAACAAAACCATGACAACCAAAAACACAACAGTAGAGACTTTGCTGGAGGAAGAACCAGCCGAGACTGGTTCCAGGAAATGTCTGATGTGAGGAGACCATTGAACCGTGGTGGAGATTGTTTCTTGTGTTACAGCAGGGAAGAGTCAGAGATTTAGCGGGTCAAGCTTCAGTTGTGGAGGAATTTTCAACAATGGAGTGAATTTTAGGGAGAAAGCACCCAATTCTTCCTGGGATAAGCGGGCATGTGCCCCACTGAAATCCACGGAAGCTATGCCATTTTATGCCAGGGCTGGATTGGGACCAAGTTCTTACAATGTCGTTGACACTACTTGGAGCGGCAAGAAAATCACCACTGCAGTAGCCAAATCGAAGAGAACCAGTTGAAACTAATCACTTCTTCTAAGAGAAATTCATGAATATTGAGTTAAGCCCTGTGTATGGAAACTCATTCAGAGGAAACTTCCTGTTCCTCAGACATGAACAGAATATTGTGAAGGGCTGAGGTGTGGTGAGTTTGATGCACGTTCAGTATAAAAATGAAGTTATAAAAGGAGCTGGGCTGGGGGGACTTCTCTGCTCTTATTCAAATTAATAAAAAGAAATGCTCCTCTCTGTCATTTTGCCAATCAATGTGGGAGAAGTTGCCCAGGAAATAGACCACAGCAGCAGACATCAAACAGCATGCAATGTGCTAGACAGCTCCCATCAGACAGTCTACAGCAGACATCACATACACGGGCCCAGATTCATCTCTCATGTAACTCCTTTGGCTTCAATCACCAGAGGTGAATCTGGCCCCTGGGACTTGTATATCTAAGGGCTCTTCCATTAGACATGTAATTCCTTTGCTACATGGAGGTCAGATGCTTTGGAGAGGGATTTTAGTGACAATTAAACCTGTTTAAGAGGAACTTTTGGGAGGATTTTCTGGTACTAACTCTGTCCATTCCCTGCTCTACCAACAGCTCCTCAGGACATGGTTCAGTTCGGGAAGGAGTGGGAGAGAGAACGGGCCTTGCAGGCCAGCACCCAGCTGCAGACTGCCTATCAAGAGGTAGTTCATAGCACAGTGAGTATAGCCTTACTCTTCCTTGAGCTGACTTCCCTGCTTACATCAGATCCGACACTCAATGCAAATGCATGAAAAACTCTTCCAGGACAGCAGCTGGGATCTCAAGGTGACTAACATCCCTCTGCTTCCGTGAGTGAGAGGTTTACACAACAATGCTGTGACCACACTGCGGGCAGACTGCAAGAAGTAGAGGAGACAACCACCAAACTGATGGCTTATTCTATCATTAGATTCACCAAGTCGACAACAAAAGAGCTTCCACCGTAGTTAACAAGATGCCAAACATGGTCCCCTTTTTGGCATTCCAGACCTTGGCTCCCATCTAAACATCTCTGTCTTGGAAGAGGGGGGAGGGATAGCTCAGTGGTTTGAGCAGTGGCCTGCTAAACCCCAGGTTGTGAGTTCAGTATTTGAGGGGGCCATTTAGGGAACTGGGGTAAAAATCTGTCTGGGGATTGGTCCTGCTTTGAGCCAGGGTTGGACTAGATACCTCCTGAGGTCCTTTCTAACCCTGATATTCTATGTCTAATATAGTGAGGGGTTACTGGAAACCTGATTCACCATATGTGGGGTTCACTGATCATAAAGGCCCAGATGCTTATCCCCAGGTCAATGTGAATCTCAGGTCTTCCCCAAATATCATGCTGTCAGCCAATCCTTAACTAAATCTAAGATTTATTGTTAAAAGAAAGAAGAGTTACAAATGGTTAAAAGATCAATATCCAGACAAGTGACTTTCCATGTTCATAGTTCAGGATCACAACAGTGATGGAATAAACTGCTGGTTTGTAAAAGTCTCTCTGGAATCATCCCAACAGATCAGAATCCAAAGGCAGCTTAGATGTAAAGTCTGTTAGTTTTTCCAGGCATTTTCCAGGTTCTTCCAAATGATTATTTGGAAGATCTCTGTCCTATGGCTTACACTGTCCCTGTTCAACATTTAAGCAGTCTAGAGATGATAGGATCAGGCCCGAGCCTTCTCTTTTATAGCTATTCTACCAGGCTGACAAGCCTACCTCACAGAAATTGTCACAGAAGGCCCTTCCCCCAATGCGGATGGCCTGTTGTACTTTGCTTTGAAGATAATCTTCTATTTCCTGTGCATACCCAGTAAACTAGTTACATTCATTCACATAAGGTAATTAGCCGTTCTTCCATTATAACACAGATAGTTAAGCTGAAGATAATGTAGAAATGATTGGTTTCCTGAAGTGTCTTACATCTTTGATTTTAAGGCTAACTGAACACCTTGCACACATAATTAAGGCAATTAAGCCACGAAAGGAATTAGCATCTACAAGCTAATTTAGTTACATTGTGAAACTTCTAACCCGGTATAGATAACCACAGACAAATACACTTAGCATCTATTGTTCATTTTGAATGAGTTGATGATTGCTAGTCTAATACATCTCTTTGAAATTCACATGCACGTGAACTGTCTTGACACAGTAGAAGTGCCTCTTGTTAAATTATTATGGGTCATACACAGGTTGACTGGTCTGCCAGTGTCACAAATGCATTCTTGGTTCTTATGCTCCCAGGATGCTAAAGCTGAATTTCTATGTAATCAGCTAAGAACATAAACCATAAGAGTGGCTATCCTGGATCCCCAGAAGAATGGTTCATCTACCCAGTATCCTGTCTTCTGACAGTGGTGGGTGCCAGATGCATCAGAGGAATGAACAGAACAAGGCAATTGTCAAGTGAACCATCCCCTGCTGGACAGTCCCAGCCCCGGCATCTGGCAGTCAGAGGTTTAGAGACATCCAGATCATAGGGTTGCATCCTGACCATGTTAGCTAGTAGCCAGAGATGGACCTATCCTCCGTGAACTCATCTCATTCTTTTTTGAACCCAGTTATACTTTTGGCCTTCACAATCTCTCCGTGGCAATGAGTACCACAGGTTGACTGCATTGTGTGAAGAAATGCTTCCTTGTTTTTGTTTTAAACCTGCTGCCTATTAATTTCATTGGGTGACCCCTTGTTCCTGTGATATGTGAAGGGCTAAATAACACTTCCTTATTGACTTTCTCTACACCAATCAAGATTTGATAGATCTCTATCATAGTCCCTCTTAGTCGTCTCTTTTCCTAGCTGAAAAGTCCCTGTCTTTTAATCTCTCCTTATATGAGAAGTTGTCCCATATGCCTAATAATTTTGTTACTCTTCTCTGTATTTCTTCCAGTTCTAACATATCTTTTTTGAGGTGAGATGAGCAAAACTGCATGCAGTATTCAAGGTGTGGAGGTACTGTAGATTTCTATAGTGGCATAATGATATTTACTGCCCAAGGCCGGCTCTACAGTTTTTGCCGCCCCAAGCAGCCAGCTGAAATAAAATAACTACTTGGTGTGAATTCATTTCCTGAGCTCTAGTGAAGTGACATTAATGTATTCTCCAAGTTCATCTTTAAAAATCTGGCTTGCTAATGCTCAGGAAAATTTGGAGTCTGAAAAATAAATACTAGTCCAAGGTACTGATCAGAAATGGTTAGATCATTTGCATTTATTAATTTGTTGCTGCTGGATGGATTCAGGTTGCTAAGGGTTACATTTTCACATTGCATCAGCTGAGAGCAGGGGCGGCTCTAGAAAGTAGGCTGCCCCAAGCAGCGCGGAGCGCTGCGCCGCCCTTCCCCGGTCCCGCGGCGGGTCCCCTCTCCCCGCGGCTCCGGTTGAGCTCCTGCCGGCATGCCTGCGGCAGGTCCACCTGAGCCCGGGACGAGCGGACCTGCCGCAGTCATGCCTGCGGGAGCTCAACCGGAGCCGCGGGAAGACGGGACCCGCCGCAGTCATGCCTGCGGCAGGTCCGCTCGTCCGGGCTCCGGTGGACCTGCCGCAGGCATGCCGGCGGGAGCTCAACCGGAGCCAAATGCCGCCCCCCTGGGAAACGGCTGCCCCAAGCGCCTGCTTGGCGCCCTGGTGTCTAGAGCCACCCCTGGCTGAGAGAGTTGGTGCCATTTGGTATATTTTGAGAAGGTGCCCTTTATCCAAAAGGTAACAGCAGATTTCCTCGTTGTTTTTTAACTTTATGCAGAACCTGGTGACTTTTCATTTAGGCTTATGATGGAACTAATAGAGCATCAAGCTTATCTTAGCAGTGTATTTGCTTTGATGGACCTTGTAGTTTGCACTAATGCATTTTATGCCAATGTTGGCAGTTGAACACAGTGACAGCAAAGGTTAGAGTTTTTGTTATAGCACTTGATGTTAGCTCTAGGAGCAGCCCAATCCTGGCACTAAAAGATTAAGAGATGATAGTACAATAACTTGTGAATTTTAAATGAGATCAAAACCAGTTGCTGTCACCATTTCTTCCCAGTGTGTTCTTGCATGGAGGTCTATCCAGTGTGGAAACCTCCCCTGGACATTCCCTTCATGTTGTTTTCATTTGTGCTGTGGTAACAGTGAATGAGAAGAAGCAGACATGGAAGAGTGGCACTGGTCAGAGGTCTAACCAAGCCGCACACCTACTTTCTCATTTATTGTTCTGGTTGGATCACTACCCATGCTGGGTTTGAACATACAGTCCATATGTTCAAAGCCTCCTACGTGGATCTGTGCATTATTGTGTGAAAAGTTTTCTCAGTCTTTTGACTTTATCCAACCAGAATCTCATATTCAGCTCGAATTGTTTGCTGAATGTTGAGTCTCTAAAGTGCAGTTCCAGTCAGGAAAGTGACTCTGTAAAAATAGAGAATGTCAGCGTCTTTTACTGATTCTATTTCTCTTTCAGTGGCTTCTATGTCACACTTGCTCAAAACCATTTTTTTAACTTTCAGCACTGTAAGTTCATCTAGGGATCTCAGAATCAAGCCCAAGTGTGTTCTCCTTCATGTATCCTCACCAGGCAATTTTGTCAGTGAGGCATGAAGCAGACTAGAATATAGCTCACTGTCGCACAGCTGTGTTGGCTCTACAGTAAAAATGTCAGTACATGAAGCAAATGATGACTCTGAAGACCCAAGGAGAGTACCGGTGGGCCATTTTACAGAGCCATTTTTCTGAGCACAGTCCTGTTGCAAGCCTTAACTATGAACATTTGTTAGTCTTTGTAGCAATGTGCAGTGCTGCAGACATAGCAGAGTGAACACAGGGATAGTTACAATGACCAAGAAAGCTCTTAGGAAAGATTGGATTTGCAGGGCAGTGTACAGACCTTTCCTCTCTTCCCTTGTGCTCAGTTAGATTTACTAGATTAATTTGCAAATAATCCAGTTAACTTTGTTTAAAAATGTGAACTGCATCTTGAACGACAGTCAAATTACATTGCATACATTGAGAGATTCAGTCTCAAGACATCCCTAGGTTTACCACGCTGTGAGCAGCATTGCATTGAGACCTTTGAAAAGGAATTAAGAAATCAATCTCTTTCTCCACATCAGTATGATCCCGAGCTTTCGTCACGGCAGTTTGGGGTTGAGCTCTCCTGACTGACCAATGAGGAGCGAGCGGTGCCACTGGTGGTGGAGAAGCTCATAAACTACATTGAAATGCATGGATTGTACACCGAGGGCATTTACAGGAAGGCAGGCTCAACCAATAAGATAAAGGAGCTCCGACAGGGTCTTGATACAGGTAAGATGAAAAAGAGAGAGTCTCAGAGGGGGAGCAAAGGGACAGCCGAGAACCTCTGTGAACAGGGAATTCATGTCATCTAAAGGGGCCAGAGCAAAGGAACCGTTTTCCCTTCCCCCACCGTAGACTCTGGCTTTTGGTACCATGAAACTACAGACATTTCTCTAATACCAGCCTTCACCAAAAGTCTGCACTGTGTTAGAGCCCTCCTGTCTTGTGGAACTGTTTAATTCTTCCTTGTTTTATTCCTCCTCTTGTGCACAAGTGTGCAAAAAAGAAATTGGGAGAAAAAGCTACATTAGCCAGGCTTCATATTTATCAACATCACCTAGACTTCCAAAGTGCTTTACAAACTCTCTCTAAAGACTTTCACCCTGGAAAACTGGCTCCTTTCACGACAAGAATTTTAACATGGTCATATTAAAAAAGTAGGTGCCAAGGTTGTGCACTGTGTGATCTGAGGTTGCTACAGTATTGATACCTGTTTTTCTATGCAGTGTTGTTGTAGCTCTGCTCACTGTAGAAGAGCCTGAGACATAAGCCCTTGTATCAGAGGCCTGAGGGCTGGGCTAAAGTAGCGGTCAAAACTTTGCTGATATAAAACAAAATCCGGCTGTGAGCTAGAGGCAGGCCCTTCTCACCGAATCTGGCAAGAACAGGGCTGATATTGCAGAAACACACGTTGCTGAGTGCTAAGCACAAAACACACACACACAGACACATTCCAGAAGGGTGGTACCAGAACACCCCATACCAAGAATGGTACAAACACATTCCCCAAAGACAACAGGAACCTATTGACCCTGCCTAAAGATATGGTCAGGATGACAATATGATGGATAGAAATGTACAAGGTGGTGGGTTGTGATATCAGAGGATGTCAACTATCAGAGGAGCAATATGTAACTTGTTTGTATCTCTGTATAAAAATGTATCTTGGGGGCAGTGTCTTTATCTAGCCTAGGGAGGAACGGAAAGTCCCGCCATTTGCTGAGCTGGTCCATTGTTATGGGTATACATGTATTAGTGCAGGATACTAGTACTGTGCTTCATCAAAATAAGCCTGGCTGGGTGCCTTCATGCCTTAATGGATCTTGTGGTCATTGGGCGGTTCGCTCGAGGTGTGCCATGTCAGTTGTCTGTGCCAGGCTGGGGTGGCACACAGAGGGAACACACACAGGCAGCCGAACATCTGACCACACCCATGATAGTGGAGAGACGGTGAGTGAGGTAATAGCTTCTGTAGGACTGACGTCTGTTGGCAAGAGACAAGCTTTCGAGCTACACAGAGCTCTTCCTCAGGACCTCTCTCACCCACAGAAGTTGGTCCAACAGCAGTGGTTAGGTCATTGCCAGTGCTAGGACTGACAGGAAAACACTGGCTTGTTTACTGGATCAAAACTGATCATTTGCTTTTTCTTTGGTTTCTTTTCCACTCCCTCCACTCACTTGCCTCGGTGAACAGATATTGACAATGTGAATCTAGATGACTACAATATTCATGTCATTGCCATAGGGGGTGATGACACTGCTAAAAAATAGGCAGTGTAGGTGGGAGCCACGTAGGTGATGCTTAATTTGTGCCAAGGCTTGCCAGGGCTGAGCTCCGGCACATCTGCTCCAGCAGCTCTCTGCTGTTGAAGTCTTTCCTTGCAGCCTCCTTCTGCCAGAGCCTTTCACTGACGTGTAGGTAGGCACTGCAATGTGGACACAGCCTGCTTTTCACTGTGCCATGTAGCCACAGACAGCACTGTGACACAAACTAATCCCTTACACTGTTATAGTAGTCAAAGCCTTTGCCGTTCAGAGCCCTGGTACCACTGGGCTTGCTGTGTGAAAGTTTAAAAAAAAAAAGCTTGAGCCCTGCACCTCTTTTGTTACAAATTAAGCAGTGTGTGTAGGGTATATCCCCACAGCCTTCATGCATGTCTTTACTCACCTAAGCAGTGCCTCGCCATCTACATTGCTATTTCTGCCCGTGCTAGAGTGGTATGTAGCATATGATTTTGATGGTGAGCAGAGCAGAGTGTGCAGCATAGACGTGCCCCAGGAGACATAGTTATTATTCAGCTCCCAACTCTTTTGGAATCTGTTTAAAAGAAATCAGTGTCTTATGCTCATGTTTTTTGCATAGGGTACTGCTACCCGAGGACCTGCAAAGGGGCCTGCTTGTATAGGCAGGAGAGGGAGGAGTTGTCATCCCTGTCTCTGTGCACTAGCCTCCTGCACAGCTCCCCTGTACTGGGCCATTCACACCACCTTCACAAGTAAAGATGGCAGAAGACACCATGGGGAAGTTGCCTGTAATATGTGTAACTGTGAGTGCTCTCTCCAGGCCTGCAGGAAAGGAAGGAGACCATCCGAGGCGTGTACTCTGTCATTGATCAGCTCTCTCGCACCCACCTCCGTACCCTGGAACGCCTCATCTTTCACCTTGTGAGGTAATGGCAGACCACAGCGTGGGATCGTCATACTGCAGCCACTCTTTCTCTTCTCCTTCCTCACTAGGGGCCTGATTCTGATACACTTACTCCCCATGAGTACCACCGTACTCCATGAGTAGTTCCACTGGAACAAGGTACTGTTCTCCGTGAGTAAGAGTACCTGAACACGGGCCTATGTGATCCAAGTACTTTTGTCAGGAAAAAGGGGAGTGAAACTTTGCAAGGGAGTGCTTTAAATTCTGAAATGGCTTTAACGCTCTGGACCCAAGGGCTCTTTTTCCAGACAATGCTCTCATTGACAGCTAATGCCAATAATGTTCTTCTTTTTATATATAAGTTCCCTTTCGTAATAGCAACAAATGTTTCAGACTTGCTGAGAAGACAACCACTGTAGGTCTCAGCTGGTTACAAACACATGGTTCCATGCCATAGACAGGGGTGAGCTGCAGCCGGTTCGCACCGGATCGCGCGAACCGGTTGTTAAATTTAGAAGCTCTTTTAGAACCGGTCGTTCCCAGTGGGACAAACTGCTTCTAAAAGGGCATTTAAATTTAACAAGTGCTCCCTGCTGCCCGGCCCGGCTCACCTCAGCTCTGCCTCCACCTCCTGCCATGAATGCTCCTTCTTGCTTCTCCTCCCACCCTGCTTCCCGTGAATCAGCTGTTAGCGCGGGAAGCCTGGGAGGGCTGAGAAGCAAGCAGGCTCCCAGTCCAGGAAGACGACGCTGAGGTAGGAAACCCCGCCGGTCTCAGCCCCGTCCCGACCACGGCCCCCTGTCCCGGGTCCCGCCCGGCCCCGCCCCTCCAAGGCCAGCAGGTCCCGGCCGCGCACCCACCCCTCCGGCCCGCGTTCCTCCCGGCTGCCTGGCTCAGGCTCAGGCTCGAGCACCCTGCCCGGCCCCACGTTCCTCCCGGCCGCCCGGCTCGGGCTCCAGCTCGGCTCCAGCGCGGCACCCTGGCCGGCCCCACGTTCCTCCCGGCCGCCCGGCTCGGGCTCAGGCACCCTGCCCGGCCCTGCGTTCCTCCCGGCCGCCCGGCTCGGGCTCGGGCACCCTGCCCGGCCCGCGTTCCTCCCGGCCGCCCGGCTCGGGCTCCCGCTGCTGCGCCTGGCTGGCCGCGTCCCTCCCGGGTCGGGGCTGGGGAGTTCGGGGTGGGGGTGGATAGGGTTTGGGAGGTGTTAGAGGGTAGGGAACAGGGAGGGGGGTGGACGGGGCATGATTCCTCCTGGGGTGAGGAGGGAACCGGTTGTTATGATTTTGCCAGCTCATCACTAGCCATAGAGCTAACCCACTGAGGAGTGCAGTAAGATTGCAGTGGATCACAGTACTGCCATGTATTGCACCCTTTAGTTTGAACATTGAGGGTCTAGGGATCATGTGTGATGCTTTTGCATGAGCTTAGACAATATCTAGTTCAGGCTATAGTCACTGTGTTACAATCTGCGAAGTTTCCTGCCATCTACATGCATTTAGACACATCTGTGCTCTGTTTCTAAGGCATAGCTTAATGATGGCTAAGTGAGTTGCTTGCTACTGTAATAAATATGCACTGTATCTATTCCTTTTTGGAAAATAGGTTAAGTAGGTCAAAACAAAAGATTTCCTAAAGAGTGTCATGGCATGTTGCGTGGTTCACTCAGTATCCATTGTCTTACCTTTTGCCCTTGTCTGGTTTAATATTTACATCCTGTTGGTCTAGTTCTTTACCAGATACAACAAATTGAAGCTCTTCACTTCAAAGCTATATAATATTGTGGAAAATCTTCCCCTGGCAATGACCTCCAGATCTCATGTGCATGTACAGCCCTCCTCTCCTAGCCCTGCTCTGAATTTGTATTTTGTCCTCTTTCTGTTTCTCTACAGGGTATTTCCTGCCAGTGTTATGTGAATTGGAGCTACCTTTAACCCTTGCTGCTTTGTTGTTTATTGTTTAGGATTGCCCTGCAGGAAGAGACCAATCAAATGTCAGCTAATGCCCTGGCCATTGTGTTTGCTCCTGTATTCTCCGCTGTCCTGACACAACTGACCCACTGCAGATCGTTCAGGACATCAGTAAAACAACCACGTAAGAATATAGCATTACAACTTCCAGGGTAAATCCTGTAATGAGGTCATGTCAGGACAGTCAAATGATCACTGAGTAATGCACTTTAATGTGCTGTAGAATGACAGCTACAAACACATCACTGGTTTGCAAATGAATTGCCTTAATGAAATACTGTCTATTCTATCAGTAACTAGCAGCTGCTATAGTTAAACCTTTTAAAATCTGCAGGATTGGATAACCTGCACCCAGGAGTTTTTAAAGAACGGGACAGTGAGCTCTCTCCGCCATTGATGTTGATATTTAACAAATCCTGGAGTAATGGGGAAGTTCCAGAGGACTGTACAAAAGCTAATGTGCCAGTATCTAAAAGGATTAACAGGATGATCTGGGTAACTACAGGCCAGTTAGCTCAATATCAGTCTCAGGCAAAATCATGGGAAAGCTGACGTGGAAGGTAATCAGTAAAGAATTGAAGGATGGCAGTGTAATTAGTGCCAGTCAACACAGTTTTTTTATGGAAAATAGGTCTTGTCAAAATTGATTGGATGCCAGGTTTGGTTGGCAGAGGTAACCACGTTGACATCGTTGACTTAGATTCCAGTTGGGTCATCCTGATTAAAAAATTAACACTATACAGATTCAGTGCAGCAAATATTAAATGGATTGAAAATTGGCTAATTGATATCTCCAAAGTAATTGTAAATAGGGAATCATCATCCAGTGGGTGGGAAGGGTTTGTAATGGAGCCCTCGGGGATGTTTTTGACTTCAACTGGAATTTTAAGAATAAACATGTTAGATTGTGAGAAGCTCAGATAATAGGGCACTGGGGTTAGATAAGTACCTAGGATGGATAGTGGATGCAGGAATCATTTGATGAAATTCTATGCAGGAGACCAGACTACATGAACCTGCCTGGCCTTCAAATCTCTCCTAGAAGCAATTCTTCTGCCTACAGATGTGAAAATTACTTTGAATCACTCTTCTAAAGGTTCCTTGTAAGAAGAAGTCTCTTTGTAACTTGACTTATATACGCGCCTTGTATCATTACTGCTCTAAAAGGATTTCTTCCAGAAAACAATACTGATGGTATTAAACAAAATATCTGCCCCAGACACCTAATCACTGTCATTGCCCTGCGACTGCCTGTCCAGCTTGGATGCAAACAAGCACAAGTGTGTGTGTCTACAAATAGATATAGCTAGATAGCGCAGCATATCCGAAATGGCCATTCTTTCAGCCTTTCATTTGAACATGCTGTGCTTTCCTAACCTTGGTGGGTATTTGCCTTTCCAGGGGAAGGACCTGTTTCCCTGATGGAGCCCTTGGGAGCCCTCCCTTTAGTCCTCTAGTTTAGCTCCCTGCCTAGTACCATTTTGGGCATTTCAACCACACTGTTCGTTTCCAGCCCACGAAGCAAGAGAATTGGCACAGCACTTAGGCGACATGGCCAGCTCAAACACAGCCAGAGTTTTATCCTCCCGTTTTACCACTTTCTTTTTTCCTTTTTGCAGCTGTGTGGAGTTGATTGTCGTAGAGCAGATGAATAAATACAGGGCTCGTCTCACGGACATCAACAGCCTGGAGTTTGCTGAGAACAAAGCAAAAAGCAGGCTGTCTTTGATCCGCAGATCAGTGGTAAGATTCGGGTGGAGGGTGGGAGGCGGCTGAGCTGGTAGTATGTTCTGTTCCTGTGTCAGGAAAAAATGGAGCAGACCTTTCCTTTGTTTTAGGAGGACAAGTTTCTCCAGCCATGTCATTGATCGTAACTTCCTTTTATACATAAAATTCAAAGGAGAACCTCGTGTCCATGCAGCTATTGTGTATTTGCATAGTTTATTCAGTGTGTCTGTTGTAACTGAGAAGAATGTGCATGGTACTAAATTGAAAATCAGAGAATAATTTGGTACTGATAAGCCAGCCCCGTCCTTTCCTCTCCTTTTCACTCAGACTAATCTCCCCTAATCTTCTCCTGCCTATTACAGTCTCCCTAGCCTCTTACACCTCCCAAAGCATCATATCCAGGGCCAACAGAGAGACTGAACCTCAGTCCTGCACTTGGCTCCTTGCGTTTCCTGAGCCACACATTTATACCAAAAAAGCCCAAAGGAGATGGGAATGGTGTCTGTCAAGAGTTCTAAAGGAGAGTGCCACAGAAACGTGGTCTCTGGATTTCACAGGCTCATTTGTACATTTTGGGGATATATTTCGCAAATTTGGACTAATTTATCCTGTGTTAATCAACTCTTTGCTGGCTCTGTTTATGACCTCCTCACTCCTGCACTCACGTCCCCTAATCCCACAGTGGCCTGCTGTCTGGTACTGCCCACTGTGTTAAACCCTTCACTTGTTTCCCTCCTACATAACTTCAGGGGGAATCTGGGGTGAAGCTGCCCTTAACCAAGCCCTTGCTTTGACTCTCTGTGTGCAAGTCACTTCATTAGTACTGCCTTCAGCAGCGAGGACTGAACTGAGCTGCCTATAAAGGGTCACTTTCTTTTCCTCCACTGCCTTTCTGGGAGTTTGGAATACCAGCTCATTTAGCTTTCACACACCCAACTGGGTAGATGAATGAGAGGCAGAGTCTGGGAATTGAAGCGACCTGTGTCCCCCTTTGCTGTAAGCTGAATAAGCAACAGGCTGTCATCTGCTGTGTTCTGCTCATAGAATGAGAAAGAATGGCTGATTTATCACAGGACAGTCAACCCAGGTCTGTGCTGCTGAAAGGAAGAGCAGGCTCTCCATTTATAAAGATCCAGTATCCTCCCACCATCTCCAACACTGCCAGAGCCCGGAGCCGGAGCCGGAGCCGGGCAGCCAAGGCCGCCACTGCGCCCGGACCCCAGCATCTGGGTAAGTATCGGTCGCGATTCCTGCCCCCGTGTCCGGAGCCGAGCCGGGCGGCCGGGGAGGAATGCGGGGCCGGGCAGGGTGCCTGGCCGAGCCGGGCGGCCGGGGGAGGAACGCGGGGCGGGCAGGGTGTTACCAAGGACCAGCGTTAGGGGAAACGGAGCCCTGGGCAAAACTTGTACTTTGGCAAAGTTCTTGGTTTAGGCTTGTAGCAGTGATGGAATAAATTGCAGGTTCAAATCAAGTCTCTGGAGTACATCCACAACTGGGATGGGCCATTCAGTCCTTTGTACAGAGCTTCAGTTTGTAGCCAAGTCCCTCCAGAGGTAGGAAGCAGGACTGAAGACAAGATGGAGATGAGGCATCAGTCTTTTATAGTCTCTTGCCATGTGATCTTTGCTTTCTTTGTCCCAAGGACACTCTATCCAGCACGCGACATAGAAAAACCTTAGAGTTCTGTCCATAGGCAGGTCCCTGCACACCTTGCTGAGCCACAAGGCATATCTGCCTTCTCTCAATGGCTCAATTGTATAGCTGATGGTCCTTAATGGGCCATCAAGCAGGCTAGGCAGAGCTGACACCAATTTGTCTGGCTGGGGTGTTCCCCAGAAGCATAGCACAAGTTTGAAATACAGGCAGCATAGAGCCAATATTTATAATGTCAACTACAAAAATGATACATATCTAGAGATAGCAAAATTATAATCAGCCAATCATCACCTCTCCATAGACCCTTTATGTGACCACCTTTATGCAATATTGGCTGCAAATATAGAACAGTGGTCGCAACGGTGATCTATACAGTTACAGATTATGTCAAGAACGTCACAGGAGGTGACATGGTATCAGTGAGACTGATACTGGAATACTGCCTCCAGTTTTGGTGTCCTCATTTGAAAAAGATGGTGTGAAATTGGAGTTGAGGCAGCAAAGAGCCACCAAATGTTCTGAGGGCTGGAGAAAAATGCCTTCTAGTGAGCTATTGAAAGAGCTCAACCTGTTTAGCTTCTCAAAAGAAGATTGAAAGGTGACTTCACTGAAACGTTGAAGTGCCTTAATGGAGAGAAAAGATTGGCTATTAAAGGGCTCTTTAATGTAGCAGAGAAAGGCATTAAAAAACCCAATGGCTGGAAGGTGAAAAGAGACAAATTCATATTACAATTAAGGCACAAATATTCAACAGTGAGGATGATTCACCACAGGAACAAGCTACCAAGGAAATTGGTGCATTCTCCATCTCGTGATGTCATTTCATGAAGACTAGATGCCTTTCTGGAATGTGTTTACCCCAAAAGTAGCTCTTGTGTCATACAGGAGGCCTGTGATATGCAGGGGTCAGATTAGATGCTCTAATGGTCTCTTCTAGCCATAAAGTCGACTAATTCCTAAAAAACTGAGTGTAGCATTGGGAGCAGCAGCGTCTGATGTTTTACTGTCTAGCTGGCTTTCTTCCTAGAACGAATGCTCCTTGAGTGGGGTGATCCACAGGGAGTAGCTCAAACCTCCAAAGTGCCTGGCCAGGGGCAGGACATTAGCCCAGCAAGGGAGGGGTGTGGCAGTGACATCACAAAGGCCTTTTGCAGGGGCTCAGACTATTGGCCAAAAGTGGTGGGGAGGTGGTGACCTCACAGAGAGATGCTGACATCAGCCAGGCAGGACAGGGGCGAGGGGCCAGGGAAACCTCAGAGACCCTGTGGCTTTGTTTCAGCAAGTCTCCTTCTCCAGGTCTCTCTTTGAGGACTGAGAGTATTCGGGTTCACGGACGTGAGCACCAGGAGGAACCTCTTTTGAGTTTTCTCCTTCCTTTTAGTGATTTTACTAGAAAACAGATGTCCCTGTTTAGAGGGTTAGAGCCTCCTCGAGGTTTGAAACTGTTCGGTCTGATCATTCTGGTGACAGTTGAATTCATGGAAAACATGATCTAAAGGAGGCAGAATTTTATTCCACACCTGGGATTTTGTCCCTTAGAATCACTGGGGACATTAGGGTTTGTCCTTTTTGTTTCAACTTTTCCTCCATCCATCCCTTCCTCCTTTCTCTTCCTCTCTTGCTTCTTTTGTCCTTTCTTCTGTTCCCCTCCCAACACCAGGAGGTGTGTGTGTGTGTGTGTGTGTTGCGGGGGAGTGCTTGGCAGCTCTCACTGTGGGAGGTCCACCCAAAACTGTGGAGCTGCAGTAGTGCTGGGGCAGTGATCCCCGCCAGTGACCTGGACCATCCTTTTAGCTCTCTGGTGAGACCCCTCAGCCTCCCCTCCTCAGTCTCTACCCTGATTGGCTGAGCAGGGGGTTATTAACAGGGAGGAGACTCAAGGCCTTTTTGTTCTCTTTTAAGGCCAAGTAAATAAGCCATAACCACTTATATGTTTGATGGATTTTGCTGCTTCTCTGCATTAATTGTCTCTGAGCAGTTCATGATTCTCTCTAACATTGCAGTTCTCCTAAAACACTGGCTGAATAATTACTGTGCATACTTGTTCCTCTGGAGCTCATCTGAGAGCACTTTATTGACGTCATTCAATGTATGAAATTCAAGATCTGATGGTTAATATGAAAATCAGGGCTCTGGGGTCTTATTCCCAATTCTGCCAATGACTGGCTGTGTGACCTAAGACAAGTCAGTTCTCCTTTCTCAGCCTGAGCGTCTCCCTCTTTCAAGTAGGGATAATAATGATCCGCTCCTACCTACCACAACACACTCACTCTTCCCCAACACACACACACACTGTCTCTCCACACACACAAACAGTCTCCACACTGCAGCTGAAAAGCAGCTGGCAGTCTAGTAGAATGACCCTGGAACAATGGGATAGAGAAACCTGCATCACTGAAAGTGCAGCCACAAAGACACCACACACCAGCTTCCCCTAGCTGGCAAGAATCAAACCTCCACAGAAAGATCCCTATGGTATTGTAGGCCAGCTTCCTAAAGCCTCAGCCTCAACCACTTAACACTGGGGCCTGTCTACACTCTGGTTCTGTTCTCACTGAAGGATCATTTCCAATTGTTCGCTCAGACCAGCTTGCCCAGCACCCTCACTGCTGTGCAGCTCTGGATGTGTGGCCATGGCTGAACAGCAAGAATTCCTGCCCATTTCCCTTTTGGCTGGAGCATGGTTTGTGGTTAATGATGTTGCTGTAGATTGTTTGCTTCCTGCCTTGGCAATTCAGACAGTCCCTTTTCCCAACATATCTCCAGCACATCAGTCCCTGGCTGGGTCTCCTGGGCAGTGGAAAACATCCCTTGTTTGGTGCTGCCAAGGGGATCGTGCATAGCTGAGATGTCTCTCGGCTTGGATCAAAGGGGAATGTTGGATGGAATTTATCAGACAATCTTACCTGCTCCTAGAGCCCCATGGGGAGAATGTAGAGAAGGGAGTCATTCGTCCCCTGCACTCCCAGAAGAGTTGCTAGGACTCCTTCCTGCCAGCTACTCACCCCTGGATTCATCCTTAGCTCCTAGGATCTTTCTGCTCCAAAGGCTCCATAGTCCTGGGGTGGGGAGGGTGTCACTGCACAGTCTGAAACACAAGGGAGGTTTCTGGAATTGAAGGAAGGAGCAGAAAATGGAGAGGAAAGAAACAGAGAAAACGCCTCGTCTCTCTCCCCCCCCCCTCAAGAAATGTTACCAAGGACCAGCGGTAGGGGAAATGGTGCCCGGGGCAAAACTTGTACTTTGGCAAAGTTCATAGAATCATAGAATGATAGAATTCAAGATCAGAAGGGACCATTATGATCATCTAGTCTGACCTCCTGCAAGATGCAGGCCACATAAGCCGATCCACCCACTCCTTAAGCAAGCGACCCCTGCCCCATGCTTCGGAGGAAGGCGAAAAACCTCCAGGGCCACTGCCAATCTACCCTGGAGGAAAATTCCTTCCTGACCCCAAATATGGCGGTCAGGTCAACTGAGCATGCGGGCAAGACTCTCCAGCCATACCCTCTGGAAAAAGGCTAACAATATCCTATCATTGACCCATTGTACTAATTACCAGTGTGTCACTTAATTGACCTATTGACTAAGCCCGTTATCCTATCATACCATCTCCTCCATAAACTTATCTAGCTTAATCTTAAAGTCATGGAGGTCCTTCCCCCACTGTTTCCTTCGGCAGGCTGTTCCAGAATTGCACTCCTCTGATGGTTAGAAACCTTCGTCTAATTTCAAGCCTAAATTTCCTGACTGACAATTTATATCCGTTTGTCCTCATGTCCACATTAGCACTGAGTTGAAATAATTCCTCTCCTTCCCTGGTATATATCCCTCTGATATATTTAAAGAGTGCAATCATATCTCCTCTTATCCTTCTTTTGGTTAAGGAAAATAAACCAAGCTCCTCAAGTCTCCTTTTGTACGACAGGCTTTCCATTCCTCGGATCATTCTAGTGGCCCTTCTTTGTACCCGTTCCAGTTTGAATTCATCCTTCTTAAACATGGGAGACCAAAACTGCACACAATACTCCAAATGAGGTCTCACCAACGCCTTATATAACGAGACTAACACCTCCTTATCTCTACTAGAAATACCTCGCCTAATGCATCCCAAGACCGCATTAGCGTTTTTAACGGCCACATCACATTGCCTACTCATAGTCATCCTACGATCAACCAGGACTCCTAGGTCCTTCTCCTCCTCCGTTACTTCCAACTGGTGCGTCCCCAGCTTATAACTAAAGTTCTTGTTAGTCATCCCTAAATGCATAACCTTACACTTTTCACTATTGTATTTCATCCTGTTACTAATACTCCAGTTTACAAGGTCATCCAAATCTCCCTGGAGGATATCCCGATCCTTTTCGAATTGGCAATACCTCCCAACTTTGTGTCATCCGCAAACTTTATCAGCCCACTCCTACTTTTGGTTCCGAGGTCAGCGATAAATAGAGTGAATAAAATCGGACCCAAAACCAGACCTTGAGGAACTCCACTGGTAACCCCCCTCCAACCCGACAGTTCACCCTTCAATATGACCCTCTGCAGTCTCCCCTTTAACCAGCTCCTTATCCAACTCTGGATTTTCATTTCAATACCAATCTTTTCCAATTTAACCAGTAATTCCCCATGCGGTACCGTATCAACTGCCTTACTGAAATCAAGATATATTAGATCCACCACATTTCCCTTGTCTAAAAATCTGTTACTTTCTCAAAGAAGGAGATCAGGTTGGTTTGGCACGATCTACCTTTCGTAAAACCATGCTGTAATTTGTTCTTGGTTCAGGCTTGTAGCAGTGATGGAATAAACTGCAGGTTCAAATCAAGTCTCTGGAGTACATCCACAACTGGGATGGGCCATTCAGTCCTTTGTACAGAGCTTCAGTTTGTAGCAAAGTCCCTCCAGAGGTAGGAAGCAGGACTGAAGACAAGATGGAGATGAGGCATCAGTCTTTTATAGTCTCTTGCCATGTGGTCTTTACTTTCTTTGTCCCAAGGACACTCTATCCAGCACGTGACATCGAAAAACCTTAGAGTTCTGTCCATAGGCAGGTCCCTGCACACCTTGCTGAGCCACAAGGCATATCTGCCTTCGCTAAATGGGTCAATTGTGTAGCTGATGGTCCTTAATGGGCCATCAAGCAGGCTAGGCAGAGCTGACACCAATTTGTCCTAAAATACTGGCTGAATAATTACTGTGCATACTTGTTGGCCTGGAGCTCATCTAAGAGCACTTTATTGAGGTCATTCAATGTATGAAATTCAAGATCCGACGGTTAATTTGAAAATCAGGGCTCTGGGGGTCCTATTCCCAATTCAGCCATTGACTGGCTTTGTGACCTAAGACAAGTCAATTCTCCTTTCTCAGCCTGAGCGTCTCCCTCTTTCAAGTAGGGATAATAATGATCCGCTCCTACCTACCTCAACACACTCACTCTTCCCCAACACACACACTGTCTCTCCCCACACACAAACAGTCTCACACTGCAGCTGAAAAGCAGCTGTGTTGGAAGCAATGAGTGTGGCAATCTCAGTGAACCGATGTACAGTGACGGTGGTCAGAGAGAGACAACGGAAGGTTAAAGGGGCAACGATGGGCATAACGAGTCTGGCCAGGGGCAGGACATCAGCTTTGAGGGGAGGGGTGGGTGTGGCAGTGACATCACAAAGGCCTTTTGCAGGAACTCGGCCTATTGGGCAAAGGTGGTGGGGAGCGGGTGACCTCAGAGAGAGAGAGACCCCGACATCAGCCGGGCAGGACAGAGGTGCAGGGCCAGGCCAGTCTCTGAGACCTCCCGGCTTTGCTGCCGCAAGTCTCCTTCGCGAGGTCTCTCCTCGAGGGCTGAGAGAGAATTAGGATTCAGAGTTGTGAGCATGAGGAGGAACCTCTGTGGAGTTTTCTCCTTTCCTACCACTGATTGTGCCGAAAACAAACTTCCCTTTGAGAAGGTAAGAGGCTCAGAGAGCTTTGGAACCTGTTCCGTCTGATCCACCTGGCGCAGGCAGCATTCTAGGCACAGACAGCGCTGGCTTCAGGTGGCAGAATTTGATTTCCTCCCTAGGGTTTGATGATTGGAATCCCTGGGGACATTGGGGTGTATCCTTTTTGGTTTATCTTTTCCTCTTTCCTCCCTCCTTTCTCCTCTTCTCTTGCTTCTTTTTTCCCTTTTCCAGCTTCCCTCCTCTACCTAGGAGGGATGGGTCTGGAGTGCGGGCAGGAGGGTATTGCTCTCATTGCGGGAGGTCCTCACCAAGAGGTGGGTCTGGGTCTGAGAGTGATCCCCTCTGATGCTGTCCTGGGCCGTCCTTTGGGACATCTGGTGAGACCCCTCAGCCTCCTGCCCCTCAGAGTCTCAGTGCTGATTGGCTGAGCAGGGGGCTATCGACACCAAGGAGACTCAGGTCAGTTTGGTCTCTTTTCAAATCAGGCAAATAAGTCACAACCAATCCAATGTATGGAATTAGTCTTGCTGCTTCTCTCCATTAATTGTCTCTTGGCAGGTCATGATTTTCATTAATGTCCTAGGTCTTCTAAAATACTTGCTGAATAATTACTATGAACCACTGTTGGTCTCTAGCTCACTTGAGGGCACTTTATTCTGATCACTCAATGTGTGAAATTCAAGATGTGAGAGAGAGGCTGAAAGTCAGGAGCAGTGTTTCCTCTAATTTGTTATGTCCATGTGTGGAATGAATTTTGTTTTGGGCACAAATATGGAGGTGAGGTGTGACACATCACCTGCATATTGCGCTCCTTACAAAATTCATTCTGCACATGGATGGTGTGTGGCAGGGGTGAGGCTGAAAGGTTTGGAGTGTGGGAGAGGCTCAGGGGTTGGGGCGCAGTGATGGGAGGGCTCTGGCTGGCGGTGCAGGCTCTGGAGTGGGGCTAGCGATGAGGTCTCAGCATTGGAGCAGAGGGTAGGGGTGCAGGGGTGAGGGCTCTGGGGTGGGGCTGGGAATGAGGAGATTGGGAGCAGGTTGCCCCAGGGAGAAAGAACTGCCCCTCCAGCCCTCTCTCCCACAGCAGCTCAGGGCCAGATGAGAGGGCACCTGTCTCAAGCCGCAGCAGCCGGTGGGGCTGGGTTGGGACTGAGGGAGGCGACAGGATTTATTTTTCCGAAGTCAAAAGGAGGAAGGGATGGAGTTATGCTTCAGTTTTCACCTCATAAACTTATTCCTGTATCAGAGGGGTAGCCGTGTTAGTCTGGATCTGTAAAAGCAACAAAGAATCCTGTGGCACCTTATAGACTAACAGATGTTTTGCAGCATGAGCTTTCGTGGGTGAATACCCACTTCTTCGGATGCAAGATGACTTGCATCCGAAGAAGTGGGTATTCACCACAAGCTCATGCTGCAAAACTTATTCCTGTCTAACCTACAGGACACTATGGGAATAAGACACTATGTCATGTGGTGACATCACAAGAGCAGAGGATGTGAGAACTACAGCAACTGAGAGGGTGGGGGATTTAGAGTCGGATTGTTTCAAATGCTGCATTTGTCGGCTGACATTTAACAGCAACGCTTAGCTAACAATGGAGAAAGGAATTCTCTGCTAAAGATTCAACCTGCCCCTTTGGCCAACTCCACCCCTTCCCTGACCGGAGTGTGCTCAGAACACCTCTCCCGCCAGCCTCCCACACACACACACACAAGCCCACAGCTGGGCACCCAGCACAAAGCAAGGGAGGGGGTTGCTTGGCTTGTTTTACTTTTTACTTTTCAAAAGGATTTTTAAAAAGCATTTTCTGCCCTGTTCCCCATGGTGAGGAAGCAGATGGTTAGTTAAACAAAAGTTAAACAAAAGTTAAAAGGTAGAGTGACTAAAATGAAATCCCTGCAAGTTGCATGGGCCCTTTTTAAAGACACCATAATAGAGGCCCAACTTCAATGTATACCCCAAATTAAGAAACACAGTAAAAGAACTAAAAAAGAGCCATCGTGGCTTAACAACCATGTAAAAGAAGCAGTGAGAGATAAAAAGACTTCCTTTAAAAAGTGGAAGTCAAATCCTAGTGAGGCAAATAGAAAGGAGCATAAACACTGCCAACTTAAGTGCAAGAGTGTAATAAGAAAAGCCAAAGAGGAGTTTGAATAACGGCTAGCCAAAACTCCACAGGTAATAACAAAATGTTTTTTAAGTACATCAGAAGCAGGAAGCCTGCTAAACAACCAGTGGGGCCCCTTGACGATCAAAATACAAAAGGAGCGCTTAATGACGATAAAGTCATTGCGGAGAAACTAAATGAATTCTTTGCTTCAGTCTTCACGGCTGAGGATGTTAGGAAGATTCCCAAACCTGAGCTGGCTTTTGTAGGTGACAAATCTGAGGAACTGTCACAGATTGAAGTGTCACTAGAGGAGGTTTTGGAATTAATTGATAAACTCAACATTAACAAGTCACCGGGACCAGATGGCATTCACCCAAGAGTTCTGAAAGAACTCAAATATGAAGTTGCGGAACTATTAACTAAGGTTTGTAACCTGTCCTTTAAATCGGCTTCGGTACCCAATGATTGGAAGTTAGCTAATGTAACGCCAATATTTAAAAAGGGCTCTAGAGGTGATCCCGGCAATTACAGACCGGTAAGTCTAACGTTGGTACGGGGCAAATTAGTTGAAACAATAGTTAAGAATAAAATTGTCAGACACATAGAAAAACATAAATTATTGAGCAGTAGTCAACATGGTTTCTGTAAAGGGAAATCGTGTCTTACTAATCTATTAGAATTCTTTGAAGGGGTCAACAAACATGTGGACAAGGGGGATCCGGTGGACATAGTGTACTTGGATTTCCAGAAAGCCTTTGACAAGGTCCCTCACCAAAGGCTCTTACGTAAATTAAGTTGTCATGGGATAAAAGGGAAGCTCCTTTCATGGATTGAGAACTGGTTAAAAGACAGGGAACAAAGAGTAGGAATTAATGGTAAATTCTCAGAATGGAGAGGGGTAACTAGTGGTGTTCCCCAAGGGTCAGTCCTAGGACCAATCCTATTCAATTTATTCATAAATGATCTGGAGAAAGGGGTAAACAGTGAGGTGGCAAAGTTTACAGATGATACTAAACTACTCAAGATAGTTAAGCAGATTGTGAAGAACTTCAAAAGCTCTCAAATAACTAAGTGATTGGGCAACAAAATGGCAAATGAAATTTAATGTGGATAAATGTAAAGTAATGCACATTAGGAAAAATAACCCCAAATATACATACAATATGATGGGGGCTAATTTAGCTACAACGCGTCAGGAAAAAGATCTTGGAGTCATTGTGGATAGTTTTCTGAAGATGTCCACGCAGTGTGCAGAGGCGATCAAAAAAGCAAACAGGATGTTAGGAATCGTTAAAAAGGGGATAGAGAACAAGACGGAGAATATAGTATTGCCCTTATATAAATCCATGGTATGCCCACATCTCGAATACTGTGTACAGATGTGGTTTCCTCACCTCAAAAAAGATATTCTAGCACTAGAAAAGGTTCAAAAAAGGGCAACTAATATGATTAGGGGTTTGGAGAGGGTCCCATACGAGGAAAGATTAAAGAGGCTAGGACTCTTCAGCTTGGAAAAGAGGAGACTAAGGGGGGATATGACAGAGGTATATAAAGAAATGAGTGACATTGAGAAAGTGGATAAGGAAAAGTTATTTACTTATTCCCATAATACAAGAACTAGAGGTCACCAAATGAAATTAATAGGCAGCAGGTTTAAAACAAATAAAAGGAAGTTCTTCTTCATGCAGCGCACAGTCAACTTGTGGAACTCCTTACCTGAGGAGGTTGTGAAGGCTAGGACTATAACAATGTTTAAAAGGGAACTGGATAAATTCATGGTGGCTAAGTCCATAAATGGCTATTAGCCAGGATGGGTAAGAATGGTGTCCCTAGCCTCTGTTTGTCAGAGGATGGAGATGGATGGCAGGAGGAAGATCACTTGATCATTGCCTGTTAGGTTCACTCCCTCTGGGGCACCTGGCATTGGCCACTGTCGGTAGACAGATACTGGGCTAGACCTTTGGTCTGACCCGGTACGGCCTTTCTTATGTTCTTATGTTTTCCACTGCCCAGGAGACCCAGCCAGGGACTGATGTGCTGGAGATATGTTGGGAAAAGGAACTGTCTGAATTGCCAAGGCAGGAAGCCAACAATCTACGGCAACATCATTAACCACAAACTCACTCTAAGCATGCTCCAGCCAGAAGGGAAATGGGCAGGAATTCTTGCTGTTCAGCCATGGCCACACAACCAGAGATGCACAGCAGTGAGGGTGCTGGGCAAGCTGGTCTGAGCGAACAATTGGAAATGATCCTTCCGTTAGAACAGAACCAGAGTGTAGAAAGGCCCCTGTGTTAAGTGGTTGAGGCTGAGGCCTTAGGAAGCTGGCCTACGATACCACAGGGATCTTTCTGTGGAGGTGTGATACTTGGTGTCAGCTCTGCCTAGCCTGCTTGATGGCCCATTAAGGACCATCAGCTATACAACTGACCCATTGAGAGAAGGCAGATATGCCTTGTGGCTCAGCAAGGTGTGCAGGGACCTGCCTATGGACAGAACTCTAAGGTTTTTCTATGTCTCGTGCTGGATAGAGAGTCCTTGGGACAAAGAAAGCAAAGACCACATGGCAAGAGACTATAAAAGACTGATGCCTCATCTCCATCTGGTCTTCAGTCCTGCTTCATACTTCTGGAGGGACTTGTCTACAAACTGAAGCTCTGTACAAAGGACTGAATGGCCCATCCCAGTTGTGGATGTACTCCAGAGACTTGATTTGAACCTGCAGTTTATTCCATCACTGCTACAAGCCTGAACCAAGAACTTTGCCAAAGTACAAGTCTGGCCCAGGGCACCATTTCCCCTAACGCTGGTCCTTGGTAACATTTCTTGATGGGCGGGGGAGGGGAGAGAGACGAGGCGTTTTCTCTCTGTTTCTTTCCTCTCCATTTTCTGCTCCTTCCTTCAATTCCAGAAACTTCTCTTGTGTTTCAGACTGTGCAGTGACACCCTCCCCACCCCAGGACTATGGAGCCTTTGGAGCAGAAAGATCCTAGGAGCTAAGGATGAATCCAGAGGTGAGTAGCTGGCAGGAAGGAGTCCTAGCAACTCTTCTGGGAGTGCAGGGGACGAATGACTCCCCCTTCTCTACATTCTCCCCATGGGGCTCTGCGGAGCAGGGAGGGTTGTGTGATAAATTCCATCCAACATTCCCCTTTGATCCAAGCCAAGAGACATCTCAGCTATGCACGATCCCCTTGGCAGCACCAAACAAGGGATGTTTTCCACTGCCCAGGAGACTCAGCCAGGGACTGATGTGCTGGAGATATGTTGGGAAAAGGGACTGTCTGAATTGCCAAAGCAGGAAGCCAACAATCTACAGCAAAATCATTAACCACAAACACACTCTAACCATGCTCCAGCCAGAAGGGAAATGGGCAGGAATTCTTGCTGTTCAGCCATGGCCACACATCCAGAGCTGCTCAGCAGTGAGGGTGCTGGGCAAGCTGGTCTGAGCGAACACTTGGAAAAGATCCTTCCGTTAGAACAGAACCAGAGTGTAGAAAGGCCCCTGTGTTAAGTGGTTGAGGCTGAGGCCTTAGGAAGCTGGCCTACGATACCACAGGAATCTTTCTGTGGAGGTTTGATTCTTGCCAGCTAGGGGAAGCTGGTGTGTGGTGTCTTTGTGGCTGCACTTTCAGTGATGCAGGTTTCTCTATCCCATTGTTCCAGGGTCATCCTACTAGATTGCCAGCTGCTTTTCAGCTGCAGTGTGGAGACTGTTTGTGTGTGGGGAGAGACATTGTGTGTGTGTTGGGGAAGAGTGTGTGTGTTGAGGTAGGTAGGAGCAGATCATTATTATCCCTACTTGAAAGAGGGAGACGCTCAGGCTGAGAAAGGAGAATTGACTTGTCTTAGGTCACAAAGCCAGTCAATGGCTGAATTGGGAATAGGACCCCCAGAGACCTGATTTTTAAATTAACCATCGGATCTTGAAATTCATACATTGAATGACCTCAATAAAGTGCTCTTAGATGAGCTCCAGTCCAACAAGTGTGCACAGTAATTATTCAGCCAGTATTTTAGGAGAACTGCAATGTTAGAGAGAATCATGAACTGCTCAGAGACAATTAATGCAGAGAAGCAGCACAATCCATGAAACATATAACTGGTTATGACTTATTTACTTGGTCTTAAAAGAGAACAAAAAGGCCTTGAGTCTCCTCCCTGTCATTAACGCCCTGCTCAGACAATCAGGGTAGAGACCGAGGATGTTAGGCTGAGGGGTCTCACCAGAGAGCTCAAAGGATGGCCCAGGTCACTGGTGGGGATCACTGCCCCAGCACTACTGCAGCTCCACAGTTTTGGGCGAGCAATTTCACCAGGACATTGCAACATCATTCACAATCCACATGAGTGGAGACTGTTCATTGATTCATCGAAGACGAAGTCTTAAAGATGTTTTACTGCATAATGGCCATGGTTTGCCATGAATTCCACTTGGTGATGCAGTCCATAGGAAGGAAACCTAGGACAACATGAAACAACAACATGAAACCTCTCTGAGGCTCTTATCTGCTCCACAGGGACGTCTGTCTTCTCATTCAATTAGCAGTGGGAAAGGGGATGCAATGTCTGCCCCCAGCCAGACCACCAACCCCATCAGACACCCTCCCCCGCTGGTGCACCAGGGTCTCCCCCAGACCGACAACAGCTATGAATTAAAACCCCACAGTGTTTGTTGGGGCTACTGGAGATGCTGAAATCTCACTCTTGTCTCTCTCCTCCTGCCTCCACCTCCAAGCCAGGCACTGGGCAGTTCAGTGGGGAAGGGATGAACTGATGACAGTGGAGGAAAAAAATCAAAAACCAAAAGTGAAGCCAAAAGCGCAAGCCGGGCAGGCAAGGCAAATCGCAGGCTTCTGCCATAGACTAGTCCTCCCCGCTCTTCCAATAACCCACCCAAACCGCGACACCACAGACCCCACGTTCCTGGTGTAGCTCCACCTTCCAGTGGGGAAGTGGGGAACCAATTACTAACACACACAGCATATTCCTGAGGTGCAGTGCTGGGAGCTGGGGGGATCTGGCGGGCACCTCACTGTGGGATTCACGAGTGGCTCCGGGAGCATCCATGCAATCAAGCCGCTCCACATGCCGTTGTGCCGAGGAATAACAGCGCCTGGAGGGGATGCTGCTGGTCACTAGCAGGGCATTGTGGGAGACAGCCCAGGCTGGAGAGGGTTCGGGGGCACAGCGGATCCCATCACAGCGTGTCCCCCCAGCACCCACAGGGAATATCGTGCCCCTAGGAGGAGCGTTTGGGCTTTGCTGTGATGTGTCACTTTCCAGCCTGTGCTCTGTCTCTTCTCCTGTGCACACCCATGTCAATCAGGCATTGCTCAGCTGGGCTCTGCAGAGACCGGACTGGCTACACCCCGTGACGGGACTGAGGGGGGGCAGTGCTGAGCGTCACAGGACCTGGTTTCAGCAGCGAGAAAATCCAGGAACAACCGAATTGTTGTTTCACCCACGAAAGCTCATGCTGCAAAAACCTTACAACACAACTCACAACCACCAGCTCCCCAGGAAGGGAGCCAGCCAAGCCCACCCAGGGAGACACTGACAACAGGGAGGTGTCCTAGCCCTGCCCCTCTCTCACAGATAGGTCCTGTGCTCCCAGCACCCACCTGCCATGTGGGAGAGCCAGGTTCAATTCCCTCTGTCCAGCTGCAGAGAGTAGCTCAGGGACGTGAGTACCAAGCTCAGGGCAGACTGTTACACACCAGGGCACCCCCCATGGTGACTGGGAGCTTCCACCCCCCGAGAGCGAACTCCCCAGGCACACGAACAGCCTGAGCAGGGGGTCACAGACAGTCCCCTTGGGCACTCGGGGCTATCCTGCCACCTAGGCAAGTCTGCCTTTGGGCTAGATCTGTGCCTCAGGGAGGCCTGAGGCCACCGGCATGAGCTGGGGCTGCCAGCATCACCCCCGCCACTGTCCACAAGGGAGAAAGGATTTGAACCAGGGTCCCCCATGTTTCAGGTCAGTGCATGAAGCAGTGTGCCGTGGTGGGGCTCTGTCCAGCTCTCCCTTTGAAGGGGGTTCATTGGGGCTAACTAATGAGAGCGAGTGGGGCAGGGGGATCAGCTCCCCGGTGTGTCCTAATTCCTGCCTCTCAGCTGGGTGCCTGAACTACTGGACACTGTCATCCAAATACCATTGCTAGAAATAAACAATGAAAAGGTGCAGAACTCCAGGGAGCTCAGAACAGGGAGACTAACTCAGGCAATCAGAGCAGCAGATAAGACAAATCTTGAGCTACTCTGAGGCTCCAAGCAGACATGTTACCGAGACGGAAACTGGCCAGGAATTCTTTGAAACGGCGTAAACACGTCTAAAAGTATCAGTTTGCTTTATGATGAGGGGATGGGGGGAGGGAGGTTTAAACTATTTCCCTGAATCACATCTCCCTTGGCAGCTCAGTCACCATTTCAGCTAGAGCAGAGCGGTGGAGCCTGGGCACTGGGCCACTCGAGGCCTTTAACACCACAGCCCTGGGGAGGGGGGGCTGAGATGGACCATCCTGCAAGGAACACGAGTCCTTCTACCATCCACCACACCCTGGTTTGGAACTGCTGCTGCCGGCTCACCCCATCTGTGGGGACTTCTATCCCTTCTGCCTCCCTCTAGCTGGGGGTTTTCCCTTCTGCACCTACCTGGCATGGCAGCCCCCGTCTGAACCCCTGATCCTGTCCCAGTTTTGTCCCTCTGCCCATCCTGCCCCTCCGATTTCCCCGCTTCAGGGGGATTTTCCGGCCTTTGATTGCAGGGAGCAGATTCTGATGGCGCGTGAGGGCAGCAGCTTGCAGCTGTTACTGAGCATGTGAGAAGAGCATTAGAAGAGAAGACCGGCCAGACTGGGTCAAACCAAAGCTCCATCTAGCCCAGTGTCCTGTCGGCCGATAGCGGCCGGTGCCAGGTGCCCCAGAGGGAATGAACAGACAGGAATCATCCAGGGAGCCATCCCCTGTCGCCCAATTCCCAGCTTCTGACAGACAGAGGTTAGGGGCACCATCCCTGCCCACCCTGGCCAACAGCCATTGATGGACCTGTCCTCCACAGAAACACAGAATCCTAGACAATGAGGGTTGGAAGAGACCTCAGGAGCTCATCTAGCCTAAGCCCCTGCTGAAAGCAGGACCACGAATCTCTCTAGTTTCCTTTTCATCACAGGACCCTGCTCAGGAACAGTGAAGTTGCAAGATCTAACAGGAAACAGCTTCAGAAAGAAGGGCAGCTCCTCTTCCTCCTTCCCTCCCGTGGGGACGAGCAGCCCCCCAACAGCCTCTCTGCCCCGGCCTCCTTCAACCCATTGCCCCTTCAGCCTCCCCAACTTCCCCATTGCTCCCTTTAGCCTCCCCAACTTCCCCATCACCCTCTTCAGCCTCCCACAACTGCCCCAATTGCCCCCTTTAGCCGCCCCAAATGTCCCGTTCCCCCATCTCCCCCTTCAGCCTCCTCCAAACTGTTCCCTTTCCCCCATCGCCCCAGTCACCTCCAGCCTCCCGTTGCCCTCTTCAGCCTCCCCCAACTTCCTCCCCCCACTGCCCCGGCTCCACCGCTGTCAGGTTCCCTTCCCCACAACCATCTGCTTCCTCACCATGGGGAACAGGAGCAGAAAATGCTTTTGAAAAAACCTTCTGCAAAGCAAAAAGTAAAACAAGCCAAGCAACCACTTCCCTGGCTTTGTGCTGGGTGCCCAGCTGTGGGCTTGTGTGTGTGTGTGTGTGTGTGCGGGGGGAGGTGGGGCTGTTCTGAGCACACTCCAGTCAGGGAAGGGGCAGAGTTGGCCAAAGGGGCAAGTTGAATCTTTAGCAGAGAATTCCTTTCTCCATTGTGTTAGCTAAGCGTTGCTGTTAAATGTCAGCCGACAAATGCAGCATTTGAAACAATCCGACTCTAAATCCCCCACCCTCTCAGTTGCTGTAGTTCTCACATCCTCTGCTCTTGTGATGTCACCACATGACATAGTGTCTTATTCCCATAGTGTCCTGTAGGTTAGACAGGAATAAGTTTATGAGGTAAAAACTGAAGCATAACTCCATCCCTTCCTCCTTTTGACTTCGGAAAAATAAATCCTGTCACCTCCCTCAGTCCCAACCCAGCCCCACCGGCGCTGCTGCGGCTTGGAGACAGGTGCCCTCTCATCTGGCCCTGAGCTGCTGTGGGGAGAGAGGGCTGGAGGGGGCAGTTCTTTCTCCCTGGGGCAACCTGCTCCCCAATCTCCTCATTCCCAGCCCCACCCCAGAGCCCTCACCCCCTGCACCCCTACCCTCTGCTCCAATGCTGAGACCCTCATCGCTAGCCCCACTCCAGAGCCTGCACCGCCAGCCAGAGCCCTCACATCACTGCGCCCCAACCGCCCCCCCGAGCCTCTCCCACACTCCAAACCTTTCAGCCTCACCCCTGCCACACACCATCCATGTGCAGAATGAATTTTGTAAGGAGCGCAATATGCAGGTGATGTGTCACACCTCACCTCCATATTTGTGCCCAAAACAAAATTCATTCCACACATGGACATAACAAATTAGAGGAAACACTGCTCCTGACTTTCAGCCTCTCTCTCACATCTTGAATTTCACACATTGAGTGATCAGAATAAAGTGCCCTCAAGTGAGCTAGAGACCAACAGTGGTTCATAGTAATTATTCAGCAAGTATTTTAGAAGACCTAGGACATTAATGAAAATCATGACCTGCCAAGAGACAATTAATGGAGAGAAGCAGCAAGACTAATTCCATACATTGGATTGGTTGTGACTTATTTGCCTGATTTGAAAAGAGACCAAACTGACCTGAGTCTCCTTGGTGTCGATAGCCCCCTGCTCAGCCAATCAGCACTGAGACTCTGAGGGCAGGAGGCTGAGGGTCTCACCAGATGTCCCAAAGGATGGCCCAGGACAGCATCAGAGGATCACTCTCAGACCCAGACCCACCTCTTGGTGAGGACCTCCCGCAATGAGAGCAATACCCCTCCCCTGCCCGCATTCCAGACCCATCCCTCCTAGGTAGAGGGAGGGAAGCTGGAAAAGGGAAAAAAGAAGCAAGAGAAGAGGAGAAAGGAGGGAGGAAAGAGGAAAAGATAAACCAAAAAGGATACACCCCAATGTCCCCAGGGATTCCAATCATCAAAACCTAGGGAGGAAATCAAATTCTGCCACCTGAAGCCAGTGCTGTCTGGGCCTAGAATGCTGCCTGCGCCAGGTGGATCAGACGGAACAGGTTCCAAAGCTCTCTGAGCCTCTTACCTTCTCAAAGGGAAGTTTGTTTTCGGCACAATCAGTGGTAGGAAAGGAGAAAACTCCACAGAGGTTCCTCCTCATGCTCACAACTCTGAATCCTAATTCTCTCTCAGCCTTCGAGGAGAGACCTCGCGAAGGAGACTTGCGGCAGCAAAGCCGGGAGGTCTCAGAGACTGGCCTGGCCCTGCACCTCTGTCCTGCCCGGCTGATGTCGGGGTCTCTCTCTCTCTGAGGTCACCCGCTCCCCACCATCTTTGCCCAATAGGCCGAGTTCCTGCAAAAGGCCTTTGTGATGTCACTGCCACACCCACCCCTCCCCTCAAAGCTGATGTCCTGCCCCTGGCCAGACTCATTGGGTGTTTGAATTGTTTCCCCTGGATCTGAGGTTGCCAACTTTCTGACCCAACAAAACTGAACACCCTCATCCTGCCCCTTCACAGAGGTCCCGGCCCCCTCAATCCATCTTCCTCCGTCGCTCGCTCTCCCCCACGCTCACTCACTCGCTCGTTTTCACCGGGCTGAGGAGGGCTGAGGAGAGTCCCTTTTCAACTGGGTGTTGTCGGGACAGACCTGGGAAGGAGGCTGCCTGCCAAACACCTTTAAGAGGAGCCGTCCCTCCTGTCAGAAAATCATCTCCCTCCTTCAGTTCAGTGACCGCCTGAATTGTTCCTTGTCTCGGCAGAGCCGGAGGATTGAAAGCAGCAATGTCAAACCCCTGTGCAGCTAGCAGGAATGGACACAGACTCTCCCTTGTATCTCAACAGATATTTAGTTTTACTCTTGGTAAACTACAAGGCTAAAGGGATGGGCGCTGGCACCAGATCTAAGGAATGAAATACAACACAATCATCATCGTTATGCCCATCGTTGCCCCTTTAACCTTCCGTTGTCTCTCTCTGACCACCGTCACCCTCCCTCGGTTCACTGAGATTGCCACACTCATTGCTTCCAACACACACCTGATCTCCAATTTTGCAGCTAAAAGAAAAGTGATAGGCTTTCTTAACCATAGTGTTTATACTGCACTTTTGTGATGCAAAAGTCACCTCACCACAAACATAGCACAAGTTATCTGCACTGTTCACACAAGTACGAGGCATCTCTGCTCACTTTGGCTAAAGAGAAATGGGTCCCTTTGCAAAATCAAACACTGACAAATAAGAGAGCAAGACACTGTATGATTTCTAGAGCTGATATAGGGCAATTGGTTCAGCTTCATTATGATTGCATCATCCATGACTTCTAGGAATAACATGATGCAATTCATATCATGTATGAGGCAATACCAGCTTCAGACTGTATCCTTCATTGTTTTGCCTAAAAAGCAAGTACTGTCCAAAGCCATTCATAGATTTATTCATAGATCCAGTCAAAGATGTAGTTTAGTCATTACTGGTTTAAATTGAGATCCCGTCCCTTTATAACTCACTTATCCTCCCCCATTCCCAAGTCAAGGGTCATAAATACTGACTCAATAGCATATCTTGAAAACTAGAGCCAACCAAGAATTTTAAGCACCATTTTCGTTCTCAGTGACCCAGAATTACTAAAGTTGGACTCCATTTATTTCAGAAGCATTTTGGCTGTAGAGCAGTGTAACAAGCCTCTCCTAGCTGCCTCCTGGTGGGGGGAGGCTGGGGAGCTGTGGGGACCTGTTTGAGAGGGTCACTAGTAGCAGCGTAGCACAGGAGGTGTCCTATCGGGTTGAGTCATTGCAGATGATGATGTAGTGCAGCAGACCCCCGTTTTGCCAACCTTGCATTAGGCAGCTTTCCATGTTAAGCGAACTCCCAGTGCCCACAGGTGCAGCAGCCGGCGATTTGTCCTGTGGCCGCTAGGTGGCGTTGCAGCCTCGCACTTTCCCGTTCCCCCGGGTATGGGAAGGTTTGATAAGGTGACCTGGCCCCACCCGGCCCCCGGGGAGATGCCGTCAGTGGGGTCTGCTGTGTAAGGGCTGAAAGAGTCAATTTTACTGACATTTTATGATCTTTCAATCATGAAGGGGAGCAACTGCTTACCCTGACTGAAGCATCTTATCTCGTTTCCAAATTAAAGTGTCTCCTCTTTGTGTGCGAAGAGACACTTTAAGGGGACGCCACAAATGGGAGATGCTTTTGGTTTGGAAAACAAAATATTTATGCAAAGATTTTCATCCAAATTGATTTAGGATTAATGGGGTCAAATTCCATGCTGTGCCCTGTGGCTTTAAGGCATTGGAGAACTGCTGAAGAGGTTAAAGGCCGCAGAGCTGGGTAGCTGGGTGTGGGGCCTCCAAAGTTATTGTGCTCTGGTGAGACTGAGCAGTTGTGGGGATTGTGCAAGCTGTGGTGTTTACATGCACATAGAAAATGTAATGAAACTCCATTTTTAAAACCACTCATGTCTGGGAATGGAAGAGAAGCTCTTTGAAATAAGTGTCCCCTTCATACTCTTCAAGATCACTGGCTCCAATACTTAGCTGCCTCAGGGAACTCAGTGGTGGTGCATTTGAGGGCGGATCGAGAGGTTTCTGGTTCAAGTCCAGCTGCTCTCTTACATGTCCTCTTTTTTAATTGATCTATATTTTCATATCCATCTCCTGTATGTTCAGGAGTTCTGCTGAACGGGGACGTGAAATGAATTTCATCATTCAATATATTCCTGTTAAAATGTACAAACACTGAGGAAAGCTGTCCATCAGCTGAAATCCGTTTCGGTCCTCTGAGGCGGTAGTTTGTTTTCATTCTTGAAACAAAGATAGAGTACGACTGTAGATTTGCAGGTCCTTGTTCTCCACGAGCGATGCTGTGCAGAAGAAGAAGAACCAGTGGCTATCAAGTGGACACTAGGGAGTTTAGACTTACCTTCCAAGGGGAGTATTGGGGGCAAAAGACATATCTGGCTTCAAGACTACGCTTAATACGTTTATGGAGGGGATGGTATGATGGGCTAGCCTAATTTTGGCAATGAATTTGGCAATTGATCTTTGATTCTCAGCAGGTAAGTATGCCCAGTGGTCTGGATGGGATGTTAGATGGGTTGGGATGTGAGTTACTGCAGAGAATTCTCTCGTGGGTGCTGGCTGGTGAGTCTTGCCCACATGCTAAGGGTTTAAGTGATCAGCATCTTTGGGGTCGGGAAGGAATTTTCCTCCAGGGCAGATTGGCAGAGGCCCTGGAGGTTTCTCGCCTTCCTCTGCAGCATGGGGCACTGGTCACTTGCTAGAGGATTCTCTGCAGCTTGGGGTCTTCAAAGCACAATTTGAGGAGTTCAGTAAGTCAGACATAGGTTAGGGGTTTGCTATAGAAGTGGATGGGTGAGATTGTGTGGCCTGCGTTGTGAAGGAGGTGGGACTAGATGATCATTATGGTCCCTTCTGACCTTCGAGTCTATGAGTCTATGAGCCCATGAGACCATGGGAGGGTGGGGAGGAGCTGTGAGGCCGGCGGGTGTGTGCGGTGCAGGGCATTTGGAGTGTGGGGGCTGCTGGGGGGCCGGTGGGTGCCTGGGCTGCTGCTGCTGCCCCAGCCGGGTCTGTATGGGGGAGAGATCTGCATTTGCCCCCTTTGTGCCCAGCTCTGGGGGGCAGGGAGGGTTCGGACTCTTTGCGGTGGCTGGAGCCAGCCGCTGAGCCAGAACCTGCCGGCGAGGGGAGAGACCTGGGGGAAAGAGCTGCGGCTGAGCAGGAAAGTGAGTCTGGAATTCAGCTCTCACCGCCCCAGATCTGCCGCTGAGGCCAAAGCAGAGGGTTCTTTTGGTTCAGTTCTTGGGTAACCTGCATTGAGCTGTGCGCTCATTGCTTACAATCCCTTCAAGCCTATCTTTGCATAGTTAATCAGTGTGTGTTCTATTTCCCCCTAAAACTCTTTGTGTTGCTAGATGTGGTTGGGGCACCTGCTCAGGACCAGAGACTGGTGCATGATCCTCTCCACTTGGAGGGAGGAGCAGACTGGGTAATAAAGTGATCCCGTCAGGCTTTTGGCCAGGGCAAGACGCTGCAGCACTGGGGACCTAGGCTGGGGAGCTGGGGAGAAGCTTCCTGGTCCCTGCAGCTGGGTGTGTCCCTGCCTGTGCAAAGGTTTGTGTGAGTGCAGGGACGGGAGCGAGCTGCATCTTCTCCCAGCAGCAGTGTGAGAGGGAGCCCAGGCTGGGGAGACAGAGAGCTCAGCGGTACCCCAGCTCCAAGTTGCACCCCTGGGGGCCTTTAAACGTTAGGAACCATCAGAGCTAAGGTGACGTTTATAAACTTTGTGCAGTGCTGTTGTGCATGCGTGTTATGATACAGACTCACAAGCGTGGCCTTGGGGTGAATTCTCTGCCCCCGACAGCCTGTGAGCGCGAGGAGGAGCCTCCTTGGGGTTTTCCCCTTTCCCACTGCTAATTGAGTGAGAAGACAGATGTCCCTGTGGAGCAGATAAGAGCCTCAGAGAGGTTTCATGTTGTAGCACCTCAGCTCCTACCTATTACTTGGGAACAGCTCGGCTCCTACCATTTTTGGGGCATTCAGAGAAATGGACCCCTGAGCCCCAGAAGGAACTGCAAGGGAAGCCCAGAGCTCTCACTTCAGATGCCAGGCAGAAGCCCTGAGCCCAGGTACCCAGAGTGCCGTCAGGAGTTGGGAAGGGCATGAAAGTCCTGAGCCCAGTGCCCCAGCCCTGGCTGCAGCCACAGGGGGCCAGAAGCTCTGAGTCCGGGCACCCAGAGATGTGACTGGAGCAGAAGCTGCCAAGGCCAAAGCCCTGAGCCCAACACCGGGCTGATGCAGCACACTCACTTCTGCATTGCCTCTGCAAGTGCGTCTGATATCCCCACGGAGAGGAAGTCCTGTCCCCAGCCGGGCAGAGAAACAGCTAGGAGGCCCCTACTGGGTTCTCCTGGCTGGGGGGTCCAGCAGGACAGGGAGATCGGATTTCACGGGGCAGGGCTAATTCGATCTAGCCAAAAATGGCACAACAAAAACCAATGGCTGTCAGCTGAAGCGTAAAAATTTCGTAACCTTTTAATCATTTTTGAAAATCCTGACTTTCTTTTCCTAATTATTTTATGGTTTATTTTATTAATGAAAGCAAACTTAAGTAATGTTAATTGAAGGGTTTTGGTTTGTTACTTTCCTTATTTTTTCTTAATATATAATAGTTTTTTCTTTCTATGTACTGTTTAAACAATGAAGCTCTTACTCATCTGTTCTTTTCAATATATATTTTATTGCCATTCTTATCTTTGTGAAGGTCCCTTTTTCACCACTCAATCCTGTGTTTATCAGAGAATTGAAAGTAATTAAATTAAACTGTATTAAAACAAAACTCATTTTATGCAACTTCAGTTTCCGCTAAAGTTCTAAGCTATAACCCTGAATGTGCAAGGAGCAGATAAACAATATCCAAGAAAAAGAGCTGGAATTTTTCATCTTATTTTCACCTAGTCCTTACTAAGGAAAGTAGCAAACAATTGCCCTTTGTAAAGAAACACTGCACCCTACTACAGTACAAACTCAAATGAGCACAGCAGGAGGCTATCGCGGCTATCCACATCTGGCCCTGTTTCTTTACAAACTTCCTTTCTGTAATGATGCTCTGGTAATAAGGGGGCAATCAGTCATCAAAGGTAGCTCTTGCCATGGTAGCCAGGTTGCTATTCATTCTCCGCAAGTATGCAAATGAACTGGAGGGACGGGTGCTGAATGGTGGGTCCTCTCTGATGTCACAATGCTACTGCTCAGCCAGCACCAGGTAGCAGCAAATGTGCAGTGTGTATGAGGGGAACAGGGTTTCCCAGGGCTCCTGTTTCCCCAAATTTCCTAAAGAAGACAATAACCTAACTACATAGAACACGCATTAATGATGATACCACACACATGATAATTAGTCACTGAAATTTGATTCAAGTCTCTCATGGCTGTTTTAGAAACAAGGGTTCCAAAAAAGGAGAGACCTTGTAAAACAGAAAATGTTGATGCTCTGATGTATTTGCAGTTGTGTTAAAATTGAATACTGTGACGTTACATGTTGGGCAGCGTTTCTGTACGTGCTTGCATGCTAGGCAGCTCAGTAAGGCAGAACAAACTTGGGACTTAGCACCAGTCAGTCAGCAGGTACCCAGTGAGTTGTGCCTCTCTGTTATAGGCAGTAGCCTATGTTCTCTCCCTCTGATTTTTGGGTTCTTATGTGCTATTGTTCTGGTCTTAATAAACAAATTGACAAGATATTGCAAACTTTCAGCAAGAATATTTTATGTTTTCTCTAACTTGTCTGCTTGTGTGCCACAAAACAGAAAAGCCACAGTCTAAAAAAAAATAAAAAAAAATCTGAAGCCAAAAGTCCTTTCGAAAGAAAAAAAAAAGAAAGTTTTCCAGCACAACATTTATTTCAGCTGGGAAATGTTGATTCCTTGTAATTGAGACATTCCCTGGGAACACGTCCATCTCAATGAGATGTTGTTTGGTGGCTTCCCACCAAAATGGAAGAGTGGAAGAGTTCAAAAGTTGTTGTAGGAGAGTCACAGCATTGCCACCCTCACTGCCGTCCTGCTTTCAGACCTGGGCTTGGAGGGAAGGAGCCACCAACCATTCTGAAACTACAAGACATTCCCAAATGTGGAGGTGGCCACAGGGGTCAGAAGCCCTGAGCCTGGGCACCCAGAGATGTGGCTGAAGCAGAAGCTGCCAAGGCCAAAGCCCTGATCCCAATGACAGGCTGATGCAGTGCACTTGCTTCTGCACTGCCTCTGGAGGTGCATCTGATATCCCTACGGAGAGCATCCATACAGGGGAAGTCCTGTCACAAATCCAGAAGACAAACAGCTAGGAGGCACCTACTGGGGTGCTCCTGCCTGAGGGGCTCCCAGCAGGACGGGGAGATCGGATTTCATGGGGCAGGGCTAATTCAATCTAGCCAAGAAAGGCACAACAAGAACCAATGGCTGTCAGCTGAAGCCTGAGAAATTCAAATGAAATGTAAGGCACACATTTTTGACAGTGAGAGACACTAGCCACTGGAACAAATTACCTAGGGGAAAGGTGGATTCTCTGTTTCCAGCTATCCTCAAATCACAACTTGTTGTCATTCTGGAAGGTGCCTTTTAGTGAATTCCTACAAGCGATTGGGCTTAATATCGTGCTAAGTGTGTGAAATTTCATAGCCTGAGAAATAGAGGCCAGATTAGGCCATCAAATTGTTTCTCAACTGACACCTCTGTGAAAAACTCATTGTGGGGTGAGGAACAGACTCTGCTGTTTTACTGGGTAGCCTGCTTGCTCCCCAGAATCAATAATGACCAAGTGGGGAGATCTTGGGGTGCAACTCAAACATCGGGGGGCAGACATCAGGCCTGCAAGGGAAAGGTGAGTGTGGCAGTGACTTCACAAAGGCCTTTGGCAGGAATTCAGCCTATTGGGCAAAGACGATGAGGCGGATGTGACCTCACAGAGCTCCCTTGACAACAGCCAGGCAGGACAGGGATGGGGCAGGGGGAAGCTCGGAGACCCCTGTAGCCTGGTTGCAGCAAGCCTCCATCTTTGCTGTCTCTCTGTGAGGACCAAGGGGATTGGTGGGGAGGAGATACTTTGTGAGTTTTTTTCATTTCTGTGTTTAGATTTTGTCGAAAGAAGTCATCACCTGTGTAGAAAGTAAGACAAAATATAGGCTCTGTGTACAAGATAGAGGATTCAAACCTGGGAACCACCAACTCTGAAAAAGACTTGGGGTCATGGGGATAATCAGCTCCCCATGAGTTCCCAGTGGCCAAAGGGCAAATGTGACTCTTGGAGCCATACAAAGAGCAGAATCTCAAGTAGAAATAGAGAGGTTCCATATTTGTGTACTGAGCACTGGTGCAACCACTCCTGGAAAATTGTGTCCACTTCTGGTGTCCACAGTTTGAGACAGATGCTCTCACATTGGACAGGGTTCACAGAAGAGCCACATGAATGATGAAAGGATTAGAAAACCCTCCTTGTGCTGACAGAGTACAGGAGCTCATTCAAAGAGAAGGTTAAGCGGTGAGCCTAAGGGAAGAAATATTTACTAATGAGCTCTTCACTTTAGCAGATAAAGGTTAAGAGCAGACAATGGCTGAAAGTTGAAGCCTAGACCAATTCACACTAGAGAGAAAGCGCGCATTTTTAACCTCAGGGTTTGGAGCCATTCACCGAGGGTTGTGCTGGATCCTCCACAACTGGCCTTTTTTAAAAAAAATCAAGATTGTGTGATTTTCTAAACAATCTGCTTTAATTTCTGTGGGAATTATTTTCAGGAAAATTCAATGGCCGATGTTAAATAGAAAGTCAGACCAGAGTGGTTCCTTTTGACCTTGGAATTTATGAATCTGTGACTCTCTGCGGGTGTTTGAAATTTGTCCTTTTGGGCTTCCCTCTTCCTCCTTTCCTCTTTTCTCATCTTCTCTTTCCTCTTATTCCATTTCTTCCTGCTGATCTTCTTCCTGGGATCAGGTAATGAAAGTCTGCATCATCATGGAAATGCACAAGAGGACTGAATTAAGGGTGCCCAGGGCAACACTTATTTGGACATTTGCTAACAAGAGAACGTAAAATTTCGTAACCTTTTAATCGTTTTTGAAAATCTTGACTTTGTATTTCCTAATTATTTTATGGTTTATTTTATTGATGAAAGCAAACTTAAGTAACGTTAAATGAAGGTTTTTTTGGTTTGTTAATTTCCCTATTTTTTTCTTAATATATAATAGTTTTTTCTTTCTATGTACTGTTTAAACAATGAAGCTCTTACTCATCTGTTGTTTTCAGTATATATTTTATTGCCATTCTTATCTTTGTGACAGTCCCTTTTTCACCACTCAATGCTGTGTTTATCAGAGAATTGAAAGTAATTAAATTAAACTGTATTAAAACAAAACTAATTTTATGCAACTTCATTTTCAGTGAAAGTTCTAAGCTATTACCCTGAATGTGCAAGGAGCAGATAAACAATATCCAACAAAAAGCTGGAATTTTTCATCTTATTTTCACCTAGTCCCTACTAAGGAAAGTAGCAAACAATTGCCCTTTGTAAAGAAACACTGCACCGTACTACAGTACAAACCCAATGAGCACAGCAGGAGGCTATCCCGGCTATCCACATCTGGCCCTGTTTCATTACAAGCTTCCTTTCTGTAATGATGTTCTGGTAATAAGGAGGCAATCAGTTGTCAAAGGTAGCTCATGCCATGGTAGCCAGGTTGCTAGTCATTTTCCCCAAGTATAAGAACATAAGAACGGCCGTACCGGCTCAGACCAAAGGTCCATCTAGCCCAGTATCTGTCTACCGACAGTGGCCAATGCCAGGTGCTCCAGAGCCAGAAGGGTACCCTGAAGTGACCTACCACAGGACAGGCCCAACAAAGAAAATAACAGAACGCCACTAGCCGTCACCTTCAGCCCCCAACTAAAACCTCTCCAGCGCATCATCAAGGATCTACAACCTATCCTGAAGGATGATCCCTCACTCTCACAGACCTTGGGAGACAGGACAGTCCTCGCTTACAGACAGCCCCCCAACCTGAAGCAAGCACACACCACACAACAACTATAATAACCAAGGAACCTATCCTTGCAACAAAGCCAGTTGCCAACTCAGTCCACATATCTATTCAGGGGACACCATCATAGGACCTAATCACATCAGCCCCACCATCAGGGGCTCCTTCACCTGCACATCTACCAACGTGATATATGCCATCATGTGCCAGCAATGCCCCTCTGCCATATACATTGGCCAACCCAGACAGTCTCTACATAAAAGAATAAAAGGACACAAATCAGACGTCAAGAATTATAACATTCAAAAACCAGTCGGAGAACACTTCAACCTCCCTGGATGCTTGATTACAAGTCGCAATTCTTCAACAAAATAACTTTTCCAAAAAAATTTCCCCATGCTAATTTTTCCCCTAGTGTTACTCACACCTTCTTGTCAACTGTTTGCTATCCTGATTATCACTACAAAAAGTTTTTTTTTCTCCTGCTGATAATATCCCACCTTAATTGATTAATCTTGTTAGAGTTGGTCTGGCCACCCCCATTTTCATGTTCTCTGTATATATATCTTCTTACTGTATTTTCCACTGCATGCATCTGATGAAGTGGGTTTTAGCCATGAAAGCTTATGCCCAAATAAATGTGTTAGTCTCTAAGGTGACACGAGTACTCCTCGTTCTATAAACTACAATAGGGCCAGGATTTCATCCCATGATATCAAAATTCATCTTAGTAAAAGTATCAATGAATCAGTTTGCAGGATTTATATCAAGCATCCTAAAGTAGTTAGATCTCTCTAATTAAGAGATCATCTCTCTGCTGGAGAATGTTATCTTAGGATAATGGTCTCCCGCTGCCGAAGCATTTATGGAAAAAATGTTGACGTGTGATATTTATTTTCAAAACCTAAGGCTTTGATCCTCTCTCAATGTTCTGTTACGATGACTTTGTTTCTGTTCAAATTATCAGAATATATATCTAATAATTTTCTCAGCTGAATGTTGAAGCAGTAAAGTAACAGATGTTTCCCAAACAGTTATTGACCTGAAGCATCGTGATTCGTTTAGAACAACTTATTGTTTGATTCAGCCAGTCAGATCAGTTCAGTTTATCCATAAAAACACATCCAGAGAAAGTTGACAATGGTGATGGAGAGAGGGTGGGTGAGAGAGGCTGAGCTGTTGTCTTAAATACTCTTTATGCATCTGATTAATTAGCACAGATTTAATTTAATATACATCTAGTTTAAAATTGGAAGAACTTTACTACTTACTCTCTACTTTCTCTTCATGTAAATTCAAGCATTGCACTATGCAAACTTGGGACAGCTATAATGTTAAAGAACCTGAATCTCTAAACAGGACTCAGGGAGGGCATTCGGATAAAAATCCCAGCACCTTCCCTCTTCTGACATTTGGGGAAGAGGAGTTCTCTGGGCTTCTCCCCAGGGCATCGCCCTGATCCCACCCCCCTATATTTCATATTTACTGCTGATTGATAGATTTAACCCTCCAGTTGGTTTGGTGGCTTTAGCTGGTTTTGTCAAGCTCTGTTATTGTCTCTAATTCCTTCATCAGCACAGGGAAAATACAATGAATCAGCCTGGCTGATTCTCCTCTGTGTGTCTTTAAAAATACAGTGAATTTAAAAGACACTATTATTGTTTATTTTTTGTTTGCACAGGTTCCATTCTGGGAGCTATGTATACAAGTCATTGTTAAACCTCAGGAACATCTGAGTTCAACTCCTTTAAAATAATGTTTGAACTATAAAGAAAATTAAACAGTGATTTCTTTTGAAATGTCAAGCTATTTTGCCCTTTTTCTAAAAAAATTCTCCGTGTCAACTAAGTCCTTGGATTGTTTGAAAACAAAATGTATTTTTGCATGGGGAAAATTTTATGTTCAATACCCACATGAGTAACTCGTGGGTGCTGGGAATCCTTGCAAGGGGGGACAGAAGGAAGCACTGTCCCTCCTCAGTATGCAAAATGGGAAAAGATCAATGGCTGGAGTAGCTCCCACTGCTCTAATACCCTATTAAAGTCAATGATTTATGTACATAACTATAGGCACTCAAGTATGGAAATTTTGGCCTATGTGATTTGACCAGGGCCACAGTGGGAGCCAGTGTCAACGCTAGGATTAGTCCTTTGTTCTCATCCCTGAGCCCACTACATACTATATTGCCTCTTCTATTTGTCTGCCCCTTTTTGTGGTCAAACGTCATGCTGGATGCTCAGCAGAAGAACTTGTGATGGTCCTAGTGTATCAACGGTAGCCTGAGTGGTGCTGCCCACTCCAGCTGCAAAATGATCTGGGGCCTTCCCAAAAATCAAAGAGCTTCTGGCTGTGATTTGTCAGTCCTCAAAGGCCAGCCAGGTGACTGTAAATAACTTACAATCATTAGGAAAAATTAGTATCAAGATTCCAACTCTAGCAGTCAGACAACATTGGTTCAATTTACAAGAGATTACTTTTTATATTCCTTGGTTCCCCCCAAATTAGGAAGGGCCTGTGACCACAGGTCCTGCAGGGTACAAAGGGAAGGTCTACATCCCTTTTCTCTTTGTGCATAGTCCTGCCTGCTACGTTTTCAGTTTCAGTTCTGCTACCACAGTACTGATCAGCACATAAGTATAGAAAAGGGCACACACACACACACCCCTCCTGGTGTTGGGAGGGGAACACAGGAATGTTATGTGCTCTTATTCAGCACATAAGAATGTTATGGCACATAGGAATGTTATGGAATAACATAGGAATGCCTTAGGGCACATAGGAAAGGGCACGCTGGTAGCACACGGCCAGGTGGACCAGTGTGCCTCTGGCTCCCAACGGGGCTGCGCACCTGTGTCTGTCTGTCTCCCCCCCAGCTCCACCAACGTGGCCTGATAGTTCATGCTTGCGATCTGGTCACCCTCCCCCTCCGTCCATCCTTCACTCCCTTCCCTGCGTCTCTCCATCCTTGTCCTCTGTCCCGTCCCCTGTCTCCATCCGTCCCTGCCCCCTTCGTCCCCTCCGTCCCATCCCTGCATCCCCCCAGCCCTGTCCTCTGTCCCGTCCCCTGTCTCCATACGTCCCTGCCCCCTTCGTCCCCTCCGTCCCGTCCCTGCATCCCCCCAGCCCTGTCCTCTGTCCCATCCCTCCCCACCCTGCACAGCCTGCCCGGTGCTCCGCGGCTGGGAGCAAGACGGTGCCCGGTGCTGGATCGCAGCGCAGGGGAGCTGCCCGGCCCCACCTGGCGAAAGTGACCGGGGCTGAGCTGGGCTGCAAATGAACTGGAGGGGACGGACGGAGACAGGGGACGGGACAGAGGACAGGGCTGGGGGGTGCAGGGACGGGACGGAGGGGACGAAGGGGGCAGGGACGGATGGAGACAGGGGACGGGACAGAGGACAGGGCTGGGGGGACGCAGGGATGGGACGGAGGGGACGAACGGGGCAGGGACGGATGGAGACGGGATGGAGGACAGGGCTGGGGGGATGCAGGGACGGGACGGAGGGGACGAAGGGGGCAGGGATGGATGGAGACAGGATGGGACGGAGGACAGGGCTGGGGGGATGCAGGGATGGGGTGGAGGGGACGAAAGGGGCAGGGATGGATGGAGACAGGGGACGGGACAGAGGACAGGGCTGGGGGGATGCAGGGACGGGACGGAGGGGATGAAGGGGCAGGGACGGATGGAGACAGGGGACGGGACAGAGGACAGGGCTGGGGGGATGCAGGGATGGGACGGAGGGGACGAACGGGGCAGGGACGGATGGAGAAAGGGGACGGGACAGAGGACAGGGCTGGGGGGACGCAGGGAAGGGAGTGAAGGATGGAGGGAGCGGGAGGGTGACCAGATCGCAAGCGTGAACTATCAGGCCACGTTGGTGGAGCTGGGGGGGAGACAGACAGACACAGGTGCGCAGCCCCGTTGGGAGCCAGAGGCACACTGGTCCGCCTGGCCGTGTGCTACCAGCGTGCCCTTTCCTATTGGGGTGCGCCCATGCTGTGCCACAGAGCTCCCCTGCCCAGCACCCCCCTACAACTCTTCCACCACAAATGCACAGTGCTGTGCACACACACCTCGCCCAGCACACCCCTGCCCACAGCCCCACCACAGCTGCCCAGCACCCCACACAGAAACCCCCACTCTCTAGTTTCCCAATACACACAGATTTCCCCTCCCTTCCTTTCTCCCTCCCAGTGCCCTTCCCCACAGCCCCACACCATAACTGCACAATGCCCCACAGACCCGCAGTGCCCTGACACACACAGATCTCCCCATAGCCCAGCACCCTGTTTTTCACCCTTGTTTTCAAGACCCAAAGGGAGAAATCCCTCCCTCCTCCTACTCCATGGGAGGAGGGAAGCGAGATTGAGCTTCTCTATGAATAGCTCCAGTGCCTGATTCTGCTTGAACTTACTTTTCCTAAAAGAGGCACCATTTTTCTCAGTTTTACCGTCACCCCTGGGGTTCTGAATAACAGCAGTGAAACTGACCAAAGCTGCTAGTGCTTGGCAGCATTGTGAGGCGGAATAGAAGCTCTGGAACTGCCAGTTTGCAGACTCAGGAAGACAGGTCTGCACTGGTTTACATTTGGAAGGTTATCTTCAGATAATGAAAGCTGGGCATGTGCTTTCTTCAGTCCCTGACAATGCATGGCAGAGAATACAATTATTAAAGAAAAACAGTTTTAGCCCCTTTTTGCACAGTTACCTGCACTTATACAGGTGGCAACCTGATATTCCTTGCACAATCTACAAGTTTGGGTGCATCGGTAATGCCCTAATTGTATTACCGTTGCACCGTGATTTTGCTTGGTTCTTTTTAACCAAGGTGAAGTATTCCTAGAAAATAGGTGAAACATTTGGATTTGTAACAGTAATGTAAATACTGTGATAAATTCAGTGCCCCTGGCTTCCCATGGTTCCACAATCATAGAAATGGCATTGGAATTTACTTTTATCTTCAGAATTCTTCCCCCCTCCCTCCGCAGATCACCATAAGAACTTCAGGAAGGGCATTTGAAATAACACATAAAAGTGATTCCATGCACAAGTCTAGAGTGTTTTCTGTTTCTCTGGAATTTGGCAGTCTATGGTGCTTAATATGGGCATATATGTTTGATTACTATAGAAATTTTTCAGATCCTGTAAAAAAAAGTCTGTCTTCACAGAATCCTCTCATCATTGGTACAGAAAGTGAAACAGAAGTGCTGCAGTATTTTAGGGTTTCTGGATTTGTTTTTCTCCAGGAAACAATTTTGGTGCTTTTATTATGCCAGATAATTACAAAAAATGTACTATCTTAAAAATATTGGTGATTGGCAGCAGTAGCCCTGGAAACGAAAATGGGTGAGATTTTCAAAAGAGAGTAAGTGATTTAGGAACATAAGTCTCATTAACTTTTAATGGGACTGGCATTTCTAAGTCATGCAGTTTTCAATGTCTCACCCATCATGTAAAATAGGGCTTGAATTTTCTATGATTTAGTTGACCACTGGCATGTACTTTCAGTATTTTCAAAAAGCATATACCAAATGGTAAATTAGAACATGCTGTAGCATGGTTAGTGCTGAATTATCAGAGAAGTAGTTTCAAAACTTCCAATTTTTATGCAGTATGTAGCTATTTATTTGTTCTAAAATCCATACTCTTACTGGCAGACTATTCTCAGACCTTGTAACCTTGTATGACTCTTACATAAACAAAGTTGTAGCTTCTAGTAGAGACTTAACTGATTTGCTCCGCTCTTTGTGTTATAGAGGAAAAATTTGTTCTCAGATGCCGATTCTTGAAATGATGAGGGTTTGTCGATCCCATAAATCACCTTCTTTCAAGGCCGGATCAGATATTCAAACAAGGTTATGAACCTCCTTACTTGTACAGTCATAATTCCAAAACAGGTCGATCAAGAGGAGTTAAGTCCCTGCCCTGTATAATTTATAAACATGAAGCTGAGTAACCTTGGATGACTAAATTAAACTCTAAAATAATAATGAAAAGCTTAGCTTTATTTTAGCAAACTGGTATTACAAGTTTCATGACATAAATGTTAATTATCAATATCTTTGGCACTAGAAAATGGATTTTTCTCTGCACAAAGTCCATTTCTTGGCAGAGGATACATTGGGAACTATCAATATAAAAAGGATTAATGTGGAGACATGAAGAATAATAAAACATTAAGGATGATATCTAAATATTTCAAATAGAGAGAAAGAGGTACATGTCTACCTATAATATGAGTTTTAGGATCAGCGGGCTCAGTTGTTTACAGATTCTGAATGATGCTTTGTTTTGATTCTTGTGAAAGCTTCCTTATTTATTTTCGTGGCCCAGGGTTGTCTCCCTGGTTTCCCTGTTTATATATTATATAATAAGCATGTTAATCAAGGGTGATCATGTTAGGTTCTTTTCATCCATGGTTTAAAACAATTAGAGAAACTCTTTCTTTTCCCCCCCCTTAGCTTAGTCTGCAGAAAAATTCACAAGATGAAATAAGCTCTGTGTGGGTTTTTCCCATGTAGAGTAGTGAAATTGTCCTATTTGTTTTTCTATTTCATATTTCTGTACATGTTAATTTATTTTTATTCCTAAACCATTTCATAAGTTCCTATGTTTAAATATAATTTGAAAGTCAGAGTCACTCTGGGCAAAAATTACTCAGTAAAAAAAATTACTCAGTAAAAAAACTCTGTAACACTGTCTTCAGTGACTCGAGAGCACTAGCACCAGCCTCAGGCAGACTGGTGAGAAGCAGGGCACAAACCCCAAATTGGGTGTGAGGTCTGTATGGAGATTTCACCAACCAAGTATCCAGTGTAAACGCTTCAGGCATTGTAACAGCATTAACATGGAATCACAGACAGTCCTCTTGGGTGATCCCATATATCTCACCATGCAGGTGAGCTCACCTTTGTGACAGGTGGTCCCTTACTCCAGGGGTTCCCAACCTTTTTTTTTCTGAGCCTCCCCACCCCCACCCCACACACGCTATAAAACTCCACTGCCCATGGGCCACAATAACTGGTTTTCTGCAAATACAATCCAGGGCTGGCGTTAGGGGTAGCAAGCAGGGCAACTGCCTGCGGCCCCATGCCACAGGGCCCCCCAAAGCTACATTGCTTAGGCTTTGGCTTCAGCCCTGGTGATGGGGCTCAGGGCCCTGGACTTCAGCCCCATGCGCTGGGACTTCAGCTTTCTGCCCTGGGACTCAGTGAGTCTAATGCCGGCTTTGCTTGGCAGCCCCCTGAAAGCTGCTCACGGCCCCCCAGGGGGGCCCTGGTTGAGAACCACTGCCTTACAGCACGAATTACAGCAATGTTCAAGTTACTGCCAGTCCCAAAGGACCCGTCACTTCCTTAGGTCAATTAAATCTTAGATCTTCCAACAAAGACACTTGTAGCCAGTCCTGTCATAACCTGTATTAAGACTTATTTAAAAGGAAACGAGAGTTGTTAACAAAGTTAAAGCAGGTAATCCTATAGATGCAGATGAGTTGCAGTCTTAAATTTCAAAGGTAATAGAAGCTTCTGTAATAAGCAAGCTCTACATATTCTTTAGGACTAACCCAGGCTAAGCAGCTGGGGATCTCTTGCTTATGCCTAGAAACTTTGCCCCCCCGCCCAGAGTCCAGGCAGCATACAGACAATCAGTTCCTTCTCTATGGGGTTTTTCATCCCCTTCCTACCATGTGCTCTGAGCAGCAAACTCAGCTAATGGGAAGTGAAGAGCACAACAACAGACTTGTGTCCTTGTTAACATCCCATAATAGTCTCTCTGGTGTTGATGGACCTTTCCTGCCAGGCATTCTGTTGCCAATCAGCACTTCACATAGGTAAAGTCTCTCTCCTGTCTGGTGATTTACAGAGCCACAGAGGCTCACAATGCAACTAGTCAGATGATAACTCAGGCAGCAACTTACAAGCATTCAATAAAGTCTAAACACAAAACACATTCTTATGTTCACAGTCTGTATGAGGAGTATCTACTCATTTCGACTCACTGGGGAGCCACAGAAAGAAACAAGGTGTGCTGAGGCAAGAAGGCCCAGTCTCAGAGCCCCCAGGGTCACGCTTCCCAAAGGCTAAAACTAGGCCCAGCCCATGAAAGGGGCACTCCCAGGAGAGACTGTATAAAGGCTGGAGCATTAAATAACTTAGTTAATCTGAGAGAGCTGCCTTGGGGACAATGACAGGGAGAAACCCCAGAGTGACTTCTTTGATTCTGCTCATCTCTGACCTTTGGTTCATAGAATCACAGAACTGGAAGGGACCTTGAGAGGTAGTTAGTCCAGTCCCCTGCACTCAAGGCAGGATGAAGTATTATCTAGACCAGGAGTGGCCAACCTGAGCCTGAGAAAGAGCCAGTATTTACCAATATACATTGCTAAAGAATCATCAGCTCCCACCCCCTGCTCCCAGTGCCTCCCACCCATGGGAAGCCACACTAATCAGCACCCCCCCTCGGGTGGGGGGGAACGGGGGGGATGGAGCGTGGGCACTGCAGGCTCAGGGAAGGGGGTGGGAAGGGGTGGAGTGGGGGCAGGGCCTGTAGCTGAGTAGTGAGCACACCCAGCACATTGGAAAGTTGGTGCCTGTAGCACCAGCCCCGGAGTTGGTGCCTGTACAAGGAGCCGTGTATTAAATTCTAAAGAGCCAGATGTTGGCCACCCCTGATCTAGACCATCCCTGAGAGGTATTTGTCCAGCCTGCTCTTAAAAATCCCCAATGATGGAGATTCCACAACCTCCCTAGGCAATTTATTCCAGTGCTTAACCACCCTGACAGGGAGTTTTTCCTAATGTCCAACCTAAACCTTCCTTGCTGCAATTTAAGCCCATTGCTTCTTGTCCTGTCCTCAGAGGTTAAGAACAATGTTTCTCCTTCCTCCTTGAAATGAACTTTTATGTACTTGAAAGCTGATCATATCTTCTCCTGACTAAACAAACACAATTTTTTCAGTCTTCCCTCATAGGTGATGTTTTCTAGACCTTTAATCATTTTTATTGCTCTTCTCTGGACTTTCTCCAATTTTTCCACATCTTTCCTGAAATGTGGCACCCAGAACTGGACACATTACTCCAGTTGAGGCCTAATCAGTGCAGAGTAGAGCGGAAGAATTACTTCTCATGTCTTGCTTACAATACTCCTGCTAATACATCTCAGGATTATACTTGGGTTTTTTGCAACAGTGTAACACTGTTGACTCATATTTAGCTTGTGATCCACTGTGACTCCCAGATCCATTTCTGCTGTGCTCCTTCCTAGGCAGTCATTTCCTGTCTTGTATGTGTGCCACTGATTGTTCCTTCCTAAGTGGAGTACTTTGGATTTGTCCTCATTGAATTTCATCCTATATTCTCCAGTTTGTCCAGATCATTTTGAATTGTAATTCTAGCCTCCAAAGCACTTGCAGCCCCTCAGCTTGGTATCATTTACAAACTGTATAAGTGTAACAGAGAGACTCTGCTACTGGGAGGGTTTCACTATGTCTAGGAGGGTTACACCCTGGTGGGAGGGGGCTAGGCCTGTACTGGAATAAGGTCATTTTGTGCTACACAGTGTGGCAGAACCTAGAATGTCCACTACCAGGGAAAAATGCTGGGGGGAATTGACATGTGGAAAGGACAGAAACCCTGTCTGAATTCTCTCACATTGCCCTTCTTGCCCTGGCAGGCTACAGAATAATGTCCACCTTTCACCCTAAATCATCCCCTCCTCCCAGCTGGAAGGAAACGGCTGCAATGGAGCTGGCTCAGGTAAGGGATTATCAGGGAGCTGGTGGTGGGTTCTGCTTGGAGGGAGAGGAGAAGTAAATGTATAGGAGGGCGGGAGCTGCTAGAGGTAGTGGGAGGCAGGAACTGTCTAGGGTGTGGAATGGGAGGGGAAAGGATGTGACCAGCCATAAGTGGTAGCAAACAGATCAAAGCAGATTACTTAACAAATAACCAAAAACTCAAACTAAGCTTAACATACTATCTGGATAGAATTTGAATTAGCAGTTTCTCACCCTGACTGATGATACAAGCAGTCCACCAAGTTTCCATACACAAGCTAAAAATCCCTTTACCCTGGGACCAGCAGTTCCCCCAGCTCAGTCTTTCTTCCTCAGGTGTTTCCAGGAGTTCTCTTGTGTGGGGAATGAGGCCAAGAAATGATGTCACACTCCACCTTATGTAGCTTTTCCATATTGCGGGAACCATTTGTTCCAAACTTGTTTCCCAGTCCAGTTTGTGGAAAAATACAGGTACCAAAATGGAGTTCATTGTCATGTGGTCTGCTCACATGCCCTTGCATGCCCTGCTGAGTCATAGTAGCCATGACTCATAGGCTAGCTGAAAAATTCACAAGAGGGCTAAGCTCTTCCACGGTCCATTGTCTTTCTTGATGAGCCATGAACACTGTCTGGCTTCTTTGTTGTACCTGAAAGGCTTGTTGTGAGTGTTACCCAGAGTAAACACATTTGAAATACAGATACAGAGTCAATATCCATAACTTCAGTTACGAACATGATACATGCACACAAATAGGACAGTCATATTCAGCAAATCATAACTTTTCCAATGACACTGAACATGACACATCTTGCACAAAATGCAACATAATTATGTCCTAATCATTTTATAATCATACCACTATGCTGAATGTGTGGTGTAGTGTCAGGGCCTAATTTCAAGGCACAGGAGTTGGGAATGGAACTTCCACTCTTTGTGGAACGGGAAATAACCCTCCAGCCAGGGCTGGGAAAACTTCCCGGACTCCCAGTGCTGGAGCCTGAATCTTCTGACACTTCATTAGTTACCACGAACCCCAATCTTTGTGGCAACTGCAAACTTTATCAATGATGATTTTATATTCTCTTCCAGGTCATTGATAAGAATGTTAAATAGCACAGGGCCAAGAACCAATCCTTGTGGGAACCCCCTAGAAAGAAATCTACTCAAGCATGGTTCCCCATTTACAATCATAGTTTTTAATCTGTTTAATGTATGCTGTGTTTATTTTGTATCTTTCTAGTTTTCTAGTCAAAATATTGTGCTGAACCAAGTCATATGCCTTACAGAAGTCTAGGTAATGTTTTCACGTCTCAGCTCATCAATACTATTAGCTGCAACCAAACTTTTGATCTCACCCAATAAGGATATCCAGTTAGTTTGATTGGATCTGTTGTTTCTGAACCTTTGTTAATTGGTACTAATTATATTACCCTCCTTTACCTCTTTATTAATTAAATCCATATTCGCTGCTCTATTATCTTGCCCAGTATCGGACTAACACTCTTGTAATTAGCTGGGTCATCTCTTTTACACTTTTTAAATATTGGCACAGCATTAGCTTTTTTCTAGTTTTCTGGAATATCCCCATTGGTCCAAGTCCTAATTAAAATCAACATTAACAGTCCTCCACCAGGTCTTTCAAAACTCTTAATACAAGTTATCTGGACCTGCTTATTTAAACATGTCTAACTGTAATAGCTGCTGTTTAACATACTCGTGAGTTATTGTTGGGATGGAGAGACTGTCGTTGTCAACGTCTTATATGATTAAATCATCTGTTTTTCTCCAACTCCAGGAGTGAAATATTTATTGAACACTTTTACCTCTTCTGTATTATTTTTGATAATACTGCCATTTCCATCTAGTAATTTACCACTACCATTGTTAGGGATTAATTTTGTACTTAATATACTTAATAAGACGGTGGTCTTGCTGGGTAAGGAGTCCTGTCGCCTGGGTTATTAGAAGCTGTGGGGTCTCTAAAGAACCTGAGTAGTAATAACTGTATACCTTTATTCATCATACAAGTTTTGCAGGTTTTCTTGCCCCCCCTTTTTTTGCCTTATCTCCCACACGCTAGTATCATTTTTGGACATGTGCCTTTTTGGTGCCGTCAGTCATTTTAAAATTGGATTTAATATATCCTTATTGGCTATAATAATCACTGTAGCTTTCATGCCTTTTCCTCATTTTAAGAGGAAAATATGCCTCCTGTAGAATTCTAAATTGAGTAAATATGTATATGACTCATGCATGGTTTGTGTGACAGTGAGATGAGCTCTTTTAGGAGAGCGTGTAATGTTGCCATTCAGGATCCCATGGGTGAAGGGATAAGAGAGCCGTGGGAGGGGCGGAGAAGGGGGGGCAGTAGATAATTCTGGGGTGCCAGGACATGGGGAGGGTGTGTGCAGGGTTAGAGCTAAGAAGCAGCAGGGAGGTAGGAGGTAGTGAGAGATGAGGAGAAAATACAAGAAGCTCCCAAGGTGCCGGGAAGTGGTGCCGGTTGAGAGTAATGGGAAGAAGGGAGGGAGTGTGGAGGAAGGGCACCCGGGAAGTGGGCTGGGTGGGTCATTGGGAGGAGGAGAGGCTGGGGAATCTAGAGGTGTGGGGGATCCCAGACCTTTAACCCTCAATCCCTACTGAAGCCTTGTTGCTTTAGAGCCTATACTCCAGTTTTATTTCTGTTCAGTTTCACTTCTTTTTACATTTTCCCCCCCAAATATCATTATTTTAACATTTGACCTCCCTCTCCCACTCATAACCCCTCTCCCCATATAACCTCCCCATGTCTATGCTCAGTGACCCTGGCCACTGATCCTGAGTCCTTGCTGCATTCCTCCCTGTGACGATGCGGTTCTGGCGGGACCCAACGGAGAGTGCCAAATCAGGACCAATTGCTCAAACAGGGCAGTCACAGCCCTAGGCTGGGGTTTTTCCACCTCTAAGGCAAACCAAACCAGCCAGACAAAGAGGACTTTGGTTTCACCCCACTGGCTAACCACAAGTCACACAAGCAATTCCCTTAGACACTCCAGTCTCCCAGTATCACCACCAGTGCCACTCGTCCTGGGGATGAATGGTTATGAAAACCAACACCCCAATAAAAGAAAATGGTTCTCTCGATCCCAAAGGACCAAGCCCCAGACCCAGGTCAATATACACATCAGATCTTACCCACAAATCACACTGTTGCCAATCCTTTAGAATCTAAAATCTAAAGGTTTATTCATAAAGGAAAAAAGGTAGAGATGAGAGCTAGAATTGGTTAAATGGAATCAATTACATTCAGTAATGGCAAAGTTCTTAGTTCAGGCTTGTAGCAGTGATGGCATAAACTGCAGGTTCAAATCAAGTCTCTGGAGTACATCCCCCGCTGGGATGGGTCATCAGTCCTTTGTGCAGAGCTTCAGTTTGTAGCAAAGTCCCTCCAGAGGTAAGAAGCAGGATTGTAGACCAGATGGAGATGAGGCATCAGCCTTAGATAGGCTTTTCCAGGTGTAAGAACCTCTTTGTCCTTACTGTGGAAAATTACAGCAAAATGGAGTCTGGAGTCACATGGGCCAGTCCCTGAATACTTTGCTGAGTCACAAGGCGTGTCTGCCTTCTCTCCATGGGTCAATTGTGTAGCTGATGGTCCTTAATGGGCCATCAAGCAAGCTGGGCAGAGCTAACACCAACTTGTCTGGGATGTTTCCCAGAAGCACAGCACCAACTTGAAATACAGACAGTATAGAGCCAATATACATAACTTCAACTAAAAATGACACATGCACACAGACAGCATAATCATAACCAGCAACCCATAACCTGGTCTTAGACACCTTATATGACCCCCTTTACCTAAGATTTGGTGCCACTACAGGACCTTGGTTGCAAAGCATGTTCTGTATGGTCCCAGTTTATACCAATAACGTCACACTCCCTCCCATAGCAGGGCCGCTACCCAGACACAAATGGGCACTTTGTTGATGATGTCACTGGGTGGTTGTGTAGCCCGTACAATTGTTACACCTATAAGATTACATATTCCGAAGCCCTTCACACCACTCGGGCTTATCTCTATAGACCCATACAGTCTCTTCCCCAGTGTTCCCTTCCCAGCTCTGATGCTGCAGAGCATTTACCCCCGTCCTCCTTCCCAGCCTTGCCTGTGTCCCTGTTCCTGTTCCCCCCACTTAATAAACATGATTCCAGTTTCCCTTCCCTCTCCTGTTTGACCCCAGTTTATATAGTCATATTCTCAGCTACACCTAGCACGACTGATTGTACAGAAGAGAGAAACAATTAGAGAACCAGACAGATAAACAACAGAAAAGTGAGGGCCATAAAGATAGAACAATACAGAAATGAGAGTTTCACAGTCAGAGCCATTGATAAGTGATTTCTTGCCAGACAGGATGCTGTCAAACTAAGTTTCTTTTATCCATCTTACGATCTGTTTCTTTATCTGGTGGTGATGGGCATCATACAGACAGGATCGTCTTCCTAACAGCCTAATAGCACCTTATTTCAGTGTGACTGGTTTGGGATGAGAGGATGTGACCCTTCGCTTCCCAGCTAATGGCTGCCCCTGCTGCTTAGCCAAAGTCCTTAGCCTAAGAAAAAGGCCTCAGACTATCCTAGTGAGAGAAGACCCATACACAGGCAGACTGAGATTTTCATTCTTTGTTTTCATACTCCTGTAACTAGTTAAGTGATAACAAACACTTTTAAGTTCTTAATGTATAGGCTTTACAGGCAGGCCTGAATATCTCTATTCTAACAGAGGATTCTACCCCTTCCCCCATTCTGTGTTTGTCTTTTCTATTTAGATTGTAAATTCTTCTCACAGAGTTCCTACCATATTGGGAAACAAATGGTTTTACATCTTCTGATGGCACACCTATTAGGTATGCATCACTGATGAGATATATCCATTGGTTAACAGTAATAGTTACTGTTTCAGAGCGGCCAATCCAAATTAAAAAAGTAAAAGCTCACTGGAAATTAGACCCTTATGCTATGGAAAATGAGAAAGCTGATAAATTGGCCCGTGAAGGAGCCCGATCAGGAGAATTTTGGGAAGGTAAGGATCAGGAGTATTCTGTTATTACCCCTAATCCTAAATGTCCTATAGCTGCAACTAAATTGGTACAACCCAATATACCAGATCTAAAAGACATGCAAAAATTGGATAAGGACATAATAAAAGTAATTTTAGAGCTTTCCAAAATAGACAAAGAGGGATCACTAACAATAGACCCTTTGTACAAACGACATGAACAGCAGTTACAAGTCGTAGATGGAGTTCTCATGTATACAGGAGGTCCTTTCCCTGTGTGGGTAGTTCCAGCTCACCTACGGAGGGAAATGATGTACATGGTCCATGACACTCCTACAGGAGGACATCAGGGAGTGGACAAAACTGTCCAACATCTTGCATCTGTAGGGTGGTGGCCACTTCTTAGGATGGATGTGCAACAATATTGTGAAAATTGTCTGGCATGTGCCCAAGCTAATCCTACTCCATCCAAAAGAAATGCGCCACTAAGATCCCAGGTGTATGAAGGTCCGTGGATGGCTTTGCAGATTGACTTTGTAGGTCCTTTGCCAAGGACCCAAAGAGGTAACCAATATTTATTGGTGACTATCGATCCTTTCTCAAAGTGGATAGAGGCATTTCCTCTTAAAGAAAGTGTGGTAGTAACCCGATTACTTGCAAAAGTTGCAAGTGTCTTGGTACATCCTGATGATAGAGGAGAGGATCTAGGATCCTCGACATGGAGAATACTGATTGCTGCTCCAGTATCTATAATGAGATTCCTGTCTAGTCCCTCTATCACTGCAGATATTGTGGGTCTTCCACTTGTATCTCTGCCTAAAGGGGTTATGACTACACTCGGGGTTGTTTGTAGTCATGCAGCATATGCTGTCAGATAATCTAGGGGTTCTTCCTCTATCTCCTCAGAGGCAGCCAATTCTGGAGGAGTGGCTGTCCACTGGGGAAAAGGGGATGGATCAACGGAGGCCACTGGACGGTTCAAGGTTGCTGAGCCTTGGCCTTCCATCATCATCAGCTCATTCACACGGGCATGAAGTTCTTGGATAGCCCGTCGTTGAGCTTCAAGCGTCTGTTGCACTGTTCTAAACATTTTCACAACTGAGTCCTCAGTTTTGTGCAAAGGCGGTGATTTAGGTCTCTGCAGACGTGAACTGTTCTGTGCAGCATCTGAAAAGAAAGGAACACGATCCCGGGCTCCTGCATAGGATCCAAACGCATAACCCTGTCGAGGGGCCTGGCCACTCGAAGGTCCAGGGTTATTACGTGGGTTAGGGTCATTTTGCCAACGTTGATACTTAGGGAATTTAGGAACTCCTCGTCCCAATCCTGGCTGAGGTCGAGGTCCCTCAATCCTCACCGTAGGATTAGTTTGTGGTTCCTGAAGTACTGCAACCGGGGCTCCACGCTGACCTAATTTAGAGCCTCCCTGTGCATATGCTTTAGCCAATAAGGCTAATGTTCTTTTTAAAGAAATATCATCAGTGATATGCATATTAACCATTTCTCTTAACTGAGGAATAGAATTATTAACTAGCAAACTGATGTATGGCAGTTCATCTGTTTCTTCTTTGATATGACTCCGCCAAGCTGCACTTAACCGCAAATGAAACTGATGTGGAGTTTCATTAGGTTTCTGCTTTAAGTTAGACAGAATTGCTACTCCAGCTTGTCCTGGGTGCTGATTATGTTCCAATAGGGCTACTGTTTCTTCAAAAGTTTTCTCTCCTACCCTAAACTTAAGTGGCAAAGTACTCCACAATGCTCGATTCACTGTGAGTTGTAAGATTTTAACCCAATCTTCCCTTGTTAAGCCAAACACTTTTGCTGTCTCCTGCACACGTTGTGCATGCATAGCAACTGAAGAATCCTCCATCATTCCTACTTGCTTAGCTACTAGGTCTAAGGTTTTAATATCTGTAACAACTGCTACAGGACAATCAGAATTGGAACCTGCAATTCCTTCTTCTGGATCTGAATCTGAGCTTTCATTTGAGCTTAAATCCACAATTTCTATTCCTTGCCTCCTTCTACCTGGATTCACATTTTCCTCATCTGAACCATCAAAACTTTCCACTGGAGATAATCCTGGGTATCTAGGATAATTTTCCATGAAATGTCTATGGCTTACATTCAAAGTGTCTCCACACTGACGCAGGACATCCCTTAGTCCACTGAAATCTGGTGTGGTAGGGCGTTCTACCGATACACTAGGTGATACCAGCATATACCACGGGGGTGTAGAGGCTCCACAAAATTCCTGGGGTCTAGGCAATGTTGATTGCCCGAATGCCAATAAATGTCCACCCAAAGGGACTGGATCTTCTACTCTATATGGTGCTAATGTAAAATTGGGTGGAGGAGCAGGAATTCTACTCCTGCTTGTTGTTGTAGCTCTCTTTGTAACTTAGAGATCACTACATCACATGCATTAGCTACAAGTGTTACCTGTGATACGGCCTCTTCTAATCCTTGAACAATGACCGATTTTAAAGGCACTGCTTCTTCACTTACAGAAGCTGTCTCTACAGAAGTAGAGATCTTTTCCTCTTTCCCTGCTTCTCTGTTTGTGTCACTAACTGCTTCACTGACTGTGACACTTGTCTCTGCCTCCTGAACTGTCATTTCAGAACTTCCGTCTCTTATCGGCAGACTGTCAGTTACTTCTGCACTGCCAATTTCCTCCTCTGACTCCACAGATTCAATCTGCAACTTTGCTTCTGAAGGTACTGTGTTTGCTTGAGCAAATTCACTTGTTTTACTTCTAGTCACTGGTCCAATAGGATTTTCTACCTCTGTCGGTTCCACCATACCAATAGGGATGGGAATCAATTCTTCAACCTCTTCTGCTATATTTTCTCCCTTTTCTAGTTCTTTAATCTTTTCCAACAACCGACCACGGTCTACTTTGTAGGTTACCAGCATCTGCTGAACTTCCCTGATTAACTCCATCTTTTATCCAATTTTTTTCCCAATGAACTACAAGCTACAAGCAAGCATTCAACAGCTATTCCCTTCACCACTTTTGCTCTTTTCTTTTTCTGCTCTGTTTCTTCCTCAAATACATTACTCACAAAACCCCACGGGTTTCTCTGCTCAGAAATCATTCCACTATTTCTCAGCTGCTCCAAACCTTCACCATGTTCCTGAATATATCTCCTAGCAAAGTTTTCCAAAGCTAAACTGCTAGAAACTCCAACACACTCCACTCCTGTTCTATCTTCACTTTTAACACTCTTAATACGAAATAGAGAATTCATCTCTTTCTTCTTCTAGTATATTCACTAGAATCTAGTATAGTCTAGTATATTCACTAGAATCAATCCTCTGTTGATTTAATTCTGATCCAAAAAGGCGTCCCTTTTACAGAAAACAACAGGAATAATACCCCTTAACCGGTTTAAACACTATATCATAAAAGTCCCAAGTAAATAGAGGAGTGGGGATACGTTCCTCTCTTCTCTCAATGGCTTATAGCAGATCGAGAGGTCTTTCCTCTGTCGGGACCTGCCAAATATTGGGGGAATACTGAGGCAGACGGATCAGAGGTGCAGTCCGGAAGAGTTAATGGGACTAAGATAAGGTATCTTTGAACTATTCAAGTTCTGACTGATTGCGGCCTTTCTGGCGGCTATGAATACCTTGCTTTATTAACTCCCCGCCACCACTAGTGTGGGTCACTGAATTCCGTGCTACTGCAAATATTTTATTCGGTACCATTCATTAACTTCTTCAACATATAAAAACCCCTTTCTGTGTGCGCTTATCACTTTAAAACAATATTACTATATTCAGTTATCAATACAGTTAAAACCTTTAGGCAAAAGTGAAAGTAAAGACCTTAAGATGCTTAACCACAATACAAAATGGAAATACTGGGTGTACTGCCAGCAACAATAATCATAGGAAGTTGACTCTGGTTTAAGAGTTTCAGAGTTTACTGAAGTTAACTATTTACTTGCGTTTCAAAGGGTCCAGGAATACCTGGATATCTGAAATTCCTGTCACACACTCCTTAAATCTCCTCCTGCTGGCTCGCCAGCCTGTAGCCTGATTTGGGGAGGGTTAGTAGGGACAGTGGAATTTATCCACTTAATTTAGTTGTATTTAATAATTAATTTTCTAATTAATTAAGAATGTTAATAATAATTGATAAAGATTAATAATATGGATATGGCTCGCCAATATGTGTGATCAGAAGATAAAGTTCATCTTGAATCAGGCTTCACAGAATTTATACAAGGAGATTGGGGTATGTGGCAGAAAAACTATACTGAGACAGAATCAGTCAAACAAGACCTTTTATTTAAAGTCAATGAAACAAGAAGTAAATGTAAAATGTTAAAAGCAGTATGAGATTACAAAGTTACAAAATATCACAGTTCTTTAAGAGATATGATATGATATTACACAGTTCTAATTCACTCTGAACGTAGGTGTTATTTTAAAAAGGAAATAATAAAAAGACTGAGTATAAATCTATAAAATTAGATGCTTTAAAAGGCAAAGCAGAACTTAGAACTTTATACTTACAGCTGTGAAAAGAAATACCATCAGTAGTTGACAGCCTTCAAAAGGGGAGACGGGGTGAGATGATGGGAAATAGCTGGATGTATCGTCTGCCCTAATGGAGGATTACCACCCTTTTTATAGGGAGAAATCCTTCCTCCTATGCCCAAATTTGTCTTTCCCCCATGGAAAGGTGAGGGTACCCATTTTCATAGGCTGACCTTTGTGTACGTATTAAATGACAACTATCTATGTATTGTCGAAGAAAAACTCAGTTCTCACTTTTTGTTTGGATGCAGCAAAATCAAATACTTTATTATTTCTCCAGTAATTACCATGGAGGGAGAGAGTGCCATAGGACACAGGGTCCTGGACAGGTCTCTCAACTCTCAAACAATCACAGCAAGCCTTTATACCTTTTACAGACAATTTCTAGCAATAATACAGACAGTAAAAAACAACAAATACATATTGTTTATACATAAGCTTTCCTCCTATCTCACTAGAAAAACAAGACTGCAAGACTGCACATTGCAAGGTCGTAATAACTTTCACACAATTCACTCTGTCTTACATTATCTTGCTTCCTCACGTCACCAGGGTCACAGTTAACCTAACTCATGCTAACTAACATTCATTAAGATCTCTTCAAAACCTTGTTAATTATTTACTGGCTTCCACACTCCCCCCTTTTGTACTTCTAGTACAACAAACAATTTCAAATCTCAATTCGCATGAAACCATGGACTTCAGATTCCACAGCAAACATGTCAACCATCATGGGACCTAATGACAATGCATAATTAGCATGAACATGAAAGGTATTGCTATTCTTACAATATTTACAACAACAACAACAATAATATAATCCTAAATTAACTAACAACATTACAAACAATAACAATCCCATAGGAATAATATAATGGGGCTGTTGTACAATTGCGAACACAAAGCACAAAACATCATACCTAGTACATAAAATAAACACTCTATAAGCTGTATGATAGGCATTCCTTCCATCTTGATATATATTCTAAAGCATGGGAATTTGCCCTTGCAATTCAGAGATTCTTTGAACCTTTGGTAACAATGAAAGCAAATTTTGAAACTGATCAGGCATTATTCTAGTCCAATCAAAATATACCTAAAATCCAAGAGCTACTTACAATATTCTATCTGCATTCTATCTGCAGGCCAGTAAATGATATAATTGCCTGCAGCAGTGGTAAGATCAATATGTATATCTTGTAAAGTGGTGGCATTAACGCATACACAGCTATCATTAGGTTGAAAAAAAATGGGTGTCCCGTCAGGGTAGTTCCTTGACCTCCATCCTCTCAACAAATATTGTCATAAACAGTGACAACTTCCCCTAGCTTCAGTTTATAGATACACTGAGCTGTGGTGGTTCTAACGGCCAAAATGTCCATTGACTCTCTATTCTCATCCAAAATGTCAGGTGTCATTCTAGGGGTACTGTCTAGAAATCAGTTGGAGATACCAGGTGGTCTAATTTCCCCAGATGTCTCGGTAAACAATTACAGTCCCACAGGCATCCTCCCCATGGACCCAGCAGGATTCGGTATGTGGGAGCCCACACCCACCCTAACCGGTCCATATGCTTGGAAGGAGCACTGTGAATGTCCACACTTCCATCCAGAAAGTGTCCAAGTATGTCTTCATGACCACAGATCAGAGGGTACTCCTGACGTCTGTAAGGGCAGTGGGCCAAGTCTAGTCCAGATCCCACTGCAATGCCTTCCCAGCCTCAGTGATATTCAATACCATCTCTGTCAGTAACTTCTGGGTCATAGAACTAAGGGTGGAAATTACATGTAACTCAGCAACTCCAGCCTGTACTGAAGATAGCTGAGCTCCAAAAATAAGACTAGTGGCCTTTTGTAGTTGCCCCAATTTCTTATCACGTTCTTGGCCTGGAAGAACAGTCCAAATGGCTACTACACTATTGGCCAGATGAAATAACCCAGCCCACAGGGATCTGGTCAATTCCCTTTTTGTCCAGAGGAAATAACCCAGGCCTTTTTGTTGTGCTAATCTAATGGTAGCCCCTTGTGAGCAATCTGGGTATGTAGAAAACTGGATAAGGGCAATGTCAGGTAAAATCCAATTAGGGAGGGAAATACATACTGAAGGATTTATCCAAAACACAGGGCACAGCCTGTAGAATAAACCCCAAAATCCAAATAATACCACAGTCCCAAGCATGGGTCCCACAAATTTCTTCCTGCCAGTATGTAATTCTTTGTTTCTTCACCAGGGTCAGTTCTCAGTGTCCGTTTCAGTCAGGAATTCCTGGACTTTGGCAATGTCAGTGGAATGAGTGCTTCTTCTTCTTTCCCAAAACAATCAAGGTTTAGCATCCTACAGGGGAGAGGTTTCCAGCACATATCACCCTGTAATAGCTGTGCTCTTTTCTAGAAAAGTCTAAAGGCACAGTTGGTCTGTCAGTGGTCAAGGGAGCTTTTTCCCTGCTGTCCAGAAGCACAGTAGAACTAGAAGAAAGAATAGGCTAATCATCAATAGGAAAATTCTCCTGATGTGGAGGGGTCTTTTTTCAGTGCTTCCATCACCTGTGTATAAAAAGACTTAACACATTTCATTAGTGCCTGACAATATTTAAGCATTATGTTATCCAGCAAATGAATGTCCATCTGAGCTGGGGTCAGCGGGGGTGCAGTTAGTAGTCAACATGGGGTGTCCTGTCAAATTTCATGAGGGCTGAGTCCAGTCGTTCGATTGGGAATGGTTCTCATACACCTCAGTGCCAAAAGAAGGGCATCTGGCCACCTTAAGTTCGTTTCAGCACAAATCTGGGCCAGTTTATTCTTTAAAATCCCGGTCTGGCGTTCCACTGTCCCAGCAGATTCTGGGTGGTGAGGGCAGTGAGTTGCACATAACTCCTGTACAATCTGTCCAGTAAAAATGAATTCCACGATCACTGTTGATAGTCACAGGGATGCCAAAACGTGGCACAAAATCTTTAAGCAAAATGTCACAACAGTCCTGACACCTGCTTTCCTGCAGGGAAAAGCTTTAACCCAATTGGTAAATACATCAACTAAAACAAATACATATCCAGAACCACAACATGTAGACATCGAAATAAAATCAATCTGAATATTCACAAAAATTCCCCAAGGAGGAGAGTGGGCTGGACGCTGCACACCAATCTCGTGTAACTGCAACAACCAGTTTCCCCCCCCCCCTTCCCTTGGTAGGCAGCCAAGCGGTGTCCTTGACTGGGGCCAGCGCATGTTAGTCATTCTCTACTTGGCTTTTTTTTTTTTTCTTCATTTAACCTACAAAGGAAACTTTTACTCTTCAATTATACACCTTTTTCATACCATGAACACATAAACAGTACTGTTATATAGTACAGAAGTATTATCATTCAATGTATGCCACATATACCCTTTCACTAAAATAATCTTATTACAGAACTTTGGAAGAACAAGCCAGGACAAGCACACCCACTTTGAGAAGTTCACTTAACATAACTTCTAGTCCAATAGCTATCCACCATCCCCAGCCCTCTGGCTAAAAGTCTGAGGTAGCCAGAAGGATCCCTTGTACAATATGGGGAGTGGGTTAACTTTTCATGTCCTTGCTTCCAAAGACTGTCAGTATGCAAATTTTAACAACAATTCTCAATTAAAAGATTTGGCCAATGTAGTTTCTTTCTCTTACTTAAGAAAATGTATTAGACTGTAGTATATCACATTTTTCTGATATAACTAAACACTTTGTACTCTAAGTTGAACAAAACAAGTATCTGCATTGCAATGCAACATTTTCGCTTGATGTCAAATCAGACCATCTCATGAAAATATTAAACACAACAATTTTTTTTTTGGCAAAACACCACAAAACAGAACACAGAACACAGAACATAATTGTGACTGCCAGTAAATCATAGTATGTTGAATGCTGTGTAGCTGGCATTAATGTTCTTTGATTATCTGAAAGACAAAAACAGAGGTCCACCCCTTCGGGGCAGTTAAATACTTAAAATATACAAATACTCTTGTTGATTCTAGGCAAAACAGAGGAATTACCCCATATTTTCTCGTATGTGCTTCGTAGACAGCCCTGGTTCAGCGGCCTCTACCTTATCAGTTAGTTAATTTGCATTAACACAGATGCTCTCCGGCTTGGTTTTTATTTCTTTTAACTCCTGCTTTTAAACACTGAAAGAAAACATCACCACCTATAGTGCCTGTAGGGCCTAATACAATGTCATTACATAGCACTGTATACATTCTTCAACTGATTTAACAAAATTGTTCATAGCCAAATGAGTGCAATCTAATAATTTCTTTGCCTGAATTCATTCACAAACATGTCAAAGACACCAAAAAACTGTTCTCTTCAGCTTTTTCACAAAGTTCAAGTGCTGTTCCCCCCAGCAAACACAGAGTCAATTTTTCATTTTCCCTTAAAAATCAATTGCTTTCTCCTTCCAACAGCCACTTTACCAATGCAAATCACCATTCCAAATATCCTTCTGAGTATTTGAAATCCTCATGCTTATATTCACTTACTCCTTCTTTCCACTACACCCTCAAAAGTTTCCAAATCTCTCTGTCTGTTGCCCTCCCGCTTGGGCCCGATCCTTTTTTCCTCGCTGAATTGTCCGTCCATGGACACTAGCTTGTTCCACAACCAGTTCTTAGCTAGGAGGGTGGGCTACGCAACTAGCCCCCACCCTTCTGGTCTTGTCCCCAAAACATTTCTACTCACAAGACTACCTGAGTCCTTCCTAGTAAGGCTTGCCACCTGGGCAAAAATACATGGCCATTCACTTAACACATAATCCAAACCCCTATGGGGGCATACCCAGAGACCCACCCATTTGTGTGCTGACACTTAAACAGAAAAGAAAATTACACAAAAAACAAAGAAAATTACAGTCTAAGCCAAATTTTTCTACTTCTATTAAATTGTCCGCTATGGGGGGGCGGGACTGTAAAATTTCAGGACAACCCCAGAGCTTCATCGCACACATGGCTTCCACCCTGAGGAATTACGAACGAGAAGTTCAGTTCCGCTCACACACCTAACGCCCAAATGAACAGAGCAGAAAAACATCAGTAACCGGTTAAACAAAACAGAGCCAAAGCTAAATAGTGCACCAAAACCAAATAGTGTTTCCTTATTCTATTAGAGCTCACCTATAATCATGCTATTCTTAACACCTAACACCAACAGTACCAAACAAAGCAAACATAAACTAACAAGGGTAAAACAGATAGATGGTGTAAATTCTACAGTGCTTTCCAATTCTCTATTGCTCACCAAACTGTGACAAATGTCTGTTACCAATTATCCCTTATGTCAGGTGATCAAACTGACAGAGCATATAATCAAATTTTAAAGCTTCATTAAAAATAATAAAACAACAATGGAGAGTGTTGGGAATGCTCCCACATCACTCGGGAAAAATATGAATGCCCCAAGCCTTAAGCCACTTTAATACTTACACATATCCAGACTGGTATGTCTGTGTATAATGTTCAGAGAAGGGAAATAGGTGGACGGGAGATTATCCTGTATACAGCTTGTCCAGCATTTCCAACATGCTGCCACTCTTGGGATGGCTGTTCTTTTACACCCTGGAATCTCCTGCGGCGTCTCTTTCAGTTCAGGTCAGCTGCCTGTCCGGCTTCAGGGTTGCAAAAACTGTTGGATCTCACTGAACCGTTAAGCTTTGCAAATGCAATCTCAGTTTTGTAACTTATACTGCTTTTTTGGTTTGCCTTTTTTTTTTATTTTCCTCAACCAGTTGGAGCTGAAGCATTTTTACTTAGCACTTAGCATAGTCCACACTAATTCATGACCTTGAAGACAAAACAACTTCTCCCTTATCTCAGGGCTAAGCCGAATTTCAAATTAACCCGTTCCTAGACAAATTGCTCACACTGTAACAGAGGTTTTCTTTGTGAATAAAGCTCCACTGAGATATATGATCTTATCTAGATTGAAGGTACCTTCTAATGGGCATTGTTTAAATGAATTTTCACGCGTATACAGATTCCAATCATTTAAATACCTGCAGGTTTTAGGACCATAATGTACGTACATGTAATATGCTGGGGTACCCTTAGGGGGTAAGGTGGAATATTTAGACAGTCCCTTACCCATTTTCCACTCACACAGGAGAGACTCACAAGGAAAGGGGAGGGAAGATGGGTTCACACACTCCTAGACCCAGGCAGCTTCCTCGCCGGACTATGCCAGGCTGAGTCAGCCCACCGTGGGTCGGATCTCCTAAAGATCCATTAGTTACTGGGCTAGCCCGGTAACAGCCACTCACACTGGTGTACACACACACACACCAAGGCCTCTTTTTCTTCCTTTTTCTTTTTCTGTCTTTTTTTTTTTAACCCTTTTTCAACCTTTTTTATCTTTTTTTAAACCATGATGCATCTTTACCTGGTCCGGACCAATACCATGAGGCGGTATGACAACCCCTCTTGAGGCGGTAAAAACCCCTCAGCACCGGTGCATTCTAATGCATTTACCTATGCATTACCTTATGCATTACCTTATGCATTTCCTTGGCCAACTCAGCAGTTCCCAGTACTGCAATAAACTAACCTTATTGGGGCCTCTCCCCAATACCACTTTGCATCTGATCCTGCTGCACAGTCAATAAGTTCAGATGGCGTGAGCCCAACAGAGAGACAGACGTCCTCACGGAAAGTCCTCCTCCGATACCCCAATAGAGATTTCAAAAGGTCTCATACCTCTCATGTGGCGCCATGGGGTTCGAAGGGGAATGATCCGTAGTAGTTGTCTGTGGGTCCGTGGGCGTTGCCATCCCGGACGAGCCCCCAAATTGTCGAAGAAAAACTCAGTTCTCACTTTTTGTTTGGATGCAGCAAAATCAAATACTTTATTATTTCTCCAGTAATTACCATGGAGGGAGAGAGTGCCATAGGACACAGGGTCCTGGACAGGTCTCTCAACTCTCAAACAATCACAGCAAGCCTTTATACCTTTTACAGACAATTTCTAGCAATAATACAGACAGTAAAAAACAACAAATACATATTGTTTATACATAAGCTTTCCTCCTATCTCACTAGAAAAACAAGACTGCAAGACTGCACATTGCAAGGTCGTAATAACTTTCACACAATTCACTCTGTCTTACATTATCTTGCTTCCTCACGTCACCAGGGTCACAGTTAACCTAACTCATGCTAACTAACATTCATTAAGATCTCTTCAAAACCTTGTTAATTATTTACTGGCTTCCACAGTATCTTGTGGTGTACTTGTTAGATTTTGTGGGCAGAAATACTCTCCTTTTGCACCTAACTAGGTGAAAGGTTAGCAGATATTCAAAAAGTCCCTAGACAATTTGCGTAGGTTTGTCTCCTATTATTACTTTTCTGAGTAAGGGTCTTAAAGGTTGCTTTCAGCATCACAGAGGAAATAGGCCAGGATGTCTGGCCTAGAAGCTTCTAGGTATCTTGCATTACAGCTTATTGAAAATTCTATTAATCTATGCAGCCTACACACTTTTATCAAAAAGACATTTTATACAGACCAACCAGATTAATCCTCAGGGCTACAGGGTCCCAGGTCTCCAGGGCTCTGAGAAAGAAGTGCCCCTGAGAGCTGCCTGCACAGGTGGGGAATTGGTTAAACCAACTCAAAAACTGTCCAGGAAACATTTGGGATGCCCTACAAAGACCTTGTGAGCTCTCCAAGTTCAGGATTGTTCCCTGCAGATGTGGCATCATTAGATAGATGTCACTTACAGCATCCCACCTATCCTGACTGACAACTGGCAGCAGGTCCCTCCCCAATCTCGCTTTCCCCTGAGAGTTCTGGTGAGATGCAGACCAAAACTGATCCCTTCCATTCTCCTCTGGGGAGAGGTTTGGGGAAAATCTCCAACATATATTTTGGTTGGTTCATCCCTTTTTCCATTCCTATCTCTGAGATTTCCTTTCTCTCAGGCACAGAGAGTGACCTATGTCTCATTCTCTCTGTCTCCCATCAGGTGACGGGATGGTGAGTGATAACAAGGAGGAGAAACCCCAGCAGGAAGATGCTGAGCCAATAGAACCACATGGGACATTATCAGGAAGATCGAAAGGGAATGTTTCCTGGAGTTGTGCACTCCCAGAAAAAGCAAAAGCAAAAGCCTGTGAGACTCAGCAGAGGCCAGAGGAAAACTTCAGTAGCAACACAGACCTTATTACAAGAGAGAGAATCAACTTGGAAGACACACATTACACATGCCATGAGTGTGGGAAACACTTCAATTGGAGCTCACACCTTATCACACATCGTAGAATCCACACAGGAGAGAAACCTTATGGCTGCTCTGAGTGTGGGAAATGCTTCTCTCATAGTTCAACCCTCATTTCACATCAGAGAATCCACACAGGGGAGAAGCCCTACACATGCTCTGAGTGTGGAAAAAGCTTCAATCAGAGCTCACACCTTATCAGATATCAGAGAATCCACACAGGAGAGACGCCCTACACGTGCTCTGCGTGCGGGAAAAGCTTCACTCAGAACTCTACCCTGATCACACCTCAGAGAATCCACTGTGGAGAGAGACCCTATACATGATCTGAGTGTAGGAAAAGCTTCAGTCAGAGCACAAACCTTATTAAACATCAGAAAATCCACATGGGAGAGAACTGTAATAAATGCCTTGATTAGGGCTGGCCAAAGGTTGAGGGGGAGTTTTTTTGTGGTTTTTATCGCAAATGCTCATTCCTGCATTGTGGTCTTTGCTCCATCTTCACTGTGGTCTCTCAGCTCCCACACATGAGTTACCTGCTTCTGCATTTTGCAGCTTACCTTTCTTTGGGGTCAGTCCTGTGATCTTTTCTATCAACTCCTTTCCTTTTGAGTCGTAGGAGTGTGTGTCCCTCCAGCCAGGAATGTTCATCAGCTCCAGGTGAGAGAGAGGTTTGATCCCAACAAGCTACACTGAGGCAAAAACTACCTGTGCCTTCCATCCACTAGGGCTGTACATGGCATTGGCTGCTCAAGTTAGTGATCTTGGTGTAAAAAGACAATTATAGTTGTAGTGCAGATGCAGCCCAGGTGCAGTGGTTGGCATTAGCTTTCCCCTTATCCTGACCTAAACTCCATCACTTTTCCTAGTCTAAACAAACCCTGAGCATCACGGTTATACTGTTCCCCCATTTCAAACCAAGTGTTAGTCATCGAGTTCCCCCTTTGGAAACCAATTGTTTCATTCCCAGTTGCTCTGATGTTGCTTCAGGTTGTGCTGGAGAGCAGATATTTTTATTATCATTTTCCTCACTTAAAATATATTGAACTATAACAAAGAGCAGGAACAGGGCAGGGATAGGGGAAAATGTCATTTCACCCTTTGTAACAACAGAAGAAGTTAGTGTAAGTCAGAGGGATTCCCTTATTCCCGATCACCATTCCAATCCCCCATTTGTTCAATTGGTTAGGTCACTATTTTTTCTAAAGGGCTGAGAAGAGGATTCCCTAGTAAATGACCTGGAACAAAGCAAAATACCCATGGATTTCACTACCAAAGTCGTTGTGGCCCAGGCCCTGCAAGAGTCGCTCCTGAAGATATCGCCTTCCTAATCAGCTGCTTATTGCCTATTATTTGGGAAATACAATCCATATTGAGGTAGGGATGGGAAAAATGGAAATGACATTTGTCTTCAGCTCACCCCTGGAGGTGCTGCAAATGTGTAGAAAATGGAATGTGTGTTGAATGTGTTATAGCTGCAGAAAGATGCCTGTTTTTAATAGAGACCTGACATTTGGTGTCTTACAGGGATTCTAAGCTGCACCTGAATTTAGTCCCTAATTTAAATCTGTGCCTCCAGATTAAAGAAATAAAAGGGCATAGTTGGGGGAGTTGTACCTCACTATCACTACTGATCTGTTGTGCAGTTGGTGAAGAATTCTACGCCAGAGAAGTATAAAATTACTCCAAGTAAGGTCACAGATTTGACAAGAACTCGGTTAGAAATTGCTTGTTCTGTTTGTTGATTTTCACCCCCGAGATGGAAGCTATGGTGACCTGTGGCCCAGGTAAACTCTTTTTAGACCCCCGCTCCCTAGTTAAGTGGCCTTGGTCACACTCCTAAAGGACACCATGATTAAATTGGGAACAACTATCCTTTACCATTTCAATCCAAAGTTTCATGAAGCGCAGAGAGAAACAGCTGATTCCTTCAGAGCCATTCCATGCCTATGGATCCCAATCTGGCTGCCATGTTGGACAAAAAGCACTTCCATGCTGGGAAAACAATGGTAGCCAATGAAGGAATGTATCGGATTCGAAGTTCAGACTGCAGGATACTTGAATGCTGAGTCCAGAGTCTGTGGTTTAGTCCAGGACTGCACAACTCGTAAAGCGGCAAGGGCAATAGTACTCCAAAGAAAACAGCTGAGGGCCAAAACCCCTGGCTCCACTGAAACCCCCAGTGCCACCCAGCCCCACAAAACACCCCCCCAAGCACTGTCCGCCCTGTGGAAACAAACCCTTCTTCCCCAGCACCACCCCGCCAAAACAGCAGTATTGAATGTTGGTAATAAGTTATAGCAGGCCCCTAAGGTAGTATAATGAAGGTAAAAGAAAACTCTCTTTTTGCTAGAAGTAGAATAAGATCTTCCCCCCACTTTGTAGTCAATTATGCTATTGAATGAATGAGGTGTGAATGTGGAAGGCAACACCCCCAGACAGCTGCAACCCTCGGAGAGGGGATGGGAGCCAGACCAGATCAGTAGAACAGGTCAGCTACTGACTCACTACTCGCCTTCTCAGCCTCCCACCCCCCGCTCACCTTCTCACCCCCCTTCCCCCCCGCCAGCTCACCTGCCAACCCACCAATTCCTGCCCGCTCACCTCCTCAGTCCCCCAGCTCACCTCAGCTCTCCCCTCCCCGGCTCGCATACTCATCCCCTGCCACTGCCCGCCTGCTCTCCTTCTCAGCCTCCCACCCCTCTGGCAAGGGATGAGCTACCAAAATCTTAACAACCAGTTCCCTCCTCACCCCAGGGGGTTGTGTCCCCCCGGGACTCCTGCGCCTATCCAACCCCCTGCGTTCCTTTTATGCCCCCCCTCTGGACCCCACCCCATCCACTGCCCTTCCCTGTCCTCTGACTGCCCCCTGTCACCCCATCCAACCCCTCCTCATTCCTGATGGCCCCCCTGGGACCCTTGCCCCATTCAACCACCCCTTCTCCCTGTCCCCTGACCACCTCTGGAACCCCTGCCCCTGATAGTTCGCGCGGGACGCCTGGGAGGACTGAGAAGCAAATGGCACCTTCACACTAAGGCCCAGGGTGGCAGAGGGGAGGTAGGTGAGCTGGGGTGGGGAGCGGTTCCCCTGTGCACCCCCCGGGTTACCTGCTGTGGTGCGGGCGGCCCCCCTGACCCAGCTCACCTTGTCTCTGTCTCCACCTTACTGGGCCTGAGCGCGAAGCTGCCACACCGCTTCTCTTCCCTCCGAGGCTTCCTGCGCGAACAGCTGATTCACAGAAGCGGGGTGGGACATTCAGGGGAGTAGGTGGAGCGGAGGTGAGCTGGGGTCAGCCGCTGGCTCACCTGTCCCCCCGCCACTGCCCACCTCCTCAGCCCCCTCCCACCCGCTATTGTGTCATACAGGAGGCCTGTAATATGCAGGGGGTCAGATTAGATGCTCTAATGGTCTCTTCTAGCCATAAAGTCGACTAATTTCTTTAAAACTGCATTGGGAGTTTACATTGGGAGCAGCGTCCGATGTTTTCCTGTCTAGCCGGCTTGTTTCCTAGAACAAATGCTCCTTGAGTGGGGTGATCCACAGGGAGTAGCTCAAACCTCCAAAGTGCCTGGCCAGGGGCAGGACATTAGCACAGCAAGGGAGGGGTGTGGCAGTGACATCACAAAGGCCTTTTGCAGGACCTCAGATTATTGGTCAAAGGTTGTGGGGAGGTGGTGACCTCACAGAGAGATGCTGACATCAGCCAGGCAGGACAGGGGCGAGGGGCCAGGGAAACCTCAGAGACCCCTGTGGCTTTGCTACAGCAAGTCTCCTTCTTGAGGTCTCTCTTTGAGGACAGTGAGAGAGTATTCGGGTTCACGTACGTGAGCGCCAGGAGGAACCTCTTTTGAGTTTTCTCCTTCCCTTTTAGTGATTTTACTAGAAAACAGCCATCCCTGTTTAGAAGGTAAGAGCCTCCTCGAGGAAAGGGGTATCATGGGGGCGTCACAGTTTGGACTCCATGGCCCCCAATGTAAGGAAGTTCCTGCCACCCTGCTCTGTGTTCGCAGTGTGGGAGGAGCAGCGTTCCACGGCACTGATTTGCTCCTGGCTGCGGAGCAGAGCAGCAGGCTCAGCTGTCAGAACTTCCCGGAGTTCTTGAGTAATCTGCATTGAGCTGTATGCTCATTGCTCATAATCACTGAAGCCTATCTTTGTGTAGTTAATAAATGTGTGTTATATTTCCCCCTAAAACCTTGTGTTTTGCTAGATGTGCTTGGGGAACCTGCTCAGGACCAGAGACTGGTGCATGGTCCTCTCCACTTGGAGAAAGGGGCAGACTGGGGGTATAAACTGATACCGTCAGGCTTTTCGCCAGGGCAAGACACTGCAGCGCCAGGGACCTAGGCTGGGGATCTGGGGAGAAGCTTCATAGTACCTGCAGCTGGGTGTGTCCCTGCCTGTGTAAAGGTTTGTGTGAGTGCAGGGCCGGGAGCGATCTGCATCTTCTCCCAGCAGCAGTGTGAGAGGCAGCCCAGGCTGGGGAGACAGAGGGCTCAGCGGTATCCCAGCTCCAGGTTGCACCCTGGGGGCCCCCCTCATTATAACAAATAAATTAGTGCATCTCTCCCCAAACTAGTTCTACAAGCACGAAGAACACCCTGGAGACCAGGCCTTTAAACGTTAGGATCCATCAGAGTTAAGGTGGCAGATACAAACTTTGTGCAGTGCTGCTGTGCGTGTATGTTATGATATAGACTCACAAGTATGGCCCTGGGGTCAATTCCTGCCCGCACAGCATCAATTTCCTCCAGACTACCAAGGGAAGTGGTGCTTTCTCCATCCCTTCATGAGGTGCCTTTCTGGAGTCTGCTTTGGTCCAAAACTTGCTACTGCACCATACAGGAGGCCTGTGATGTGCAAAGGGGTCAGATGAGATGATCTGACCGTCTCGTCTGGCCTTAGTCTCCAAATCTCTGCAAAACTGAGTGTGGCACTTTGAGAGCCTCTGAGGTTGCCATGTGTTGCCTGCTTGATCTCCAGCACTGACCCTGAGTGCGTGGGGGTGTCACAGGGGGAGCAGCTCAAACATGCAAAGGGGCTGGCCAGGGGCTGGACATTAGCCTTGCAGGGCAGGGGTGAGTGTGGCAGTGACATCACAAGGGCCTTTTGCAGCACCTCAGCTGATTGGTCAAAGGAGGTTGGGAGGTGGTGATCTCACAGAGAGTCCATGACAACGGCCAGGTAGGACAGGCTGCAGGGCTGGGACGATGTCAGAGACCCCCGTGGCTTTGCTGCAGAGAGTCTCCTTCTTTAGGTCTCTCCCTGAGGACTGAGAGAGAATTCTGGGTCATGTCTGTGAGCACGAGGAGGAGACTCGTTGGAGTTTTCCCCGTTCCCACTGCTAATTTAGTGAGAAGACAGACATCCCTGTGGAGAAGGTAAGAGCCCCAGAGAGGTTTGGTACCTAGCCAGCCTGACCCACATGGTGCTGGCCAAATTCAAGGCATGGAAAACACTAGGTTAAGGTGGGAGAATTGTTTTTACCACCTAGGCCTTTGTTCATTAGAGTCAGGGGGACATTGGGGTTCATCATTTTTGGTTTCTCTTTTTCCTACTTCCCTCCCTCCACTGGCAAGGAGGGGGCTGCTCTTTAGCCCTCCTGGAGGGAGGCCATCCCAAAGAGATGGGACAGGAAGACTGCTCTGAGAGCGATCCTCACTGGTGACTTGAGCCATCCCTGGGCCATCTGGGGAACCCTCAGCCTCTGTCAGAGTCTCAATGCTGATTGACGGAGCGGGGATCTAGTGAAGGGAGGAGACTCAGGACTTTGTTATTCTCTTTTAAGGCCCAGCAAATAAGCCAGAACCAATCATCCGCTTGGTGAATTGTTCTCCTGCCTTCTCGACATTGACTGTCTCTGAGCCGGTCCTGGTTCTGGTGCTTCTACAACACTTGCTGAATAATCACTCTGAATGGCGGTTGGTCTGTAGCTCATTCGAGGTCACTTTGTTCTGATCATTCAGTGTGTGAAACTCCAGACTGATGGTTAATTTGAAAGTCAGGACACCTGAGATGTAAGACAAGGCCCTTTGCCTTTCTCAACCTTCGTTTCTCCCTCTGTCGGTTGGGGATAACAAGCCTCTCACACCTGCCTCCTGGTGGGGGGAGGCTGCGGAGCTGTGGGGACCCATATGAGAAGGTCACTAGTAGCAATGCAGCATAGGAGGTGTCCTATCGGGCTGAGTCATTGCAGATTATGACGTAGTTCAGCAGACCCCTGTTTTCCCATTATGCAGCTTTCCATGTTAACCGAACCACCAGTGCACGCAGGTGCAGCAGTTGGCGATTTCTCCTGTGGCCTCGAGATGGCACTGCAGGCTAGCACTTAATCATTCCCCTGAGTATCAGAATGTTTGATTAGGTGACCTGGCCCCAAACGGCCCCAGTTAGATGCCATCAGTGGGGTCTGCTGTGTAAAGGCTGAAAGAGTCAATTTTATTGGTATTTTATTATCTTTAAATCATTAAGGGGAGCATCTTATCTCGTTTCTAAATCAAAGTGTCTCCTTTTTGTGTGCGAAGAGAGAGTTTAACGGGATGCCACAAACGGGAGATGCTTTTGATTTGGAAAACAGAATATTTTTGCAAAGAATTTTCATCCCAATTGTTTCATGATTCCACAAACCAAACTTGTTTAATGTTCATGTGATTTTCTAACAGAAAACTGTGTCTATGAAAATTCCCCCCCCCCCCGCCCAATTGCTGGGCTCCGTCCCTCCTTCTGGGGGGCTTGTTGTCTGCTGATGTCAGTGAGAGTGAGAGCTGTTGGCTTTTCTCTCTAGCTCTGCCATTGCTTTGCCATGTGACTTGGGGTAGGTCATTTCCTCTCTCTGTACCTCAGCATCCCAATCTGTGCAATGGGAAGAGAGACAGGTCTGTAATGCCTGGCAGGAGTGAGACTGGGAGAGAGAACGGGCATTAAAGCACTTTGGGGAGGAGAAAGGGTTGTTTCATGCTGTTGAGCACCAAGGCATTCTGACATTTGCGAAAATGTCTCATCTAGAGAAACAAGAAATGATCGGGGACAAAGCCTGCAGGAGGATGTGAATCAGAGAGGCCAGGGTATGTGTTTGGGGTCTCACCAGTGCTGCTCACCTGTGAGTGCTTCCCCATCGTCATAGCTTGGCCTGGGAACAGGAGAAATAAACCAGACGGTGAGTGAGTGAGAGGGATGCAGTGACAGTGCCACGGGGCAGTGGGGAGGAGGTAACAAGCCTCTCTGCTGCCCAACATGTACCAGAAGGGAAGGGATTTCCCCCACAGTCCTCATCTGCCCTGTCTCTGAGCAGGATTAGCTGCCTAAAACCCAGAACTTCCAGAAGCAGTCCAGACCATAGTTGAGATCTGTGGAGCTCTTGGCTATAATGAAATTGTAATTAACTATCCAGGTGTAAAGACCTGGGGACTAGAACCTGGGTTGGCCAATATTCCCCTAGTGCCAGCTGAGCACCAGGGAGCAGGGAATACGGGGCTCTGGCCGGGGCGGCGGGACCGCGAGGTTGCGGGACTCTGGCTGGGAGAGCGGGGCCACGGTGATGCGGACCTCTGACCGGGGGAGCGCAACCGCGGGGTTGCGGGGTTCCGGGCCGGGAGAGCGTGGCTGCGGGGTTGCGGGGTTCCGGGCCGGGTAGCGGGGCCACCAGAATGGCCGCGTAGGCCGGGAGCAGTGGGACTGTGGGTATCCGGGGTTCCCGCCAGGAGAGCGGTGCTGCAGGGTTGCGGGGTTCCGGCCGGGGGAGCGTGACCAAGGGGTTGTGCAGCTCCAGCCAGGGGGAATCAGCCCCTGCACCCCTCTTCCTGGGACTCCCAGTGACTCTCAGCCAGCCAGTAAAACAAAAGGTTTATTGGACAACAGGAACGCAGTCTACAGCAGAGCTTGTAGGCACAACCAGGACCCCTCAATCAAGTCTTTCTGGGGGTTCAGGAAGCTTAGTTCCCAGCTTGGAATTCCCTGAATTCCTCCCCCCAGCCCAAAACCGAAATTGAACTAAATCCTTCCAGCAGGCTCTCTTCTTTTGTCCAGCTTCCCGGGCAAAGGTGTCGAACCCCCACCTCCTCCCTGCCTGGCTCAGGTTACAGGCTCAGGTCCTGTCCTTCACCTAAAGTCATCCCCGGCTTTCCCATCCCCAACACAGACAGTCCCTACTGTATCACAGCTCTCCCCCCTTCGAGACTGAACTGCCCAGTGACCTGGGGAAGTTTGCCCCCGCTCCCTCTCCGGGCCAACGCGTCTGCTATCAGGTTGGCACTTCCCGTCACATGGACTACGGCCATGTCATAATCCTGCAGGAGCAGGCTCCACCTCAGGAGTTTGGCATTGGCTCCTTTCATCTGGTGCAGCCAGGTTAGGGGAGAGTGGTCGGTGTACACGGTGGAGTGTCGCCCAAAGAGATATGGCTCTAGTTTCTTAAGGGCCCACACCATGGCCAGGCATTCCTTCTCGATGGCCGCGTAGTTCTGCTCCCGGGATAGCAACTTCTTCCTCAGGTACACGATGGGGTGTCTCTCCCTCTTTTTATCCTCCTGCATTAACACCGCCCCCAGTAAAGGGCTTCTCAAAGTCTGGGTTTGCCAGAACTGGGCCACTAACCAGAGCCTCCTTCAGCGCCCAGAGAACCTCCTGGCACTCCTCTGTCCAGACCACCATGTCTGGCTTCCCCTTCTTGCACAGATCAGTGATGGGGCCGGCTATGGCATTAAAGTGGGGCACGAACCTTCAATAGTACCCTGCCATCCCAATAAAGGCTTGGACTTTCTTTTTGGTTTGGGGAGCGGCCAGTCTCTGATCACCTCCACTTTGGCTGGTTCTCGCTTTACGCAGCCACTCCCCACCCAATGGCCCAATAAGATACTTCAGCCAGCCCCACCTTGCACTTTACCCAGCCTCTCGGAGTTGGTCCAGCACTTGTTTAACCTGGGACACGTGGTCACCCCTGGTGTGGCTAAAGACACATATGTCATCAATATACGCCACGGCAAACTCTCCATCCCCCTCAGTAGCTGACCCACCAGGCGCTGGAAGGTGGCCGGCGCACCCTTGAGGCCGAAAGGCAGGGTCAGCATCTCATACAGCCCAGGGGGTGATAAAGGCCGATTTTAGCCTGCATCTGCATCCAGCGGCACTTGCCAGTAGCCCTTGGTAAGATCCATGGTGGTGAGGTATCGAGCGCCTCCCAGTTGTCTAGGAGCTCGTCAGGCCTGGGCATCGGATACAGTGATGGCATTGAGCTTTCGATAGTCCACACAGAACCGGATCGACCCATCCCTTTTGGGAACCAGCACCGCTGGTGAGGCCCAAAGGCTGGAAGACGGCTGGATCTCCCCCAAAGCCAGCATGTCCCTGACCTCTCTTTCCAGGTCTTGAGCAGTTTTCGTGGTGACTCGGAAAGGGGAGCATCTTATAGGAGGATGTGACCCGGTCTCCACCCGGTGGACAGTCAAATTAGTGCGTCCAGCCTGGTTGGAAAACAGCTGTCGGTACAGATGCAGCACCCCGCTGATCTCAGCCTGCTGGGCCAAGGTCAGCTGATTAGAGAGGGGAATTGCTTCCAGGGGGAACCAGCTTTTGTCCCAGGGAATAGATCCAGTAAAGGGTCATCTCCCTGCTCCTCCCAATGTCCACACATGGCCAACACCACAGTTCCCCTTCATAATATGGCTTCATCATATTCACATGGTACACCCGGCGGTGGTGCGCCCGGTTCGACAGCTCCACCACATAGTTTACCTCATTTAGTTGCTTGACAACCTTGAAGGGCCCTTCCCAGGCAGCCTGGCGTTTGTTCTTGCTCACGGGGATGAGAACAATCACCTGATCCCTGGTGGCGAAGGCGCGGGCCTGCGCCGTGCGCTCATACCAGACCTTCTGCTGCCTCTGGGCTCGGGCCAGATTCTCCCTGGCCAGGCCCATGAGCTCGGCAAGTCTTTCCCGGAAGGTCAGGACATACTCCACCGCCTTCCCCTCCCATTCGTCTCTCATCAGGTCTAGGGGCCCCCTTACCCGCCTGCCATACAACAGTTCAAAATGCAAAAACCCGGTACATTCCTGTATGCGAACAGCAGGTGAGGTAAGTACTTGTCCCAGTCCTGCGGGTGCTGGTTCATAAATGTTTTTAGCATCATCTTTAGCGTCCCGTTGAACCTTGCCACCCGCCCGTTGGACTAGGGGTGATACGCTGAGGCCCAGTTGTGCCGGACCCCCCGCATTTCTCCCACAAGCACCGGAGCAGGGCCGACATGAAGTTGGACCCCTGCTCCGTTAAGACTTTCTTGGGGAACCCCACTCTGCTGAAAATGGTCAGCAGCGCATCTGCCACAGTGTCTGCTTTGATAGAGGACAAGGCCACCGCTTCGGCGAAATCTACCACCACCAGAATGTATTTCTTCCTCGACCAGGTCGTCTTGCTGAGAGGTCCCACTATGTCCATGGCCACCTTCTGGAAAGGTTCTTCTATGATGGGTAAAGGCCCTTTGTCCCGGGCCTTCCCCACCCTCTGGCAGGGGGTCACAGGATTGGCAATACTGTCGGACATGGGTAAAGACCCCAGGCGAGTAAAATTTCTGTAGCAACCTCTGCCAGGTGCGCCGAATTCCCTGGTGCCCTGCGAGAGGGATATCATGGGCCAGGTACAGTAGCTTGTGGCAAAACTTCTGAGGAACCACCAGCTGTCTCCTGATCCCCCATGCCTCTACTTCCCCTGGGGGAGCCCATTCTCGGTACAGGAACACCTTCTCCCACAGGAACCTCTCCTTGAAACCTCTCCTCATGGACTGTACCACACTGAGGTCAGCCAGGTCCCTTGGTCTCCGCAAGGAGGGAATCTTTCTGCAACTTGGCCTGGAACTCGTCGGCTGGGGAAGGGTTGGATCAGAAGCCACAGCCTCCCCTGAGCCTTGCCTTTGGGTGTTCCCGCCCCACCAGGGTAGGGTTCTGTGCCTCTGGGGTGACATCCTCCCCAAGGTCAGGACGTAGTGTCCCTCGCCAGCTCTGGGTCACGACTAAGGCGTTCCGGGGGTTGCTGGCCAGTCCTCTAGATCCCCACCCCATCAACACCTCGGTGGGCAAATGGTGGTGCACCCCCACCTCCTTGAGGCCCTCCTTGTCCCCCCATTTCAGATGCACCATCGCCACGGGCACCTTGAATGGGGTCCCACCCACCCCCATCAGGGTCAGGAAGGTGTTGGGCATCACCTGATCTGGGGCCACCACCTCGGGCCAGGCCAGCGTCACCTCAGCGCCCGTGTCCCAGTATCCATAGACTTTCCTCCCATCCACCTCCAGGGGAACAAGACACTCGCTCCACAGGGACAGCCCACCCTGTAAACCGAGAACCTTGAGTCGGGGGCATCCAACGCCCCCAGAGGAGCCGACCTGGGGACCGCCTCTCTCCTGAGCAGTTGATAAGCTGCCAGCCCCTGGGAAGCCTGCCTCTTGTCCGTCTGGGCCTCTACCAAGTTAACCCGGTGTGGGGGTCAGTTGGCTCTGTCTGTCCTTGAGCCTGGGGCACTGGGACCGTATCACGGCCTCTCTGGCCACAGTGATAGCAGCTCATGTCCCTTTGTCAACTTACCCATTTCATGTTTCATATTCAGAGTCACTCTGAACTGAACTAGGTGGGATTGTCTGTGGTGGAGGAAATATGTCTCAGTGTGCCTCCAATTTGCTTTTTCCTTTGATAGGGATTTTAAGGGGTCCCGCTTGCCCCAAGCTGAGTTAGCTGCCAGACCCCCACCCATAGGGTCAGAAGCAAACTGCATCCTAACCCCTGCCTTTCAGGCCCAGGCCTGTTAGCAAAACCCAATTGCTATATAGGACAAAGGTTAACTTCTGCAATTCTTGTTTGTCTATATAACGGGCACCAGAAAGTAAAGCAAAAAAGAAACCAAGCGGCCCTAAGGTGCCCAGCTGTAATACATGAGAGACTAGCTAGAGCTTTTGCAGAAGTAACCGCAAGCAGGGGTCTTACAGGCAGGCAGACTACCAACGAAAACCACATTTGGGACAATAGCAGGAAAAGCCCTAGATGGTGACAGGCTCGCTAAAAGTAAGAAAGTATGCCAAATAAGGAGTTGGTAACGTGTGTGATGTGTAATTATGCTTTGTGGTTTTGGCCTTTATAAGCTTGGTGAAAGTCTGTTAATGGCAAGGCAGCTACCCCCCCCTTCTTTGCGTGGGGCTACGTTGACCTTCCCTTTATGCATAATTGTACCCCAATAAAGGTGCCTCAGGCTGTGTCTGACCCAAAATCAAAGGTGTGGTCAATTTTTCCACGACACCTTTTATTCCAGGAATTTCTCTCTAACCACACAAGAGCTGGTTATTATTTCCTTGGACTGACATACTCAAAGCCTGAGGGCAGATGAAAGTGGATCAGCAATGAAGAACTGAACAGTGATGTGTAGCTTCATTGTTTTCTAACTCTGTAAATATTTCTGTTGGACATCTGGGACTGACTAGCCCCAAGGCCAGTAATAGGAACAGAAAATTGTCAGGGATTTCTCTGAATGGGTAACAGTATTCACTAGTGGAATCAGTGCTGGTGTCATATGAGGGACTAGGACTCCCACTAAGAGGAAAGGAACTTGGGAGGGAAATGAGAAGAGGGTAATTTGTATTCATACAGATGTGGGAAGAAAGGTGTTTGTGTGAAGGGGATATTAGTGGGGATATAACTAACTTGGATGTGTTGGCTGGAACAGCCCAGAGGAGGTGCCAGGAGAATATAGCCAACAGAAGTGGAAGGGAAGAAGACTATTTGACCCTAATAACTTTCAGATGTGTTTGTGGGAAGGGAAGTTGGGAGTGTGGGTTGGGAGAGTCTCACTGGGAAGCAGCCTCTAGTTTCACTCCACAGAAAAGTGATCAGTAGCAGAGTCACTGTCCCCGCTGAGCATCTGTCCCCTTTTTCTAGGCTCACGGGTATATAGTTGGGACATAGCTGGAGCTAAAGCCATATTTTCAATTCGCTTTCTCACTGCACAGATTTGATATACAAAAGAATCTCCATGACTATGCCTGCGCTGTTATTGGCTTTAATAAGGTGGTGACTGCAGTTTGTTCTGAATCCTCACACATCCACTATATCTGTAAGAAGACAATGGGATAACTATAGATCCTCAAGATGAGAAAATTGCAGGCACAAGAACATGCCTGGGTTATCCAGATGCCAACAAGGATATTTCTCTCTATAAACATCCTCAGCACATGTACCCTGATATGCATACAAACACATACTCTTACGCAGGCACTCACAAACCTGTTTTCATCTGATCATAAACAGCAATGGCATGATCATCATGTCTGGTTGGACTGCACACAGGACAAATTCCAGACCTCTTTTCATGTCACCACAGAGACCAACAGACAAACTTTCAGTGGGCAAGTGGTCTCTGAACAGATGTTGAAAAAAATGCAAAAAATTAGTAAAACTAAAATCTTCTTGTTAAAAAAAATATAATAAACAATAACAGTGATTAACCTTTCAGCTGTCCCTAAGCCGATCAGATAAGGGTAAGGAATGGTGTGCCTAGCCTCTGTTTGTCAGAGGGTGGAGCTGGATGGCAGGAGAGAGATCACTTGATCATTTCCTGTTAGGTTCACTCCCTCTGGGGCACCTGGCATTGGCCACTGTCGGTAGACAGGATACTGGGCTAGACGGGCCGTTCTTATGTTCTTAGATATGGGCAGTCGGATATGGATATTCACTAACACTGGCAGTCATCACTGGCATGGACATTGAAGGCAAGTGCTGTAGGAGTCCCAGTTCATGGAAGACAATGGAAGTACCATGATTTACACCAGTTGATCACCTGATACAGAGTTTGAGCAGATGTTCTGAGCGCTCGCACTTCACTGCTTCTCAGATGTCTGGGACTTGCTTGGTTCATGGGACCCTAGATTAAATAGTCTCTTACTGAAAGCTTTCAAATAGAGTCATCCTGCATCTAATGTGTTATGGGGCAATCCTGATTTACCATAAGTTTGTCCTTCATCTGCAGGATGACAAAAGAGTCCACATTAATTTCAGAATTCACAACAATGTTGCATCTTTGTGCTTTGATAGTGTATCACTACATGATGTTATTTCAGTCAGTAAGATGGGATGCTACCTCATCACTCAGTATCATAACAACTAATTGTGATATAGCCTCTTGGAAGCCAGCATTTGCTTTTCTGTGCCTTCTCCTTTTCCTGCCAGCAATCTGTATCTGCAGGGACATGGCTCTTTGGTGGCAGACAAGTCTATTGCAGCCTCCAAAAGTGTTTCAGCGCCAGCCCTCTCCAAGGTAGCTTAACAGCATTTGACAATGAGCTAACGGTTACCACCACCAGTTCAGGGTCTCTTTAGGTGATGAAGAGGATGAGAAAGAAATCAGATTAAAAATAAATGGTAAACAGAATATTTTCACAGCTAGAATGAAACATTGCAAAAATAACTGCTAGCTAGATTAAAATCAGTTATTAATATTTGTAATTTACCACTTTGCAGCCATATCAAAAAGTCTGAGTCCTACTCACTAATGTTTACAATCTAAAAGGCAACACACAATCCGAGGAAGGAGACAGGGATGGACAAGAGAAAATGTTTTAACATCTATTGGTATTTGCCTTTGTTTTATATTTTAACTTCTTCTTGTTAGCCCTTTTCTATAGCTTTTATCCTTTCCTGTTTGCTTTTTCTTCTTTAACCTTTACATATATATTTTTATCATTATAATTTTGTATTATTTTTTTTTCAAATACAAATATACCATATGCCAGATTCGTCATAATACACGAAATCAGTAAAGAGGGTTACTATAAAGGAAGGCGAGGAGAAGTGATGTATCTCTCTTCAGGGTCTGCATTAATCAGTGTCTCAAACATGGGCCTATACTTGCAGCCATTGTCCACTTCAATCTGAGGTTAGTCAGGATCAAGAGGGTGCTCTGCACAATTGGTTTGATAAGCTGAACTGCCAGACAGACAAATACTCAGGAGACCACATGGAGATACTGTCAGTTCTGATGAATATCTCTCTCAGGGACAAGAAAATGTAGATGAAGCACCTATGTGAGCCTTCATGTGGGGCTCACTGAAAATGAATGCATTTCATTACATTTGCTGGATGTTGTTGTAGGGGGAGGTGAGGATCAGGATGGAGGAAATTACTACAAGCACTAGAGAACCTAAGGGGACAGGATAATTAAGAGGAATATGTAAGACAAGCTCATAATTAGGGCTGTCAATTAATCACAGTTTAACTCATGCGATTAACTCAAAAATTAATCATGATTTAAAAATTAATCATAGTTTTAATTGCACTGTTAAACAGAATACCAAGTACCATAGTGCAATCTCTTTATCTTGAAAGTGCAATTTACAAATGTAGATTTTTTTGTTACATAACTGCACTAAAAAACAAAACAATGTAAAATTTCAGAGCCCACAAGTCCACTCACTCCTACTTCTTCTTCAGTCAATCACTAAGAAAAATAAATTCAGTTACATTTATGGGAGATAGTGCTGCCCACTTCTTATTTACAATGTTACCTGAAAGTGAGAAGAGGCCCTCTCATGACACTTTTGTACCTGGTGTTGCAAGGTATTTACATGCCAGATATGCTAAACATTCGTATGCCCCTTCATACTTGGGCCACCATTCCGGAGGACATGCTTGCATGCTGATGACACTCATTAAAAATAATTTATTAATTAAATTTGTGACTGAATTCCTTGGGGTGAATTGTGTGCCTCCTGCTCTGTGTTTTACCTGCATTCTGCCATATATTTCAGGTTATAGCAGTCTTGGATGATGACTCAGCACAGTGTTCATTTTAAGAACATTTTCACTGCAGAGCTGACAAAATGTAAAGAAGCTACCAATGTGAGATTTCTAAAGCTAGCTACAGCACTTGACCCAAGGTTTAAGAATCTGAAGTGCTTTCCAAAATCTGAGAGGGACAAGGTGTGGAGCATGCTTTCAGAAGTCTTGAAAGAACAACAGAACTTGAACCACCAAAAAAGAAAATCAGCCTTCTGCTGGTGGCATCTGACTCTCATGAGGAAAATGAGCATGTGTCAGTCCACACTTCTTTGGATTGTTATCAAGCAGAACCCATCATAGCATGGACATCTGTCCTCTGGAATGGTGGTTGAAGCATAGAATCATAGAACTGGAAGGGCCGTAGAGAGAAATAATTGGAGACATACCAATCTCCTGGGACTGGAAGGGACCTTGAAAGGTCATTGAGTCCAGCCCCCTGCTTTCACTAGCAGGACCAGTTACTGATTTTTGCTCTAGAGCCCTAAGGGGCCCCTGTCAAGGATTAAACTCACAGCCCTGGGTTTAGTAGGCCAATGCTCAAACCACTGAGCTATCCCTCCCCCAGCTTCAGCTAGTGGCACTCATGGCAGGACTAAGTATTATCTTAACCATTCCTTACAGGTGTTTGTCTAATCTGCTCTTAAAAATCTCCAATGATGGAGATTCCACAACCTCCTTAGGCAATTTATTCCAGTGCTTAACCACCCTGACAGGAAGTTTTTCCTAACGTCCAACCTAAACTTCCCTTGCTGCAATTTAAGCCAATTGCTTCTTGTCCTGGCCTCAAAGGTTAAGAAAAACAGTTTTTTTCTCCATCCTCCTTGAACAACCTTTTACATACTTGAAAACTGTTATTATGTCCCCTTTCAGTCTTCTCTTTTCCAGACTAAACAAACCCAATTTTTTAACCTTCCCTTTTCTAGACCTTTAATCATTTTTGTCACTTTCTAGATGTCTTCTAGACATTTGTCATTTTCTAGACCTTCTAGACCAGATGTGGGCAAACTATGCCCCCGTGGCCCACATCTGGCCCGCGGGACCATCCTGCCTTGGCCCCTGAGCTCCCGGATGGAGACCCTAGTTCCTGGCCCCTCCCCTGATATCCCCCCTCCCCTACAGCCACGCCGCCGCATGGACAGCGCTCTGGCCTGCTGCTCCCACTGGGCAGCATGGAGAGTGCAGCTGACTCTGGCCAGGTGTTGCAGCTGCAAGTTCCTGCTGCTGGTAAGGGGGTGGGGAGTGGAGGAGTTGGGTAAGGGAATGGAGGGTCCTGGGGGGCAGTCAGGGAGGATGGGGTGGTTGGATGGGGCAGAGGTTCTGGGGGGGTGGTCAGGGGATGGGGAACAGGGAGGGTTTGGAAGTGGAAGTCCCAGGGGGCCAGTCACGGGGTGGGGATGTGGATAGGGGTCAAGAGAACAGTCAGGGGACAGAGATCAGTTAGGGGTGGGGGCTCCTGGGAGGGGGTGGCCAGGGAACAAGAAGCTGAGGGCGGTTGGATGGGGTGGGAGTCCCGGGGGCTGTCAGGGTACAGGGAGCAGGGGTTGGATAGGAGGCGGGGTCCCAGGAGGGGGCGGTCGGGGACAAGGAGCAGCGGGGGTTGGATGAGTTGGTTCTGAGGAGAGCAGTCAGGGGGCGGGAAGTGGGAGGGGGCAGATAGGGGTCAGGCGCCAACTTGTTTGGAGAGGCACAGCCTTCCCTACCCGGCCTTCCATATAGATCATAACCCCGATGTGGCCCTCGTGCCAAAAGTTTGCCCACCCCTGTTCTAGATGCTTGTCATTTTCTAGATCTTTAATCATTTTTATAGCTTCTTCTCTGGACTCTCTTCAATTTGTTCACATCCTTCCTGAAGTGTGGCGCCCAGAATTGGACACACTACTCCAGTTGAGAACTAATCAATGTGGAGTAGTGCAGAAGAATTGCTTTTCCCAGAATAATGTTAGCTTCTTTTACAACAGTGTTACATTGTTGACCCATATTTAGCTTGTTGTCCACTATGACCCCCAGATCCCTTTCTGCAGTACTGCTTCCTAGGCCGTCATTTCCCATTTTGTATGTGTGCAGCTGATTGGTCCTTCCTAAGTGCAGTACTTTTAATTTGTCCTTATTGAATTTCATCCTATTTACTTAAGACCATTTCTCCAGTTTGTCCAGAATATTTTGAATTTTAATCCTATCCTCCAAAGCACTTGCAACCCTTTTCAGCTTGATATCGTCCACAAACTTTATAAGCGTTACTCGCTGTGCCTTTATCTAAATCATTGATGAAGATGTTGAACAGAATCAGACCCGGAACTGATCCCTGCAGGACCCCATTTGTTATGCCCTTCCAGCATGACTGTGAACCACAAAGTGAAAAATGCTGAGTAATGTGAAAGGTGTAGATTCTCACATAAACCCACTGAGTCATAAGAGTTTGGTTATATCAATCATTGTTTTGGTTGAATGAAATCTGATGTGAACAGTGTGTTACCTTGAAAGAAGATGAAGAATGTCTGCTTGTGCTAATCAAGCTTGTACAATGGATATGCTCACAACTAAAATGTGTACATTTTTTTTATTTTTGTTTTGTGGCTTGCTATAACTTAATCAGTTGTACCATCAAATAAATAGAGCTTATGTCAGAGCTAGGATTTTGGCAGAACTATGTTCCTTTCTACTTTTAATGGACATTAATCTTCATGCTGACTGTTTTTCTTGTAGTACATCTTGCCCTTAGCCATGATTTGATTCATTTGAATCATTCCAAACAAATAGACATAAGAACGATGATAGAAGAATGTATTATGACAATAGAAAAGATGTATGTGCTTAGTAGGGTGACCAGACAGCAAATGTGAAAAACTGGGATGGGATGAATTGGACTGTCCCTATAAAATCCGAACATCTGGTCACCCTAATGTTTAGGGAGTGTTGTGCACTGCATTCACCCCAAAATATGTCTAAGCCTGACCACAAACAATACTGAAAAATCTGCAGGGCAAGTTTGGGATTGCTCTAGTCACACAAATTCTCCTTGGCCTGCTACAGTGAGGTTCTGCGGGGGATTAGAAAAATTAGACAGGAGCACACAATACGGAATGAATACTGAATGGCTTCCCCTCTGGACCCTGCAGAAGAGGCTCTGTTGACTCCATCAGGGAGTCTGCCACAGCTCAGATTTCCTTAGCAGTTTTGTTGCATCAGCTACTCGTTGGCACAATCCTGCTTACCCTTCCAGACAGGGCTTTCTTACATATGGAGTCCAATAAAATTACCATATGCTCCAGTGGTGAACATGATCTTCTCAGGCTATTTCCTCCAGCAAATCCTAGCATGATTCCTGTCAGCCACGGAAGCACCCTTCAGCAAACAAAAATGAGGCAATGATAGCATGTCCCCCACTTCTTTTCCTTTTCCTAGTCCACTGTACACATAGAAAGAATGTTCCTCCTCCTCCACCAGCAGCTTTAATATAAAATCATTTTATTACACTTCACTTTGAATTGCTTTTAGGTTTATTTTTATTTCCTTAGCAAAAGTAAAAAATTAACCAGAATTAACCTCTCACATAAACCTAGGGCAGTCATCCCAAGCCTATTCCCCATACTTATTGCTGGGTTCAGCCTAGCAGGCTCACTAGTGAAATAGAACTCCCTCACTGTCTCCAACTTAGTCTCTTGGGGAAACTTATGTAGTTCCAGATCTTGTGGATCTGGGCCTGGAGAAAGTGCTCTGTGGCTCATGAGGCTACAGAATGGTTGATGCCAAGATCAGATGAATGGTTCGCTGGAAGGAGCTGGTTGTCATAATGTCTAGAGGCCTTCTCAGGCACAGATGGCTCTATTGAATGATCATTTACAATTTTACCTTGAGCTTATCACAGAGATTCTGAATGTAACATGGCTCATCTGTGTGTTTCCCAACTCTGAGACTTCCAGGAAACTGCAGTGCAGTTAATAGGCCCTGTTGGGAGAGAAAGGGCCTGTCCTTTTCATCTCCTTCTCTTGCCTGCTCTGCTCATCTTCTTCAGAATGCAGAAGTCCGGCATTGTGGCCTGATTCCTAATCTCCTCTCCCAGGAGGGATTCCAGTCTACAATCAAACTCTGCAGCAAGTCACTGGGAGCAGAATGCTAACCATTCTCTTTGTCAGCTGATTAACGTCTGACAAATTTCCAAAAGCTGTGAAGCACCCAATAGAGGTAGCTTCCTTGCAGCATCACAGTATGGTCTCAGAGTTTGGTGGCACAGACACATTGTCAAGGCAGTGGATGGGCTAGGAGTGGGAACAGGGAGGACAAGAGCAGGACATTCATTTAAAGCTAACAATCCATCCAGGGCCAGATGAAGAAAATTTCCCATATCGCCTAAGCAGCAAGGAGGTTTGCGGGAAGCTCCCACTGATTCACTCTTCAAACCTTAATAGTCTCTGCACTTAAAATTCACTTAAAATCCTGGCCACCATCCCAGGGCACCCATTCACTACAATGAACATTAAGAGCTTGTAAGGTAACTCCCTCCTCTTCATGTGCCAGTATATTTATGCCTGTATCTGTAATTTTCACTCCATGCATATGAAGAAGTGGGCTTTTTAATCCGCGAAAGTTTATGCCCAAATTAATCGGTTAGTCTTTAAGGAGCCACCAGACTCCTTGTTGTTTCTGATAACTGAGAGCTAAAGAATATGTTCAGCACAGTTACTACTGGAAGTTGCTCAACGTTACTGTTCCTGGAACCATTGTTGGCTGCAGAGCAGGGCCGCCCAGAGGATTCCGGGGGCCTGGGGTCTTCGGCGGCGGGGAGCCTCACTTCGGTGGTAATTTGGCGGCGGGGGCCCTTCCGTTCCGGGACCCACTGTGCCCCGAAGACCCGCGGCGGGGGGCCCCCTGCCACCGAAGCGGGACCCGCCTCTGAAGTGCAGCAGGTGTACCGACACATTGCGAAACCCTCGCATTTTGCTACTAGTTGCAGTTTCTGCCACACAACGTAACCGTCTGGGCTCCTGCTCAGGACTTGCTGCCGCCTGGTCCATGGGGTTGCGAATCAGGAGGGACAGGGTTTGTGGTCGAAAACACTCACATTCTGCTTCCTCCTGGCTAATGTGCCAAATTGACCTATTGCAGGGGTCTGGGGGGTTCTGCGTTTTCATTTAATTTTAAATGAAGCTTCTTAAGCATTTTAAAAACCTTATTTTCTTTATATACAACAATAGTTTAGTTATATATTATAGCCATAAAAAGAGACCTTCTAAAATATTAAAATGTATTACTGGCATGCAAAACCTTAAATCAGAGAGACTAAATGAAGACTCGGCACAGCTCTTCTGAAAGGTTGCCGAACCCTGATCTTTTGGATGCTTGAGGCACGCTCTTTCACTTTTTTGGGCTGTTGCTGGGTGATGGTTGGTGCCAATGGGCTGTCACTGCCTGGAGGTGGTGCTGCTGTTGCCCAGGGCTGGGTGGGGAGCTGGGCTCTGGGGGGTGCCCGGCTCACAGGGGCTGGGCTCAGGACTGTGAGGAGATGGGGTCGGAGGTTGTCTGGCTCAGAGGGCTCGCCTCAGAGCTGGGGGTCTGGGGTGGGGATGGGGTCGGAGGGTGCCCACCTCAGAGCAGCTGGGATCAGAGCTGGGGTCAGGGCAGTGGGGATGGGGTCAGGGTGTCTGGATCAGAGGGCTGGGCTCAGAACTAGGGGTCAGGGCTGTGGGGAATGGGGTCAGGGAGGTGTCTGGATCAGAAGGGCTGGGCTCAGAGCTAGGGGTCAAGGCTGTGGGGGGAATGGGGTCAGGGGGGTGTCTGGATCAGAAGGGCTGGGCTCGGAGCTGGGGGTCAGAGCTGTGGGGGAAATTGGGTTAGAGGGGTGTCTGGATCAGAAGGGCTGGGCTCGGAGCTGGGGGTCAGGGCGGTGGGGAATGGGGTCAGGGGTGTCTGGATCAGAGGGGCTGGGCTTGGAGCTGGGGTCAGGGCTGGGCTAGGGGTCGGGGTGCCTGACAAACACCTCCTGAGACCCCCAATCCAACCCCCTTCCTGGCCCCTGACCGCCCCTCCCTGCCCCTGAGTGTCCCTGGGACTCCTGCCCCTTAGCCACCCCCTCCCCGGCTGCTCACCGCGGCTCACCGCGCGGCAGCCGCATGGCTCGGACGGGGCTGAGCTCTTCCCGGCTCAGAGCCGCGTGGGGAGGGCAGGGCCGCCAGCTCCAGGCTGAGCTCAGCTGCCTCCACTCGGCCCGGAGCTTGTAGCCCCGCCCCCTGACCACGCGGCTCTGAGCAGAGAGGGGAGGGGCGGGGCGGGGCTCAGCCCCCCCAGCCAAACTACTGCTGCGCTGTTTAGAACCCGGGGAACAAGCGGAGGAGGAGCGGCCCGTCTTCTGCAGCCAGGGGGGGCCGGGCTACCGGTAAGGGGCCATCCCTCTCCCCCAAGCGGAGCCGGGAGCGCGGCCCTGCCCGGCTGCAGGGGACGGGCCGCTCCTCGGCTTGCAGCGGCAGGATGAGCTGGGGCCCCAGCCTCAGCCTTTTGCCGCCCCCTATATTTTGCCGCCCTAGGCAGCAGTTTGGTTTGCTGGTGCCTAGAGCCGCCCCTGGATAGCATAACTCTAGATTTATACAGTTACTCTATCGAGCAAGCTAGCTAGCTATCGGAGCAAACCAGGCACCTGAATACATACAACATCGTTAAATATCAGTAAAGATGCTCAGCAGACACCTACAATGACGGTATAATTTTTCTCAGCAGAGAAAGCGAGGCTTTCAGAGTAAACAGGTGTGTTAATGTTTTGCATGGATAGCAACACATCAAAGGAAAGATCTTTAACAAATTGTTTCAATTGAGTTTACATAGGTGATAAAGATTGGAAACACACATGCAAGTCTACATGCAAAGTAAACACATAACGATAGGTTCCAAAGTTTAGCCTCCTCTCTTGAAGGACAGACAGAAAATCCATTAATGTTCTTCGCCCCTTTCTCTTCTGCAGCACTCCACTTCCCCTTGCACCTCCAGAATTCAGGTAGAAACTGTTGGGAAGGAAGGAAGCAAAACTTTCTTTCCCCTTAATTGTTCAGCGCTGTTCCAACATTTTCAAGGGTGACGAGACATTACTGTACCTGTCGCCTATGGTGACGTCTCACTAATGTGGGACAGCCCGAGAAGAGGTTCTCTGAGACATTTTTGATGGAGATGCCCGAAATAGATGTGGCTCTGAACAGAAACATCTAAAAGGGTTTTGTCACCAAAATAGAGTATGGCTGACAAAGCAGCCGGGAAGAGTTCAGCGACTGCCTCAGGACAATAGTTCATGTGTGGCAGTGAATATTTCTATGTGTTGCAATAGTAGTATTAATAGCCTCTACTGTTACTTCGTAAAGAATTATAACGCATCACCTCTTTTCTATGTTCTGCACCCCGCGGATCCACCGACGGAGCGGGATCCAAGCTCCTCTGCCCGGCGCACGACCGGCCCTAGGCACCCGCTCCCCGGGCCGGTGATTTGGTGGCATTTTTCTAGTCCATTTTTCATAGCGCTCTTGAAAAATAAACTACTTCACCGGAGCTTTTTCCAAAGCCTCAAAACTCGAGGCAACAGCACCCTCTGCTGGTTCCTAGGAAAAACTCTCTCTGTCACGCCATAAGCCTGGCTAGAGCAGGGCTCGGCACCCTTTCAGAAGTGGTGTGCTCAGTCTTCATTTAGTCACTCTAATTTGAGGTTTCGCCTGCCGGAAATACAAATCAACGATTTCAAGAGGTCTCTTTCGTGATGTTTAAAATGTGTAACTAAACTATTGTTGTATGTATAGTAAATAAGGTTACTCTATCTAGCAATCTAGCTAGCTAGCTATCGATACAGACAGGCACCTGAATACATAAGCCATCATTAACTATCAAAAAAGTACTCATTAACCTAAACTCCAAAAAGAGAAATGAACACGTAAGGGAGCCAAACAGTTTCCCCCTACCATGCAGTCCTTCATCATTTAAAGCAATTTATGTGACTGACACAACATCCTTCTGTTCTCCAATGGAGATAAGCTATGGGAGAGAGAGTATTGATTTTAAATAGAGATTTCAAACACTCATGCAAATAAAGATTTCAAACACTCATGCAATTCTACATACAAAGTAAATACATAACGAGAAGTTCCAAAGTTTAGCCTCCTCTCTTGAAGGCTGTACGAAAAAATCTTTTAATTTTCTTCTCCTCTGCGACATGTATTGAGGAGATGCACGAAATAGATGGGGTTCTGAAGGGAGACAACTAAAAGGGATTTGTCACCCTAATAGAGTATGGCTGAGAAAGCAGGCGGGGAGAGTTCAGAGAGCGCCTCAGGACGGTGTGTGGCAGTGAATATTTCAATGCGTTGCTGTAGTAGTGTTTATAGCCTGCACTGTTACTTCGGATAGAATTACAATGGATCACCTCTTTTGTAAAGTCTTTTCTATGTTCTGGACCACGCGGACCTGCCGATGGCGAGAAGCCGCGGGCTTGCGGCGCTCTGGGCCGCGGCCACGCTTCCCCGGCTGGCGCGCGACCGGCCCAGCGTTCACACTCCCCGGGCCGGTAATTTCCTCCCATTTTTCTAGTCCATTTTCATGGTTTTCGGCCACTCTAGAGACAGAGACTAGCCAACTACCTAAAGTTTAAGGTGTCCAGATGAGGGATCTATCTATCTATCTAATCATGAACACTAATAAGCAGCATTATTTTTCTTCTTTAAGCATTTCTAACGGAACTTCCCCTGTTTCAGTGACAAGTATCAGAGGGGTAGCCGCGTTAGTCTGGATCTGTAAAAGCAGCAGAGAGTCTTGTGGCACCTTATAGACTTATGCGCTTTCCTTGGTGATACCCACTTCGTCGGATACATGTTTCACTGACAACATTTCTCAAGGTTTATACAGGTTACACCATCTCTCGCTCTATATCTACATCCATCTAACTAATCTATCTATCGTCGATGGATCCACTGCTGAGAATTTGGCAGTTATACGTTGTGAAAACAGCGAAACATGAGAAATTCACTGCGGATTATTGGGAAGCACGAATTCCTCCTGCTCCCATCCTAAAATTGATATCAAGCTGCACTGCTGTCAATTTGACAGAGGTACGATTTCAACGAAGGTTTCAAAGCAGCTAAACATGAAAAAGGATTCCACATCATTGGTAAGCAAGAATTCCTCCTGTTCCCATCCTAAACTTGCTATTCGTATGCACAGAAACAACATGACCGAGATACGCTGCGAAAACAGCTACACATGAGCAATTCATTCCAAATCACTCGTAGGCACGAATTGCTCCTGGAACAACCCTAAAAATGTTATTCGATTACACTCCTGCCCATTTGACAGAGATCCGTTTGTTAAAATAGATAAACATCAGGTATTCAGTCAAAATGTAAGCTAGGCACTTGAAAAGAGCTAATGAAGAATTATTAAGCCCACATCAGTGCTAGACACGACTTTCTCCTTGACCCAACCTCCAATTGCTATTCGAAAGCACTGGTGGCTATTTGGCAGAGTTCCTTTCGTGAAAATTGCTAAAAATGAGACGTTCAGTGCAAAGCACTGCTAGGCAACACTTTCTCCTGGAACCATTTTACAAATGCTATTCGGTTGCATTGCTGGCCAGAAGACTAATCTGCGTGTGTGAAAATGGGAAATATGAGAAATTCGTTCAGGATCATTGTTAGGCACCGATTTATCTGAGAATCGTCTTTCACAAGCCAATAGCATCCCCTGCTGGACATTTGGTAGAGATTCCTTTCGTGAACATTGCTAAACATGAGCCAGTCATTGCAGCTCACTGATAGGTACGAATTTCTCTTTGAAATAGCCACAAAATAGCATTCGGTTGCACTGTTAAGCCCTTTGTTAGGCAACACTTACTCCTAGACCCATTTTAAAATGCTATTCCGTTGCATTGCTGGCAATTTGGCAGAGATCCGTTTGGGAAAACAGCGAAATGTGAGAAATTCATTGCGGATTATTGGTAGTCATGAATTTCTCCTGGTACCATCCTAAAATTGATGTCAAGCTGCACTGCTGTCAATTTGACAGAGGTACGATTTCAAATCAGCTAAACATGAAAAAGGATTCCACATCATTGGTAAGCAAGAATTCTTCCTGTTCCCATCCTAAACTTGCTATTCGGATGCACAGCAACAACATGACCGAGATACGCTGTGAAAAAAGCTATACCTGAGCAATTCATTCGAAATCACTCGTAGGCACGAATTCCTCCTGGAAACACGCTAAAAATGCTATTAGGTTCCACTGCTGGCTACTTGGAAGAGCTCCGTTTGTGAAAATTCCTAAAAAGGAGACGTTCAGTGCAAAGCACTGCTAGACAACACTTTCTAAGCACACCACTTCTGAAAGGATGCCGAGCCCTGCTCTAGCCAGGCTTATTGCGAGACAGAGAGAGTTTTTCCTAGTAACCAACAGAGCCTGCTGTTGCCTCGAGTTTTGAGGCATTTGAAAAAGCTCTGGTGAAGTAGTTTATTTTTCAAGAGCGCTATGAAAAATGGACTAGAAAAAGGCCACAAAATCACCGGCCCGGGGAGCGGGTGCCTAGGGCCGGTCGTGCGCCGGGCAGAGGAGCGCGGATCCCGCTCCGTCGGTGAATCCGCGGGGTGCCGAACATAGACAAGATGTGATGCGTTATAATTCTTTACGAAGTAACAGTGCAGGCTATAAATACTACTATAGCAACGCATTGAAATATTCACTGCCACACATGGACTATTGTCCTCAGGCAGTCGCTGAACTCTTCCCGGCTGCTTTGTCAGCCATTCTCTATTTTGGTGACAAAACCCTTTTAGTTGTCTCTCCATACAGACACATCTATTTCGGGCATCTCCACCAAAAATGTCTCAGAGACCCTCTTCTCGGGCTGTCCCACATTAGTGAGGCCTCACCATAGGCGACAGGTACAGTAATGTCTCGTCACCCTTGACCATGTTGGAACAACCTTGAAGAATTAAGGGGAAGGAAAGTTTTACTTCCTTCCTTCCCAAGAGTTTCTACCTGAACTCTGGAGGTGCAAGGGGAAGTGGAGTGTTGCTTAAGAAAAAGGGGAGAAGAACATTAATGGATTTTCTGTCTGTCCTTCAAGAGAGGAGGCTAAACTTTGGAACCTATCGTTATGTGTTTACTTTGCATGTAGACTTGCATGTGTGTTTCCAATCTTTATCACATATGTAAACTGAATTAAAACAATTTGTTAAAGATCTTTCCGTACAGCCTTCAAGAGAGGAGGCTAAACTTTGGAACCTCTCGTTATGTATTTACTTTGCATGTAGAATTGCATGAGTGTTTGAAATCTTTATTTGCATGAGTGTTTGAAATCTCTATTTAAAATCAATACTCTCTCTCCCATAGCTTATCTCCATTGGAGAACAGAAGGATGTTGCAAAGCTAAGGTTGTGTCAGTCACATAAATTGATTTAAATGATGAAGGACTGCATGGTAGGGGGAAACTGTTTGGCTCCTTTATGTTTTCATTTCTCTTTTTGGAGTTTAGGTTAATGAATATTTTTTTGATAGTTAATGATGGCTTATGTATTCAGGTGCCTGTCTGTATCCATAGCTAGCTTGCTAGTTTGCTAGATAGAGTAACCGTATAACTCTTGAGTAATGCTATCAGGAAAACAGGGGCTGTATGAATTACAATTAGCCGGGGGTAGGCAACCTATGGCACGTATGCCGAAGGCTGCACATGAGCTGATTTTCAGTGGCACTCACGCTGCCCTTTCCGCGCCACCAATCCCTGGCGTGGGGTTGCTCTCCTTTTTTATTTCAATTTATGTGAAGCATCTTAAACATTTTAGAAACCTTATTTACTATACATACAACAATAGTTTAGTTACACATTTTAAACATCACGAAAGAGACCTCTTGAAATCGTTGATTTGTATTTCCGGCAGGCGAAACCTCAAATTAGAGTGACTAAATGAAGACTGAGCACACCACTTCTGAAAGGGTGCCGAGCCCTGCTCTAGCCAGGCTTATGGCATGACAGAGAGAGTTTTTCCTAGGAACCAGCAGAGGGTGCTGTTGCCTCGAGTTTGGAGGCTTTGGAAAAAGCTCCGGTGAAGTAGTTTCTTTTTCAAGAGCGCTATGAAAAATGGACTAGAAAAATGCCACCAAATCACCGGCCCGGGGAGCGGGTGCCTAGGGCCGGTCGTGCGCCGGGCAGAGGAGCTTGGATCCCGCTCCGTCGGTGGATCCGCGGGGTGCAGAACATAGAAAAGACGTGATGCGTTATAATTCTTTACGAAGTAACAGTAGAGGCTATTATACTACTATTGCAACACATAGAAATATTCACTGCCACACATGAACTATTGTCCTCAGGCAGTCGCTGAACTCTTCCCGGCTGCTTTGTCAGCCATACTCTATTTTGGTGACAAAACCCTTTTAGATATTTCTGTTCAGAGCCACATCTATTTCGGGCATCTCCACCAAAAATGTCTCAGAGAACCTCTTCTCGGGCTGTCCCACATTAGTGAGACGTCACCATAGGCGACAGGTACAGTAATGTCTCGTCACCCTTGAAAATGTTGGAACAGCGCTGAACAATTAAGGGGAAAGAAAGTTTTGCTTCATTCCTTCCCAACAGTTTCTACCTGAATTCTGGAGGTGCAAGGGGAAGTGGAGTGCTGCTGAAGAGAAAGGGGCAAAGAACATTAATGGATTTTCTGTCTGTCCTTCAAGAGAGGAGGCTAAACTTTGGAACCTATCGTTATGTGTTTACTTTGCATGTAGACTTGCATGTGTGTTTCCAATCTTTATCACCTATGTAAACTCAATTGAAACAATTTGTTAAAGATCTTTCCTTTGATGTGTTGCTATCCATGCAAAACATTAACACACCTGTTTACTCTGAAAGCCTCGCTTTCTCTGCTGAGAAAAATTATACCGTCATTGTAGGTGTCTGCTGAGCATCTTTACTGATATTTAACGATGTTGTATGTATTCAGGTGCCTGGTTTGCTCCGATAGCTAGCTAGCTTGCTCGATAGAGTAACTGTATAAATCTAGAGTTATGCTATCCAGGGGCGGCTCTAGGCACCAGCAAACCAAACTGCTGCCTAGGGCGGCAAAATATAGGGGGCGGCAAAAGGCTGAGGCTGGGGCCCCAGCTCATCCTGCCGCTGCAAGCCGAGGAGCGGCCCGGCCCCAGCAGCCGGGCAGGGCCGCTCCCGGCTCCGCTTGGGGAGAGGGATGGCCCCTTACCGGTAGCCCGGCCCCCCCTGGCTGCAGAAGACGGGCCGCTCCTCCTCCGCTTGTTCCCCGGGTTCTAAACAGCGCAGCAGTAGTTTGGCTGGGGGGGCTGAGCCCCGCCCCGCCCCTCCCCTCCCTGCTCAGAGCCGCGTGGTCAGGGGGCGGGGCTACAAGCTCCGGGCCGAGTGGAGGCAGCTGAGCTCAGCCTGGAGCTGGCGGCCCCGCCCCCTCCCCACGCGGCTCTGAGCCGGGAAGAGCTCAGCCCGGTCCGGAGCCATGCGGCTGCCGCGCGGTGAGCCGCGGGTGAGCAGCCGGGGAGGGGGGGTGGCTAAGGGCAGGGAGTCCCAGGGACACTCAGGGGCAGGAGGGGGCGGTCAGGGGCCAGGAAGGGGTTGGATTGGGGGTCTCAGGAGGTGTTTGTCAGGCACCCCGACCCCTAGCCCAGCCCTGACCCCAGCTCCAAGCCCAGCCCTCTGATCCAGACACCCCTGACCCCATTCCCCCACAGCCCTGACCCCAGCTCCGAGCCCAGCCCTTCTGATCCAGACACCCCTAACCCCATTCCCCACAGCCCTGACCCCAGCTCAGGCCCAGCCCCTCTGATCCGGACACCCCCTCACCCCATTCCCCCACAGCCCTGACCCCAGCTCCAGCCCAGCCCTCTGATCCAGACACCCCCTCACCCCATTTCCCCACAGCCCTGACCCTCAGCTCCAAGCCCAGCCCCTCTGATCCAGACACCCCCCCCCCCTAGCCCAGCCCTGACCCCCAGCTCCAAGCCCAGCCTCTGATCCAGACCCCTCACCCCCCCCCCCCCCCCCCCCCAGCCCTGACCCCAGCTCCTGATCCCACACCCCCCCATTTCCCCACCCCCCCCCCCCCCCCCCCCCCCCCCCAGCCCCCCCCCACTCCTGACCCCAGCCCTCCCCCCAGCCAGACACCTCCCTGACCCCATTTCCCAGAGCCCTGACCCTAGCTCTGAGCCCAGCCCCTCTGATCCAGACACCCCCCGACCCCATCCCCGCTGCCCTGACCCCCAGCTCCCCAGCCCAGCCCTGGATCAGACACCCCTCTGACCCCATCCCCACCCCCCCCCCAGCTCTGACCCCAGCTCTGAGGCGAGCCCTCTGAGCCAGACAACCTCCGACCCCATCTCCTCACAGTCCTGAGCCCAGCCCCTGTGAGCCGGGCACCCCAGAGCCCAGCTCCCCACCCAGCCCTGGGCAACAGCAGCACCACCCAGCCCTGGGCAACAGCAGCACCACCTCCAGGCAGTGACAGCCCATTGGCACCAACCATCACCCAGCAACAGCCCAAAAAGTGAAAGAGCGTGCCTCAAGCATCCAAAAGATCAGGGTTCGCAACCTTTCAGAAGAGCTGTGCCGAGTCTTCATTTAGTCTCTCTGATTTAAGGTTTTGCATGCCAGTAATACATTTTAATATTTTTAGAAGGTCTCTTTTTATGGCTATAATATATAACTAAACTATTGTTGTATATAAAGAAAATAAGGTTTTTAAATGCTTAAGAAGCTTCATTTAAAAATAAATGAAAACGCAGAGCCCCCCCAGACCCCTGCAATAGGTCAATTTGGCACATTAGCCAGGAGGAAGCAGAATGTGAGTGTTTTCGACCACAAACCCTGTCCCTCCTGATTCGCAACCCCATGGACCAGGCGGCAGCAAGTCCTGAGCAGGAGCCCAGACGGTTACGTTGTGTGGCAGAAACTGCAACTAGTAGCAAAACGCGAGGGTTTCGCAATGTGTCGGTACACCTGCTGCACTTCAGAGGCGGGTCCGCCGGTGGCAGGGGCCCCGCCGCGGGTCTTCGGGGCACAGTGGGTCCCGGAACGGAAGGGCCCCGCCGCCAAATTACCACCGAAGTGGGGCCCCGCCGCCGAAGACCCCAGGCCCCGGAATCCTCTGGGCGGCCCTGCTCTGCAGCCAACAATGGTTCCAGGAACAGTAACGTTGAGCAACTTCCAGTAGTAACTGTGCTGAACATATTCTTTAGCTCTCAGTTATCAGAAACAACAAGGAGTCTGGTGGCACCTTAAAGACTAACCGATTAATTTGGGCATAAACTTTCAGGATTAAAAGCCCACTTCTTCATATGCATGGAGTGAAAATTACAGATACAGGCATAAATATACTGGCACATGAAGAGGAGGAGTTACCTTACAAGCTCTTAATGTTCATTGTAGTGAATGGGTGCCCTGGGATGGTGGCCAGGGATTTTAAGTGAATTTTAAGTGCAGAGACTATTAAGGTTTGAAGAGTGAATCAGTGGGAGCTTTCATAAACCTCCTTGCTGCTTAGGCGATATGGGAAATTTTCTTCATCTGGCCCTGGATGGAATGTTAGCTTTAAATGAATGTCCTGCTCTTGTCCTCCCTGTTCCCACTCCTAGCCCATCCACTGCCTTGACAATGTGTCTGTGCCACCAAACTCTGAGACCATACTGTGATGCTGCAAGGAAGCTACCTCTATTGGGTGCTTCACAGCTTTTGGAAATTTGTCAGACGTTAATCAGCTGACAAAGAGAATGGTTAGCATTCTGCTCCCAGTGACTTGCTGCAGAGTTTGATTGTAGACTGGAATCCCTCCTGGGAGAGGAGATTAGGAATCAGGCCACAATGCCGGACTTCTGCATTCTGAAGAAGATGAGCAGAGCAGGCAAGAGAAGGAGATGAAAAGGACAGGCCCTTTCTCTCCCAACAGGGCCTATTAACTGCACTGCAGTTTCCTGGAAGTCTCAGAGTTGGGAAACACACAGATGAGCCATGTTACATTCAGAATCTCTGTGATAAGCTCAAGGTAAAATTGTAAATGATCATTCAATAGAGCCATCTGTGCCTGAGAAGGCCTCTAGACATTATGACAACCAGCTCCTTCCAGCGAACCATTCATCTGATCTTGGCATCAACCATTCTGTAGCCTCATGAGCCACAGAGCACTTTCTCCAGGCCCAGATCCACAAGATCTGGAACTACATAAGTTTCCCCAAGAGACTAAGTTGGAGACAGTGAGGAGTTCTATTTCACTAGTGAGCCTGCTAGGCTGAACCCAGCAATAAGTATGGGGAATAGGCTTGGGATGACTGCCCTAGGTTTATGTGAGAGGTTAATTCTGGTTAATTTTTACTTTTGCTAAGGAAATAAAAATAAACCTAAAAGCAATTCAAAGTGAAGTGTAATAAAATGATTTTATATTAAAGCTGCTGGTGGAGGAGGAGGAACATTCTTTCTATGTGTACAGTGGACTAGGAAAAGGAAAAGAAGTGGGGGACATGCTATCATTGCCTCATTTTTGTTTGCTGAAGGGTGCTTCCGTGGCTGACAGGAATCATGCTAGGATTTGCTGGAGGAAATAGCCTGAGAAGATCATGTTCACCACTGGAGCATATGGTAATTTTATTGGACTCCATATGTAAGAAAGCCCTGTCTGGAAGTTTGTGATGATCAAGGGTAAGCAGGATTGTGCCAACGAGTAGCTGATGCAACAAAACTGCTAAGGAAATCTGAGCTGTGGCAGACTCCCTGATGGAGTCAACAGAGCCTCTTCTGCAGAGTCCAGAAGGGAAGCCATTCAGTATCCATTCCGTATTGTGTGCTCCTGTCTAATTTTTCTAATCCCCCGCAGAACTCGCCAACTCCTGCACCTGCGTGCACTGGTGGTTTGGTTAACATGGAAAGCTGCATAATGCAATATTGGGAAAACAGGGGTCTGCTAAACTACATCATAATCTGCAATGACTCAACCCGATAGGACACCTCCTATGCTGCATTGCTACTAGTGACCTTCTCATATGGGTCCCCACAGCTCCGCAGCCTCCCCCCACCAGGAGGCAGGTGTGAGAGGCTTGTTATCCCCAACCGACAGAGGGAGAAACGAAGGTTGAGAAAGGCAAAGGGCCTTGTCTTACATCTCAGGTGTCCTGACTTTCAAATTAACCATCAGTCTGGAGTTTCACACACTGAATGATCAGAACAAAGTGACCTCGAATGAGCTACAGACCAACCGCCATTCAGAGTGATTATTCAGCAAGTGTTGTAGAAGCACCAGAACCAGGACCGGCTCAGAGACAATCAATGTCGAGAAGGCAGGAGAACAATTCACCAAGCGGATGATTGGTTCTGGCTTATTTGCTGGGTCTTAAAAGAGAATAACAAAGTCCTGAGTCTCCTCCCTTCACTAGATCCCCGCTCCGTCAATCAGCATTGAGACTCTGACAGAGGCTGAGGGTTCCCCAGATGGCCCAGGGATGGCTCAAGTCACCAGTGAGGATCGCTCTCAGAGCAGTCTTCCTGTCCCATCTCTTTGGGATGGCCTCCCTCCACGAGGGCTAAAGAGCAGCCCCCTCCTTGCCAGTGGAGGGAGGGAAGTAGGAAAAAGAGAAACCAAAAATGATGAACCCCAATGTCCCCCTGACTCTAATGAACAAAGGCCTAGGTGGTAAAAACAATTCTCCCACCTTAACCTAGTGTTTTCCATGCCTTGAATTTGGCCAGCACCATGTGGGTCAGGCTGGCTAGGTACCAAACCTCTCTGGGGCTCTTACCTTCTCCACAGGGATGTCTGTCTTCTCACTAAATTAGCAGTGGGAACGGGGAAAACTCCGAGTCTCCTCCTCGTGCTCACAGACATGACCCAGAATTCTCTCTCAGTCCTCAGGGAGAGACCTAAAGAAGGAGACTCTCTGCAGCAAAGCCACGGGGGTCTCTGACATCGTCCCAGCCCTGCAGCCTGTCCTACCTGGCCGTTGTCATGGACTCTCTGTGAGATCACCGCCTCCCAACCTCCTTTGACCAATCAGCTGAGGTGCTGCAAAAGGCCCTTGTGATGTCACTGCCACACTCACCCCTGCCCTGCAAGGCTAATGTCCAGTCCCTGGCCAGCCCCTTTGCATGTTTGAGCTGCTCCCCCTGTGTCACCCCCACGCACTCAGGGTCAGTGCTGGAGATCAAGCAGGCAACACATGGCAACCTCAGAGGCTCTCAAAGTGCCACACTCAGTTTTGCAGAGATTTGGAGACTAAGGCCAGACGAGACGGTCAGATCATCTCATCTGACCCCTTTGCACATCACAGGCCTCCTGTATGGCGCAGTAGCAAGTTTTGGACCAAAGCAGACTCCAGAAAGGCACCTCATGAAGGGATGGAGAAAGCACCACTTCCCTTGGTAGTCTGGAGGAAATTGATGCTGTGCGGGGCAGGGAATTGACCCCAGGGCCATACTTGTGAGTCTATATCATAACATACACGCACAGCAGCACTGCACAAAGTTTGTATATGCCACCTTAACTCTGATGGTTCCTAACGTTTAAAGGCCTGGTCTCCATGGTGTTCTTCGTGCTTGTAGAACTAGTTTGGGGAGAGATGCACTAATTTATTTGTTATAATGAGGGGGGCCCCCAGGGTGCAACCTGGAGCTGGGATACCGCTGAGCCCTCTGTCTCCCCAGCCTGGGCTGCCTCTCACACTGCTGCTGGGAGAAGATGCAGATCGCTCCCGGCCCTGCACTCACACAAACCTTTACACAGGCAGGGACACACCCAGCTGCAGGTACTATGAAGCTTCTCCCCAGATCCCCAGCCTAGGTCCCTGGCGCTGCAGTGTCTTGCCCTGGCGAAAAGCCTGACGGTATCAGTTTATACCCCCAGTCTGCCCCTTTCTCCAAGTGGAGAGGACCATGCACCAGTCTCTGGTCCTGAGCAGGTTCCCCAAGCACATCTAGCAAAACACAAGGTTTTAGGGGGAAATATAACACACATTTATTAACTACACAAAGATAGGCTTCAAGTGATTATGAGCAATGAGCATACAGCTCAATGGAGATTACTCAAGAACTCCGGGAAGTTCTGACAGCTGAGCCTGCTGCTCTGCTCCGGCAGCCAGGAGCAAATCAGTGCCGTGGAATGCTGCTCCCTCCCACACTGCGAACACAGAGCAGGGTGGCAGGAACTTCCTTACATTGGGGGGGCCATGGAGTCCAAACTGTGACGCCCCCATGATACCCCTTTCCTCGAGGAGGCTCTTACCTTCTAAACAGGGATGGCTGTTTTCTAGTAAAATCACTAAAAGGGAAGGAGAAAACTCAAAGAGGTTCCTCCTGGCGCTCACGTACATGAACCCGAATACTCTCTCACTGTCCTCAAAGAGAGACCTCAAGAAGGAGACTTGCTGAAGCAAAGCCACAGGGGTCTCTGAGGTTTCCATGGCCCCTCGCCCCTGTCCTGCCTGGCTGATGTCAGCATCTCTCTGTGAGGTCACCACCTCCCCACAACCTTTGACCAATAATCTGAGGTCCTGCAAAAGGCCTTTGTGATGGCACTGACACACCCCTCCCTCCCACCCCTCAGCAAGTCCTGAGCAGGAGCCCAGACGGTTACGTTGTGTGGCAGAAACTGCAACTAGTAGCAAAACGCGAGGGTTTCGCAATGTGTCGGTACACCTGCTGCACTTCAGAGGCGGGTCCCGCTTCGGTGGCAGGGGGCCCCCCGCCGCGGGTCTTCGGGGCACAGTGGGTCCCGGAACGGAAGGGCCCCCGCCGCCAAATTACCACCGAAGTGGGGCCCCCCGCCGCCGAAGACCCCAGGCCCCCGGAATCCTCTGGGCGGCCCTGCTCTGCAGCCAACAATGGTTCCAGGAACAGTAACGTTGAGCAACTTCCAGTAGTAACTGTGCTGAACATATTCTTTAGCTCTCAGTTATCAGAAACAACAAGGAGTCTGGTGGCACCTTAAAGACTAACCGATTAATTTGGGCATAAACTTTCGCGGATTAAAAAGCCCACTTCTTCATATGCATGGAGTGAAAATTACAGATACAGGCATAAATATACTGGCACATGAAGAGGAGGGAGTTACCTTACAAGCTCTTAATGTTCATTGTAGTGAATGGGTGCCCTGGGATGGTGGCCAGGGATTTTTAAGTGAATTTTAAGTGCAGAGACTATTAAGGTTTGAAGAGTGAATCAGTGGGAGCTTTCCGCAAACCTCCTTGCTGCTTAGGCGATATGGGAAATTTTCTTCATCTGGCCCTGGATGGATTGTTAGCTTTAAATGAATGTCCTGCTCTTGTCCTCCCTGTTCCCACTCCTAGCCCATCCACTGCCTTGACAATGTGTCTGTGCCACCAAACTCTGAGACCATACTGTGATGCTGCAAGGAAGCTACCTCTATTGGGTGCTTCACAGCTTTTGGAAATTTGTCAGACGTTAATCAGCTGACAAAGAGAATGGTTAGCATTCTGCTCCCAGTGACTTGCTGCAGAGTTTGATTGTAGACTGGAATCCCTCCTGGGAGAGGAGATTAGGAATCAGGCCACAATGCCAGACTTCTGCATTCTGAAGAAGATGAGCAGAGCAGGCAAGAGAAGGAGATGAAAAGGACAGGCCCTTTCTCTCCCAACAGGGCCTATTAACTGCACTGCAGTTTCCTGGAAGTCTCAGAGTTGGGAAACACACAGATGAGCCATGTTACATTCAGAATCTCTGTGATAAGCTCAAGGTAAAATTGTAAATCATCATTCAATAGAGCCATCTGTGCCTGAGAAGGCCTCTAGACATTATGACAACCAGCTCCTTCCAGCGAACCATTCATCTGATCTTGGCATCAACCATTCTGTAGCCTCATGAGCCACAGAGCACTTTCTCCAGGCCCAGATCCACAAGATCCGGAACTACATAAGTTTCCCCAAGAGACTAAGTTGGAGACAGTGAGGGAGTTCTATTTCAGTAGTGAGCCTGCTAGGCTGAACCCAGCAATAAGTATGGGGAATAGGCTTGGGATGACTGCCCTAGGTTTATGTGAGAGGTTAATTCTGGTTAATTTTTTACTTTTGCTAAGGAAATAAAAATAAACCTAAAAGCAATTCAAAGTGAAGTGTAATAAAATGATTTTATATTAAAGCTGCTGGTGGAGGAGGAGGAACATTCTTTCTATGTGTACAGTGGACTAGGAAAAGGAAAAGAAGTGGGGGACATGCTATCATTGCCTCATTTTTGTTTGCTGAAGGGTGCTTCCGTGGCTGACAGGAATCATGCTAGGATTTGCTGGAGGAAATAGCCTGAGAAGATCATGTTCACCACTGGAGCATATGGTAATTTTATTGGACTCCATATGTAAGAAAGCCCTGTCTGGAAGTTTGTGATGATCAAGGGTAAGCAGGATTGTGCCAACGAGTAGCTGATGCAACAAAACTGCTAAGGAAATCTGAGCTGTGGCAGACTCCCTGATGGAGTCAACAGAGCCTCTTCTGCAGGGTCCAGAGGGGAAGCCATTCAGTATTCATTCCGTATTGTGTGCTCCTGTCTAATTTTTCTAATCCCCCGCAGAACCTCACTGTAGCAGGCCAAGGAGAATTTGTGTGACTAGAGCAATCCCAAACTTGCCCTGCAGATTTTTCAGTATTGTTTGTGGTCAGGCTTAGACATATTTTGGGGTGAATGCAGTGCACAACACTCCCTAAACATTAGGGTGACCAGATGTTCGGATTTTATAGGGACAGTCCAATTCATCCCATCCCAGTTTTTCACATTTGCTGTCTGGTCACCCTACTAAGCACATACATCTTTTCTATTGTCATAATACATTCTTCTATCATCGTTCTTATGTCTATTTGTTTGGAATGATTCAAATGAATCAAATCATGGCTAAGGGCAAGATGTACTACAAGAAAAACAGTCAGCATGAAGATTAATGTCCATTAAAAGTAGAAAGGAACATAGTTCTGCCAAAATCCTAGCTCTGACATAAGCTCTATTTATTTGATGGTACAACTGATTAAGTTATAGCAAGCCACAAAACAAAAATAAAAAAAATGTACACATTTTAGTTGTGAGCATATCCATTGTACAAGCTTGATTAGCACAAGCAGACATTCTTCATCTTCTTTCAAGGTAACACACTGTTCACATCAGATTTCATTCAATCAAAACAATGATTGATATAACCAAACTCTTATGACTCAGTGGGTTTATGTGAGAATCTACACCTTTCACATTACTCAGCATTTTTCACTTTGTGGTTCACAGTCATGCTGGTAGGGCATAACAAATGGGGTCCTGCAGGGATCAGTTCCGGGTCTGATTCTGTTCAACATCTTCATCAATGATTTAGATAAAGGCACAGCGAGTAACGCTTATAAAGTTTGTGGACGATATCAAGCTGAAAAGGGTTGCAAGTGCTTTGGAGGATAGGATTAAAATTCAAAATATTCTGGACAAACTGGAGAAATGGTCTTAAGTAAATAGGATGAAATTCAATAAGGACAAATTAAAAGTACTGCACTTAGGAAGGACCAATCAGCTGCACACATACAAAATGGGAAATGACGGCCTAGGAAGCAGTACTGCAGAAAGGGATCTGGGGGTCATAGTGGACAACAAGCTAAATATGGGTCAACAATGTAACACTGTTGTAAAAGAAGCTAACATTATTCTGGGAAAAGCAATTCTTCTGCACTACTCCACATTGATTAGTTCTCAACTGGAGTAGTGTGTCCAGTTCTGGGCGCCACACTTCAGGAAGGATGTGAACAAATTGAAGAGAGTCCAGAGAAGAAGCTATAAAAATGATTAAAGATCTAGAAAATGACAAACATCTAGAACAGGGGTGGGCAAACTTTTTGGCACGAGGGCCACATCGGGGTTGCGCAACTATATGGAAGGCCGGGTAGGGAAGGCTGTGCCTCTCCAAACAAGTTGGTGCCTGACCCTATCTGCCCCCTCCCACGTCCCGCCCCCTGACTGCTCTCCTCAGAACCAACTCATCCAACCCCCGCTGCTCCTTGTCCCCGACCGCCCCCTCCTGGGACCCCCGCCTCCTATCCAACCCCCCTGCTCCCTGTACCCTGACAGCCCCCCCGGGACTCCCACCCCCATCCAACCGCCCTCAGCTTCTTGTTCCCTGGCCACCCCCTCCCAGGAGCCCCACCCCTAACTGATCTCTGTCCCCTGACTGTTCTCTTGACCCCTATCCACATCCCCACCCCGTGACTGGCCCCTGGGACTTCCACCAAACCCTCCCTGTTCCCCATCCCCTGACCACCCCCCCAGAACCTCTGCCCCATCCAACCACCCCATCCTCCCTGACTGCCCCCCAGGACCCTCCATTCCCTTACCCAACTCCTCCACTCCCCACCCCCTTACCAGCAGCAGGAACTTGCAGCTGCAACACCTGGCCAGAGTCAGCTGCACTCTCCATGCTGCCCAGTGGGAGCAGCAGGCCAGAGCGCTGTCCATGCGGCGGCGTGGCTGTAGGGGAGGGGGGATATCAGGGGAGGGGCCAGGAACTAGGGTCTCCATCCGGGAGCTCAGGGGCCAAGGCAGGATGGTCCCGCGGGCCAGATGTGGGCCACGGGGGCATAGTTTGCCCACATCTGGTCTAGAAGGTCTAGAAAATGACAAATGTCTAGAAGACATCTAGAAAGTGACAAAAATGATTAAAGGTCTAGAAAAGGGAAGGTTAAAAAATTGGGTTTGTTTAGTCTGGAAAGAGAAGACTGAAAGGGGACATAATAACAGTTTTCAAGTATGTAAAAGGTTGTTCAAGGAGGATGGAGAAAAAAACTGTTTTTCTTAACCTTTGAGGCCAGGGCAAGAAGCAATTGGCTTAAATTGCAGTAAGGGAAGTTTAGGTTGGACGTTAGGAAAAACTTCCTGTCAGGGTGGTTAAGCACTGGAATAAATTGCCTAAGGAGGTTGTGGAATCTCCATCATTGGAGATTTTTAAGAGCAGATTAGACAAACACCTGTAAGGAATGGTTAAGATAATACTTAGTCCTGCCATGAGTGCCACTAGCTGAAGCTGGGGGAGGTATAGCTCAGTGGTTTGAGCATTGGCCTACTAAACCCAGGGCTGTGAGTTTAATCCTTGACAGGGGCCCCTTAGGGCTCTAGAGCAAAAATCAGTAACTGGTCCTGCTAGTGAAAGCAGGGGGCTGGACTCAATGACCTTTCAAGGTCCCTTCCAGTCCCAGGAGATTGGTATGTCTCCAATTATTTCTCTCTACGGCTCTTCCAGTTCTATGATTCTATGCTTCAACCACCATTCCAGAGGACAGATGTCCATGCTATGATGGGTTCTGCTTGATAACAATCCAAAGAAGTGTGGACTGACACATGCTCATTTTCCTCATGAGAGTCAGATGCCACCAGCAGAAGGCTGATTTTCTTTTTTGGTGGTTCAAGTTCTGTTGTTCTTTCAAGACTTCTGAAAGCATGCTCCACACCTTGTCCCTCTCAGATTTTGGAAAGCACTTCAGATTCTTAAACCTTGGGTCAAGTGCTGTAGCTAGCTTTAGAAATCTCACATTGGTAGCTTCTTTACATTTTGTCAGCTCTGCAGTGAAAATGTTCTTAAAATGAACACTGTGCTGAGTCATCATCCAAGACTGCTATAACCTGAAATATATGGCAGAATGCAGGTAAAACACAGAGCAGGAGGCACACAATTCACCCCAAGGAATTCAGTCACAAATTTAATTAATAAATTATTTTTAATGAGTGTCATCAGCATGCAAGCATGTCCTCCGGAATGGTGGCCCAAGTATGAAGGGGCATACGAATGTTTAGCATATCTGGCATGTAAATACCTTGCAACACCAGGTACAAAAGTGTCATGAGAGGGCCTCTTCTCACTTTCAGGTAACATTGTAAATAAGAAGTGGGCAGCACTATCTCCCATAAATGTAACTGAATTTATTTTTCTTAGTGATTGACTGAAGAAGAAGTAGGAGTGAGTGGACTTGTGGGCTCTGAAATTTTACATTGTTTTGTTTTTAGTGCAGTTATGTAACAAAAAATCTACATTTGTAAATTGCACTTTCAAGATAAAGAGATTGCACTATGGTACTTGGTATTCTGTTTAACAGTGCAATTAAAACTATGATTAATTTTTAAATCATGATTAATTTTTTGAGTTAATCGCATGAGTTAAACTGTGATTAATTGACAGCCCTAATTATGAGCTTGTCTTACATATTCCTCTTAATTATCCTGTCCCCTTAGGTTCTCTAGTGCTTGTAGTAATTTCCTCCATCCTGATCCTCACCTCCCCCTACAACAACATCCAGCAAATGTAATGAAATGCATTCATTTTCAGTGAGCCCACATGAAGGCTCACATAGGTGCTTCATCTACATTTTCTTGTCCCTGAGAGAGATATTCATCAGAACTGACAGTATCTCCATGTGGTCTCCTGAGTATTTGTCTGTCTGGCAGTTCAGCTTACCAAACCAATTGTGCAGAGCACCCTCTTGATCCTGACTAACCTCAGATTGAAGTGGACAATGGCTGCAAGTATAGGCCCATGTTTGAGACACTGATTAATGCAGACCCTGAAGAGAGATACATCACTTCTCCTCGCCTTCCTTTATAGTAACCCTCTTTACTGATTTCGTGTATTATGACGAATCTGGCATATGGTATATTTGTATTTGAAAAAAAAATAATACCAAATTATAATGATAAAAATATATATGTAAAGGTTAAAGAAGAAAAAGCAAACAGGAAAGGATAAAAGCTATAGAAAAGGGCTAACAAGAAGAAGTTAAAATATAAAACAAAGGCAAATACCAATAGATGTTAAAACATTTTCTCTTGTCCATCCCTGTCTCCTTCCTCGGATTGTGTGTTGCCTTTTAGATTGTAAACATTAGTGAGTAGGACTCAGACTTTTGATATGGCTGCAAAGTGGTAAATTACAAATATTAATAACTGATTTTAATCTAGCTAGCAGTTATTTTTGCAATGTTTCATTCTAGCTGTGTAAATATTCTGTTTACCATTTATTTTTAATCTGATTTCTTTCTCATCCTCTTCATCACCTAAAGAGACCCTGAACTGGTGGTGGTAACCGTTAGCTCATTGTCAAATGCTGTTAAGCTACCTTGGAGAGGGCTGGCGCTGAAACACTTTTGGAGGCTGCAATAGACTTGTCTGCCACCAAAGAGCCATGTCCCTGCAGCATACAGATTGCTGGCAGGAAAAGGAGAAGGCACAGAAAAGCAAATGCTGGCTTCCAAGAGGCTATATCACAATTAGTTGTTATGATACTGAGTGATGAGGTAGCATCCCATCTTACTGACTGAAATAACATCATGTAGTGATACACTATCAAAGCACAAAGATGCAACATTGTTGTGAATTCTGAAATTAATGTGGGACTCTTTTGTCATCCTGCAGATGAAGGACAAACTTATGGTAAATCAGGATTGCCCCATAACACATTAGATGCAGGATGACTCTATTTGAAAGCTTTCAGTAAGAGACTATTTAATCTGGGGTCCCATGAACCAAGCAAGTCCCAGACATCTGAGAAGCAGTGAAGTATGAGCGCTCAGAACATCTGCTCAAACTCTGTATCAGGTGATCAACTGGTGTAAATCATGGTACTTCCATTGTCTTCCATGAACTGGGACTCCTACAGCACTTGCCTTCAATGTCCATGCCAGTGATGACTGCCAGTGTTAGTGAATATCCATATCCGACTGCCCATATCTAAGAACATAAGAACGGCCCGTCTAGCCCAGTATCCTGTCTACCGACAGTGGCCAATGCCAGGTGCCCCAGAGGGAGTGAACCTAACAGGAAATGATCAAGTGATCTCTCTCCTGCCATCCAGCTCCACCCTCTGACAAACAGAGGCTAGGCACACCATTCCTTACCCTTATCTGATCGGCTTAGGGACAGCTGAAAGGTTAATCACTGTTATTGTTTATTATTTTTTTTTTAACAAGAAGATTTTAGTTTTACTAATTTTTTGCATTTTTTTCAACATCTGTTCAGAGACCACTTGCCCACTGAAAGTTTGTCTGTTGGTCTCTGTGGTGACATGAAAAGAGGTCTGAATTTGTCCTGTGTGCAGTCCAACCAGACATGATGATCATGCCATTGCTGTTTATGATCAGATGAAAACAGGTTTGTGAGTGCCTGCGTAAGAGTATGTGTTTGTATGCATATCAGGGTACATGTGCTGAGGATGTTTATAGAGAGAAATATCCTTGTTGGCATCTGGATAACCCAGGCATGTTCTTGTGCCTGCAATTTTCTCATCTTGAGGATCTATAGTTATCCCATTGTCTTCTTACAGATATAGTGGATGTGTGAGGATTCAGAACAAACTGCAGTCACCACCTTATTAAAGCCAATAACAGCGCAGGCATAGTCATGGAGATTCTTTTGTATATCAAATCTGTGCAGTGAGAAAGCGAATTGAAAATATGGCTTTAGCTCCAGCTATGTCCCAACTATATACCCGTGAGCCTAGAAAAAGGGGACAGATGCTCAGAGGGGACAGTGACTCTGCTACTGATCACTTTTCTGTGGAGTGAAACTAGAGGCTGCTTCCCAGTGAGACTCTCCCAACCCACACTCCTCAACCTCCCTTCCCACAAACACATCTGAAAGTTATTAGGGTCAAATAGTCTTCTTCCCTTCCACTTCTGTTGGCTATATTCTCCTGGCACCTCCTCTGGGCTGTTCCAGCCAACACATCCAAGTTAGTTATATCCCCTTCACACAAACACCTTTCTTCCCACATCTGTATGAATACAAATTACCCTCTTCTCATTTCCCTCCCAAGTTCCTTTCCTCTTAGTGGGAGTCCTAGTCCCTCATATGACACCAGCACTGATTCCACTAGTGAATACTGTTACCCATTCAGAGAAATCCCTGACAATTTTCTGTTCCTATTACTGGCCTTGGGGCTAGTCAGTCCCAGATGTCCAACAGAAATATTTACAGAGTTAGAAAACAATGAAGCTACACATCACTGTTCAGTTCTTCATTGCTGATCCACTTTCATCTGCCCTCAGGCTTTGAGTATGTCAGTCCAAGGAAATAATAACCAGCTCTTGTGTGGTTAGAGAGAAATTCCTGGAATAAAAGGTGTCGTGGAAAAATTGACCACACCTTTGATTTTGGGTCAGACACAGCCTGAGGCACCTTTATTGGGGTACAATTATGCATAAAGGGAAGGTCAACGTAGCCCCACGCAAAGAAGGGGGGGGGTAGCTGCCTTGCCTTTAACAGACTTTCACCAAGCTTATAAAGGCCAAAACCACAAAGCATAATTACACATCACACACATTACACGTTACCAACTCCTTATTTGGCATACTTTCTTACTTTTAGCGAGCCTGTCACCATCTAGGGCTTTTCCTGCTATTGTCCCAAATGTGGTTTTCGTTGGTAGTCTGCCTGCCTGTAAGACCCCTGCTTGCGGTTACTTCTGCAAAAGCTCTAGCTAGACTCATGTATTACAGCTGGGCACCTTAGGGCCGCTTGGTTTCTTTTTGCTTTACTTTCTGGTGCCCGTTATATAGACAAACAAGAATTGCAGAAGTTAACCTTTGTCCTATATAGCAATTGGGTTTTGCTAACAGGCCTGGGCCTGAAAGGCAGGGGTTAGGATGCAGTTTGCTTCTGACCCTATGGGTGGGGGTCTGGCAGCTAACTCAGCTTGGGGCAAGCGGGACCCCTTAAAATCCCTATCAAAGGAAAAAGCAAATTGGAGGCACACTGAGACATATTTCCTCCACCACAGACAATCCCACCTAGTTCAGTTCAGAGTGACTCTGAATATGAAACATGAAATGGGTAAGTTGACAAAGGGACATGAGCTGCTATCACTGTGGCCAGAGAGGCCGCATACGGTCCCAGTGCCCCAGGCTCAAGGACAGACAGAGCCAACTGACCCCCACACCGGGTTAACTTGGTAGAGGCCCAGACGGACAAGAGGCAGGCTTCCCAGGGGCTGGCAGCTTATCAACTGCTCAGGAGAGAGGCGGTCCCCAGGTCGGCTCCTCTGGGGGCGTTGGATGCCCCGGACTCAAGGTTCTCGGTTTACAGGGTGGGCTGTCCCTGTGGAGCGAGTGTCTTGTTCCCCTGGAGGTGGATGGGAGGAAAGTCTATGGATACTGGGACACGGGCGCTGAGGTGACGCTGGCCCGGCCCGAGGTGGTGGCCCCAGATCAGGTGATGCCCAACACCTTCCTGACCCTGATGGGGGTGGGTGGGACCCCATTCAAGGTGCCCGTGGCGATGGTGCATCTGAAATGGGGACAAGGAGGGCCCCAAGGAGGTGGGGGTGCACCACCATTTGCCCACCGAGGTGTTGATGGGGTGGGGATCTAGAGGACTGGCCAGCAACCCCCGGAACGCCTTAGTCGTGACCCAGAGCTGGTGAGGGACACTACGTCCTGACCTTGGGGAGGATGTCACCCCAGAGGCACAGAACCCTACCCTGGTGGGGCGGGAACACCCAAAGGCAAGGCTCAGGGGAGGCTGTGGCTTCTGACCCAACCCTTCCCCAGCCGACGAGTTCCAGGCCAAGTTGCAGAAAGATTCCCTCCTTGCGGAGACCAAGGGACCTGGCTGACCTCAGTGTGGTACAGTCCATGAGGAGAGGTTTCAAGGAGAGGTTCCTGTGGGAGAAGGTGTTCCTGTACCGAGAATGGGCTCCCCCAGGGGTAGTAGAGGCATGGGGGATCAGGAGACTTCTGGTGGTTCCTCAGAAGTTTTGCCACAAGCTACTGTACCTGGCCCATGATATCCCTCTCGCAGGGCACCAGGGAATTCGGCGCACCCGGCATAGGCTGCTACAGAAATTTTACTGGCCTGGGGTCTTTACCCATGTCCGACAGTATTGCCAATCCTGTGACCCCCTGCCAGAGGGTGGGGAAGGCCCGGGACAAAGGGCCTTTACCCATCATAGAAGAACCTTTCCAGAAGGTGGCCATGGACACAGTGGAACCTCTCAGCAAGACGACCTGGTTGGGGAAGAAATACATTCTGGTGGTGGTAGATTTCGCCGAAGCGGTGGCCTTGTCCTCTATCAAAGCAGACACTGTGGCAGATGCGCTGCTGATGATTTTCAGCAGAGTGGGGTTCCCCAAGGAAGTCTTAACGGACCAGGGGTCCAACTTCATGTCGGCCCTGCTCCGGTGCTTATGGAGAAATGCGGGGGGTCCGGCACAACTGGGCCTCAGCGTATCACCCCGAGTCCAACGGGCTGGTGGCAAGGTTCAACGGGACTCTAAAGATGATGCTAAAAACATTTATGAACCAGCACCCGCAGGACTGGGACAAGTAGTTACCTCACCTGGTGTTCGCATACAGGAATGTACCGGGTTTTTGCATTTTGAACTGTTGTATGGCAAGCGGGTAAGGGGGCCCCTAGACCTGATGAGAGACGAATGGGAGGGGAAGGCGGTGGAGTATGTCCTGACCTTCCGGGAAAGACTTGCCGAGCTCATGGGCCTGGCCAGGGAGAAGCTGGCCCGAGCCCAGAGGCAGCAGAAGGTCTGGTATGACCGCACGGCGCAGGCCCGCGCCTTCACCACCAGGGATCAGGTGATGGTTCTCATCCCCGTGAGCAAGAACAAACGCCAGGCTGCCTGGGAAGGGCCCTTCAAGGTTGTCAAGCAACTAAATGAGGTAAACTATGTGGTGGAGCTGTCGAACCGGGCACACCACCGCCGGGTGTACCATGTGAATATGATGAAGCCATATTATGACAGGGGAACTGTGGTGTTGGCTGTGTGTGGACATTGGGAGGAGCAGGGAGATGACCCTTTAGTGGATCTATTCCCTGGGACAAAAGCTGGTTCCCCCTGGAAGCAATTCTCTCTAATCAGCTGACCTTGGCCCAGCACGCTGAGATCAGCGGGTGCTGCATCTGTACGGACAGCTGTTTTCCAACCAGCCTGGACGCACTAATTTGACTCTCCACCGGGTGGAGACCGGGTCACATCCTCCTATAAGATGCTCCTTCCGAGTCACCACGAAAACTGCTCAAGACCTGGAAAGAGAGGTCAGGGACATGCTGGCTTTGGGGGAGATCCAGCCGTCTTCCAGCCTTTGGGCCTCACCAGCGGTGCTGGTCCCCAAAAGGGATGGGTCGATCCGGTTCTGTGTGGACTATCGAAAGCTCAATGCCATCACTGTATCCGATGCCCAGGCCTGACGAGCTCCTAGACAACTGGGAGGCGCTCGATACCTCACCACCATGGATCTTACCAAGGGCTACTGGCAAGTGCCGCTGGATGCAGCTGCAGGCTAAAATCGGCCTTTATCACCCCCTGGGGCTGTATGAGATGCTGACCCTGCCTTTCAGCCTCAAGGGTGCGCCGGCCACCTTCCAGCGCCTGGTGGGTCAGCTACTGAGGGGGATGGAGAGTTTGCCGTGGCGTATATTGATGACATATGTGTCTTTAGCCACACCTGGGGTGACCACGTGTCCCAGGTTAAACAAGTGCTGGACCAACTCCGAGAGGCTGGGTAAAGTGCAAGGTGGGGCTGGCTGAAGTATCTTATTGGGCCATTGGGTGGGGAGCGGCTGCCTAAAGCGAGAACCAGCCAAAGTGGAGGTGATCAGAGACTGGCCAGCTCCCCAAACCAAAAAGAAAGTCCAAGCCTTTATTGGGATGGCGGGGTACTATTGAAGGTTCGTGCCCCACTTTAGTGCCATAGCCGGCCCCATCACTGATCTGTGCAAGAAGGGGAAGCCAGACATGGTGGTCTGGACAGAGGAGTGCCAGGAGGTTCTCTGGGCGCTGAAGGAGGCTCTGGTTAGTGGCCCAGTTCTGGCAAACCCAGACTTTGACAAGCCCTTTACTGGGGGCGGTGTTAATGCAGGAGGATAAAAGAGGAGAGACACCTCATCGTGTACCTGAGGAAGAAGTTGCTACCCCGGGAGCAGAACTACGTGGCCATCGAGAAGGAATGCCTGCCATGGTGTGGGCCCTTAAGAAACTAGAGCCATATCTCTTTGGGCGACACTTCACCGTGTACACCGACCACTCTCCCCTAACCTGGCTGCACCAGATGAAAGGAGCCAATGCCAAGCTCCTGAGGTGGAGCCTGCTCCTGCAGGATTATGACATGGCCGTAGTCCATGTGACGGGAAGTGCCAACCTGATAGCAGACGCGTTGGCCCGGAGAGGGAGCGGGGGCAAACTTCCCCAGGTCACTGGGCAGTTCAGTCTCGAAGGGGGGAGAGCTGTGATACAGTAGGGACTGTCTGTGTGGGGGATGGGAAAGCCGGGGATGACTTTAGGTGAAGGACAGGACCTGAGCCTGTAACCTGAGCCAGGCAGGGAGGAGGTGGGGGTTCGACACCTTTGCCAGGGAAGCTGGACAAAAGAAGAGAGCCTGCTGGAAGGAGTTAGTTCAATTTCGGTTTTGGGCTGGGGGGAGGAATTCAGGGAATTCCAAGCTGGGAACTAAGCTTCCTGAACCCCCAGAAAGACTTGATTGAGGGGTCCTGGTTGTGCCTACAAGCTCTGCTGTAGACTGAGTTCCTGTTGTCCAATAAACCTTTTGTTTTACTGGCTGGCTGAGAGTCACTGGGAGTCCCAGGAAGAGGGGTGCAGGGGCTGATTCCCCCTGGCTGGAGCTGCACAACCCCTTGGTCACGCTCCCCCGGCCGGAACCCCGCAACCCTGCAGCACCGCTCTCCTGGCGGGAACCCCGGATACCCACAGTCCCACTGCCCCCGGCCTACGCGGCCATTCTGGTGGCCCCGCTACCCGGCCCGGAACCCCGCAACCCCGCGGTTGCGCTCCCCCGGTCAGAGGTCCGCATCACCGCAGCCCCGCTCTCCCCTCCAGAGTCCCGCAACCTCGCGGTCCCGCCGCCCCGGCCAGAGCCCCGTATTCCCTGCTCCCTGGTGCTCAGCTGGCACTAGGGGAATATTGGCCAACCCAGGTTCTAGTCCCCAGGTCTTTACACCTGGATAGTTAATTACAATTTCATTATAGCCAAGAGCTCCACAGATCTCAACTATGGTCTGGACGGCTTCTGGAAGTTCTGGGTTTTAGGCAGCTAATCCTGCTCAGAGACAGGGCAGATGAGGACTGTGGGGGAAATCCCTTCCCTTCTGGTACATGTTGGGCAGCAGAGAGGCTTGTTACCTCCTCCCCACTGCCCCGTGGCACTGTCACTGCATCCCTCTCACTCACTCACCGTCTGGTTTATTTCTCCTGTTCCCAGGCCAAGCTATGACGATGGGGAAGCACTCACAGGTGAGAAGCACTGGTGAGACCCCAAACACATACCCTGGCCTCTCTGGTTCACATCCTCCTGCAGGCTTTGTCCCCGATCATTTCTTGTTTCTCTAGACGAGACATTTTCGCAAATGTCAGAATGCCTTGGTGCTCAACAGCATGAAACAACCCTTTCTCCTCCCCAAAGTGCTTTAATGCCCGTTCTCTCTCCCAGTCTCACTCCTGCCAGGCATTACAGACCTGTCTCTCTTCCCATTGCACAGATTGGGATGCTGAGGTACAGAGAGAGGAAATGACCTACCCCAAGTCACATGGCAAAGCAATGGCAGAGCTAGAGAGAAAAGCCAACAGCTCTCACTCTCACTGACATCAGCAGACAACAAGCCCCCAAGAAGGAGGGACAGAGCCCAGCAATTGGACGGGGGGGGGGGAATTTTCATAGACACAGTTTTCTGTTAGAAAATCACATGAACATTAAACAAGTTTGGTTTGTGGAATCATGAAACAATTGGGATGAAAATTCTTTGCAAAAATATTCTGTTTTCCAAATCAAAAGAATCTCCCGTTGGTGGCATCCCGTTAAACTCTCTCTTCGCACACAAAGAGGAGACACTTTGATTTAGAAACGAGATAAGATGCTCCCCTTAATGATTTAAAGATAATAAAATACCAATAAAATTGACTCTTTCAGCCTTTACACAGCAGACCCCACTGATGGCATCCAACTGGGGCTGTTTGGGGCCAGGTCACCTAATCAAACATTCTGATACCCAGGGGAATGGGAAAGTGCTAGCCTGCAGTGCCATCTCGAGGCCACAGGAGAAATCGCCAACTGCTGCACCTGCGTGCACTGGTGGTTCGTTAACATGGAAAGCTGCATAATGGGAAAACAGGGGTCTGCTGAACTACGTCATAATCTGCAATGACTCAACCCGATAGGACACCTCCTATGCTGCATTGCTACTAGTGACCTTCTCATATGGGTACCCACAGCTCCGCAGCCTCCCCCCACCAGGAGGCAGGTGTGAGAGGCTTGTTATCCCCAACCGACAGAGGGAGAAACGAAGGTTGAGAAAGGCAAAGGGCCTTGTCTTACATCTCAGGTGTCCTGACTTTCAAATTAACCATCAGTCTGGAGTTTCACACACTGAATGATCAGAACAAAGTGACCTCGAATGAGCTACAGACCAACCGCCATTCAGAGTGATTATTCAGCAAGTGTTGTAGAAGCACCAGAACCAGGAACGGCTCAGAGACAGTCAATGTCGAGAAGGCAGGAGAACAATTCACCAAGCGGATGATTGGTTCTGGCTTATTTGCTGGGCCTTAAAAGAGAATAACAAAGTCCTGAGTCTCCTCCCTTCACTAGATCCCCTGCTCCGTCAATCAGCATTGAGACTCTGGCAGAGGCTGAGGGTTCCCCAGATGGCCCAGGGATGGCTCAAGTCACCAGTGAGGATCGCTCTCAGAGCAGCCTTCCTGTCCCATCTCTTTGGGATGGCCTCCCTCCACGAGGGATAAAGAGCAGCCCCCTCCTTGCCAGTGGAGGGAGGGAAGTAGGAAAAAGAGAAACCAAAAATGATGAACCCCAATGTCCCCCTGACTCTAATGAACAAAGGCCTAGGTGGTAAAAACAATTCTCCCACCTTAACCTAGTGTTTTCCATGCCTTGAATTTGGCCAGCACCATGTGGGTCAGGCTGGCTAGGTACCAAACCTCTCTGGGGCTCTTACCTTCTCCACAGGGATGTCTGTCTTCTCACTAAATTAGCAGTGGGAACGGGGAAAACTCCAACGAGTCTTCTCCTCGTGCTCACAGACATGACCCAGAATTCTCTCTCAGTCCTCAGGGAGAGACCTAAAGAAGGAGACTCTCTGCAGCAAAGCCACGGGGGTCTCTGACATCGTCCCAGCCCTGCAGCCTGTCCTACCTGGCCGTTGTCATGGACTCTCTGTGAGATCACCGCCTCCCAACCTCCTTTGACCAATCAGCTGAGGTGCTGCAAAAGGCCCTTGTGATGTCACTGCCACACTCACCCCTGCCCTGCAAGGCTAATGTCCAGCCCCTGGCCAGCCCCTTTGCATGTTTGAGCTGCTCCCCCTGTGTCACCCCCACGCACTCAGGGTCAGTGCTGGAGATCAAGCAGGCAACACATGGCAACCTCAGAGGCTCTCAAAGTGCCACACTCAGTTTTGCAGAGATTTGGAGACTAAGGCCAGACGAGACGGTCAGATCATCTCATCTGACCCCTTTGCACATCACAGGCCTCCTGTATGGCGCAGTAGCAAGTTTTGGACCAAAGCAGACTCCAGAAAGGCACCTCATGAAGGGATGGAGAAAGCACCACTTCCCTTGGTAGTCTGGAGGAAATTGATGCTGTGCGGGGCAGGGAATTGACCCCAGGGCCATACTTGTGAGTCTATATCATAACATACACGCACAGCAGCACTGCACAAAGTTTGTATATGCCACCTTAACTCTGATGGTTCCTAACGTTTAAAGGCCTGGTCTCCATGGTGTTCTTCGTGCTTGTAGAACTAGTTTGGGGAGAGATGCACTAATTTATTTGTTATAATGAGGGGGGCCCCCAGGGTGCAACCTGGAGCTGGGATACCGCTGAGCCCTCTGTCTCCCAGCCTGGGCTGCCTCTCACACTGCTGCTGGGAGAAGATGCAGATCGCTCCCGGCCCTGCACTCACACAAACCTTTACACAGGCAGCTATGGCGCAAAACTGGGGCACGGACCTTCGATAGTACCCCGCCATCCCAATAAAGGCTTGGACCTTCTTTTTGGTTTGGGGAGAGGGCCAGTCTCTGATCACCTCCACTTTGGCTGGTTCTCGCTTTCGGCAGCCGCAACCCACCCGATGGCCCAGATAAGATACTTCAGCCAGCCCCACCTTGCACTTTACCCAGCCTCTCGGAGTCGGTCCAACACTTGTTTAACCTGGGACACGTGGTCACCCCAGGTGTGGCTAAAGACACATATGTCGTCAATATACGGCACGGCAAACTCTCCATCCCCCTCAATAGCTGACCCACCAGGCGCTGGAAGGTGTCCGGAAAGGGGAACATCTTATAGGAGGATGTGACCCGGTCTCCACCCAGTGGACAGTCAAATTAGTGCGTCCAGGCTGGTTGGAAAACAGCTGTCGGTACAGATGCAGCACCCTGCTGATCTCAGCGTGCTGGGCCAAGGTCAGCTGATCAGAGAGGGGAATTGCTTCCAGGGGGAACCAACTTTTGTCCCAGGAATAGATCCACTAAAGGGTCATCTCCCTGCTCCTCCCAATGTCCACACACGGCCAACACCACATGTCCCCTGTCATAATATGGCTTCATCATATTCACATGGTACACCCGGTGGTGGTTCGCCCGGTTCGACAGCTCCATCACATAGTTTACGTCATTTAGTTGCTTGACAACCTTGAAGGGCCCTTCCCAGGCAGCCTGGCGTTTGTTCTTGCTCACGGGGAGGAGAACCATCACCTGATCCTGGTGCGCTCATACCAGACCTTCTGCTGCCTCTGGGCTCGGGCCACTTTCTCCGTGGCCAGTCCCATGAGCTCGGCAAGTCTTTCCCGGAAGGTCAGGACATACTCCACCACCGACTCTCCATCGGGAGTAGCCTTCCTCCCATTCATCTCTCATCAGGTCTAGGGCCCCCTTACCCGCCTGCCATACAAAAATTTAAAATGCGAAACCCGGTACATTCCTGGGGTACCTCCCTGTATGTGAACAGCAGGTGAGGTAAGTACTTGTCCCAGTCCTGCGGGTGCTGGTTCATAAATGTTTTCAGCATCATCTTTAGAGTCCCGTTGAACCTTGCCACCAGCCCGTTGGACTCGGGTGATACGCTGAGGCCCAGTTGTGCCGGACCCCCCGCATTTCTCCCGCAAGCACCGGAGCAGGGCCGACATGAAGTTGGACCCCTGGTCCGTTAAGACTTTCTTGGGGAACCCCACTCTGCTGAAAATGGTCAGCAGCGCATCTGCCACAGTGTCTGCTTTGATAGAGGACAAGGCCACCGCCTTGGCAAAATCTACCACCACCAGAATGTATTTCTTCCTCGACCAGGTCGTCTTGCTGAGAGGTCCCACAATGTCCATGGCCACCTTCTGGAAAGGTTCTTCTATGATGGGTAAAGGCCCTTTGTCCCGGGCCTTCCCCACCCTCTGGCAGGGGGTCACAGGATTGGCAATACTGTCGGACATGGGTAAAGACCCCAGGCCAGTCAAAGTTCTGTAGCAACCTCTGCCGGGTGCGCCGAATTCCCTGGTGCCCTGCGAGAGGGATGTCATGGGCCAGGTACAGTAGCTTGTGGCAAAACTTCTGAGGAACCACCAGCTGCCTCCTGATCCCCCATGCCTCTACTTCCCCTGGAGGAGCCCATTCTCGGTACAGGAACACCTTCTCCCACAGGAACCTCTCCTTGAAACCTCTCCTCATGGACTGTACCACACTGAGGTCAGCCAGGTCCCTTGGTCTCCGCAAGGAGGGAATCTTTCTGCAACTTGGCCTGGAACTCGTCGGCTGGGGAAGGGTTGGGTCAGAAGCCACAGCCTCCCCTGAGCCTTGCCTTTGGGTGTTCCCGCCCCACCAGGGTAGGGTTCTGTGCCTCTGGGGTGACATCCTCCCCAAGGTCAGGACGTAGTGTCCCTCGCCAGCTCTGGGTCACGACTAAGGCGTTCTGGGGGTTGCTGGCCAGTCCTCTAGATCCCCACCCCATCAACACCTCGGTGGGCAAATGGTGGTGCACCCCCACCTCCTTGGGGCCCTCCTTGTCCCCCCATTTCAGATGCACCATCGCCACGGGCACCTTGAATGGGGTCCCGCCCACCCCATCAGGGTCAGGAAGGTGTTGGGCATCACCTGATCTGGGGCCACCACCTCGGCCGGGCCAGCGCCACCTCAGCGCCCGTGTCCCAAGTATCCATAGACTTTCCTCCCATCCACCTCCAGGGGAACAAGACACTCGCTCCACAGGGACAGCCCACCCTGTAAACCGAGAACCTTGAGTCCGGGCATCCAACGCCCCAGAGGAGCCGACCTGGGGACCGCCTCTCTCCTGAGCAGTTGATAAGCTGCCAGCCCCTGGGAAGCCTGCCTCTTGTCCGTCTGGGCCTCTACCAAGTTAACCCGGTGTGGGGGTCAGTCGGCTCTGTCTGTCCTTGAGCCTGGGGCACTGGGATCGTATGCGGCCTCTCTGGCCACAGTGATAGCAGCTCATGTCCCTTTGTCAACTTACCCATTTCATGTTTCATATTCAGAGTCACTCTGAACTGAACTAGGTGGGATTGTCTGTGGTGGAGGGAAATATGTCTCGGTGTGCCTCCAATTTGCTTTTTCCTTTGATAGGGATTTTAAGGGGTCCCGCTTGCCCCAAGCTGAGTTAGCTGCCAGACCCCCACCCATAGGGTCAGAAGCAAACTGCATCCTAACCCCTGCCTTTCAGGCCCAGGCCTGTCAGCAAAACCCAATTGCTATATAGGACAAAGGTTAACTTCTGCAATTCTTGTTTGTCTATATAACGGGCACCAGAAAGTAAAGCAAAAAGAGAAACCAAGCGGCCCTAAGGTGCCCAGCTGTAATACGCAGAGTCTAGCTAGAGCTTTTGCAGAAGTAACCGCAAGCAGGGGTCTTACAGGCAGGCAGACTACCAACGAAACCACATTTGGGACAATAGCAGGAAAAGCCCTAGATGGTGACAGGCTCGCTAAAAGTAAGAAAGTATGCCAAATAAGGAGTTGGTAACGTGTGTGATGTGTAATTATGCTTTGTGGTTTTGGCCTTTATAAGCTTGGTGAAAGTCTGTTAAAGGCAAGGCAGCTACCCCCCCCTTCTTTGCGTGGGGCTACGTTGACCTTCCCTTTATGCATAATTGTACCCCAATAAAGGTGCCTCAGGCTGTGTCTGACCCAAAATCAAAGGTGTGGTCAATTTTTCCACGACACCTTTTATTCCAGGAATTTCTCTCTAACCACACAAGAGCTGGTTATTATTTCCTTGGACTGACATACTCAAAGCCTGAGGGCAGATGAAAGTGGATCAGCAATGAAGAACTGAACAGTGATGTGTAGCTTCATTCTTTTCTAACTCTGTAAATATTTCTGTTGGACATCTGGGACTGACTAGCCCCAAGGCCAGTAATAGGAACAGAAAATTGTCAGGATTTCTCTGAATGGGTAACAGTATTCACTAGTGGAATCAGTGCTGGTGTCATATGAGGGACTAGGACTCCCACTAAGAGGAAAGGAACTTGGGAGGGAAATGAGAAGAGGGTAATTTGTATTCATACAGATGTGGGAAGAAAGGTGTTTGTGTGAAGGGGATATTAGTGGGGATATAACTAACTTGGATGTGTTGGCTGGAACAGCCCAGAGGAGGTGCCAGGAGAATATAGCCAACAGAACTGGAAGGGAAGAAGACTATTTGACCCTAATAACTTTCAGATGTGTTTGTGGGAAGGGAGGTTGAGGAGTGTGGGTTGGGAGAGTCTCACTGGGAAGCAGCCTCTAGTTTCACTCCACAGAAAAGTGATCAGTAGCAGAGTCACTGTCCCCTCTGAGCATCTGTCCCCTTTTTCTAGGCTCACGGGTATATAGTTCTACTCCAGTTGAGAACTAATCAATGTGGAGTAGTGCAGAAGAATTGCTTTTCCCAGAATAATGTTAGCTTCTTTTACAACAGTGTTACATTGTTGACCCATATTTAGCTTGTTGTCCACTATGACCCCCAGATCCCTTTCTGCAGTACTGCTTCCTAGGCCGTCATTTCCCATTTTGTATGTGTGCAGCTGATTGGTCCTTCCTAAGTGCAGTACTTTTAATTTGTCCTTATTGAATTTCATCCTATTTACTTAAGACCATTTCTCCAGTTTGTCCAGAATATTTTGAATTTTAATCCTATCCTCCAAAGCACTTGCAACCCTTTTCAGCTTGATATCGTCCACAAACTTTATAAGCGTTACTCGCTGTGCCTTTATCTAAATCATTGATGAAGATGTTGAACAGAATCAGACCGGAACTGATCCCTGCAGGACCCCATTTGTTATGCCCTACCAGCATGACTGTGAACCACAAAGTGAAAAATGCTGAGTAATGTGAAAGGTGTAGATTCTCACATAAACCCACTGAGTCATAAGAGTTTGGTTATATCAATCATTGTTTTGATTGAATGAAATCTGATGTGAACAGTGTGTTACCTTGAAAGAAGATGAAGAATGTCTGCTTGTGCTAATCAAGCTTGTACAATGGATATGCTCACAACTAAAATGTGTACATTTTTTTTATTTTTGTTTTGTGGCTTGCTATAACTTAATCAGTTGTACCATCAAATAAATAGAGCTTATGTCAGAGCTAGGATTTTGGCAGAACTATGTTCCTTTCTACTTTTAATGGACATTAATCTTCATGCTGACTGTTTTTCTTGTAGTACATCTTGCCCTTAGCCATGATTTGATTCATTTGAATCATTCCAAACAAATAGACATAAGAACGATGATAGAAGAATGTATTATGACAATAGAAAAGATGTATGTGCTTAGTAGGGTGACCAGACAGCAAATGTGAAAAACTGGGATGGGATGAATTGACTGTCCCTATAAAATCCGAACATCTGGTCACCCTAATGTTTAGGGAGTGTTGTGCACTGCATTCACCCCAAAATATGTCTAAGCCTGACCACAAACAATACTGAAAAATCTGCAGGGCAAGTTTGGGATTGCTCTAGTCACACAAATTCTCCTTGGCCTGCTACAGTGAGGTTCTGCGGGGGATTAGAAAAATTAGACAGGAGCACACAATACGGAATGAATACTGAATGGCTTCCCCTCTGGACCCTGCAGAAGAGGCTCTGTTGACTCCATCAGGGAGTCTGCCACAGCTCAGATTTCCTTAGCAGTTTTGTTGCATCAGCTACTCGTTGGCACAATCCTGCTTACCCTTGATCATCACAAACTTCCAGACAGGGCTTTCTTACATATGGAGTCCAATAAAATTACCATATGCTCCAGTGGTGAACATGATCTTCTCAGGCTATTTCCTCCAGCAAATCCTAGCATGATTCCTGTCAGCCACGGAAGCACCCTTCAGCAAACAAAAATGAGGCAATGATAGCATGTCCCCCACTTCTTTTCCTTTTCCTAGTCCACTGTACACATAGAAAGAATGTTCCTCCTCCTCCACCAGCAGCTTTAATATAAAATCATTTTATTACACTTCACTTTGAATTGCTTTTAGGTTTATTTTTATTTCCTTAGCAAAAGTAAAAATTAACCAGAATTAACCTCTCACATAAACCTAGGGCAGTCATCCCAAGCCTATTCCCCATACTTATTGCTGGGTTCAGCCTAGCAGGCTCACTAGTGAAATAGAACTCCTCACTGTCTCCAACTTAGTCTCTTGGGGAAACTTATGTAGTTCCAGATCTTGTGGATCTGGGCCTGGAGAAAGTGCTCTGTGGCTCATGAGGCTACAGAACGGTTGATGCCAAGATCAGATGAATGGTTCGCTGGAAGGAGCTGGTTGTCATAATGTCTAGAGGCCTTCTCAGGCACAGATGGCTCTATTGAATGATGATTTACAATTTTACCTTGAGCTTATCACAGAGATTCTGAATGTAACATGGCTCATCTGTGTGTTTCCCAACTCTGAGACTTCCAGGAAACTGCAGTGCAGTTAATAGGCCCTGTTGGGAGAGAAAGGGCCTGTCCTTTTCATCTCCTTCTCTTGCCTGCTCTGCTCATCTTCTTCAGAATGCAGAAGACCGGCATTGTGGCCTGATTCCTAATCTCCTCTCCCAGGAGGGATTCCAGTCTACAATCAAACTCTGCAGCAAGTCACTGGGAGCAGAATGCTAACCATTCTCTTTGTCAGCTGATTAACGTCTGACAAATTTCCAAAAGCTGTGAAGCACCCAATAGAGGTAGCTTCCTTGCAGCATCACAGTATGGTCTCAGAGTTTGGTGGCACAGACACATTGTCAAGGCAGTGGATGGGCTAGGAGTGGGAACAGGGAGGACAAGAGCAGGACATTCATTTAAAGCTAACAATCCATCCAGGGCCAGATGAAGAAAATTTCCCATATCGCCTAAGCAGCAAGGAGGTTTGCGGAAAGCTCCCACTGATTCACTCTTCAAACCTTAATAGTCTCTGCACTTAAAATTCACTTAAAAATCCCTGGCCACCATCCCAGGGCACCCATTCACTACAATGAACATTAAGAGCTTGTAAGGTAACTCCCTCCTCTTCATGTGCCAGTATATTTATGCCTGTATCTGTAATTTTCACTCCATGCATATGAAGAAGTGGGCTTTTTAATCCGCGAAAGTTTATGCCCAAATTAATCGGTTAGTCTTTAAGGTGCCACCAGACTCCTTGTTGTTTCTGATAACTGAGAGCTAAAGAATATGTTCAGCACAGTTACTACTGGAAGTTGCTCAACGTTACTGTTCCTGGAACCATTGTTGGCTGCAGAGCAGGGCCGCCCAGAGGATTCTGGGGGCCTGGGGTCTTCGGCGGCGGGGGGCCCCACTTCGGTGGTAATTTGGCGGCGGGGGCCCTTCCGTTCCGGGACCCACTGTGCCCCGAAGACCCGCGGCGGGGGGCCCCCTGCCACCGAAGCGGGACCTGCCTCTGAAGTGCAGCAGGTGTACCGACACATTGCGAAACCCTCGCGTTTTGCTACTAGTTGCAGTTTCTGCCACACAACGTAACCGTCTGGGCTCCTGCTCAGGACTTGCTGAGGGGTGGGAGGGAGGGGTGTGTCAGTGCCATCACAAAGGCCTTTTGCAGGACCTCAGATTATTGGTCAAAGGTTGTGGGAGGTGGTGACCTCACAGAGAGATGCTGACATCAGCCAGGCAGGACAGGGGCGAGGGGCCAGGGAAACCTCAGAGACCCCTGTGGCTTTGCTTCAGCAAGTCTCCTTCTTGAGGTCTCTCTTTGAGGACAGTGAGAGAGTATTCGGGTTCACGTACGTGAGCGCCAGGAGGAACCTCTTTTGAGTTTTCTCCTTCCCTTTTAGTGATTTTACTAGAAAACAGCCATCCCTGTTTAGAAGGTAAGAGCCTCCTCGAGGAAAGGGGTATCATGGGGGCGTCACAGTTTGGACTCCATGGCCCCCAATGTAAGGAAGTTCCTGCCACCCTGCTCTGTGTTCGCAGTGTGGGAGGAGCAGCATTCCACGGCACTGATTTGCTCCTGGCTGCCGGAGCAGAGCAGCAGGCTCAGCTGTCAGAACTTCCCGGAGTTCTTGAGTAATCTCCATTGAGCTGTATGCTCATTGCTCATAATCACTTGAAGCCTATCTTTGTGTAGTTAATAAATGTGTGTTATATTTCCCCCTAAAACCTTGTGTTTTGCTAGATGTGCTTGGGGAACCTGCTCAGGACCAGAGACTGGTGCATGGTCCTCTCCACTTGGAGAAAGGGGCAGACTGGGGGTATAAACTGATACCGTCAGGCTTTTCGCCAGGGCAAGACACTGCAGCGCCAGGGACCTAGGCTGGGGATCTGGGGAGAAGCTTCATAGTACCTGCAGCTGGGTGTGTCCCTGCCTGTGTAAAGGTTTGTGTGAGTGCAGGGCCGGGGCGATCTGCATCTTCTCCCAGCAGCAGTGTGAGAGGCAGCCCAGGCTGGGGAGACAGAGGGCTCAGCGGTATCCCAGCTCCAGGTTGCACCCTGGGGGCCCCCTCATTATAACAAATAAATTAGTGCATCTCTCCCCAAACTAGTTCTACAAGCACGAAGAACACCATGGAGACCAGGCCTTTAAACGTTAGGAACCATCAGAGTTAAGGTGGCATATACAAACTTTGTGCAGTGCTGCTGTGCGTGTATGTTATGATATAGACTCACAAGTATGGCCCTGGGGTCAATTCCCTGCCCCGCACAGCATCAATTTCCTCCAGACTACCAAGGGAAGTGGTGCTTTCTCCATCCCTTCATGAGGTGCCTTTCTGGAGTCTGCTTTGGTCCAAAACTTGCTACTGCGCCATACAGGAGGCCTGTGATGTGCAAAGGGGTCAGATGAGATGATCTGACCGTCTCGTCTGGCCTTAGTCTCCAAATCTCTGCAAAACTGAGTGTGGCACTTTGAGAGTCTCTGAGGTTGCCATGTGTTGCCTGCTTGATCTCCAGCACTGACCCTGAGTGCGTGGGGGTGACACAGGGGGAGCAGCTCAAACATGCAAAGGGGCTGGCCAGGGACTGGACATTAGCCTTGCAGGGCAGGGGTGAGTGTGGCAGTGACATCACAGGGGCCTTTTGCAGCACCTCAGCTGATTGGTCAAAGGAGGTTGGGAGGCGGTGATCTCACAGAGAGTCCATGACAACGGCCAGGTAGGACAGGCTGCTGGTCTCGGACGATGTCAGAGACCCCCGTGGCTTTGCTGCAGAGAGTCTCCTTCTTTAGGTCTCTCCCTGAGGACTGAGAGAGAATTCTGGGTCATGTCTGTGAGCACGAGGAGGAGACTCGTTGGAGTTTTCCCCGTTCCCACTGCTAATTTAGTGAGAAGACAGACATCCCTGTGGAGAAGGTAAGAGCCCCAGAGAGGTTTGGTACCTAGCCAGCCTGACCCACATGGTGCTGGCCAAATTCAAGGCATGGAAAACACTAGGTTAAGGTGGGAGAATTGTTTTTACCACCTAGGCCTTTGTTCATTAGAGTCAGGGGGACATTGGGGTTCATCATTTTTGGTTTCTCTTTTTCCTACTTCCCTCCCTCCACTGGCAAGGAGGGGGCTGCTCTTTAGCCCTCGTGGAGGGAGGCCATCCCAAAGAGATGGGACAGGAAGACTGCTCTGAGAGCGATCCTCACTGGTGACTTGAGCCATCCCTGGGCCATCTGGGGAACCCTCAGCCTCTGTCAGAGTCTCAATGCTGATTGACGGAGCGGGGATCTAATGAAGGGAGGAGACTCAGGACTTTGTTATTCTATTTTAAGGCCCAGCAAATAAGCCAGAACCAATCATCCGCTTGGTGAATTGTTCTCCTGCCTTCTCGACATTGATTGTCTCTGAGCCGTTCCTGGTTCTGGTGCTTCTACAACACTTGCTGAATAATCACTCTGAATGGCGGTTGGTCTGTAGCTCATTCGAGGTCACTTTGTTCTGATCATTCAGTGTGTGAAACTCCAGACTGATGGTTAATTTGAAAGTCAGGACACCTGAGATGTAAGACAAGGCCCTTTGCCTTTCTCAACCTTCGTTTCTCCCTCTGTCGGTTGGGGATAACAAGCCTCTCACACCTGCCTCCTGGTGGGGGGAGGCTGCGGAGCTGTGGGGACCCATATGAGAAGGTCACTAGTAGCAATGCAGCATAGGAGGTGTCCTATCGGGTTGAGTTATTGCAGATTATGATGTAGTTCAGCAGACCCTGTTTTCCCAATATTGCATTATGCAGCTTTCCATGTTAACCAAACCACCAGTGCACGCAGGTGCAGGAGTTGGCGAGTTCTGCGGGGGATTAAAAAAATTAGACAGGAGCACACAATACGGAATGAATACTGAATGGCTTCCCCTCTGGACCCTGCAGAAGAGGCTCTGTTGACTCCATCAGGGAGTCTGCCACAGCTCAGATTTCCTTAGCAGTTTTGTTGCATCAGCTACTCGTTGGCACAATCCTGCTTACCCTTGATCATCACAAACTTCCAGACAGGGCTTTCTTACATATGGAGTCCAATAAAATTACCATATGCTCCAGTGGTGAACATGATCTTCTCCAGCAAATCCTAGCATGATTCCTGTCAGCCACGGAAGCACCCTTCAGCAAACAAAAATGAGGCAATGATAGCATGTCCCCCACTTCTTTTCCTTTTCCTAGTCCACTGTACACATAGAAAGAATGTTCCTCCTCCTCCACCAGCAGCTTTAATATAAAATCATTTTATTACACTTCACTTTGAATTGCTTTTAGGTTTATTTTTATTTCCTTAGCAAAAGTAAAAATTAACCAGAATTAACCTCTCACATAAACCTAGGGCAGTCATCCCAAGCCTATTCCCCATACTTATTGCTGGGTTCAGCCTAGCAGGCTCACTAGTGAAATAGAACTCCCTCACTGTCTCCAACTTAGTCTCTTGGGGAAACTTATGTAGTTCCAGATCTTGTGGATCTGGGCCTGGAGAAAGTGCTCTGTGGCTCATGAGGCTACAGAACGGTTGATGCCAAGATCAGATGAATGGTTCGCTGGAAGGAGCTGGTTGTCATAATGTCTAGAGGCCTTCTCAGGCACAGATGGCTCTATTGAATGATGATTTACAATTTTACCTTGAGCTTATCACAGAGATTCTGAATGTAACATGGCTCATCTGTGTGTTTCCCAACTCTGAGACTTCCAGGAAACTGCAGTGCAGTTAATAGGCCCTGTTGGGAGAGAAAGGGCCTGTCCTTTTCATCTCCTTCTCTTGCCTGCTCTGCTCATCTTCTTCAGAATGCAGAAGACCGGCATTGTGGCCTGATTCCTAATCTCCTCTCCCAGGAGGGATTCCAGTCTACAATCAAACTCTGCAGCAAGTCACTGGGAGCAGAATGCTAACCATTCTCTTTGTCAGCTGATTAACGTCTGACAAATTTCCAAAAGCTGTGAAGCACCCAATAGAGGTAGCTTCCTTGCAGCATCACAGTATGGTCTCAGAGTTTGGTGGCACAGACACATTGTCAAGGCAGTGGATGGGCTAGGAGTGGGAACAGGGAGGACAAGAGCAGGACATTCATTTAAAGCTAACAATCCATCCAGGGCCAGATGAAGAAAATTTCCCATATCGCCTAAGCAGCAAGGAGGTTTGCGGAAAGCTCCCACTGATTCACTCTTCAAACCTTAATAGTCTCTGCACTTAAAATTCACTTAAAATCCCTGGCCACCATCCCAGGGCACCCATTCACTACAATGAACATTAAGAGCTTGTAAGGTAACTCCCTCCTCTTCATGTGCCAGTATATTTATGCCTGTATCTGTAATTTTCACTCCATGCATATGAAGAAGTGGGCTTTTTAATCCGCGAAAGTTTATGCCCAAATTAATCGGTTAGTCTTTAAGGTGCCACCAGACTCCTTGTTGTTTCTGATAACTGAGAGCTAAAGAATATGTTCAGCACAGTTACTACTGGAAGTTGCTCAACGTTACTGTTCCTGGAACCATTGTTGGCTGCTGAGCAGGGCCGCCCAGAGGATTCCGGGGCCTGGGGTCTTCGGCGGCGGGGCCCCACTTCGGTGGTAATTTGGCGGCGGGGCCCTTCCGTTCCGGGACCCACTGTGCCCCAAGACCCGCGGCGGGGCCCCTGCCACCGGCGGGACCCGCCTCTGAAGTGCAGCAGGTGTACCGACACATTGCGAAACCCTCGCGTTTTGCTACTAGTTGCAGTTTCTGCCACACAACGTAACCGTCTGGGCTCCTGCTCAGGACTTGCTGAGGGTGGGAGGGAGGGTGTGTCAGTGCCATCACAAAGGCCTTTTGCAGGACCTCAGATTATTGGTCAAAGGTTGTGGGAAGTGGTGACCTCACAGAGAGATGCTGACATCAGCCAGGCAGGACAGGGGCGAGGGGCCAGGGAAACCTCAGAGACCCCTGTGGCTTTGCTTCAGCAAGTCTCCTTCTTGAGGTCTCTCTTTGAGGACAGTGAGAGAGTATTCGGGTTCACGTACGTGAGCGCCAGGAGGAACCTCTTTTGAGTTTTCTCCTTCCCTTTTAGTGATTTTACTAGAAAACAGCCATCCCTGTTTAGAAGGTAAGAGCCTCCTCGAGGAAAGGGGTATCATGGGGGCGTCACAGTTTGGACTCCATGGCCCCCCCAATGTAAGGAAGTTCCTGCCACCCTGCTCTGTGTTCGCAGTGTGGGAGGGAGCAGCATTCCACGGCACTGATTTGCTCCTGGCTGCCGGAGCAGAGCAGCAGGCTCAGCTGTCAGAACTTCCCGGAGTTCTTGAGTAATCTCCATTGAGCTGTATGCTCATTGCTCATAATCACTTGAAGCCTATCTTTGTGTAGTTAATAAATGTGTGTTATATTTCCCCCTAAAACCTTGTGTTTTGCTAGATGTGCTTGGGGAACCTGCTCAGGACCAGAGACTGGTGCATGGTCCTCTCCACTTGGAGAAAGGGGCAGACTGGGGTATAAACTGATACCGTCAGGCTTTTCGCCAGGGCAAGACACTGCAGCGCCAGGGACCTAGGCTGGGGATCTGGGGAGAAGCTTCATAGTACCTGCAGCTGGGTGTGTCCCTGCCTGTGTAAAGGTTTGTGTGAGTGCAGGGCCGGGAGCGATCTGCATCTTCTCCCAGCAGCAGTGTGAGAGGCAGCCCAGGCTGGGGAGACAGAGGGCTCAGCGGTATCCCAGCTCCAGGTTGCACCCTGGGCCCCCCTCATTATAACAAATAAATTAGTGCATCTCTCCCCAAACTAGTTCTACAAGCACGAAGAACACCATGGAGACCAGGCCTTTAAACGTTAGGAACCATCAGAGTTAAGGTGGCATATACAAACTTTGTGCAGTGCTGCTGTGCGTGTATGTTATGATATAGACTCACAAGTATGGCCCTGGGGTCAATTCCCTGCCCACACAGCATCAATTTCCTCCAGACTACCAAGGGAAGTGGTGCTTTCTCCATCCCTTCATGAGGTGCCTTTCTGGAGTCTGCTTTGGTCCAAAACTTGCTACTGCGCCATACAGGAGGCCTGTGATGTGCAAAGGGGTCAGATGAGATGATCTGACCGTCTCGTCTGGCCTTAGTCTCCAAATCTCTGCAAAACTGAGTGTGGCACTTTGAGAGTCTCTGAGGTTGCCATGTGTTGCCTGCTTGATCTCCAGCACTGACCCTGAGTGCGTGGGGGTGACACAGGGGGAGCAGCTCAAACATGCAAAGGGGCTGGCCAGGGACTGGACATTAGCCTTGCAGGGCAGGGGTGAGTGTGGCAGTGACATCACAGGGGCCTTTTGCAGCACCTCAGCTGATTGGTCAAAGGAGGTTGGGAGGCGGTGATCTCACAGAGAGTCCATGACAACGGCCAGGTAGGACAGGCTGCTGGTCTCGGACGATGTCAGAGACCCCCGTGGCTTTGCTGCAGAGAGTCTCCTTCTTTAGGTCTCTCCCTGAGGACTGAGAGAGAATTCTGGGTCATGTCTGTGAGCACGAGGAGGAGACTCGTTGGAGTTTTCCCGTTCCCACTGCTAATTTAGTGAGAAGACAGACATCCCTGTGGAGAAGGTAAGAGCCCCAGAGAGGTTTGGTACCTAGCCAGCCTGACCCACATGGTGCTGGCCAAATTCAAGGCATGGAAAACACTAGGTTAAG